>NC_141689.1:199778021-200408227 GCF_964263255.1 Lissotriton vulgaris
TCAAGCAGCTGGTGTCCACCCCCACCCACCTCGCCGGACACACACTTGACGCCGTCTTCTCATCCAGCAAAGACATCGCCTTCAGCCACGCTACAGGACTCCACTGGACGGACCACAGCTGCGTCCACTTCACCTTCAGAAGAACGACGATCCACCACCACCAGCAACAGGTTGCCCAAAGAAGCTGGAACAAGATCACAGCCGACCAGCTCGCCGCTTCCCTGAGCCAGCACCCTCCCGCCAGCTCAGCAAACCCCAGTCAGGCCGCCGACAACCTCACGAAGTGGATCAGCAACTGTGCGGACGAACTCGCCCCACTGAGGACCCCGCCCAGCAGACCCGGGAGCAAGAAAGCCCCATGGTTCACCGACGAACTCAAGAGCTCCAAGAAGAACTGCCGAGCCCTCAAGAAAGTCTGGAGAAGGGAACCAACCCCGGACAACATGACCACCCTCAAGCTTGCCACCCGGAAGCACCACCAACTGATCCGCGCCACCAAGAAAACTGCATACAAGGACCAGCTGGACAACAACGCACACAACTGCAAGGAACTCTTCAACATCGTGAAAGAGCTCTCCAACCCCAACGCCGGAAACAACGACATCACCCCATCGCAAGACCTCTGCAACTCCCTCGCCTCCTACTTCCACAACAAGATCGCGGACATACACAACAGCTTCAGCATTCAACCGACGCACGCCACGACCGCAGCAATGCCCCCCACCACCACCCTCCGCGCCTGGACTCCGATCAGCACCGAAGACACCGTCCGCATGATGAACTCCATCCACTCCGGATCTCCGACCGACCCCTGCCCTCACCACGTCTTCAACAAGGCCGACGCTGTCATCGCACCCCACCTGCGGGACATCATCAACACCTCCTTCGACACCGCCACCTTCCCGGAGAGCTGGAAGCACGCCGAACTCAGCGCTCTACTAAAGAAACCAACAGCGGACCCCACCGAACTCAAGAATTACCGCCCCATCTCGCTCCTCCCAATTCCAGCCAAAGTCATCGAGAAGACCATCAACAAACAGCTGGCCGCCTTCCTTGAGACGAATGGATCCCTCGACCCCTCACAGTCTGGCTTCCGAGCCAACCACAGCACTGAGACCGCCCTCATCGCTGCCACCGATGACATCCGAGCCCTGATGGACAACGGAGAAACAGCGGCCCTCATCCTCCTAGACCTCTCCGCGGCATTCGACACTGTCTGCCACCGCACCCTAGTGCAGCACCTCAGCAACGTCGGAATCCAGGAGAAGGCACTGGAATGGATCATCTCCTTCCTCGACGGAAGAACACAGAGATTCCGTCTACCACCGTACAAGTCAGAGGCCACCGAAGTCATCTGCGGCGTCCCTCAAGGATCCTCGCTGAGCCCCACCCTCTTCAACGTCTACATGAGCCCCCTCGCGGCCATCGCACGCCAACACAACCTCAACATCATCTCCTACGCCGACGACACCCAGCTGATCCTCTCCCTGACCACGACCCCGCGGGCGCCAGAGCCAACCTTCACGAAGGGATGAAAGATGTAGCCGAGTGGATGACGACCAGCCGCCTGAAACTGAACTCAGACAAGACAGAAGTCCTCATCCTGGGCTCCTCGCCCTCCGCCTGGGACGACTCCTGGTGGCCCCCCGCCCTGGGCACCGCACCCAAACCGACAGACCACGCACGCAACCTGGGCTTCATCCTGGACTCCTCCCTCTCCATGACCAGACAAGTCAACGCCGTCTCCTCGTCGTGCTTCAACATCCTGCGCATGCTACGGAAGATCTTCCGGTGGATCCCCACTGGGACCAGGAAGACGGTCACCCAGGCCCTCGTCACCAGCCGACTGGACTACGGCAACGCCCTCTACGCCGGAACCACCGCCAAGCTCCAGAAGAGACTCCAGCGGATCCAGAACACCTCAGCCAGACTCATCCTCGACATCCCACGAAACAGCCACATCTCCGGACATCTGAGAGACCTGCATTGGCTCCCCGTCAACAAAAGAATCACCTTCCGTCTCCTCACCCACGCACACGAAGCCCTACACGATCAAGGCCCGAGCTACCTCAACAACCGCATCAACTTCTACGCTCCCAAACGCCACCTCCGATCAGCCAGTCACGCCCTCGCCGCCGTCCCCCGCATCCGAAGAACGACAACAGGAGGAAGGTCCTTCTCCTACCTGGCCGCCAAGACCTAGAACTCCCTCCCTCCCGACCTGCGTCTGACCCAAGACCACCTCTCCTTCAGGAAGAAGCTCAAGACCTGGCTGTTCGAGCAGTAGCAGCACCCCCCGCCCCCCAAGCGCCTTGAGGTAAGTAGTGCGCTCTATAAATGTCTTTGATTGATTGATTGATTGGTTCACACAAAGTCTGCACCATTACAATCATGCTTTATGGACATTCTCACTTCCGTGTCATGGACACCAACAAAGGACTAATTTTGGTCGCCATCTTTGAGTGGTGTAAAGTTCACATATACAAAATTATCCAATAATATCATTGTCATAGGATAATACCATTCAATTATGTAAAAATAAAGGTGCATTCGTTTAATACATTTAAAGAATTAAACATATTCAACATACTACTTCGCTTGCTAGTGCGTTCTGTCTGAATTCATTTACAGTGTATGTGAAACCATAATACTTCGCTTGCTAGTGCGTTCTGTCTGACATTCAGTTGCAGTGTATGTGAAACCACTGACG
The DNA here is from genome assembly GCF_964263255.1 of Lissotriton vulgaris. Classification (NCBI taxonomy): domain Eukaryota; kingdom Metazoa; phylum Chordata; class Amphibia; order Caudata; family Salamandridae; genus Lissotriton; species Lissotriton vulgaris. The sequence goes on from NC_141689.1 coordinate 199,780,732, forward strand.
ACGGAAAACTGCTGATCTAAGTAGGATCTATAGTTTTATCAACAGCTACATTCAAATAATGGACATCAACAGTAGATTGATGTTAATAGTCATTTGTGAGTCAGATAAGATTCATATATACACAGTCCTTCATAACAGAGTCATAGCAGAATACCCGGTAAATTAAACTTATAAAATAAAGTATACTCGTCTCATGCATAATAAACACAATGTAAAATCGCCACTGCGTTTAAGCTGCCACTTCATCGCAGCATAAGTGAGACATATATACATTAGAAATAGTCGTTCTCTGTCACATAATTTCAACAAATACTCATAAACGACTTGACAGAGTAAATCGGTAGAAAATTAATGCGCTGGTTAGTGCGCTACAGCCAAAACAACTTCAGCTAAAAATAAAAGCTGTATCTGGGTCACTGAACCCTGTCCTGTGAGAAGGCGTACTGGCACGGGCTGAATGTAAGATGCCATAAATACATCTTAAAGCCTAAAGTCTTGAGCTGCAAGATATATATATCTGATTAAGGCAATAATGGGTCCATATGCGGTGTCCAATGTCCATATGTATAAGAGCACGATGCAAACCCTTTGGTGGAGTGAGTGAAGATCACCTGTACATAAAAATATATATAAAGAAGTAAATTTACATACATGGATGGAAAAGAAGAGGAGGAAGAGTCATGACGTTAGGCAGGGACACCGCCAGACACAAGCCTGTGGTGGGGGCCCTCACCTCCATCCTGCGTAGTTAGGAAAAGAAAGAGAGACATCAGTTACATTGACAGTAAGCTGCAAAGATTGCACAGTATATTATTCATATAAATGTCTGCTCATTTCTTCGTCCATGTTATGGCCTTTAGGAGACGTGGTGCATAAATTAATAATGTACTTAGACTCCCTCTGTCTTAGATGTAACTCCCTATTGCCACCCCTGGGACCCAGATTCACCTGTTCCACAATGAAATAGGATAGTTTAGTGGCATCAGAGAAATGACAGGCTTCAAAATGACGGGCCACCGGATATTGTTTGTCATTTTTTGTGATGGCCCGTAGATGTTCCAAAATTCTTTTTTTGGCCATATGTTTCGTACTGCCCACGTAAAGAAAATTGCATGGGCAGACGAGAACATAGACTACATAGGTGGTCGTACATGTCAGAAATTGTTTGATTTGTACAGTTTTACAAGAGCTAGGACACCAATATTCCTTCTTCATTTGACTGTTATTACAAGCCTTGCAGTGGCCACATGGATAGAATCCACATAGATCTACACCCCTTTTGGTCTTGAAGTTACCGATTTCATCATGTACTAGAAGGTCTCTAAGTGTCTGACCTCGTCTGTATGTAATACTAGGTCTGGCTGGTAAACTTACACCTATTATCGGGTCCGCTTTCACAATGTTCCAATTTTTTGCAATGATCTTGCGAATGTTATCCGCATTGCCATTGTAGTTCATAATGATCCTAGTCACATTGTCTTGCTCTTCACCATCAATGGGGGAAGTAGTAGTTTTGGTGAATAGGCTATCTCGTTTAACAAGTTTAACCTTGTCCTTTGCTCTTTGTATCACCCAATTGGGATAGCCTCTTTCCCTGAAACGTTTGGACATGATAAGTTCTTCTTTCTGGTAGTCAATGTCTAGACTACAGTTACGTTTGGCTCTTAGGAGCTCGCCATAGGGGATATTCCATTTCAGATTATCTGGATGGCTGCTCAATCCATGCAACAAGCTATTACCTGGCGTTGTTTTCCTGTAGAGGGATGTTTTTACCTGGATGGTTTTAGCATTAATTTTCTACCGATTTACTCTCAAGTCGTTTATGAGTATTTGTTGAAATTATGTGACAGAGAACGACTATTTCTAATGGATATATGTCTCACTTATGCTGCAATGAAGTGGCAGCTTAAACGCAGTGGCGGTTTTACATTGTGTTTATTATGCATGAGACGAGTATACTTTATTTTATAAGTTTAATTTACCGGGTATTCTGCTATGACTCTGTTATGAAGGACTGTGTATATATGAATCTTATCTGACTCACAAATGACTACTAACATCAATCTACTGGGGATGTCCATTATTTGAATGTAGCTGTTGATAAAACTATAGATCCTACTTAGATCGGCAGTTTTCCGTCGTCAGTGGTTTCACATACACTGCAACTGAATGTCAGACAGAACGCACTAGCAAGCGAAGTATTATGGTTTCACATACACTGTAAATGAATTCAGACAGAACGCACTAGCAAGCGAAGTAGTATGTTGAATATGTTTAATTCTTTAAATGTATTACACGAATGCACCTTTATTTTTACATAATTGAATGGTATCATCCTATGACAATGATATTATTGGATAATTTTGTATATGTGAACTTTACACCACTCAAAGATGGCGACCAAAATTAGTCCTTTGTTGGTGTCCATGACACAGAAGTGAGAATGTCCATAAAGCATGATTGTAATGGTGCAGACTTTGTGTGAACAAGCGCTTTCTAAGCGCGAAACGCGTCACGAGGTTTATGGATGAACAAACGCTTTTTCTCTGGAACCCTGTACTGACTCCTGTGTTTGTTCCTCTGAGTGCTCGTTGGTACGCCGTTTTCGCTGTAATATATATATATATATATATATATATATATATATTATCCACCAAACACCCTGACTCTTCCAGAACGCACACGCTGCAGGTCTGCCAACCGGCCTTTAGGACATCACTCGTTCCAACAACCAGGTAGGTTATATTGCTTCGCCTGACGCGTTTCGGGGCCTGCTGCCCCTTAATAATAGGCTGCTGCACAAACCAAAGGTTTGTGGTGAAAATACAACACCCAGCATGCATCATCGCCCACTAAGGGTTAAGAACTAATCAAGGGCGTGCCTTTTAATTTGAATAAAAGAGCCTTTCCTACTCCACTCTCGAGCAGATCATGAATATATATATATATATATATATATATATATATATATTCATGTGATCAAGGCCGCAGGGACGGCCGAAACGCGTTGTGACAAGCTGTTTATTTGGGAATAAATGAATGCTGCATCACAAGTTTGTCCATGCCTCATATTTCTACCTAAGGGGTGGAGTGCTGCTGCTGCGAGGTATTGCAGATATATATTCAAATCCTCTGTGAGGGACGAAACACGTCATGGCTGCTGCGGCACCACAGAAGGAATACCAATAAAGCTTGCAGCTGATTAAGCCTCCGTGGTCCGCGCTCTTTCTTTTTTCAAAAGAAGTGAGTTTTGGGAAGAGTTTTTTGCTATATATATATATATATATATATATATATATATATATATAAATGTGTTTCAACATTCTTAAGTAAAGTTACACTCGTAATTCAAAATGATGTCACATCCTCTCAGTAATTAACATTGAAGAAGGACTACAGTTCATTACATAATTGCAGCGGCCATCTTAGAGTGTGTTTTGATTAAATACATTTCTACCACGTTTTTGTGTTGATCATTGCATTTTAACAACAGAACAGTAAATATATATATATAGTGGCCTGGAAAGGTTTGGGATTGCTGAGCTCTGATGAGCCTAAATTTTTAAAGAACGATCACCCAATTATACCTTGTATTTATTTCATACCCAAAATACATAAACACCCATTGAACCCTCCAGGCAGGCCTATCATTTCAGCCTGTGGTAGCCTGCTAGAGAATACTTCCAAATATATTGACTTTTTCCTTCAGGAACACTTGAATAGTTTACCCACTTTTATTCAAGACACTGGAGATTTCCTCAGGAGATTAAAAGACATTGCATGGCAGGAGGACTACTTACTCATCACAATAGACGTGACTTCGCTATATACTAGCATCAACCATGTTGACGGCCTCAAAGCTGTAAAACACTTCTTGGACAATCGGCCATTACATTGCCATGCCCACAACAATATGATTGTAAACATGATTGAAATGTGTCTGTATAACAATTTCTTTATGTTTCAGCAAATGTGCTTTCAGCAGACCAGAGGAGTGGCAATGGGTTCCTGCTTCTCCCCCAGTTATGCTTGTGTGCATATGGGACTGTGGGAGAGGCAGGTTCTCGGAGTCCAGTTTGCTGAAATTATGCACAACAATGTTGTATGCATATACAGCTACATAGATGATCTGTTTTTGATTTGGAGAGGGGAGGAGAGTTTGGCCAATGTATTTATTGACAATCTGAATGTCAACTATTTAAATCTTAAATTTACCTCCAATGTGAGTAAGTCCACAGTGAACTTTCTAGATGTTGAAGTTTTTATTGACCAACAAACAATACAAACTAGATTGCATCATAAGGCCACGGCAGGCAATACACTACTGCATGCGACCAGTCACCATCCTCGCCATTTGATCCACAGCATCCCCTACGGGGAGATGCAGCGAATCAAACGCATTTGCAGCCAAGTACAAGATATGGAGGAGGCACAATCAGCGTGCCGACTGCGCTTCCTAGCGAGGGGCTATAATGATAAAACTATCATGGCAGCTATCAAGCGCACACGGGCCTTACCTAGAAATGAAGCTCTAATTGCAAAGATCATGAGACAAAGTAATCAGCCAGTGACTCAAGACAGTACTATTCGCCTAATAGTCACCTACAGTAAACAACATCAGGCGATTAAAAAAATCATGGGTAAACACTGGGCACTAATTCAGAATGATCCAGTGATAAAAATGGGGTCCTTTAAGTCACCGACCATCACTTATAGAAAGGCAGGATCAATGCAGAATAGCCTAGTCAGTAGCAGCCCGGAGGTCTTGGCTAAGACCGACTGACTGAGTAGCCGTACAGGCTTCTACAAATGCATGACGTGTAAAGCCTGTAAACATGGGGTTAACAAACAATCTTATACTTCCCCTTTTTCAGATAGACAGATTTCCATTTCAAAATATTTAACTTGTAAGACAGAATTTGCGATTTACGTCTTGGAGTGCCCATGTGGACTTAGGTACATAGGAAGCACTAAACCTCCTGTCGACAAGAGAGTACTACAGCACATGAGGGCCATCACACACTGTGATGAAGCTTATCCTGTCTCAAGACATTTTAATGACTGCCACAATAGAGGTCTTTAGCTACTACAATACGATGTGGTAGATGCAGTCATGCCCCTAAGAAGGGGTGGCCACAGGGAAGGGATCCTCCGTAAATTAGAAACCCATTACATTCTCAAACTTTATAGCAAACATCCCAATGGGTTGAATGCATGGGAGGATCTATATACTTGTTTATAGATCACTGTTAAATCTGTCTTCCAGTCTTTGTTCTGTCTTAAATGAATTGCAAGTAACATATTTGATATTTGTCTATTTTATTAGCAAATACGTAATGAATGTTCTAGTTTTTCAACTCTTTGATAAATTGATTTTATAGTTATAATCAATTTTACTCAACACTGAATTATTTTATATAAGCATTTTACTATTTATTGGCTTTTAAATGGTGACTTGTATATATTTCTTAGCACATTTGCGGTTTGCACAGGTTTTTCTTGTATTATTGTTTTGCACAGCTTTGCACGTTGCCTTTGATATCAATTTTCAGTAATTAGCAGTGTCCTTGCTTTTGACTAAATATACTGAGGAATATCTATCAAATTATACATCTGTAGCAATTGTATTTTACAAATATTCCTATCAACAACCACAGAAGGGATGTTATTTACACATGAGTTATTGTCAAATAAGGTTTTAAATTGCTATTTTAGCAGTAACTATGCTGACTCTCACCTTTATTGATTTTACCATTTATTTGTGTAAATAGGTTGTTGCACTTTTAAAAAGCATTAATTATTGATGTTTTTAAAGCAAATGACAAGCTGCTTGACATTTTATTTTGTCTATGTCTATGATGACGTTGTCGATTTCAACCTGCACTGTCACTTTAAAATTATGAACAACACTCCATAGCGTGTCATGTGATCAAGGGCCAAGGGGGCCCGAAACGCGTCATGGCTAAGGTGCGGGGTTACTTGCACGAATAAAATATTTGCACCTTCAAATTTTGGGTCCGCTGTCGTCCTTCCAATTCCTCAAGGTGTCGACTTTCCTGTGCATATATATATATATATATTAACTACTGCTGGTCATTAGTAGGTAGTTATACTTAGGACCTACTTTCCATAGGTAAAGCGTTTTTTGATTTGCCAATATCTTTGGCGCAGTTTGATGAATCATTAAAAAACATACTCAAAACTCAAAACTAAATGGGCCCTCCGGTCAGCTCCTGTGTTGGAAGTTTTGGGGTGATTCGTCAAGCAAGGGCACATAAAAAAGGGGGGTCTCAAAATGCATTTTCTCCATTTTAATTTCCACCTTTGCAGCGGCTACAGCCCAAACTGCTGAACACGATTACACCAAATCTGTAAGAGAGGTAGCTCTTGGTCCAGAGTGCACTCTTTGCTTTAAATGGTGCAAATCCATTCAGTAGTTCCAGAGAAATGTAAAAATAAAAAATATTGATATTTGGTGGCCTCAATAAAGCATTTCTTTGTAAACGGCAGGATTCGCGCTGGGTATGCAAATCCAGCAGAGAAAAGAAACCGAACAGCGGTGTCCGGTGCTTCGTTTTAATCAGCCCCTAGGTAGGCTAGGTCCCGGGGGCAATAAGTAAAATATATGCGGTGGCCCACAGGGGCCCCATAGCCCACCACCACCTCCCTGGGGCTTTTATAATTTATGCATGGTGGGCTCTTGTACCCTACGCTGCCCCGGGGACCACCACCTCCCTGGGGCATTAGTAAAATTATGTAGGAGGGGACTTGTGACCCCCTATCCCCTGGGTCTAGTCAGGGTAAGGGGGTACACTACTAAAATAAACCCTGCTCACACTCTTGGTAGCTTAACACGAGCAGACAGGCTTATCTCAGAGGCAGTGAGTAAAGCATTTGTGAACCCATACAGTAACCAAATGACAACACCTCAGATGGAAACCACACAAGTTGTATATTAAAAATAAGTATCTTTTATATAGATTTAACACAAGACCACAAACAACAAAAATCCACAATACTGTACTTGAAATGGTAGGAATAGCTTAGTTCTCTTTAGATCTTAAAATGTGACACTTTGAGTAAATGTACCTTAAGATGCGTAACGCAATACAATGAAAGGGTTGCAGGGAAGGAGATGTGTCAGTTCCTTACACGCAAGAATGGTGATGCGTCAGTTCCCTACTGCTGCGTAGGGGACAGTGATGCGTCAGTGCTTCTGTGCGAGGGAAGGTGATGTGTTGGTTTCTTACTGCGCTTCCGTGGTAATGTGGTGAGTAACGCCGCGATGCAATGAAGTTTTGGTGCAAAGAAATAAAGATGTTGTCTTCTTCTTGGTGTGATACGATGCGGACCGCAACAGGGTTGCGGCATGCTTCCCGGTGATGCGGTAGCATCTGCTGCGACGTCGATCCTCTTTTCCGGCAAAGCGCGGTGCTTCAAGAATGATGAGAGCCGCGACAGGCCCTATGACATGCTTCCCAGTGATGGGGGGGGGGCATCTGCTGTGATGTTGTTCCTCTTCTCCGGCGATGCGAGGAACTTCGGGGGCCCTGCGATAACTCAGCCGTTCTTGGGGGCTGCAACAGGCCCTGTGACACGCTTCCCGGTGATGCGGGGGTGTCTGCTGCGACGTCGATCCTCTTCTCTGGCGATGTCAAGCGCTCTCGTGTTGTGAAGCAGCAGCATCAGTTCAGCATTATGCTTCTTGCTTGTGAGTCGCGCTTCCAGCTCCTTGCAATGCGCAGTTCCTCAAAAAGTCCCGCACAAATGCAAGCACTTCTAAAGAACTCTTGGGGAGCTGTTGGGTGAAGTCTGTTGTCCCTGAGACTTCAGCAGGAGGTAAGCTCTTTTCTCAAGCCCTTGGAGATCCTTACAAGTTGATGAAAGAACACAAAGTTCCTCTCTCCTTTCTTTGGCAGTCAGGCAACCACTGCAGGCCAATCCCTCACGCTTAGAGATACTCTCAACTTAGTCTCTCTGGTTCCTCTCCTCAACAAAGGTTTCTTCTTGTTTCCCAAAAGTGATCTAAAGTTTTGAGGTTTGGGTCCCCTTTTTTATACAAAGTTTCTCTTTGTTCTCTGAAGGCAGAGAAGCCTTTGCCTAGTCCAAACCAGTTCTGGTCAGTCCTGGAGCACTCTGTTTACATGACTCCATTCCTTTCACAGTGAAGGGCAGAGACATCAGATGCACCACAGGAGGTGGAGCCAGCATTGTGGAGGGAAGGCACAGCCCTATTCAGATCCCAGGTGCAACTCCTCGCACCCATCTATGCATATCTCTCTATTTAGCCCTGTGCTGACTCACCCTGTCTCCTGGAATCCCTCAGCCCCTGTCATTCAAACTCCAGACAAGGAATACACAACCTAGCAGAGGCAGGCTTGGATGTTTAGACAAGAAAATACATACTTTCTAAAAGTGGTATTTTCAAACACAGAATGTTAAAACCAACTTCGCTAAAATAGGTATTTTATCATTCCAAGTGCAGGCAATGCATACTAAATTCGAATTTCTTCCAATCAATCAATCAATCAGCAAATTTGTAAAGCGCGCTACTCACCCTCTAGGGTCTCAAGGTGCTGGGGGGGCGGGGGTGGTGCCGCTACTGCTCGAAGAGCCAGGTCTTGAGTTGCTTCCTGAAGGAGAGATGGTCCTGTGTCAGCCGGAGATGTGCGGGGAGGGAGTTCCATGTCTTGGCCGCTAAGTAGGAGAAGGATCTTCCCCCAGTGGTGGTTCTGCGGATCCCTGGGACAGTGGCGAGGGCGAGGCTGGCGGAGCGTAACTGGCGGGTGGGAGTGTAGAACAAGAGTCGGTTGTTGAGGTATGTGGGGCCTGTGTTGTGGAGGGCTTTGTGTGCGTGAGTGAGGAGCCTGAACGTGATCCTCTTGCTGACCGGAAGCCAGTGCAGGTCTCTCAGGTGGGCGAAGATGTGGCTGTGGCGGGGGATGTCCAGGACAAGTCGTGTGGAGGTGTTTTGTATGCGCTGGAGATTTTTCTGTAGTTTGGCTGTGGTTCCAGCGTAGAGGGCGTTCCCGTAGTCCAGTCGGCTGGTGACAAGGACCTAGGTGACCGTTTACCTGGTTTCGGGCGGGATCCACCAGAAGATCTTTCGGAGCATGCGTAGGGTGTTGAAGCAGGATGATGAGGCGGCGTTTACTTGCTTGGTCATCGTGAGGGAGGAGTCTAGGATGAAGCCCAGGTTGCGTGCATGGTCTGTGGGCTTGGGGGGGGGCACCAGGAGTCGCCCCAGACGGAGGGGGATGATCCGAGGATGAGGACTTCTGTTTTGTCTGAGTTCAGTTTCAGACAGCTGAGCTTCATCCATTCTGCGACGTCTCTCATTCCCTCCAGGAGGCTGGCTTTGGTGGTGGCGGGGTGGTTGGCGAGGGAGAGGATAAGCTGGGTGTCGTCAGCATAGGAGATGATGTTGAGGTTGTGTTGGCGTGCGATGGCTGTGAGGGGGCTCATGTAGACTTTGAAGAGGGTGGGGCTGAGCGAGGAGCCTTGAGAAACGCCGCAGATGATCTTGGTGGCTGCTGAGTGGAAGGGAGGCAAGCGGACTTTCTGGGTTCTGTCGACGAGCAAGGATAAGATCCATTCCAGGGCCTTTCCCTGGATACCGGCGTGGTGGAGGGGTGTAGTTAGGCTGCGGTGGCAGACGGTGTCGAATGCGGCAGAGAGGTCGAGGAGGATGAGGGCAGCCATTTCCCCGTTGTCGAGCATGGACCTGATGTCGTCGGTAGCTGCGATGAGGGCGCTCTCGGTGCTGTGCTTTGATCGGAAACCTGACTGCGAATGGTCGAGGGACTCGTTTGTCTCGAGGAAGGCGGTTAGTTGTTTGTTGACGATATTCTCGATGACTTTGGCGTGGAAAGGGAGGAGCGAGATGGGGCTGAAGTTCTTGAGGTCCGTGGGGTCCGCGATGGGTTTCTTCAGGAGGGCGCTGATCTCCACATGTTTCTAGCTCTCCGGGAAGGTGGCAGATGCGAAGGGGGAGTTAATGATGTTCCGGAGTTGGGGTGTGATGATGGAGTCAGCTTTATTGAAGATGTGGTGAGGACAGGGGTCGGCTGGGGAGCCGGAGTGGATGGTGTTCCTCATGAGGGTGGTGTTTTTCGTGCTGACCGGGGTCCATGTGCAGAGGAGGGCGGTGGGGGGCGTTGGTTTGGTGGTTGGGAGGGTGGTGTGGGCACCGAAGCTGTTGTGTATGTCGGCGATCTTGTGGTGGAAGAACGAGGCAAGTGAGTTGCAGAGGTCTTGCGAGGGTGTGATGTCGTTGTTGCTGGCGTTTGAGTTGGAGAGCTCTTTGATGGTGCTGAAGGGCTCCTTGCTGTTGTGGGCGTTGTTATCCAGTCGTTCCTTGAATGCTGTCTTTTTTGTGGTCTGGATCAGCTGGTGGTGTTTGCGGGTGGCCGTCTTGAGGGCTGTCATGTTTTCTGTTGATTGGTTGTTGCGCCAGGCTTTCTTGCTGGTACGGCAGGATTTCTTGGACGTTTTGAGGTCGTTGGTGAACCACAAGGCTTTGTTGCTGCCTGATCTGCTGGGGGCATTCTTCATTGGTGCGAGGGTATCGGCGCAGTTGGTGAGCCACTGTGTGAGGTTGCGGGCTGCTTCGTTGGAGTCCGTAGTGTTGCTGGGGTGGTTCTGGCTCAGGGTGGTGGTGAGCTGGTCGGTGGTCTGTGAATGTGAGGGTGAGCGGGCTGATGAAGTCTGCGATGGCTTCGCAGAATTGTGTGCGTGGTCCTGGGGGTCTGTAGATGAGGGTGCCTCTGAGGGTGGTCTCGTGGTCAGTGTGTATCTGGAAGTGAAGGTGTTCGGCGGCGGTGAGGGTGTCGTCGGACTTGGTTGTGATGCGGATGGGGTTTTTGTGGACGATGGCGATGCCTCCTCTGGTTTGGTTGGTGCGGTCTCTTCGAGTGATCTTGTAGCCATCTGAGATGGCTATGGCGATGTCAGGGGCTGAGGAGGCGTTCATCCAAGTTTCTGTGAGGAAGGCGACGTCCGGCGCTGTTGTGTCGAGGAGGTTCCAGAGTTCAAAGGCGTGCCTGTTGGCGGAGCGGGTGTTGAGGAGGATGCACTTGAGGTGGTTGTTGTTGATGCTTGGTCCGGCGTGCAGAGTGGAGGTGCGGAGGCAGGTGAATTTGCAGGCTTGGCAGGTGAAGGGACCGTGGGTGCGTTTTGTGGTGGCTCGGTGGCAGGCGGGGGTCCAGCCGGTGTTGAGTGCGTGTAGGGTGGCGGCGTCATAGATCTGTCTGGCGGGCTGTCCTCGACGAGGGCCAGGGGTTCTGGCGCTGGGCCCGGTCCAGGCACGGACGGGCGCAGACGGTCTTGCCTTAGGCACGCCTTCGGTGCGCCAGCGGCACGCCCGCTGCAAGCGTCCGCTGCTCGGCCGTGCAGCGGCCGGCATTATGTAGGGGTTGAGGGAGGGAGGAGCAGCTGGGAGGGGGAGCGGGGACAAATCGGGGGTCGGGGGCACGGCCGTGGGGAACGCAGTGGCGGGAACGAGGGGGAGCTGAGTGGCCCAGACCGAGGAGGGAAAACAAGCAAAGTGAAACAGAACGCAAGGGGCACAAAAAACGCTAATGGAGTACAGTCAACACAGTGGACACAGTACAGTCAGTGGGGCACAGAATGAAATCACAGAGGAACACAGTGGAGACAGTATGATCAGCAGCAAAATAAAGAGCAATAAGCAGAATAGAAGAGCAAGCTTACGCTCACTGGACCACCAGGGATCGAACCGGTGGCAGCAGCGAGGCACAGGACAGACACAGCACTAGCATGGCGTGCTGACGCGGCAGGGGTGCAACCTGGCCTGAAAAAAGTGTCAAGGGTCGCTTCCTGGTTCCTGAGTCAGTTAGGATTATAATTTGTAATAATCAAACTGCCCATTCTGGCCTATGGGGAGCAGGTAGCCTTGCAATAGTGAAAAAAATGAAAATGGCTGTAATTCACTATTAGGACATGCCACACACATCAGGGCATGTCCTACCTTTTACCTACAATGCACCATGCCCTTGGGCCTACCATAGGTGTGACTAATATGCAGAAAAGGGAAGGTTTAGGGACTGGCAAATGGGTGCACTTGTCCAATCAACATGGCAGTACCAGACTGCACACAGGCTCTGCAATGGTAGACCTGAAACACACTTTTACAGGCTGCTTCTGTGGGTGGCACAACCAGTGCTGCAAGCCCACCAATAGTATTTGGTTTACAAGCCCTGGGCACACTCAGTGCACTGTACTAGGGTCTGACAAGTAAACCAAACCAACTAATCATGGAATCACTAACTCATACATCAATTTACAATAGGGAGAGCACATGCACTTTAGCACTGATCAGCAGTGGTAAAGTGTGCAGAGTCATAAAACCGGCCAAAACAGGTCAGACAAAATACAGGAGGAAGGCAAAATGTTCAGGGATGACCCTGCAAAATGGGCCAAGTCCAACTGGCATGCACGCATAAAAATCAATCAATCAATCAATCAATCAGTGACACTTATATAGCGCGCTACCTACCCGTAGGGTCTCAAGGCGCTGGGGGGGGGGGGTGCCGCTACTGCTCGAACAGCCAGGTCTTCAGCTTCTTCCTGAAGGAGAGGTGGTCTTGGGTCAGGCGCAGGTCGGTCGGGAGGGAGTTCCAGGTCTTGGCGGCCAGGTAGGAGAAGGACCTTCCTCCTGTAGTTGCTCTTCGGATGCGGGGGATGGCGGCGAGGGCGTGGTTGGCAGATCGGAGGTGGCGTTTGGGAGCGTAGAAGTTGATCCGGCTGTTGAGGTAGCTCGGGCCTTGGTCGTGTAGGGCTTTGTGTGCGTGGGTGAGGAGGCGGAAGGTGATTCTTTTGTTGACGGGGAGCCAGTGGAGGTCTCTCAGATGTCCGGTGATGTGGCTGGTTCGTGGGATGTCGAGGATGAGTCTGGCTGAGGCGTTCTGGATCCGCTGGAGTCTCTTTTGGAGCTTGGCGGTGGTACCGGCGTAGAGGGCGTTGCCGTAGTCCAGTCGGCTGGTGACGAGGGCCTGGGTGACCGTCTTCCTGGTCTCGGTGGGGATCCACCAGAAGATCTTCCGTAGCATGCGTAAGATGTTGAAGCACGCCGAGGAGACGTTGTTGACTTGCCTGGTCATGGAGAGGGAGGAGTCCAGGATGAAGCCCAGGTTGCGTGCATGGTCTGTCGGTTTGGGTGCGGTGCCCAGGGCGGGAGGCCACCAGGAGTCGTCCCAGGCGGAGGGTGAAGAGCCCAGGATGAGGACCTCCGTCTTGTCAGAGTTCAATTTCAGGCGGCTGGTCGTCATCCACTCGGCTACCTCTTTCATCCCTTCGTGCAGGTTGGCTCTGGCGGAGGTGGGGTCGTTGGTCAGGGAGAGGATCAGCTGGGTGTCATCGGCGTAGGAGATTATGCTGAGGTTGTGTTTGCGTACGATGGCCGCGAGGGGGCTCATGTAGACGTTGAAGAGGGTGGGGCTCAGCGATGAACCTTGAGGGATGCCGCAGATGACTTCGGAGGCCTCTGACTTGTACGGTGGTAGGCGGACTCTCTGTGTTCTTCCGTCGAGGAAGGAGATGATCCATTCCAGCGCCTTGTCCTGGATCCCGATGTTGCTGAGGCGCTGTACTAGGGTGCGGTGGCAGACCGTGTCGAATGCCGCGGAGAGGTCTAGGAGGATGAGGGCCGCTGTTTCTCCATTGTCCATCAGGGCTCGGATGTCATCGGTGGCGGCGATGAGGGCGGTCTCGGTGCTGTGATTGGCTCGGAAGCCGGACTGTGAGGGGTCGAGGGATCCGTTCATCTCGAGGAAGGCGGCCATCTGCTTGTTGACGGTCTTCTCGATGACTTTGGCTGGAAACGGGAGGAGCGAGATGGGGCGGTAGTTTTTGAGTTCGGTGGGGTCCGCTGTTGGTTTCTTGAGTAGAGCGCTGAGTTCGGCGTGTTTCCAGCTCTCAGGGAAGGTGGCGGTGCCGAAGGATGTGTTGATGATGTCTCGCAGGTGGGGTGCGATGACAGCGTCGGCCTTGTTGAAGACGTGGTGAGGGCAGGGGTCGGTCGGTGATCCGGAGTGGATGGAGTTCATCGTGCGGATGGTGTCTTCGGTGCTGATCGGGGTCCAGGCGTGGAGGGTGGTGGTGGGGGGTGGTTGTTCGGTCATGGTGTGCGTTGGTTGGTTGGTGAAGCTGTTGTGTATGTCCGCGATCTTGTTGTGGAAGTATGAAGCGAGGGAGTTGCAGAGGTCTTGCGATGGGGTGATGTCGTTGTTTCCTGCGCGGGGGTTGGAAAGCTCTTTCACGATGTTGAAGAGTTCCTTGCAGTTGTGTTCGTTGTTGTCCAACCGGTCCTTGAATGCTGTTTTCTTGGCGGCGCGGATCAGCTGGTGGTGTTTCCGGGTGGCAAGCTTGAAGGAGGTCCTGTTGTCCGGTGTAGGTTCCCTTCTCCAGACTTTCTCGAGGGCTCGGCAGTTCTTCTTGGAGCTCTTGAGTTCGTCGGTGAACCACGGGGCTTTCTTGCGGCCGGGTCTGCTGGGCGGGGTTCTCAGCGGGGCGAGCTCGTCCGCGCAGATGCTGATCCACTTCGTGAGGTTGTCGGCGGCCTGGCTGGGGTTCGCAGAGCTGGCAGGAGGGTGCTGGCTCAGGGAGGTGGCGAGCTGGTCTGCTGTGATTTTGTTCCAGCTTCTGCGGGCGGCCTGTTGCTGGTGGTGGTGGGTCGTCGTTCTCTTGAAGGTGAAGTGGACGCAGCTGTGGTCCGTCCATTGAAGCTCTGTGGTGTGGCTGAAGTCGATGTCTGTGCTGGAAGAGAAGACTGCGTCGAGTGTGTGTCCGGCGAGGTGGGTGGGGGTGGACACCAGCTGCTTGAGTCCAAGATTGGCGAGGTTGTCGAGCAGGGTGCTGGTGTTGCGGTCGTTGTTGTTCTCCAGATGGAAGTTGAGGTCCCCCAGGAGGATGTAGTCAGTGGAGGGGAGGGCATGTGGGCTGACGAAGTCGGCGATGTCCTCGCAGAATTGTGTGCGTGGTCCAGGGGGTCGGTAGATCAGGGTGCCTCTGAAATAGTTCAACAACTGTGTCACGCCTTTAGGAACACACGCGGAGCACTCTTTGGGTTTTTGAAGTCCTTTATTGCACCCATCATGATGAGTTTTGTCTACTCTGACTTCCTCAGATGCTGTCCGGTGAGTAAGGAAATCTATGGCTTCATAGTTTGCTAAATAGCCTCATCAGGCTCCTCCTGCCCGGTGTTCAGCAAGGAAGGACCATGCTGGAAATGCAGTCCCTCCCGATTGTTGCCCGCCATCTTTGAGTGTATGTTCTTTTATTTAACATCACATGGTGGTGTATTATGCAATGTTCTGTTAGGTAAAATTCCATTATCTAATGGAAAAAGGGCATACCTCTCTAATCACACTGTATCACTTGCAGTTGGTTGTGGAGCCTCAGTGTTTGTTTTGAACCCTTTCGTCAGCCGATTTTGTTCCATCAAGTTATCCTGAATCTGAGAGTGCCAGTTATAGTAATTCGCACTCTATCATGTAGTCATGTTCCAACTGCTTGTTGGTAGATGGATATGGGTTTGGAAAACTAACACTGAGGCTCCACAACCAACTGCTCAGTGATACAGTGTGATCTCAAGTTCTACTAATTGGATTTTTGTTAGTTTGGTCTTGTTTTATTTATTAAAATAAGCTCTATTCTTTTGTGTGATGTTTACAGTGTTTTACTGTTTGAAGTGTTGCACAAAGACTTTACATATTGCCTCTATGTTAAACCCAACTGCTCTGTGCCAAGCCACCAGGAGGCTCAGCACAGGTTAATTTGGGGTTTGCCTCAGCCTTAACTTGACTAGGATTGTAGTTGCTGCTTGATGAGGGCTCACTTTAGCACTGGTTATCAGTGCTAAAGTGCACAGAGTCCTAAGTCCAGCAAAAACAAGTTCAGCAAAAATGGGGGAGGAAGGCAAATGGTTGGGGGGAAAATCACCATCAAGATGACAGGTCTAGCAGGTGTCCACCCGAGCTGAAAGTGAGCGAAACTACCCAACCCCTTCGGAGTTTTTATCACTAAGGAGGAAGAACCTGTATGGACCATCCACATTGGCGTGGTCAGACTCAAGATGGTGTTCCACTGTAAAGTCTATTCCCTGTAGGGAGAGTGACCATCTCAACAGTTTGAGATGTTCAGTTCTCATTTGCAGGAGCCATCTGAGGGGTCTGTGGTCTGTCTGAACGCAGAAGTGGGTCCCAAAGAGATGTGGCCTCAGCTTCCTCAGTACCCAGCCCATAGCAAATACTTCCCTTTCTGTCACACTTCACCTCTGTTCATGTGGAAGTAACCTCCTGCTAATCAAGGCTACCAGGTGGTATGGACTATAGGGATTTGAGATCCCTATAGTCCACAAGGAAGTAGTGATGCCTGGTGGAGGAGCCTGGGATTCCTGCAACACAGGGATGGACAACTGACTGTTGGACTTCTCAATCACTCCTAACACCAGGATCTTACAGACTTCCTCCTTGATACGGGCACTCATTTTGGCTGACAAGCTGTAAATCTTGTTTTTAACAAGTGGACTGCCTCCAGTGTCTTTTTCATGGACACAAATGTGAATGAGCCCAGGGGTGCGGGATAACAGAGAGTCAAACCACAAACTTGAAGCCGTTACCGGGGTTGAGCCGATATGCCGCGAATAAACAAGCGAATACGGATGCCATAAGAATAGGCTGCGTGTATCGGAAACATTCAAAACTATCCTTGTTGACTGTCTATAAGGATGAATACCTTAACCAAAAGATTGACCTGTTTTATTTAAAATAAGGCTATTATTGTCACGCACACTGGAAGTTCCGAATACTATATCCCTGAAACACATATGACATAATCTCCATATTGTTCACCTCTGGACGAAACGTGTTGGCCACTGTGTTCTATTGTGAAGCTTTTTGGGCATTGCCCTTGGTAGTCTAGGGGTATGTGACTTCAGGTTCCTGGCACCCAGAATTCTTTGAAAACAACTAGACCACAATATATTGGATAATGTGCAGTCATTCTATGCCCTATACCCCAGTTACTTTAGTGCTGTTAGTTCAAACTGGCCTAGTAACTCTGTACAGTTATTTTGCTGTTCTGGGGTAAGAGTAGGGAAGAGCTTAACACCATCCACTGACCAATCATGTTCCTAGGCAGACAGCAGGTCAGGGAAATGCTTGCGCTCCACTACCTCATCTATCATCAGCAGCAGGCTCATTACAGACCTCCTAAAGTGTGGCTTGAGGAGGTTCATGTGGAGCACCCTGAAGGAGTTCCTAGGGGTCTTGAGATTCACCAATTAGGTGGACTCCATCTTCCACTCCTACAACTCTTAAGGGTTAGTCCAGTGATCCTGGAGAGCTCTGGATTCCACAGACTCCATAGCCCGAACCTTCTGGCGATGCTTCAACCAACCACAGTATAAAACCCAGAAGAAACCGGCCACCACTCACCGGTTCTGCGAAGAAGGCACTACAGGTCCACAGCAAGCTCTGGTCAGTAATCCTGTGAGTATGATCGAACAACCACCACCTACCATAGGTAAGTGTTGTCATTTTTCTCCCTACAGGTCTCCTAAATCTCAGTGGACATACCCCTTTTTCTCCCAATAGGATCAACTACTTTGCCTCTTCAATAACCTTGAAGAACAAATCCTAAAAACTAGCGTAAGAAAACCACTTACGCTCTCTCACCTTTTCACCATTCTCACAACTGTGAAAACCGCTGTTTTAACCACCCCACCTACGTTGTTCTAGTGCGATTCTAACAATAATGGTACCACCAATACCATTACACCTTAGCCGCTTATAGCCCGCACTCCCTCGCTATAAAGTCGGCTGTCATGAGTTCTCATGCATACCTTCCTAGTGACTCTTTCTCTCCCTGTATGTTTTGTCTTTGTCCTACTTGTTATCTGTACAGGTGGTCTTGAGAAGGGAATCCCCCCTCTCACACATAGATACACTTTAGGGCGTGTAGACACATAGTCTGTATCACACGTCCACTAGTTTTAATCACACACACTTTTTAATTGTCCTGAAGAAAGCCAGCATATCCATAAGGCACTGGCTGAAAAATGTTGACGTACCAAGGACGTGGGAGGTCGTAACTCGCCTCTAACGTCCACCTGCCTTATTTTTAACCGCTGATGGAGGCCCAGGTATTAAAGTCTGTCCCACCTTCGGGTACTGGGACCCCCGCCAAGCCGTTTTAAACTCACATTCAAAACATTCTTCACCGCACACACAGTGATATACCTGCTCCGCTGTCTCCAGGCGTCGTAGCACTCCAGGGACACGTTAGGTGTCACTGGGTGGGCCCGATGATGAAGCATGCCACCAACTAGGTTGGTGGGTGAGGGCTTCATGAGCACACCTACCAGGTAGGCAATGAGAATGAAGAAGGAAATAGGCACGGCGCACTACAGAAGTTGTAACGTAAATTTCAGGGAAGGTGTGGTTGAAGTTGTGGAGTTCAAGGTGCAACTGTTCCGGTGCGTCTGTAAATGTCAATGAGGTTGAGTGCGCTACTGGAGTGTAGGCGCATCCCTGTGTTGGGCACACTTATTCAGGTTCTATGTGTAGGTGACACAGTAGATTCCAAAAGGTTTCAATAAACAGTTCCAAAAATGAAGTTCTAAGGTTTTTTGGAAGATTTTCATTTCGTTATTTTTTTATATCTTTTCAAACATGATCATCCAATATATGGTTTAATCCACATTAAGACGGCTCCGATGCATTTCGGACTAACCAAGTCCTTTGTCAAGGAGCACTGCAACAGAACATATGAAAAAATGACCCAGATCAATAAAATGGCATGTCTGGCATAGATAATAAACATACGTGAATAGGTTGTGCGACCTCATGCTGCCCACTGTGATCTTTTAGTTGGTTAGGAAATCAAGGTGTGGATGGAAATTCGCGTGAAACAAAGGTGGGTAGAAAGGTGAGTGGGTTAGATCCGAAGACGATGGTGGTTGGGTTGGTGTGATAAAATGAGAAAACGTGCTCGAAGGAGAAAAAAGCTGTTAAGAACGAGCGTGCAAGGACAAACCAAACGGTTCAGTGAAAGCTAGGAGAGAAAGTGAAAAAGGTAAGAAAGGTAACAAACAAACCTCAAAACGCGAGGCTTCCGTGATACGCTCCGCATGGGGAGTGTAAGCTGAAATAAACGGGTAAAAAAACGCGTGTTACCTCCGTGTGGAGTAGAGAGAAGGAAAGTGATAGCGGAAAGAGCAGAAAGTGACTTACTTCGACGGATGTCAGCGTGCGCTTGTGGTTAGTGAGTTCTGCGGTCTGGAACTCCGCGAAGTTAGCGCGGAGTTCTGGGATTCAAGGGAAAGGTGAACGAAATGGACAAAGGACTAGGGGAGAAGGGGTAAAATGGCGCGGCCATGTTGGAACGGGAAAAAAAGCAAGTTAACCCCGGATCTGATATTGTGACCTCTCATGGGGTGATTGATATTGTTCCAATAAACCTTCGAACTTCATTTTTGGAACTGTTTATTGAAACCTTTTGGAATCTACTGTGTCACCTACACATAGAACCTGAATAAGTGTGCCCAACACAGGGATGTGCCTACACTCCAGTAGCGCACTCAACCTCATTGACATTTACAGACGCACCGGAACAGTTGCGTCACCTGTAGGAGCACCTTGAACTCCACAACTTCAACCACACCTTCCCTGAAATTTACGTTACAACTTCTGTAGTGCGCCGTGCCCATTTCCTTCTTCATTCTCATTGCCTACACTGTTCACCGGGCGGGCTGCACACACTCATCCAGAGACCGAAAATGCAATACGACGAGATCTCAAAATCGACTGAAGCGCACGCTGAAACACTAGCGTTTGACACTGAAGCAACAGAGAGAATCTATGTCATCAACAATGAAGACCTGACCCAAACCACAACCATCAGATCCAAAGAACAATGCATCAAACAACTCATATACTTATCCAAACGCCGTATCAATCAAAAATTACATGCCAACACCTTGATTAAGTACCACAAAGTCCTCTGCATCCCCCGTGGCCTACGGATTGCACTGAAACCGTCCCTATGCAAGAATTCCAAAGCGTTTGTTGAGAGATGGAATGCAATCCTCAACAAATGCAGTTTGGACCTCATACTACTTATCGTCGAGGAATTGTCTGGAATTCGAGTGGAATTGTCACAAGAAATCTCTGTCATTGAAAACGAACTTAAAGACTCCATCTCACCTGAAGAACTCACCGCCACTCTGGATGACATCAACAAGCAACTAGACAGACACACCAAGGACATTAATGATCGTAAGATCCGAAAATTCCACCGGGACACCTTGGACTACAAACTAGGTGAGGTGTACACGTGGGCAGACGTCTATGCCCAACGTCGCAGGAATAAACCATTCAATCCTAATATCGACACTTCATCCTCCGGAAGCGACACCTCTAATCGTCCAACAAAAAAAACTCCCACAGGAGCACCCACCACTCCTACTCCATCTAGTGAAACACCATCAACCAGCAGGAGTGATCCAACCACCACAGAGCCTTTTTTAGAGATAAGCCCAGACAGAACCGACGACCCAGATGGGGCAAAAGAGCAGGACAAAGACACCGGAACCACCCAACAACCTCTGAAACCCAAGCCGAAAACGAAGAGGAATCGCTAGTAATTAACATTTCTGATACCACCTTGACCAAATATGAAACTGAGATCCTTCAAAAAGGAATGTCAATTGTACCCACCAGCAACACTAACTTACTGGAACTGGAAGTCAGTACTTTCAAACTCACAAGGAAACTAAGGTTGAAGCACTTTTTTGAAAGAGTCCTAGAACCTCCAAAAAACCCCAAACCAGACCAACTCTTGGGTCTACGACCTCCGAGCACGTTTATACCACCGGCAAGCCACAAGAGCATAGACACCTTCGAGACTTTGGTGAAACAGGATATAGCTAAAATCAACTACCGTAAGAAAACCCAAAGAAACATCACCAACAAAGATCTAGACACCTTAAAAAACATCGCTCGAAATCCTGCCATCAAGTGTGTGAAAGCAGACAAGGGGGGAACCCTTGTCATTCTGAACACGCAATTATACGATTTACGTATAAACGAACACATTTCCGACTCCAATGTCTACCTACCTCTAGAGGGTAATCCCACGAGTGAATTCCAGATGGAACTGTTGAAGATCATCCATAAAGCAGCATCTGACGACATTATTGATGACAGGACGAAGAAATACCTTACAGTAGAATATCCTAGAAGCCCCACCATTACCATGCTCCCTAAGATCCACAAGAATCTAATGGATCCTCCATTTCGACCAATTGTCTCGACCAGAGGCTCAATTCATGAACCCACGGGCAAATTCATAGACCGTCACTTACAACCTATGGTTTCAAACCTTCCAAGTTACATCAAAGACACGACGGAGTTTATCAAAAAACTATCTTCCCTACAAATGAACGAGAACGACAATTTAATCTTGTGCACAGCAGACGTCAGAAGCCTCTACACTTCCATCCCTCACGAGGGTGGAATCGCTGCAGTGGAACAAGCTTTATTACAATCAGACATGGATGACTCTTTGAAAACCTTCATCCTTGAACTCATGGTTTACACCTTATATCACAGTTATTTCGTACACGAACAGAAATGGTACCTGCAAATGTCCGGGATGGCCATGGGAAATTGTGCGGCTCCTACCTACGCCAATCTGTACATGGGCAACTTTGAATCTAACCACATTTACGGAAATCCAATATGGACTGACAACCTCATCCTATACGTTCAGTATATAGATGATCTCTTCTTCATTTGGAAGAACTCTCAAGAAAGTCTTGAACTGGCCTTGACGAACCTCAATTCTAAGGATGATCACATAGAGTTCACATGGAACATCAATAACCAAGAGATCGCATTTCTAGATGTCCTTGTTAAAATCACCACTCATGGAATTCAGACGGATTTATTTCGTAAACCCACGGACCGCAACAACACCCTTCTCTACAGCAGCTTTCACCGGCACTCCCTCAAAAAACATCTCCCATACAGCCAGATGCTGCGAGTCACCAGGATCGTATCCGATCCAGACACCAGATTGAATCAGATTCAAACCATGGCATCAAGATTTCAGATAAGAGGTTACCCTGAGGGTCTATTGAAGGAAGCCACAGAGAGGACGGTTTCCACCTCCCGGAATGATGCTCTTCAAAGCACCCATAAAAAGGACCAACAGAGGATGGTCCTAGTATCTAAATATTCCACTGTGAGCAACAGTTACAAAAGCATCATTTTAAAACATTGGCGGATCCTGGCATCAGAACCAGACTTCGGGAACCTTTTCAAGGAACAGCCAATTTTCGCCTACACTCGACCCAGAAACCTCAAAGAAATCTTATCCAGACCCAATTTCAACACCACCTCCGTTAAACATACTGGTACACGTCCTTGTCATCATTGCAACAACTGCAATAACATCATCAAGGGAAACAATATCAACCACCCCATGAGAGGTCACAATATCAGATTGAACGTGGACGCAACCTGCGACTCTTCTAACCTCATTTACCTACTCAAGTGCCCGTGCGGCAAGATTTATGTAGGCAAAACCAGCAAAAAAATTAAGATCAGACTGAATTAACACAAATGGAACATCCGCACTAAGAACACTAAGTCTACTGTAGCCACGCATTTCAGTGAAGCAAACCACAACGTGGCCCAACTGAAGTACATGGTCCTAGAGACTGTCCCCAGAATTGAAGGAAGGGACAACAATAAGTTCCTCTTACAGAGAGAAACAAGCTGGATCTATAGACTCCAAGCACAGAAACCGTGGGGTCTCAATGACCGGACTGAATTAAGTTGTTATATATGATGCCCCTGTGGCACTATTTTGATGCTATATACTTTGTCTCTGCTGTTTGAATCGAATGCCTGTTGCACCTAAAGCATGCCGCACATTGTTCTTCTCCTTTGCACTCCCCCTCCGGGGTTAACTTGCTTTTTTTCCCGTTCCAACATGGCCGCGCCATTTTACCCCTTCTCCCCTAGTCCTTTGTCCATTTCGTTCACCTTTCCCTTGAATCCCAGAACTCCGCGCTAACTTCGCGGAGTTCCAGACCGCAGAACCCACTAACCACAAGCGCACGCTGACATCCGTCGAAGTAAGTCACTTTCTGCTCTTTCCGCTATCACTTTCCTTCTCTCTACTCCACACGGAGGTAACACGCGTTTTTTTACCCGTTTATTTCAGCTTACACTCCCCATGCGGAGCGTATCACGGAAGCCTCGTGTTTTGAGGTTTGTTTGTTACCTTTCTTACCTTTTTCACTTTCTCTCCTAGCTTTCACTGAACCGTTTGGTTTGTCCTTGCACGCTCGTTCTTAACAGCTTTTTTCTCCTTCGAGCACGTTTTCTCATTTTATCGCACCAACCCAACCACCATTGTCTTCGGATCTAACCCACTCACCTTTCTACCCACCTTTGTTTCACGCGAATTTCCATCCACACCTTGATTTCCTAACCATCTTTTCCACTAAAAGATCACAGTGGGCAGCATGAGGTCGCACAACCCATTCACATATCTTTATTATCTATGCCAGACATGCCATTTTATTGATCTGGGTCATTTTTTCATATGTTCTGTTGCAGTGCTCCTTGACAAAGGACTTCGTTAGTCCGAAATGCATCGGAGCCGTCTTAATGTGGATAAAACCATATATTGGATGATCATGTTTGAAAAGATATAAAAAAATCACGAAATGAAAATCTTCCAATAAACCTTAGAACTTCATTTTTGGAACTGTTTATTGAAACCTTTTGGAATCTACTGTGTCACCTACACATAGAACCTGAATAAGTGTGCCCAACACAGGGATGCGCCTACACTCCAGTAGCGCACTCAACCTCATTGACATTTACAGACGCACCGGAACAGTTGCGTCACCTGTAGGAGCACCTTGAACTCCACAACTTCAACCACACCTTCCCTGAAATTTACGTTACAACTTCTGTAGTGCGCCGTGCCTATTTCCTTCTTCATTCTCATTGCCTACACTGTTCACCGGGCGGGCTGCACACACTCATCCAGAGACCGAAAATGCAATACGACGAGATCTCAAAATCGACTGAAGCGCACGCTGAAACACTAGCGT
Organism: Lissotriton vulgaris; assembly: GCF_964263255.1. Classification (NCBI taxonomy): domain Eukaryota; kingdom Metazoa; phylum Chordata; class Amphibia; order Caudata; family Salamandridae; genus Lissotriton; species Lissotriton vulgaris. Next base: position 199,804,886 of record NC_141689.1, read on the forward strand.
TTGAAACTGAAGCAACAGAGAGAATCTATGCCCTCAACAATGAAGACCTGACCCAAACCACAACCAGCAGATCCAAAGAACAATGCATCAAACAACTCATATACTTATCCAAACGCCGTATCAATCAAAAATTACATGCCAACACCTTGATTAAGTACCACAAAGTCCTCCGCATCCCCCGTGGCCTACGGATTGCACTGAAACCGTCCCTATGCAAGAATTCCAAAGCGTTTGTTGAGAGATGGAACGCAATCCTCAACAAATGCAGTTTGGACCTCATACTACTTATCGTCGAGGAATTGTCTGGAATTCTAGTGGAATTGTCACAAGAAATCTCTGTCATTGAAAACGAACTTAAAGACTCCATCTCACCTGAAGAACTCACCGCCACTCTGGATGACATCAACAAGCAACTAGACAGACACACCAAGGACATTAATGATCGTAAGATCCGAAAATTCCACCGGGACACCTTGGACTACAAACTAGGTGAGGTGTACACGTGGGCAGACGTCTATGCCCAACGTCGCAGGAATAAACCATTCAATCCTAATATCGACACTTCATCCTCCGGAAGCGACACCTCTAATCGTCCAACAAAAAAAACTCTCACAGGAGCACCCACCACTCCTACTCCATCTAGTGAAACACCATCAACCAGCAGGAGTGATCCAACCACCACGGAGCCTTTTTTAGAGATAAGCCCAGACAGAACCGACGACCCAGACGGGGCAAAAGAGCAGGACAAAGACACCGGAACCACCCAACAACCTCTGAAACCGAAGCCGAAAACGAAGAGGAATCGCTAGTAATTAACATTTCTGATACCACCTTGACCAAGTATGAAACTGAGATCCTTCAAAAAGGAATGTCATTTGTACCCACCAGCAACACTAACTTACTGGAACTGGAAGTCAGTACTTTCAAACTCACAAGGAAACTAAGGTTGAAGCACTTTTTTGAAAGAGTCCTAGAACCTCCAAAAAACCCCAAACCAGACCAACTCTTGGGTCTACGACCTCCGAGCACGTTTATACCACCGGCAAGCCACAAGACCATAGACACCTTCGAGACTTTGGTGAAACAGGATATAGCTAAAATCAACTACCGTAAGAAAACCCAAAGAAACATCACCAACAAAGATCTAGACACCTTAAAAAACATCGCTCGAAATCCTGCCATCAAGTGTGTGAAAGCAGACAAGGGGGGAGCCCTTGTCATTCTGAACACGCAATTATACGATTTACATATAAACTAACACATTTCCGACTCCAATGTCTACCTACCTCTAGAGGGTAATCCCACGAGTGAATTCCAGACGGAACTGTTGAAGATCATCCATAAAGCAGCATCTGACGACATTATTGATGACAGGACGAAGAAATACCTTACAGTAGAATATCCTAGAAGCCCCACCATTACCATGCTCCCTAAGATCCACAAGAATCTAATGGATCCTCCATTTCGACCAATTGTCTCGACCAGAGGCTCAATTCATGAACCCACGGGCAAATTCATAGACCGTCACTTACAACCTATGGTTTCAAACCTTCCAAGTTACATCAAAGACACGACGGAGTTTATCAAAAAACTATCTTCCCTACAAATGAACGAGAACGACAATTTAATCTTGTGCACAGCAGACGTCAGAAGCCTCTACACTTCCATCCCTCACGAGGGTGGAATCGCTGCAGTGGAACAAGCTTTATTACAATCAGACATGGATGACTCTTTGGAAACCTTCATCCTTGAACTCATGGTTTACACCTTATATCACAGTTATTTCGCACACGAACAGAAATGGTACCTGCAAATGTCCGGGATGGCCATGGGAAATTGTGCGGCTCCTACCTACGCCAATCTGTACATGGGCAACTTTGAATCTAACCACATTTACGGAAATCCAATATGGACTGACAACCTCATCCTATACGTTCGGTATATAGATGATCTCTTCTTCATTTGGAAGAACTCTCAAGAAAGTCTTGAACTGGCCTTGACGAACCTCAATTCTAAGGATGATCGCATAGAGTTCACATGGAACATCAATAACCAAGAGATCGCATTTCTAGATGTCCTTGTTAAAATCACCACTCATGGAATTCAGACGGATTTATTTCGTAAACCCACGGACCGCAACAACACCCTTCTCTACAGCAGCTTTCAGCGGCACTCCCTCAAAAAACATCTCCCATACAGCCAGATGCTGCGAGTCACCAGGATCGTATCCGATCCAGACACCAGATTGAATCAGATTCAAACCATGGCATCAAGATTTCAGATAAGAGGTTACCCTGAGGATCTATTGAAGGAAGCCACAGAGAGGACGGTTTCCACCTCCCGGAATGATGCTCTTCAAAGCACCCATAAAAAGGACCAACAGAGGATGGTCCTAGTATCTAAATATTCCACTGTGAGCAACAGTTACAAAAGCATCATTTTAAAACATTTGCGGATCCTGGCATCAGAACCAGACTTCGGGAACCTTTTCAAGGAACCGCCAATTTTCGCCTACACTCGACCCAGAAACCTCAAAGAAATCTTATCCAGACCCAATTTCAACACCACCTCCGTTAAACATACTGGTACACGTCCTTGTCATCATTGCAACAACTGCAATAACATCATCAAGGGAAACAATATCAACCACCCCATGAGAGGTCACAATATCTGATTGAACGTGGACGCAACCTGCGACTCTTCTAACCTCATTTACCTACTCAAGTGCCCGTGCGGCAAGATTTATGTAGGCAAAACCAGCAGAAAAATTAAGATCATACTGAATTAACACAAATCGAACATCCTTACTAAGAACACTAAGTCTACTGTAGCCACGCATTTCAGTGAAGCAAACCACAACGTGGCCCAACTGAAGTACATGGTCCTAGAGACTGTCCCCAGAATTGAAGGAAGGGACAACAATAAGTTCCTCTTACAGAGAGAAACTAGCTGGGTCTATAGACTCCAAGCACAGACACCGTGGGGTCTCAATGACCGGACTGAATTAAGTTGTTATTTATGATGCCCCCGTGGCACTATTTTGATGCTATATACTTTGTCTCTGCTGTTTGAATCGAATGCCTGTTGCACCTAAAGCATGCCGCACATTGTTCTTCTCCTTTGCACTCCCCCTCCGGGGTTAACTTGCTTTTTTTCCCGTTCCAACATGGCCGCGCCATTTTACCCCTTCTCCCCTAGTGCTTTGTCCATTTCGTTCACCTTTCCCTTGAATCCCAGAACTCCGCGCTAACTTCGCGGAGTTCCAGACCGCAGAACCGACTAACCACAAGCGCACGCTGACATCCGTCGAAGTAAGTCACTTTCTGCTCTTTCCGCTATCACTTTCCTTCTCTCTACTCCACACGGAGGTAACACGCGTTTTTTTACCCGTTTATTTCAGTTTACACTCCCCATGCGGAGCGTATCACGGAAGCCTCGCGTTTTGAGGTTTGTTTGTTACCTTTCTTACCTTTTTCACTTTCTCTCCTAGCTTTCACTGAACCGTTTAGTTTGTCCTTGCACGCTCGTTCTTAACAGCTTTTTTCTCCTTTGAGCACGTTTTCTCATTTTATCGCACCAACCCAACCACCATCGTCTTCGGATCTAACCCACTCACCTTTCTACCCACCTTTGTTTCACGCGAATTTCCATCCACACCTTGATTTCCTAACCATCTTTTCCACTAAAAGATCACAGTGGGCAGCATGAGGTCGCACAACCCATTCACATATGTTTATTATCTATGCCAGACATGCCATTTTATTGATCTGGGTCATTTTTCATATGTTCTGTTGCAGTGCTCCTTGACAAAGGACTTGGTTAGTCCGAAATGCATCGGAGCCGTCTTAATGTGGATTAAACCATATATTGGATGATCATGTTTGAAAAGATATAAAAAAATCACGAAATGAAAATCTTCCAATAAACCTTAGAACTTCATTTTTGGAACTGTTTATTGAAACCTTTTGGAATCTACTGTGTCACCTACACATAGAACCTGAATAAGTGTGCCCAACACAGGGATGCGCCTACACTCCAGTAGCGCACTCAACCTCATTCACACCTACCAGGTGCCATTTTCGTCTGACAAAACAATACTGAGTCACGCATACCTTTAAATAAGAATACTGTTTAAACAACCCCCTCCCCTTTCACCTCAGCTAGCCTCTTTTTGATTTAATCATATATAATAAGGGGATACGGGCTAGCTATCTGGTCCTCTCTCTCCCTCTTGATACACGACTATACAGGCAGCGCACAGCTGCGAGAGAATATCCCAGCCATGGAGGAAAACCACGGCTTAACCTTCACTGAGAGTGACGCGGCAGACATTCTCTCTGACCCGTCGTTCCAAGTGGATTTTAACATTTCCAGCACTATCACACAGACCACTGATTGGGAGACCCTCACAGAGAAAAAGCGAAACAGAATACGTACCATCCTTCATGGGACCATCCTGGCCCAATATCTCAGAACTAACACAGCCCCAAGGGGCCTCCTTGTGAGCAACGCACCCAGGATCTTCCTCGATGACCCCACGTTCAGGAAGGACTGGGCCCAGATTGCCTGGCACTGTACCAGGGACTGGATGCTACTCATACTGAAAACAGCTAAACACCTTTCGGATGCCATAATGGTCGAAATTCAAGCCACTGAGAGCCATTTTAAAGCCACTATCACCTCATACAAAAAGAAGCTAGATGACCAAAACAGAGAGATTAACGAATACAAGGACTATCTGACCCAGGCCAAAATCAAAAAATTTGAAAAAGACTTAAAGAAGTTCAGCTATGCAAAGGTGTACCCATATTCGGAAGAAAGCTATACACCACCAACCAAAGACCTCAACATGTCTAACTCTTCAGGAGACGACAGCTCTATCTCGAGCGACTCCAGCAATGGATCACAGAAACGAGGAGGAGGAGGCAGAGGACGAAGAGGACATTGTTGGCCAAACACTTGGCAAAGAGGACAACAAAACCAGTTTTACGGATTCCCACCCAACTTCGGTCATATGCAGCACCCGTACTACGGCTTCCCCACCATGTTCCCCCCAGGACCAATGCCTCTGTTTGCGGGTAACCAGGGCCCCAACATGCCTTTTTTAGGACGGGGCAGGAGAGCGCGGGGCCGCAGAAGACCAACCCAACACAACAACACACAGGTTCACTGGGCCGAAGAAGAGAACCCAGTCAGCGCGAACACGCGCCAAAAGGCAAAAGAAGCAACACCGGGACCGAGCAAATAACAAACACCACCGCTCAGCCTTCATTGGTCTTCAACCTATCCAGTACACCATTGTCGCAACAAGAGCAATCAGTCCTGGAAAAAGGACTGTCATTTGTGCCCACCACAAGATTGGATAAATTCAAACTCCACACTGAACTGGCACAGTTTTTCAAAAATTAAAACTGAAGTCGTTCTTTGAAAGACCCACCCCCGAGAATGACCAACCTCAGGACAACCCAAACATCACGGGCTTAAGGACCAAATCAACCTTTGTCCCACCCCCCTCCACTGTCCCTGCCGAAATCACTGCGTTTGAACAGGCAGTCTACCATGACATTGAGAGTCTTCAACCGACCAACCACTTCAACAACTTGTCTTGGAACGATAGACAAACGATCCAACGCCTACAAAATAACCCCACCTTGATCATCAAACCAGCAGACAAGGGGGAGGCATCGTTCTCCTTGACAAAACGGATTACGATACCGAATGCCGGAGACTTCTAAGTGACAACAGGAACTACCGCAGGCTGGATCATGATCCGACGGACCAACTGCGCACCACCATCCACGCACTCATTAAGAGGGCAGCGGATGCGGAGCATATCTCTAAGCAAGAAGCTGAATACCTTTGCCCTGAACATACCAGGACACCGTACTTTTACACCGTACCAAAAGTACACAAAGGTACCATCCACCACCTGGCAGACCCATAGTATCCGGCATAAACTCTCTACTAGAGCCACTGTCCGGATATTGCGATTTCTTCCTGAATCCCTTGGTGCAAAAAACGCCTACGTATATAAAGGACACCAAACACCTACTACAGGTCATAAACAACATGGAGTTTGACCCAAACACCCAGTTACTTGTAGGTTTAGACGTGGAAAGCCTATATACCAGTCTCCCACAAGATGCCACCCTACGAGTTCTCCATGACATCCTGGAAGAATCGCCCTGGCCCTACCACACCCCGAGAAGTTTCATTCTAGCGTGTGCCACATTGGCCCTCAAAGAAAACTATTTTGAGTACGAGGGCACCTTCTACCTCCAAACAAACGGGACTTCGATGGGCAGTATTTTCGCCCCTAGTGTGGCGGGACTATACGTACACAATTTTGAAAGCACCCACATCTCCACAGAAACCAACCCGTTCAGTCATCATATCCTGAAGTGGCACAGGTATATAGATGACATCCTGGTCATCTGGCAAGGCTCCCATATTGACTTGAACAACTTCATGACCTGGCTCAACACCAGAGACCAATACTTGAAGTTCACTTGCACAGCTAACAACCAACAACTCCCCTTCCTAGACCTGGCGATCACTGCCAAAGATGGAACCCTCATTACCACAACCTATTACAAACCGACTGCAAGGAATTCACTGCTCCTCTATACAAGTTTTCACCCCCGACCACTCAGAGAAAACTTGCCATCCGGACAGTTTCTCCGCATTCGGAGAAACTGTACCAACATCAGTGATTATAAATCCCAATCGGCAGATCTAGCAACCAAATTGGAAAACCGTGGTTACCCGAAGGCCATCATTCGGAAGACAAGCAAGAGAGCCCGAAATCAAAACCGTGACGCACTCCTTGAAAACATCCAAAAGGAGGACGAGGAACAACCTATAACTTGCGTCACCACCTACAACAAAGCATCTAACGAGGTAGCTAAGATCATCAAAAAACACTGGAGAATAATCAATTCCGGACAGAGAAACTGGGAAGCTCCCAAGTTTGCATACAAAAGGAACAGTAATCTGAAAGACCAGCTGGTAAGCACCCGACCAAGACCACCACCCAGACCCCAAGACAACACGATCCTGAATGCTTGGGGCCTGCCGAAAGTCACAGGACACTACCGTGCAACGACTGCAGTGTGTGTCATCTCACTACCCATACCAAAACTCTCAATCTGGAACCACACAAAACCTGGACCCAAAGGAACCACACCAATTGCAATTCATGCAACGTGATATACATGCTCACATGCACGTGTGGCCTGCGGTATGTGGGAATGACAACACGAAAAGTCAGAACCAGAATTACTGAACACCGAAGCACGATACGGTGCAAGAAAAACATTAGCAGACTGACCAACCATTTCATTACTCACTGTCACACTCCCAATGACTTCAGTTGGACAGTCATTGAACAGATCCCTGAAAGTCTCATCAACAACGACAAAAAACTTCTCAACAAGGAACAGCGATGGATATATCGCCTTTCCACAGCCAATGACAGCTTGAATGATGCCATTCCATGGAACTCCCTGTCTACAGTATAATCATTAGCCTGTCATCCCAAACCCCTTAACAACAATCCATTAGTTCTGAGTGATGGGACATGGCACCCCATGAACCACCTGGATTCCTTGCTCCCACAGAACTCCCAGTGTGTATTTATTACACAATAAGTGACCGTTTAGTGTACCTATTTAGTAACCTAGCCTGACAGACCAACGCATGCCTGTCATTACGCGCATGCATAACCCCACCACCACCTGCGCATGCGCTGCTACTGCCGAGCCTGGCGAGCATACTCTGAGCATGCGCATAGCCCTCTTGACTCACCTGAGTAGCATCATGACTCGGCAGTCCGAGTCTATCTACCATCTCTATCACTACACAGGTACACGCCTTCAACCAACCACAGTATAAAACCCAGAAGAAACCGGCCACCACTCACCGGTTCTGCGAAGAAGGCACTACAGGTCCACAGCAAGCTCTGGTCAGTAATCCTGTGAGTATGATCGAACAACCACCACCTACCATAGGTAAGCGTTGTCATTTTTCCCCCTACAGGTCTCCTAAATCTCAGTGGACATACCCCTTTTTCTCCCAATAGGATCAACTACTTTGCCTCTTCAATAACCTTGAAGAACAAATCCTAAAAACTAGCATAAGAAAACCACTTACGCTCTCCCACATTTTCACCATTCTCACAACTGTGAAAACTGCTGTTTTAACCACCCCACCTACGTTGTTCTAGTGCGCTTCTCACAATAATGGTACCACCAATACCATTACACCTTAGCCGCTTATAGCCCGCACTCCCTCGCTATAAAGTCGGCTGTCATGAGTTCTCATGCATACCTTCCTAGTGACTCTTTCTCTCCCTGTATGTTTTGTCTTTGTCCTACTTGTTATCTGTACAGGTGGTCTTGAGAAGGGAATCCCCCCTCTCACACATAGATACACTTTAGGGCGTGTAGACACATAGTCTGTATCACACGTCCACTAGTTTTAATCACACACACTTTTTAATCGTCCTGAAGAAAGCCAGCATATCCATAAGGCACTGGCTGAAACATGTTGACGTACCAAGGACGTGGGAAGTCGTAACTCGCCTCTAACGTCCACCTGCCTTATTTTTAACCGCTGACGGAGGCCCAGGTATTAAAGTCTGTCCTACCTTCGGGTACTGGGACCCCCGCCAAGCCGTTTTAAACTCACATTCAAAACATTCTTCACCGCACACACAGTGATATACCTGCTCCGCTGTCTCCAGGCGTCGTAGCACACCCGGGACACGTTAGGTGTCACTGAGTGGGCCCGATGATGAAGCATGCCACCAACTAGGTTGGTGGGTGAGGGCTTCATGAGCACACCTACCAGGTGCCATATTCGTCTGACAAAACAATACTGAGTCATGCATACCTTTAAATAAGTAAACTGTTTAAACAACCCCCTCCCCTTTCACCTCAGCTAGTCTCTTTTTGATTTAATCTGATGCTGAAACTCTACCAGAGTGTCCTTCTGGTCACACCAGAGTTTCATAACTTCTTCACTGGCCTCAAGATTGCTTTTTGCCTTTTTCCAGAAGCAGTACATCTGGTTGCGGAGAGCCATCATATAGCAACCACATCCTGGTGAATTTACTGAGAGATTGCTCCCACCCCTCTTTCAAAAGGCTAAGAGGTCACCTAACAGAGTGACCATAGAGGAGTTGAAAGGGGCTAGACCCTCCTCCCTTCTGTGGCACCTACCTGTAGGCAAACATAAGACATGAAAGGTGGATATCCCACCTATGCCTCATGCCCTTTAAAGTCTTGTTGACTCGCTCCGCAAGACCCTTGTTTTGAGGTGATAGGGTGTGGAGAACTTATAAGTTACTCCACACTTATCTCACATGAACTTCAGGTATGCTGACATGAAATTGGTAGCTCTGTCAAACACTACCTCTTTGGGGAACCCCACATGGGTTAAAATCCCAATTAGGGATCTGGCCACTGCAGTGACTAACCTCAGAGGGATGACTTCTTGGTAGCAAGTGGCATAGTCCACCAAGACCAAGATGTACCTGTTGCCTCAAGCTGTTTTGGGGTCCAAGAGTCCAATAATGTTAATGCCTACCCACGCAAGGGGAGTGCCAATGATGGGTAATGGAATCAGAGATTAAGCCTTATCCCTGCCTTCCTACTGGCCTGGCAGGTGGAACAGGCCCTACAGAATGCTTCTGAGACCGACTTCATCAAGGGGCGAATAGAAATGGGCAACAAACCTGAAAGTCTTGTCTTGCCCCAGATGTCCTGCCTGGGGTATATCATGAGCCAAAACCAGTAGGAAGGCCCTGTAACACCTGGGGTACCACGACCAAGCACACAGACTACCCCAGATCCAGGTACATTAGGCTTGCTACAATATACAATAATTCGCCCAAGAGATCAGGTGATCTCCAGAGGTGTCACCTGCAGCCTGGGTCTCAGCTTGATGCCTCAAGCCCTCCAGAGTTGGGCACTCTTTCTGCTCCTTGCAGATTTTCTCCATGGTGGACCCACCCTCAACTTTCTGGCTAGCAAGCTAAGGTAGGGCATTCAGGGTGACAATGTTCTCCTCGGTTGGCTTGGAGGCATCCTCCTCAGGTTCCCCATCAACCTCGAGTATGGGAACTTCAGGGGCTAATTTTTCAATGCCCCTTGCCACTCTCCTCCCTAACAGCTGACTGGGCCATTGCTCCTGGCTCCAGGCACCCATGACTCTCTTCCTGGGCAGCCATGGGCCTTCTGGTCATACAGACTCATTCAGGCAATTCCAACATCTCCAAATGTGTCCGGAGCTCTACTTCCCTCCAAATAATGTGCTACATATTGTTGCTCAACAGACAATCTACAGGCATGGCAGTGCTCAGAACAACTTTTAGAGAACCTGAGAACCCCCACTCAAAGGGAACCAAAGTAACTGGTAAATGACCCCTTCAATGGTAGGCAACTATGACTTGATGGAATGTATTAGGGAGGGCCTGCTCTGAGGACACCAGCTGTTACTTCACAGAAACCATGCTCCCATTTCCCATTGATAATGACCAAATGCGTGTAATTAGAAGTATTAATAGAGATATGGGCTTTTGGCTCCATCTCATTATCTCCCGGGGAAGTTAAGGTCATCTTTATCTGCTCAACAAAGCTAGCTGGGACTACATCCTTCTCGAGCGCTACACTTGCCAACACAGGTGTCTGACCACGGTGTAGGGCTGTGACCTCTTGGGAAATTGGGAGTCTCCCTTGGAGTGCCCATACTTGTATCACTCATTGGGATTAAAACCTCCCAGTCTGCTTGTCCAAGAACCCCTTTTTCTTTGGCTCAAACTGGGACAGGTTACCAGTACTCCCTTGGAAATTATTTTGGGGGCCCTTTTGAGAACTCCTTATTTGTAGGTTTCTCTCCCCCTCTTTCTTCTGGTGAGACTCCTGACCAACCTAGTGGGAGTCTCCGTTTTCAGGCATCCTGCTAGGTCGTTGAGAAGTGTGTCCGAGTCAGTCAGAAACAAGGGCTCTGGATCGGATTCGGCAAACCCAAATCTGACATCGGAATCGACTCCTAAGTAGTAAACTTACATGAGTGAAGATCTCCCCATAGAAAAGGTAGAAGTGCTGGAGGTGGAGATTTGCAATCATAGGATTGAGAATTGCATTTTGTAATACTAAAGTACTGTACAGTGCAGTTTGTGGATAGGCCTCGTATTAAGTATTTAAGTATAATCTGCGGTCCAACTCATTGACTAGGCCCATATTGCTAAGCAGTGAAATGCAAGTGTGTAATGGTGAAGCACCTATGATCATCACATGGAATATGACCTTTGCATTGCAGTAATGCATTTGTTACTACAGCTTCTCCAAATAACCTGTTTATTGATCGTCTACATTTCTTTTTCTGACATGACATAAAATAGTTTATTTACCTCATTGTGCATGTTAACAATTTGTATTTACTATTGTCTGCAAAACATAGACTATCCATTTTATATCACCATCCACTTCAATGTTACTTTTGTATGTCTGTTACTCTCACTCAAATTTCAAAATGATTGTGTTGTATTTATATATTTCTCCCTTTTCCTCTGTTTTCAAGCAGTATCTTTAAATACAAATATAAATGCACATTTTTCTGCTGTATGTTTTTTATTTTTCTCTGCTCCTTGCTGTTTGTGCTTTAGGTATGTTGTTGTTTCTGAAGTGTGAAGTTCATGCTTTGGGTGTTTGTGCTGAAATCATTCAGCTGTGTCTTCCTAAAGGGCAGCTTTGTAATTTTTAGAAGGTGTTCTGTCTGATTTCCATGCATGTTCATATTTTTCATTGTCAGAGGCAGACATTTGTGTGGGTCTCCTGCCTTCATAATGAGCCTTGCCTGCTTGCCATCGGCCATGTCACAAAAGCTTAGCAGAGATTCAGAAAATAGGGCAAACCCATTCACACTGTTTCTAAACATGTGCAATATGGAATTCAACAAATAGATTCTGCCCCAATCCATGTCACAGTAAGATCTTTTCACACAGGATAAATGATTTGTATTTGTTAGTAAATATTTCAAATGCAAGATTCAGGTCCTAACAAGGACGTCCTGATCCATGAATACATTTATATATGTCTAAGGTTTTTTAAATGCTAATTTCTAACTATAACGACCCTGAAATCTATGTCATTTTTGTGAATTTCAAAGGTTTTTTAAATGCTAATTTCTAATTATAATGTCCATTAAACCTATGGTTTTTTCAGTAATTTTGAATTTTTTGGGATGATATTTTGTAACATTAATATCCTAAAAATATTTTTTGTAATTTTTTGTGTTTGTATTAAAAGTATATGTAAGAAATCCAGTTAGACAGGCAGGTTGAAGTTGGTAATTTATTGATCAGCAGCACAGCAACAGATGAGGACAGCCAGCCAGCGCAGGGCAGTCAGAACAATAATTGACTCTAATGGCTTGCAGAACACAAGAGTTCTAATAGAACTGTGAGAAACTAAAAGATAACAAGGCATTTAAAGGTGCAGTAATAAAATACTAAATCATGAGAATATAACACATCTCCCTCAATAGGAAAAAGAAAGAAGGAAGAAAGAAGCAAAAAGGAAAAAAGAGAAAACAAAGAACACAGTGAGAAAGATAGAATTAAGAAACAAAATCAGCAAATCTGCTTGGGACAGATTTTGGACGAGAAGAAGACTAAATCCTAGAAGCAATAGAATCAGTGGACTTGTGTTGTGGAAAAGAAAGAGAATTATTGTGAAAATCAGGACATTTAGCAACACGCCTAATGTTCCACTGTTTGCCATCTTGTGTGATTACACTATTAGTGAAAAGCTTAACCACTTTCATAGGTTTACCAAACTTAGCTGAACACTTGGTAAGAAAACCTGGTTTCCTGATTCTGATCCAGTCACCCACAGATAAACTGGAATTTTTAGTATTCCACCTACTGTCATACCATTCTTTAGATATGGCCTGTTTATCCGCAGTCTTATGAGCAACATCATTAATGACAACTTCAGAAAAAGGTTTACCAGCACATTTCTCTTCAATCCACCAAGGACAGATGTTAGAGGCAGGATCACGTCCTTTAAGAAGACAGAAAGGACTAACCTCAGTGGTTGAGTGTGGAGTTATGCGATACAAACAGATTTTTTCTCTCAAAACATTTTTCTAATCTAATCCAGACTTAATAACATCAGAAATGAAACCCTTTAACACCCTGTTGAAACGCTCAACTAAACTATTCTCATGAGGTTCATAAACAAAAACAGTGTGATGAATAATGTTCTGTCGTTTGAGAAAATCTCCCATTTCTAAAGAAGTTAATTTGGACCCCATTATCAGAAACGAGGGTTGAAGGACAACCTTCTCTAGAAAACACTTCTTTAAAAAACTCAATTACATTTGACGTTGAAGCCGTAGAAACAAATTTGACCTCAGGCCATTTCGAGTGATAATCAATGAGAACAAGGGCATAACGAGAGTCAGAAGGTAAACACATAAAAGGACCAGAAATTTCAAACGCTATTTTTTTCCAAGGATCAGTTGGCCAGGGTGTAGTTTTCAACGGAGGCACATTAACTTTTAACATTTTCTCACTACCCATACAAACGGAACACTCCCTGACCTTCCGATCAACCATGCGATCCAAGCCTGGCCGCTAAAAAAAATTCCTTATTAAACGCTTCATTGCAGACATACCTGGATGCATTTTGTGAGCCACATCTAAAATAAGACTTTGCATTGGAAAAGGAGGCACACATTTTCCAGACTTGAACACAAAATTGTTTTCCAACTCTAACTCATCATACACTTTAAACAAAGGCATGAAATCTTCAGTTACATTTTTCCTGTCAGGCCAACCCTCCAAAATATATTTTCTAATTGTCTGTAAAGAAAGATCTTGATTATCAGCAAGAGCCCAAGATTCCTCGGAGATATCTTCAAACGTACCCAACAAAACATCTTGTAAACAGGTGACAACATCAGTATCATCAGAAATATCATTTGAGGACATTTGGCAAGGAAGACGAGACATGAAATCAGCAATGACATTTTTTTTCCAGGAACGTATTCTGGTGTGAAACAGTACTCTTGTAACCTAGAGGTCAATCTAGCAATACGTGCAGTTGAATTCCACCCCCCACCTGGAGAAAGAATATTAACAAGAGGTTTGTGATCTGTTTTTAAAATAAATTTGCTAACCCACACATAGTTACTGAAATGTTCAATTTCCCAAACGCACGCTAATAGCTCTTTCTCTAATACAGCATATCTGCGTTCACTTTCATTTAAAGTCCGTGACGCAAAACAAACATTCCATTCTTCTTTTCCAGATTTTTGAGATAAAACAGAACCAATACCATACATGCTTGCATCCACGGTAATAATACAAGTCTTGTTTAAACAGAAAGGCTTAAGTGTTGGAGCAGGCAAAATTTCCAATTTTATATTATCAAAAGCAGACTGCTGTTCACTACCCCATTCAAACACATTACTTTGTCTGAGAAGTTTCCTAAGTGGCTCCATTTTTGCTGCGAAATTATTAACAAATTTGCTATAATACTCGCACATGCCTGCGAAGGAAAGCAACTGTTTCTTGTTGGATGGAGGAGGAGCATTGCTAATACCGTCAACATTGAATTTTTTAGGTACAACACCATCACCAGATAACGTGTGACCAAGATATTCAACAGAGTCCTGAAACAGTTTACACTTACTAGACTTAAGTGTCAAACCACTTTTCGTCATTTTCTCACACACACAACGCAAATGTGAAACATGTTCTTCAGTGTTAGCAGAATAAATGAGGATATCGTCTTGAAAACACTTGACAAATTTATCAACGTCCCTGAAAATATTAAACATAACCCTTTGAAAAACCGAGGCTGCAGATGCCAAACCAAATGGCATCCTCGTATATTGATACAGACCCTGAGGAGTGATGAATGCGGTGAGGCACTTAAAATCCTCAGTCAAAGGGATTTGATGATATGCAGACCTCAAGTCGAGGGTGGGAAAGACTTTAGCTCCCTCTAACATGGATACAACTTCATTTATGTTGGGAAGAGGATGACAATCTACAATAATTGCAGTGTTTAAAGCTCTTAGGTCGACACACATCCTCAAACTTTTGTCAGGCTTCCTCACCAAAACAATGGGAGAAACCCACTCTGCTGACTCAATAGGTTCAATGATACCTTCTGAAACTAAGTCATCCAAATTTTTTTAAAGTTCTTCTCTAACATTTATTGGCACACCCCTTAACCTCTGTTTAACCGGAGTGACACCCACTTTAAGTTTTATCTGATGAGAAAAATTCTGTACCATTTCAAACCTGTCAGAAAAAACATCCTCAAATTCTGATTTAACCATGTCAGCCTTTCTTTGAGATACTATTAAAGAAATATTGTCACCCTCAAACGTATGATCCAAAGAAATAGGATCTTTTGAGCGGGGATTAAGTATTATTCCAAATTTCCACTGGTCTTTCCAACCAACCACATTAACACCTTTTACTGCCACATATAATTTCACCTTAACACACCTAGATCTAAAAGTAAGATCAGCCTGGAAGAAGCCTAACATGTCAATCCTCGTACCATTAAAACTCAAAGGAGAAACATCAGGTGGTATAACGTTCCTCAAAATAGTCCTTAGTAACTATAGTCCACGGGGAACCTGAATCTGCCATGAGATCAATTTTTAAACCCAACACAAACATTTCACAAACAGGCTTTTTGATGGGACAGTCTTCCAAACATGCATTAACACAACTAACATCTTCAGAAAGATAAACAACAAATCCTTTTTTCTCCTCAGAACAAGACGATCCAGAAGCACAAGAGCAATTGCATGTTTTCACACTATCTTCAGAAGCATAGGCTATTTTGTCCCTGGTATTTTGCACAACTTTTCTGACATCTCTACATACAGTAGAAAAATGACCCAGTCTCCCACATTTCCTACACTCTTTGTTAATGGCCGGACATCCAGCATATGAAGCAACATGTCCCTTACTCCCACACTTGTAACATGTAACATTTTGTCAAATCTTTTAAACTGCCCAGAACTATTAGCTTTAAAGGAATTTTGTGGGAAATGCGAATTTTCAGTAGGTTGACCATCTGTTTGTTTAACCAAACAAACTTCATCAAGAAAATCAGATTTCTGCACTGTATGTTTTTTTTTTTTTTTAACAACACATTTTATTGATTGAATTAGGCAGAGTAATAGATGTGGCTCCCCACAGTCAGGAGAACGCCACCAATCATCTTGGCACATTGTACATCACAGGACCAGTGTCCAATCAAGAATAATAGAGAACACAAATGAAAGGAACTCCCACCGCTGCCCCTACCCCCACCAACTCCCATTACCCAACCTCCCTGCAACCCCTCCGTTATCCCTCCCTTACCCTGTGCACGTGTGCTTAGAGAGCTTCAGTGCTCGGTCGTGGTGTGGCAGGCATGACGCAGTTCACAGGCCCGCTTGATATCGTGTGCCTAGAGATCTTTGATATTGTGCGCCTAGAGATCTTCCTCAGGTTCTGCTGGGGGATCTAGTGTCAACCCCCTATAATCTGCCCACCTCTTCCATATCTTGAAGTGCTTACGGGGGCATCCTCGTGCTTCAAATACTGGTCGTTCTAGACCCATACAAAAGCCCAGTCCGGCCCTCCACGCACTCAGGGGGGGCCCTCTCATCCTTCCATGCTCGGACCAGATCCCTTTTGGCAACCACCAGCCCCAACAGCAACAAATGACGTTTATATATGTTCCCACCAACTCCCTCAAGGATATGGAGCAGTCCTAGGCGATGAGTGCGTGGAAGGTCCCAACCCAGTACTTCAGACAGGCAGCTCCATACACCCCTCCAGAAACCAATCAGTCTAGGGCACGACCATACCGTATGCAGCAGCGTGCCCACTGCAGCCCCACAGCGCAGACATTCCGGTGACCCAATCAGTCCTGCCTTTCACAGCCGCTCACGGGTGTAGTAAGCCCTATGGAGAAATTTGAATTGGATTAATCTAAGCCGCATAGCAATGGCAGTCCCCCGCAGGGATTCCAGGGCTTCCCTCCAATCATCCTCATCTAAGGGACCAAGGTCAGCCTCCCAGGCCGCCCTCAGGGGAAGCAGGGTGGACGAGCAGTGAGTGACCATCATTTGGTAAATACGGGAGACCTTCTTATCTCCGAGGTCACCCATGAAGACCTTCGCCTCAATTGGACTAAATTCAGGGAGCGAGTCTAGGTTGGCAATGCTGGGTGCCAGTGCATGTCTAAATTGCAGATAACGAAAGAACTGGGTCTGGGGCATATGGAACTCTGTACTGAGCTCTTGGAACGATTTGAGCGTGACCCCGGACATTACATGTCCCAGCATCGAGATCCTGATTGTGTCCCAGCCGTCAAACCCCGACAGCGTGGTAAGTTCAGGGAGTCGTCCATTATGCCACAGAGGCGTTTCTGCAGTCAGTCTACCCCACCAGCCCATGCGACGTAACGCCTGTCGCCACACAGCAAAGACAATTCTTGTGACACTTGGCAACGTCCGCCGCAGCCGGGCTGAGTAGAGGATCGTATGCAGCATAAGCCGGATCACCGCTGTCACTGTACCACCATTCATTCAGGATTAGTAGTTGGGAGGCTTGATAATAGGACATTAGGTCCGAGGTGGCCAGGCCCCCACAATATGTGGATAAGAAGCATGTGCAGCACCACCCTGGCAGCCCCCCCAGCCCACAGGAAGCGGCCCAAGACAGAGTTGACCTGCCGAAACCACTAGGGTGTGATGGGGTGGGGATAATTCTGCAATTGATATAAGAGGCGCGGGAGGGCTACCATTTTGAAAATCGCGGACCTGCCAAAGATAGTGAGGGGCATCCGAGACCATGTTTCACATCTGCTTGGACCCGCTCCCAAACAGGCACTATATTGCGTTCCCAGGTATTGCTCACCGATTCCGACAGGAACACTCCCAGATATTTCAAACCTCCGGTAGCCACCTGCAGTCCCGATGTCCAGGGATCTGTCACAGCTCCACCCCCCAGTACCCACAGGGTGGACTTGCGTAGATTCAGGTAAAGGCCCGAAACTTCCCCAAAGATTCGCATAATTTCTAACACCTGTGGCCCCAAGCGTTGCAGATCTGTAAGGAAGAAGAGGACATCGTCCGCCTATAATGCGATTCTATCTGAGAGGTTGTCGGTCCACACAAAGCCTCGCATCTGTGCATCTATGCGCACCCAAGCGGCTAGAGGCTCCATGGCTCACTGTATGTTTTTTAACAGTTAACATCCATTTCTCTGATTGTTCTAGTGATTTAGCTATCAAAATGGCTTCTGATAATTTTGGATCCCCCAACTCCCACAAACGTTCTTGGGTTTTCTTATTTTTGACATGAAAAATGATTTGGTCTCTCAACATTTCATCACACATATTACCGAAGTTACAGTGTATAGATAATGATCTTAGTGCAGTGATGAAATCATCAAAAGACTCCAAATCATGTTGTGCACATGTATAAAACTTATACCTATTTAAGGCAATATTTGATACCGGTTTAAATCTTTTCTCTATTCTGAGTAATGCTTCCTTATATACATTTGAACCATCACCCTCAACCTCTGCAGGTGCGATGGGTGGTAACGCTCTAAATACCATTTGCCCTTCTGAACCTAAGCAATGCAGCAAAATACTATTTTTCCTTTCGGACCCCATACGTTCACCATCGATGGCCTTCATGTAATTGAAGAATTCTTCCTTCCATCGTGTCCAAGGAATGGGAGGGTCACCTTTATTTTGAAGAAATGTATCTGGTGGAACAAATTGCATGTTCATAAAAGTGATAGAGTATTAATTAAAAAAAAATGCAACGCTAGAGAAATAAACTTGAGTTCCCAATGGTGTCACACTTTGTGAAATGAAATGACTAAATAAATGAATAACCAAGTACATAAAACTGTCACAAATGATAAATAAATTCCAAGATAATATAAGAATTGCTGCAGCAAATATCGATGTTCCAGACGATTTGTAGAAAGTTAAGTTCCAAAGTCAGATATTAATAAAAAAAAATAGTTCCCAAAACTGTACCAAACTTACTTCATGTTTCCGCTGAATATAAAGATTAATTTCCCTTCAAATGGATAAACGCGAGCATAATCGTGAAGAGAATCGGCACTCGCAATTGCTTGTGGAGAAATGGCACTCGCGATTACTTGCGTAACAATAGGAACCAAAATAAACAAAATGGTTGCCAGATACGCGATGACGTAATGCACATTCACGTGATATACGTGATGACAGAATGCGTGTCTTCTCTCCGTCAGGTCGCAATGAGTGCTCACGCTCTGTGCGTTCAATCCAAGGAACGTCTCTCCGTCAGAGCGCAAAGTTTGTTCAAGTTCTACGCGCCCAAGACAAGAAATGTCCACGAGACTTCAGGTGCAGCGGGTGCAGCGGCAATCAAAAATAAACAGCGTCTGGTAATCTGCTAATATTCTTAAAATAAACAAAATTACTTCACTCACTGTTGGTTCGAACCAGATTTCCGGGATTTTCGATGATCAGCAAGAATTAAGGCGGCCATAGCAATTTTTAAAATCTATATTCATGCTTCTTGTAGATTTAAAATGAAATCCTCGAAAATTAGTAAAAATAATAAATGAAGGTTCCACACCTGTGCTGCTTAAATGGTAGTTCACCTCGTCGCCAAAATTTGTAAGAAATCCAGTTAGACAGGCAGGTTGATGTTGGTAATTTATTGATCAGCAGCACAGCAACAGATGAGGACAGCCAGCCAGCGCAGAGCAGTCAGAACAATAACTGACTCTGATGGCTTGCAGAACATAAGAGTTGTAACAACATTGAGGAAGGAAGCGTGGCTTCCGAAACGCGTCTGTGCGAGTAAAGTTGCTTTTTTGAATTGAAGATTCCCGTGTGTGCAGTCTTTATTTCCCACCCGGGACTGGGAGGGATCGAGCTTGAATATAGAGAGCTCGAGGCTCCGACGCGCTTGGACTGCACCCACCGAAAAGAGTGCCTCATACCTTGGGGCAGAGAGCGAGGACTAAAATATATATATATATTTTTTTCCAGTGGAGTATTGTACCCATCGTGCACCTATCTTGGTGGATGTGCGGTTTCGAACTGCCATATTGTTGAAGTCGTGAAGGATGCGCTTTTCAGCCAGCCCACTCCGCTTATGCTTACAGGGAAGGAACGACAACTCTACATGTCCCAGGTCTTCCCTCTAGTGATCTAATGATCACAGATCTAGTTGTCAGCATGTGACAGCCACTCCCTCATGGCTGGGGTATACCCACTCCACACCCATGAAGCACAGGCGTCACAGGACATGTGAACCTGCCAATAAAAAGTGCCGGGAGCACATGCTGGAGGCCATTTCCATTCTCTCCCATGACTTGAAGTACATAGAGTTGGTGGCAGCTGAGGCACTTTGCCCAACATGGGCCTCCCACCACGTGGCGATGGCTTGAGTTCCACTGAGTTAGTGCCACCAGAGCTGAGTGGGTGTGCAGACTGCAATGATGTGTAGGCCTCGATACACCATCCTGGCAATCAAGACCCAATTTGAATTGTGAGCTCGGCTGGACTGCAGAACACAAAGATGACTCCTTGGCGCAGTGCATTGATATGTTCTCGGCATTGCGATATCAAGACCCAGCATCATAGGTTCGACCTTCTGGCTGCCAAGGATGCAGGCCCCGGTCTTGGAGCTCGCTTTAGCACGTGGTGGGCCCTCTTGGACACACGCTGGTGGCGGAAGGTGAGATGCTTGTTTGCACAGCGGCGGGCAGTCACCTCTGGGCAGTGGGTGTGGATGGTGTGCAGCAGCCTGGGTGCGCAGGGGTGGGCAGACACCTATGGGTGGTGGGAGTGGATGGTGTGCAGCAGCCTGGGTCGCAGGGGTGGGCAGACACCTCAGGGTGGCAGAAGTGAATGGGGTGCAGCAGCCTGGGTGCACAGGGGTGGGACAGTGATGAAGGCGTGTGCAGTTGTAAGTACTCCGCCATTACTGATTGTATACTATGTTTCAAATGAGTGAGTTTGAGGGCTGCAGTATGTCCCGGCAAGTGGTTGGATACACACCGGTGGCAGAAAGGTGAGCAGTGAGGTTTTTGTCCGCAGTGTCGGCACTCACTCTCCCTCTCCATTTCTTCCTTTCTCTCTCTCACACTGTTTCTCTCTTTCTTCCACTCTCTTACTCTTTCTCTCTCTCTCTCTTGCTCTCTTTCACTCTTTCTCTCTTTTTCTCTCTTCCTCTCTCTCTCACTCTTTCTCTCTCTCTTCCTCTCTCTCTCTCTCTCCCTCATTCTCTCTTGCTCTCTCTCTCTCCTTTGATGGGCGCATGATGCACAATCTTATCTTGCTATCTTGCTTAATAGCCAAAGGGAATGTTTTGCGAAAGAATCCTGATACAGCTACAACAATAGGAAACCGCCAACTTGTGTCATACAGAAAAGCACCTGCATTTTCTGACTCTTTAGTAAACAGTCACTTTGAAGAGAAGAAACCAGAATTGTGGCTACAACTAGGACGAAGAGGCTTCAGCAATTAAAATCATTGGAAGATACGAGAGGGAAAGTTTTTGAAATCAGAGAGACCACTTATTGTGAATCGACCTATGCAGTATATATTTTAGAATGTTTTTTTGGAAAAAGATACATAGGAAGCACTATCTGTCCTTTGAAAAAACAAATACTTGAACATATTAGAGCGACACAGAACTGTGATCTTACTTATGCTATTGCAAAACATATGTGTAGTTATGAGGGAAAGATATGGTTTGACATAAAATATTCAGGACTAGCCACAATACCGCCACATGAAAGGGTAGGTAACCGGACACAGAAACGGAGACAATTGAAATCCAGACTCATAATAAGGTTCAAGACAAAAATTCCCCATGGATTAAATGGGGAAGAAGAATGTATGTGCTTCTGTGAGACTAAAGAGAATAAGAACTATTGGGATATCACTGTAACCCCACTTTTTATAAGTAATTTTGCAATTTGGAATTAAAATTGGGCTCTTGGCTTGTACTTGCAATACTAATTAGATTTGACTACTGATGTTGAGAATGAGAAATATAAATTGTATAATGGTAACCTTAATTAATTTGCTGTACAGGCTGTATACCGACAGGGGACCCGGGGGCACATTTGACCTATGAACTAGGGCACTTAGCCCATTCTGCTATAATTTATGACACTCGTTCTACCAAAAGGCATGGAAAACTGATTAAATCATATCAATGACAACTACTGTCTGGGTACACGGTAATCTGTCACGTATGTGCTATGCGTTTCAAACTGTGTAACCTTTAAAACAAATATGTAAAGTGCACAAAATCAACATGCTCAATATGGCGAATAATGTTCATATGTGCACTGAGGGCGCTGCGTGGTGTCAGCCGAATGCAATAAATAGGTTGAATTCAGTAAGATTGTATCTGTAAAACTACGAGGCCCATAATGCCTCATTAAAGGCTGCTGTGGGTGTCTATTATATATAGCAGAAAGTAAAGAACGACTCTGTTTACCTACCGTGATCAGGAACTAGGAGTTTGAAATGCGTAGGAACAGGACAGATACGGCTTGAATAAATCAGTCTTATCAGCTAAAAGGGGAGTAGTGTGTGGTTTATCTTTTTGTACATTATATATATATATCATATGATCAAGGTCCCAAGAGGACCGAACCTCGTAATGGCGGCGGTGCTGGGCGGAAAATATACATTCAATAAGCACTATTTCTGGGTTTGCTTCGTCTCTTCCTGAAAAACATTTGGAGCTGTGGGACGAGTACAAGGAATATATATATATATATATATATACATTCACTGAAAAAACCATAGGTTTGACACCAGTTATAGTTAGCTGGAAATGTTACTGACATAAAACCAATGAAATTCCACGTTATAGTTAGTTGGACTCACTATAACTTGCGCGTGTAATGCACTGCTGATGACATTACATATTACATCACTCATGACATGGTCAGTGACATCACTTATGACATCACTGATGACAGACCTCCTTTAAGTGCAATGTAACCCTTAAAACACATATTGGAAAATAGAAATTAACATTTTCAAAAAAATGAAGATATCCATACCAGTTGCAACAACCAATTCAGTAATTCCACCATCTATATACACATTCTCTCATTTACCAACAGTTCTATATAGTCACTCATACATATACTCACTCATCATATGTAGTGATACACCTATACATCCTGTAACACACCGACAATCATCCAAAAGTTACTCACACACATACTCACACATGCAAATAAACTATTGAACATCCATTTATTTGCATATAAAACTATACACACTCAACCACCCATACAGTCCTGCACATATGGTGTCTTCTAAACACATACAAAAAGAGAGTTAGTCATTCATGCATCTATGTGATTAGTAATACCCCCATAAAACCATAGAAACACTCATACTGATACTAAAAAAACATCTAAGAACCCAAATATCTACACATGTAGGTACTCATCAATCCATGCAGCCAGTTATTCACAAAGTGAAACACTGATACATATATTCAAATATTTAAACATTACTCGCTAATATATGTATTCACTAAGGTACACTTAATAAGCCAGTTATCCAATAATTTCTTTTTGAAAAAAACATTCATTAAGACAATAATTTAAACATTTATTCTTCCCTCGACCTTTACATATACATATATAAAACATATTTATTTTTTAGAAAGACACACATTCACTGGATGGTGTCATAAGTGATGTCACTGACCATGTCATGAGTGATGTAATATGTAATGTCATCAGCAGTGCATTACACGCGCAAGTTATAGTGAGTCCAACTAACTATAACGTGGAATTTCATTGGTTTTATGTCAGTAAAATTTCCAGCTAACTATAACTGGTGTCAAACCTATGGTTTTTTCAGTGAATTTCATAGGTTTTTCAAATGCTACTTCCTAACTATAACGTGTGTAAAACCTATGGTTTCTTCAGTGAATTTCATAGTTTTTTTGAATGCTAGTTCCTAAGTATGTAATCACGTTCGTAACTACATAGTGTCACCGCCTACACGTCCTGAGAAGCGCATGTAAAGTCATGTGACTTGAAAACAAAACTTCCAATTGGTTATTAGTAGTTTCTGTTCTGGAATATACACGAAGCACTCCACCCACTTTCCTCACAATCTTTTCTACTCTCAAGAGACAACAACGTCGAGCATCTTCCGGAAGACTTTGCTGAAATGGCTGCCCTACCAGATTCATCTTCCGAATCTGAAGGAAATGAGCGACCACCGTTAAGAAGAAAAAAGGAATCTTTCATTTGGCAATTTTTCACTTATCCTGAAGATCAAAAGAAAGTGAATGCGCCAAAAGTAACCTGCACGATATGCAATTCGGAGCTCTCAAGGGGAAATCCAAATAAAAAATATTCCTTTTCTGCACATACCATGCAGCGGCATGTTAAACAAAGGCATCCTGAGCATTATGCAAAAGCATCGACAAGAGCCCTGGCCACGCTATTACCATCAGAGGTGGCCAGCACATCTTCTGGTGTACGACCTGTATCTCCATCGAGTGCTGAGATGGACTTGAGACCATATCTTGCGAAGGTGCACATGAAATGCAACAAGTGTGGAGAAATTCTTTTGTATGGAGAGCAGAGCCTCGTTCTTATTAAACTCAAAATTGACAGTCACAAATGCCCCAAGAAAAGATAAATTTCTTCACATCATTTTCAAACTATTACATACTGAAAAATGTAGTATCAACTTTAAGAAATCGAAAGCATTATAACACTTCTTTCCCCCCCAAAAAAAAAAAAAAGTTCTTTTCAGAACTAACCAAAACGTGCTCCAAGAGCATATTATGAGATATTTTTTCGCCGCTTTATTTTAGTACGAGACCGGGTGCGCGCACCCTCCTATCGCGTACAGGACCTGACACTTGCATGTGAAGTCATGTGACTTCTAAACAACACTTCTAATTGATTCTTGGTAGTTTCTATTCTGGAATTTACACGCAGCACTCCACCCACTTCCATCACTTTCTTTTCTACTCTCAAGAGACAACAACGTCGAACATCTTCCCGAAGACTTCGGTACAATGGCTACCGTTCCGCATTCATCTTCCGAATCCGATGAAAATGAGCGACCACCTTTGACAAGATAAACGGAGGCCACACTATTACCATCAGAAGTAATCAGCACATCTTCCGGTGGACGACCTGTATCTCCATCGAGTGCTAAAATGGACTTGAAACCATGTCTGGCGAAGGTGCACATAAAATGCAACAACTGTGGAGAACTTCTTGTATACGGAGAGCAAAGCTTTACTCTAATTAAACACAAAATTGAGAGTCATAAATGCTCCAAGAAAAGTTAAATTTCTTCACTTTATTTGGATAGTATGACATACTGAAAAATATCGTAGCAACTTTAAGAAATCAAATGCATCAAAACACTTGTTTCCAAAAAAAAAAAAAAAAAAAAAGTTCTTTTCAGAACTAACTCTTTCCACCAAAACATGCTCGAAGAGCATATTATAAGATGTTTTTCCGTCGCTTTATTTTAGTGCGAGACCGGGGGCGCGCACCCTTCTATCGCATACAGGACCTGACACTCCCATGTGAAGTCATGTGACTTCTAAACAACACTTCTAATTGGTTCTTGGTAGTTTCTGTTCTGAAATTTACACGCAGCACTCCACCCACTACCATTACTTTCTTTTCTACTCTCAAGAGACAACAACGTCGAACATCTTCCCGAAGACTTCGGTACAATGGCTACCGTTCCGCATTCATCTTCCGAATCTGATGAAAATGAGCGACCACCTTTGAAAAGAAAAACGGAGGCCACGCTATTACCATCAGAAGTAATCAACACATCTTCCGGTGGACGACCTGTATCTCCATCGAGTGCTGAGATGGACTTGAGACCATATCTGGCGAACGTGCACATGAAATGCACGAACTGTGGAGAACTTCTTGTATACGGAGAGCAAAGCTTTACACTAATTAAACAAATAATTGAGAGTCATAAATGCTCCAAGAAAAGTTAAATTTCTTCACTTTATTTGGATAGTATGACATACTGAAAAATGTCGTCGCAACTTTAAGAAATCAAAAGCATCATAACACTTGTTTCCAAAAAAAAAAAAAAAGTTCTTTTCAGAACTAACTCTTTGTACCAAAACAAGCTTGAAGAGCATATTAGCTGATATTTTCTCGCCGCTTTCTTATAGTGCGCGACCGGGTGCGCGCACCCACCTATCGCGTCGAGACACGCATGTGCAGTCATGTGACTTTAAAACAACACTTCCAATTGGTTCTTACTAGTTTCTATTCTGCAATTTACACGGAACACTCCACCCACTTCCCTAGAAAACCAGTTTATCGTAAAACTTTTAAAGCCTCCTCTTATGAAATATTCGACATCAATCACATAGCAGAGTACTAAATAGCACTATATACACTCCGTCCCTTCATTATAAGAGACTTATTGCTATGTAAAAGCAACTTTTGTTTTCCAAGATAATGTAAAATGCTGAGCCTATTACATAATTTTATTTCACATATATGTTACTATTCTCCTTCGAGTACTAACACCGTAGAAAATACCACCAATAGCGGTGATATTTCTTACACCGAGAACGGGCGATTTCTATCGCTTACAGCCCTTACAATTATAAAGTTTTATTTCCTAAGTCTTTGATCTCCAACTGTGCAACGTAGGTCCCCTGTGTGTCGCAATAAGGTCCATAAACAAAAACTACAGAGCCAGCATTATAAACATACACAGAACCACAAAACGACAAGAGCCACCATGATAATATATATCCTTAATATAATAAACCTCTGAGAATAAATACATATTTCCGTGGCAGCCCATAACACAAATGTGGCGTCCTCTGACTCTGCTCCATTACCAAACACCGTAACTCCCCGCCCCCCTCACTTTTCACTAAACTCCGCACTCCACCCCAGCCGAACCCCCTATTACAAACCCCCAACCTACCCTCCCTGCCCAAACCCACCATGAACCTCAAACCGCCCCTAGAAAACTTATAAGACACAGGATTACTAAAACTCAAAGAATACGCAACAGGCACATAATGTAAATAGTACATAAAGGCACATATTTTTTCCAAAATACTATTTAAAAACATGTTCTATTTTTAATAAATCTATCATGCATCTGACCCTCTAGAACTGCTTTCAAAACGTGAACTATAAACCTCTACTTTTCATTTTCAACCCATACACTTTCATATGACCCTCTAGAACTGCTTTCAAAGCATGAACTATAAACCTCTACTTTTCATTTTCAAACCATACACTTTCAATTACATTATTTTTTTTCCACAATTCATGTAATGTTACAAACCTTTTCTAAAATACACCAGTCCGTATCATTTATAAGGATTTATTTTCAGTCTTCATCAGTGACACTTTCTTCACATATAATAGAAATCACTATAACTTTTTAAACGACAATGCTAACGCGGTAAAAATAACCCTTCATTTGCTTTCCTTTAAGAATGCACACTATGTACCCCACGCATGCGTTTCCTAATCTTTCTATTTGGCAGCGAATACCGACCTTGAATCGGAAGACATGAACAAGACCGCCATTGTCACATTTAAAACTGAACGTTGCATCTGCTCACACACATATCTTTCACTAAGCTAACATTCACAGAAAAGAGCATTGATGTAAAAAAAAATTAACCTTGCTTTACAACTCCCTCAAATCACTCCCTTATTTTTTAACGCATCTTCCAGTTAAAAAAAAGCTACTTTTTTGATAACCACTAAGCAATATATAAGTGACTAGACTCCTAGAAAATGTATCAAGTCATTCTGCTCCTCTCCACTGCATAGCCGGCGACCTAATTCTGTGGAGTTGCTATACAACCGGCAGTGCTGTGCCGTTTCCTGTACCATCTTGGGAAATTCAAAATGGATGTCCCTCCTGCCTTCGCAAACGAACCGGACTACTTGGAACTATTTCGACAGAGAATGCTTCTGTACTACGGCACCTTACCACTCTCAACTTTGAATACTTCATATCGATTATCATTTCGATATTCGTATTTCACCTGTGTGCAGTCTGTATTTCATTGCCTGAGCTGTGATCTCACGTGGGCCCTGGATTTATGTCTCTGCAATTTGGTACCTCCTGAACCGAATTACAATCACCTCATGAATCCGTTACTTGATCATGAACAGCTTTGTTACAACGGAGGGTTTATGGCCTTTGCAGCGATACAAGGAGTTCTGGGTCATTGGAATATATTCGCAGCGGCGCAAGATTTCCTAACAGAGAGCTACATCGAAAACCCACCAAGCTGCCCTATGATGGTAAAAGACGCCCCAATAATGACAGATCATGAATGCTCCTTTCATCTTCTCAATTGGATGGCTGACATGTTTTCAGATGATAACAATGATTTCATGTTAGAGGCACTTGCTGCATACTTTGCCTACACAATGGACGGTTAACTCTTTCCTAACAGCGAGCTACATCGAAAACCCACCGAGCTGCCCTCTGATAATAAAAGAGGCTCCGATTTTAACAGATCATGAGTACTGCTTTACTCTTTTCCATTGAATAGCTGACATACTTTCAAATGATAAAACTGATTTCCTGTTACAAGCAGAAGCTACCTATTTTGCCTAAACAATGCTTCAATAACTCTCAAACAAGCCATTGACGTCCTCATTTCCTTTTGGTTTTCTATATTCTTCTTTTCCATATTTTCTTTTGAAGAACAGACCTATTTGCTTTACTAACAGTGGACATTATGATTTCGTGTTGTTTGACAGCTGATTCATAAAGTAATGATGTATAACCACTTGCATTTTCATATATCGTTCCTAAACTGAAAGGCCAGAGACCTTCTTCCATTTATTAAAATATAATATACTTCCTTATAAGACTGTACAATGTTTTTTTCCAACTATATTCATTTTTCTTCAACTATAGCGTTTGTATTCCATGTACTACTGACAATACCAATTACTGTGTTTTTTGCAATTTCTGTACTCATATTACATAATGATTTGCCTTTAAAACAGTACATTTCTAAATAAACATTTCAAATATTCACGGTTTCTCTTTTAATCCATAATCTCAACTGAAATGATTTCATATTGAAAAACTATTCATAGGTTCCACATAACCTTAACTGTAGTCACTGAGGACCTTATTTATGAAGACCTTCCGCCGCCAGTGCCTCATTTTTTAAAATGGGAAAAAGTAACGCACCGGTGGCGCAAGGCCTTCATAAACAAAGTCCAGAATGTTTTCTTTTCTCGACCTCACTTACTGATACTAGAACCTGCAAGCCAATTACGGCCCGTGAACTCTTTCTTAGTAGGTCGCGCACCGTAAAGACAGTTATACCACTGTTAACATTTTTTTTTCTGTTACCAAGCACCGACACAGTTCCGCTTCACTCAGAGTTAATCACTGCTCCCACGCTTCTACAGGCCAGACGCTATGTCGTATTTCTCTCCTTATCACCCTTTCATCTCCACAATAACAAACAGTTGTCCGCCTGCCACCAGAGAACAGACTCAGATGCAGAGGCACCAAAGAGTGAACACATCACCAACTGCCATCTCCGGCTGTTTCCATGGTTACAGCTCATTCTGCACCTTGCTGAAGGCACAGGTCAAAAGTTCATGTTTTAACGTTCTACAACAAACTAAGAACACTATTTTCCCTCCAGAAACACCTACCAATACACAGCTCTGTTACACATCTTGTTTTTTCACACCCAATAGTACTTTTCGTTTAACATAAACATTAACCTGTTCAATCTCCACTTGTTACAATCAACCAATCATTTTTATTTTTTAAACCACACCCAGCCTCTTCCTTTTTCTTTATTTAGAATTTCAACTTCTAACTACCATTCCACTTCCAGAACCGATCGGAGGACGACTACAAATCCCTTGAAAATGAAGGTCTGGCTAATAGGACACAGTTATATTCACTGGAGTGAAAAATATGCAGTAAGCAGACGAATTTGCAACCTCAGCTTACCAAATGTACACATAACATGGATTTCCAAAAGAGGATTGAAATGTCACCAATTGATTCCATTGGTGAAAACTTTTATGCATCTCCCAGAACCAGACCTTATAATTGTGCACTGTGGTGGGAACGATCTAGGCACAATCACTGGGGTAGGTCTGGAAATGCTTCTAAAAGACACCTTTCGACAATTGATGACACTTTTTCCTCGATCTGCCTTGGTATATTCCAATATATGCCAAAAACAGAAATGGAATTGGTCCAATCAACATTGTGCACAATTTGAGAAAGCAAGGAGACATGTAAATAAATCTGTTTCTGCGTTCCTCAGAGATTATAGCATGGGTTCTATTTACCACAACAACTTGCGATACCACATGTAAGACGTCTATAGGAGAGACGGTGTTCATTTCACCAATGAGGGAAACAGAATCTTCCTCTGCAACATCAGGCTCTGCATCGGTACTTACTTATAAATGCAGAAAACACTCAATTAACACAAGGGCTCTTTTCAGAGCCACCTTATATCTAAGCACTCAAACTTCTGATTTATCTCCATTTTCACACTCTTGTAAATAGGTGTGAGCGACCGAGTGCGCGCACCCCGTATTTTTTTTTCGGGAAAAAATTATATCTTTTCGCGTTTAAGGGCATTACTGCACACCCCGAGAAAAGCTATGCAGCAAAACAATCTCTAACTTCTCCCCTTTCCATGTTTCAACGCTTTGAAATGAACAATATATTTACTCGCAGTGACAAAATGGCGGACAAAACTTCCTGATTTCCTGCGAATCGAACGTTAACAGACGTCACGCAACCAAAAAAAATTCCACTCACGCGCAGCCGTTTGGGTACGCGCACGTGTGCGCGCCTATAGATATATAATTGACTTTAACTTTAATTTTCTCAACAACTACTGAACGGATTTACACCTTTCCAAAAAAAGCATAATCTGCGAACCGGACTCTACAGTTTTGGCAAATTTCTTATAAATCCATTCAGCCGTTCGACCTGTAGCCGAGTCTAAAGGTCCTATGGAAAATAACATGGAGAAAACACGTTTTGGGACCCCCCTTATATCTCAGCCCCCACTTGACCAATCCCCCCCAAACTTTCAGGGAAGGAGCGCAATGAACCGAGCCATCTTCTTTGAGAAATTCGCAAAGACTCATCCACCAGGGCCAAAGTTATTTCAAATAGAATGTTGAGGATTTCCTATGGAAACTAGGTCCTAACCTTAACTACCTACTGGCGACCGCCAGTAGGTAATATATATATATATATATATATATATATATATATATATATATATATATATATATATATATATATATATATATATATATATATATATATATATATATATATATATATTACCTACTGGCGGTCGCCAGTAGGTATATATAGTTAGGATTTTTTCTCTATGGGATTTTTGAAAATTCTATGTCTAATAACTTTGGCGTTTGTGGACGGAATTGGCTGAAATTTTCAGGAAAATGGAACATTTTGTTTCTGAGCAGCCCCTGACAATTTGGGGGGGTTTCATCAAGGGGGGAGCAAGAAAAAAGGGGGGTCCCAAAACGCGTTTTTCCCATGTTAATTTCCATAGGGCGGTTGGCCTCACTTTTAGCTCGAACGGCTGAATGGATTTGCACGAAACTTGGCAAAATTGTAGAGACTGTTAGCCCGATGTGCCTTTGCTAGGTCTCAATATATGTGCTCCAGTGGATTTTGAGTAATTAAGGTTCAAAAAAAGATATATATCTGGGCGGAGCCTAACCACACATCTGATCTGATTGGCTGTCAGCACTTCATCCAAGAAGTGTTGGCAGCCATCTTGGGACCAATATACATGATAGCACCTCATTAAAAAGCATTGTAGTTAATAGAGGGTTTTAGGACTTTAGTTACATTATAAATCATTTGTTGATGGTACCATACTCGTTTTAGGAATTGTGGTGGGTTCTAAGGTGATTTTACCATGTGAAAAAACCTTCTGCTGTGATATCATGAATATTGTTTGAAAGAAAACTAATATCTCATGATTTTCCCACAGTGGTTTGGAAGGGGATCTATAAGCTAAACTGAAAGCATATTTTCTGTAAATTCACATTATCTTTCTCAGTCATGTGAAAATGAAGTCTGACATTCTCAGTAAAACATGTACATCCAACAAGGACAGAGACTGTCAGTTGATTCCTTTGTGTTCTACTGCAGCCTCCTAGAGTGTTCTAAAGAACAACTAGAGCGCTAACAGTCCTACTTATTACAAAGGTATGGCACACCTGAAGCCATCTTGATTGGAATAAAGTGGTAACTCTTAAAACATTTAATTTAAAAAGAAACAACATGAGGGGGTATATTTTGCCATAGAAAGTATGATTAGTGCTGCAGAATGAAAAATTAGGGCACATTTTGAGTGACTTCTCAAATCCTTTTCTATTTCATTAAAACATTCTGACATGCAGTCTCCCAAAATGGCCACCAGAGACAAAAGAGCCCAAATGTAGCCCAAATATCACCCAGATGTAGCCCAAGTATAGCCCAATGACAGAATGTCCCAGAGTGTTCTAAAGAACAACTAGAGCGCTAACAGTCCTACTTATTACAAAGGTATGGCACACCTGAAGCCATCTTGATTGGAATAAAGTGGTAACTCTTAAAACATTTAATTTAAAAAGAAACATGAGGGGGTATATTTTGCCATAGAAAGTATGATTAGTGCTGCAGAATGAAAAATTAGGGCACATTTTGAGTGACTTCTCAAATCCTTTTCTATTTCATTAAAACATTCTGACATGCAGTCTCCCAAAATGGCCACCAGAGACAAAAGAGCCCAAATGTAGCCCAAATATCACCCAGATGTAGCCCAAGTATAGCCCAATGACAGAATGTCCCAGAGTGTTCTAAAGAACAACTAGAGCGCTAACAGTCCTACTTATTACAAAGGTATAGCACACCTGGAGCCATCGTGATGGGAATAAAGTGGTAACTCTTAAAACATTTAATTTAAAAAGGAACAAAATGAGGGGGTATATTATGCAATAGAAGGTATTATTAGTGCTGCAGAAAGAAAAATTAGGGCACATTTTGAGTGACTTTTCAAATCCTCTTCTATTTCATTAAAAAATTCTGACATGCAGTCTCCCAAAATGGCCACCAGAGACAAAAGAGCCCAAATGTAGCCCAAATATCACCCAGATGTAGCCCAAGTATAGCCCAATGACAGAATGTCCCAGAGTGTTCTAAAGAACAACTAGAGCGCTAACAGTCCTACTTATTACAAAGGTATGGCACACCTGAAGCCATCTTGATTGGAATAAAGTGGTAACTCTTAAAACATTTAATTTAAAAAGGAACAAAATGAGGGGGTATATTTTGCCATATGAATTATGATTAGTGCTGCAGAAAGAAAAATTAGGGCACATTTTGAGTGACTTCTCAAACCCTCTTCAATTTCATAAAA
Source organism: Lissotriton vulgaris (assembly GCF_964263255.1). NCBI lineage: Eukaryota > Metazoa > Chordata > Amphibia > Caudata > Salamandridae > Lissotriton > Lissotriton vulgaris. The sequence goes on from NC_141689.1 coordinate 199,838,411, forward strand.
AAATTCTGACATACAGTCTCCCAAGATGGCCACCAGAGACAAAAGAGCCTAAATGTAGCCCAAATATCACCCAGATGTACCCCAAGTATACCCCAATGACAGAATGTCCCAGAGTGTTCTAAAGAACAACTAGAGCGCTAACAGTCTTACTTATGACAAAAGTATGGCACACCAGAAGCCATCTTGATTGGAATGAAGTGGTAAGTCTGAAAACACTCAATTTAAAAAGGAACAACATGAGGGGGTTAATTTTGCCATAGAAAGTATGATTAGTGCTTCAGAAAGAAAAATTAGGGATCATTTTGAGTGACTTCTCAAATCCTCTTCTATTTCATTAAAAAAATTCTGACATGCAGACTGAAACATGCACTTTGAATACCAGCAGCAGACGTCCCTGGTGAGCAGTAGCTTTACTACAGTGATCTAATGTGCAACTAGAGTGCTAACATTGAGAATTTATGGCAAATGTGTGACACATCTGAATGCCTTCTTGATGGAACCAAAGTAAACAAGCATTGAAAATGCAATAGATCTCGCCCTCGTTTAAGTTAAAGCCATTCTGTTTGTAATGAGGTGGCTTTTTAGCTTTGCTTTTATTAGTGTTTTTTCAACTTTCATGTAAATAACATGCATCTGTATGCATATAAGTATATGTATGCATGCATTTATGTTTGTATTTATATAGATATACAGATGATATATGTTTATATATGTATGTATATATATATTCACTGAAAAAACCATAGGCTATAGACCATATATAGTTAGGAATTAGCATTTACAAAACCTTGAAAATTCACTGAAAAAACCATAGGTTATAGACCATATATAGTTAGGAATTAGCATTTACAAAACCTTGAAAATTCACTGAAAAAAACCATAGGTTATAGACCATATATAGTTAGGAATTCGCATTTACAAAACCTTATTTTATTCACACAAAACCATTGAAATTCCATATATAGTTAGTTGCACTAACTATATATCGCGCACCCGCAATCCACTTCTGATGATGTCACATATTACATCATTCATGACATGGTCAGTGACATCACTGATGACATCACTGATGACATCTCAAATGACATCACTGATGACATCACTGATGACAACATCCAGTGACTGTATGTTTCTGTAAAGTTAAAATATGTCTTACATATTGAAGAATGAGTGGATGTATAAGTGTCTGGATGAAGGATTTAGTAGGTGCATGACTGACTGTATGAGTGAGTGATTAAATGTGTCTCACTGAGTGCATGGGTTAGTGACTAAACTGTCTTAATTTGTGCATCATTATGTCTGTTGTTCTGTAAACTGTTGCATGTGTTGATAAGTAGCTATATGAGTAACTATATGGGTTATTGATTGGTTGCCCAAGTATTTGTATGGGAGACTGAGTGTGTGTGTGGGTGGCTGGGAGGTGTATGACTCTGTGCATAGATGTGTGAGCAGTTGATTCACTAGATGTATGGTTTCAAAAGTGCATGTGGAAACAGCTGTATGGGCGGTTGACTGTGTGCATGAGTGTATTGGTGAGTGAATGGATATCTCAGTGCTACATGTCAAAGTAAGTACATATGTAAAACACAGTACATGTGAGAGTTGACATATATAAATAACTGTGCATAAGAGCCAGTGAATGTGTGAGTGGCTGTATGGATCATTGTGAACTTGTATCAGGGATTGTATAAGAGAGTAAATATGTGTTAGTATATGTTTGAATAAGTAAAGTTTGTATAACTGTATAGTTGAGGAAATGGAGGTGTGATTGATTCTTTGCATGACTGACTAGGTGTGTGAGTAACTCCATGGATGAGTGACAGTCTGTGAGTGTCTGTTTACACTGATTGTATCTAAGGTTATATTAGAGTCTGAAGAGGTTCATCGTATTATCACATGAATGATATCATCAGTGATGTGATCAGTAATGTCAAATGAGATGTCATCAGTGATGTCATCAGTGATGTCATTTGAGATGTCATCAGTGATGTCATTTGAGATGTCATCAGTGATGTCATCAGTGATGTCACTGACCATGTCATGAATGATGTAATATGTGACATCATCAGCAGTGGATTGCGGGTGCGCGATATATAGTTAGTGCAACTAACTATATATGGAATTTCAATGGTTTTGTGTGAATAAAATAAGGTTTTGTAAATGCGAATTCCTAACTATATATGGTCTATAACCTATGGTTTTTTTCAGTGAATTTTCAAGGTTTTGTAAATGCTAATTCCTAACTATATATGGTCTATAACCTATGGTTTTTTCAGTGAATATATATATATATATATATTATCAACTGGCAGTCGCCAGTAGATAGTTATAGTTAGGACCTATTTTCTATAGGAAATCCGCAGCATTCTATTTGGACTAACTTTAGCGCCGGTTGACGAATCTTCGCAAAATTTTCAAAACTAATGGCAAGCTCCGGTCCGCTCTTGTCCTTAAAGTCTCTCGGGGTGATTCGTTAAGCAGGGGCCGAGAAAAAAGGGGGGTCCTAAAATGTGTTTTCGCCATGCATTTTCCATAGAAATGTTAAAATGTTAAATGTCGTATACTTGTAAAGCGCACAGCTGCCCCAGCAAAGGGGCATCCCGGCGCTGTATACCGCTGGGGAACCCATCCTGGCTTCCCCTGTGAGATGGTCCCTCCTGGGCATCTCCAAGGTGAAGACAAGCATCCCCGGCGCTGTTGGGGCCTTTAGTAGAGATTAAGCAAGCTATTGCCCAGAGTTGCTGAGTGGGACCTATGATTGGAGTAGGCACCAAGGCGAGAATTATCGAGTCCGTTGACCATGGCCCAAGACCCTGCCGCGTCAGGAATCGAACCCTGGTCCCGGACCGACCTCTGCTTCTGGGTCTGCCGCCTCTATCCAGTGAGCCACACCACTCATTCATCGCGGCTACGCCCGAACAGCTGAATGGAATTACACCAAATTTGGCAAAGAGGTAGTCCTTAGTTTAGACCCATGCCTTTTGCTTAAATGGTGTAAATCCGTTCAGTAGTTCCAGAGAAAATCACATATAAAAGTACAGGTATATCTATGGCCGAATAGGATCCGCGCACCCTATGCACACCCTGTCGTGAACGAGCTATATTCTAATTGGATGTCCACACTCCAAATCAGGAAGTGTTAGCAGCCATCTTGTAACTCGGTAGAACCGAGGCACAAGAAACCTATGAAAAAAATTTGAAAAACGCGAAAAGAGGGCAGGATAGAAACACCCTGACCCTCTAGGCCTTTTCAGGGCCCCCCCCTAATGTTTTATTTGTTTAAAAATCTGCAAAATTCGCGCAGGATGCACGGATCCTGCCGATCAAAAGAAAAAATGAAGCCTGGGTTCCCGCGCTTCAAGGCTAAGTAGCCCCCTGGGGTGCCAAATCCCGGGGGCATGAAGAAAAAAGTGTGGGGGGGCCCAATCCTCCCACACTGCCCCGTGACCACCACCCCCGGGGCAACTCTAAATTCAATGGTGGGGCCCTGTGTTGATTTTAATTTGGTCAAGGGGATTCAAGGGGACTTAATCTCCCAACTTAAAACGGCCAAAGGGCGTTTTTGCACAGTGGTGAAGGGAGAGGATGGAGTCTGAGGTGACGTGTGCAAACATGCCCTGTGGCGCATTTTCACGTTGGGGAAATAATTCCCCTTCAATCCTGAGGGCTCTTGGGGGCCAACTAGCCAACCAGGTGCTTCCAGTAAATGCTACTGCGCTGCGTGGTAGAGAGGTGGTCCAGGCCATGCCCCTTTTTACACCTCTCTGCAACGCAGCTCTGTGGCGCTACCTGGAGAGACCTGGTGGGCTAGTTGGACCCAAGGGCCATTCAGGTTTCAAGGGGACTTTATCCTCCAAATTAACACGGCCACAGGGTGTGTTTGCACACATGTCACCTCAGGCCCCCCTCCCTTCACCAGTGTGCAAACACACCCTGTGGCGCGTTTTAAGAGGTGCATTCAGAAACAGAAGCTCCCAGAGGCCCTTGTCCGGAGCACACCAGGCGCTGTACAGAATCCACACAGAGCGAGGAGCGCATTTCCTTTGCTCACAGGCCAGCCAGCCTGGGGCGAGTGCGGCGGGTGGGGGCACAGGGCACTTACAGGAGTCCAGAAGGTAGAGCAGCACGCTGGCCGTCAGCTCGACCAGACAGCTTGCAGCAGCCAGAGCCGGCCCCAGGGCCGCCCCTCCGTCATGGTCTCTCCAGCGGGGCTCCCATAAGCCCAGGCAGGGGCACGCTAGGGGGCCTCATCATGCAGGGGGGCTCTCTCTGGCCCTCAATGTCCCTCTCCGTGCCGAATGAGCCCCGGATTCCGGCACAGGCTCCTGCCTCCCTCCCGTCTCCCAGCCCTCTGTGTCTGGGTGACTCACAGCCGAGCACTGAGCAGGGGAACAGGAAACATTCAACTTTGCAAACAGCTGGCCCGCCTCTCCCAGGGCTCAGGCACTTTTTTACTCTTTTTTTTCTTGCATAGAAAGCCTCACCCCTTCCTGTCATACCCGCAGAGCCGGACCTTTTCTCGTGGCCAGGCCCCCTCGCAGCTCAGACGTGCCTCGATGAACCATCCTGCTCCTCGCCGTGCATTTTTCAGATGCCTCCGGCTACGCTCTGCTCTTAGGTCCGCGGGCGGGCACGGCCATTTCCACATTACAGATAATTTTCGACGGCAGATATGGGGATAAAGGACACTTGCCCAACCTCAACCTTGCTCACAAATTTTTAGGGCTGATTAATACGCTACTGAATTTGAGCTTCAACTCAGGCACTTGCTTTATTTATATCTGTAAGTGCTTCCTCTTGAGGTTTAATTTTTGTGAGAGGAGCATCGTGCCAAAATGAACCCTGTCCTGCATATTTGTCCATGAAGATGCCACAATTTTGTGCAATACCTCTACTCAACTGCAGTACTTTCTACTGGCTAATCAGTAAGTGCTACCTTGTTGGGTAAATGTATACTGCTTTCCCTACACTGCAGCTGCGTAAAGGGCCAGAAGATTTGTCTCCAGTGACTATGTGTGCCTGTAACTTTGCCAAACTTGATGGCTTCTAAAAAAAATCCTCCGGAGAGCGGATTTGCGAATTTTTCTGCAATTTCGCGAGATTCGCGGACCACGGAATTGTAAAAAAAACGCAAATTCCGCAAGCAGAACGGATTTTTCACCCATACTTACCGACGACATCAGGACCCGGCTGGACAACGGCGAGACCTAGCACTCATCCTCCTAGACCTCTCTGCCGCCTTCAACACCATCTGCCACCGCACACTACACGCAGGCCTCCATGCCGCAGGGATCTGAGACAAGTCTCTGGATTGGACCACCTCCTTCATCTCCGGCAGAACCCAGAGCATCCGCCTCCCCCCATTCCGTTCCAAAGCCTCCGAGATCATCTGCGGCGTACCCCAGGGATCCTCCCTCAACCCGATGCTGTTCAACATTTACGTGGCCCTGCTCGCACACGTAGCCCAACAGCACGACCTCAACATAATCTCTTACGCCGACGACACTCAGCTGATCCTCTCCCTCACCAAGGACCCAATCACCGCCAAAGCCAACCTCCACAAAGGAATGACGGCCGTCACCGGTCTGGATGAAGACCAGCCGTCTGAAGCTGAACTCGGACAAGACGGAAGTCCTCATCCTCTGCTCCAACCTTTCAGCCTGGTACGACTCCAGGTGGCCGACGGCACTGGGGGCAGCCCCAACACCCACCGACCACTCACGCAACCTGGGAATCATCCTCGACTCAGTGCTCTCAATGAGCAAGCAAGTCAACGCCGTCTTCTCCTCCTGCTTAAACCCCCTCTGCGTGCTCCCCAAGATCTACAGATGGATCCCGAAAGATACAAGAAAGACAGTCACCAAGGCCCTCGTCAGCAGCAGACTCGACTACTGAAACGCCCTCAATGCGGCTGCCCCGACCAAGCTCATCAAACGACTACAACGTATCAAAAACGCCTCACCACGACTGATCCTTGACGTACCACGCCACGGGCACATCCCCCCCACCTGAGAAACCTGCACTGGCTCCCCCTCAACAAGAGGATATCCTTTAAGCTCCTCATCCATGCACACAAGGCACTCCACAAGACCAGCCAGCCTACCTCAACAGACGGCTCTCCTTCTACATCCCCAACCACCAGCTACACTCCACTGACCTCTCACTCCCCACCGTCCTGCGCATCTGAAGAACAACCACCGGTGGAAGATCCTTCTCCCACCTCACCCACAAGACATGGATCACCCTCCCACTGAGTCTACGATAGACCCAAGACCTGCTGACCTTCAAGAGGATACTCAAGAAGACCTGGCTGTTCGATCAATAGCGCCCCCCCAGCACCTTGAGACCCTCGCAGGTATGTAGTTCGCTTTACGAATGATTGATTGATTGATTGAACAGAATCGGAAAAATGTCCGTGTGATGGTAGGCTGCGGCAGAATACCATGCATGTGGTTCTTTTGTGTACATTTTGCACTAAGTATAGGAAGCGGTATATTTTTCCAATTATAAAGCAGCTAAGCTTTAAACTAAGGGTGGGCGTAGTGCGCGTAGTGGGGCTATGCGAAGCTCCATGAAGTGTGGTGGGCGCTTCGCCCACCCACACACTTCGGTAAGCCCTACTACGCGCCAGCCGCCTCCCTCCCGCCCTCTTCTAGTACCATATTTTTACTATTAAAGATATTAAAATAAAACAAAAAAGCACTTACCTGGATGCGGCGTCCCGGGGCTCCCTCATCCTGTTGACGCGCCGACTTCTTCAGAGTAATGTGCATGCGCGGGTGCCCGCGCATGCGCATTTCTTGCAAGGAATGCGCATGCGCGGGTGCCCGCGCATGCGCATTCCTCTGAAGAAGTCGGCTCTTCAACAGGAAGAGGGATCCCCGGGACACCGCATCCAGGTAAGTGCTTTTTCTTTTATTTTAATGTCTTTAATAGTAAAAATATGGCACTAGAAGAGGGCGGGAGGGAGGCGGGTGGCGGGCAACTTCGAGCCGCCTCGGAGTGGGCGTAGTGTTGCCTACTATGGCTACTTTGTAAAGAGCGAAGTAGGCAACACTACGCCCACTCCGTGGGCAGAGTGAAGTCCTTTGCCCAGGGTTACTTTGAACAATGTAGTACTGTTTATTGTACCTGCAGTCATTACCTTCAATAGAGATCTGCTGCAGCTAGTTATCTTTTCTTTGTGTAGATATTTAAGCTAGAAAGAAGATGAAAACAGGTACCATATAGAGTATAGTAATGGGAATATACATCAACAAGCCATGGTCATCAAGGTCTCTGGAAACAACAAAATCTGGAAGGGAACATGAGGAACACTGTACTAATGCACTTTAACCATTTTAGGATTATATTTGTATAAATGTGTAACGAACCCTGAGTAGTAGTGGTCTTTTAGCAATTAGTCCTTTTTATACACACTTCAATTAATTTAATCACATGCTTTTAATATTCTCATCTCTCTTTTAACCCGTTTTTATATGTAATGAAATTAATTCGATGTCTGCTGTTTTTATATGTGTTATTGATTTTATGGATGTTTGTTGTGACTTTAAATACAGCTATATATGACTATGACTAACAAGTGCCTTGTATGTTAATGTTGCAAGAGCTAATAGTACAACTCTATGCTAAGACCTACATTTTGTATCTGTGAACATTTGTGATGTTGCATATGTGTCAAGTACATATGGATGGCTCATGTAACTCATTTGTATTCTTGGTTGTCGTGTAGTACCTATAAACCTATATAAGATCTGCCCATTTCGACAACATAGACTGTGGGATTGTTGTCCAGACTGATTCCAGACACCCCTACAGGGTATGTTTGCCTGAATACCAGCTAGCTCACAGTGCCAATAGAAACCTCTCTTACCAAGGAGAGAATAGTTCTTGGCAACTATCGAACATGATAACTCTGTCCAATCAGTGATCGTGGAAACAGTACAATACTTTTTGCTCAGTCACTCATGCTCACTTTGTCTCAGAGAGATACACAGAATAAACGGTGGGGACATTTTCATTAGGCATTTATTAAACCAACATCATTCTAGTGTAAAATAGGTGTGCTGAAACAACCACGAGACAGAAACAAATATGAATGATTATAAGCACCAACAAAGAAAAAGGATGGTACACATCTACCATAGTGCTAAAACAATGAACCCAGCAAGGTATGAAAATACATGACAGTAATAATGCGCACTCCTATGATGTGACCGTTATTAGATGTACCTAAGTGTACCTAGCATGCATGTAGGTGTGAAGCCAAGAATCCCTTTAGGATAAAGTCAACCGCATAACCTGAAGTGAGGGACTGTGGGACCCCGTCTTAGTCTTGAGATGGACAAGCAGCGAGGGATATCAGACCACTGCAAGCTGGAGTGTCTGCGTGCAGGGACCTCAGCGTTTTGCATCAGTTTGTCAGCATGGAAGTCCTTTTTCCCCTTTCCCTGCCTCAGCAAAGATATGAGGCCATATGTATGTGGGGTAATACAGGTCAGTAACGGTGAAATTCTGTAAATTTCACCGTTACCGACCGGTATTTAGGGATTTGAGATGTAGGAGGCTGCAAATAAGGAATCAGTAATTTACAGACTAGTTATTTTAAGGAATCGGTAAAATACTGATTCCTTATTTTAAGGAATCATTACTTTACCGATTCCTTAAAGCCTATATAGGTAGCACCCAAGTGAGTGCATTTTAGCCTTAAGGATTCGTTATTTACCACCAACTATAAGTTAGTGGTAAATACCGAACACCTTTTAAAATTAAATGTTTTTCTTTTTTCTCAGTGCCATGTGGCAGACATACATGCCCTTAGGGCATGTATGTGCGCCACATGTGCGCACATGCACGATTCAGGGGTGCAACAGGGTGTCAATGTGACACCCAGCCACACTTGAATATGTTCCCCCTATTACCGATTCGGTATTTACCGAATCGGTAATAGTGAATGGCTTCCCATTCATTCCTATGGGCCTGCATGTATGTGAGAGTTGTATTGTGCAAAGTCATGAAGAGTGGTGCTTTGCATGTAGGCGTGTATGCGAGAAGGGCGGTGCCACATTGAGATTGTGAGAATCTAATTTGAACAGTTAGAGTACAAGGCTGTAGCTTGCAGGCAGATATGTTTTTCCATCTAGCTGCAGAAGAGGTGGCTTATGACGTACTTGTGTGTTTGATATTTTTGAAAGTTGAGCATGTACTTTGAGGTGGATGTGAGAGAGGTCATACCTGCACAAGTGAGTTCATTCAGGCCATTAGGTGATGTTGATATGTAGACATGCCTAGATTTTGTGTATTTAAGTAGTCAAGTACAGTTGCAGGTGTAAATATGGTGATGTGGAATGTGTTGTCTGCAGCTTTCTGTCTGCCAATGGATGTTCATGCCTGGTCGTTTTAACAGCAACTCTGGGTACACTGTCATATGCAAGATTTATTGGCTTCACTGTAAAAGTTAGGTCCACCAAGCATTGCCTTGTCTGAGTTGGCATAAGTGGTATTTTACCCTTTGTATGTAGTTGTCTTCATGTATTGGTCATTCTTGGCCTTGGAAATTTCCCTGGGTTGGATGTGGTGATTGGTATATTTGCAATGTCATGATTCCTGCACATTGGATGGCAGTCAAATTCTTAGAGGGGTACAACCCCACAAATGCTCAAATCGTGGATGTGTGTTGTGGTGCCACCTGGGGTAAGACTACTCCAAAATGCATGCCCACACTTGCCTGTTCAATACACATGCATGGTTATTGCTGGCATTCTGACTTTAAATGTCCGAGGCATAGTAACACCAAGGGAGATGGAGTCATTGTGATGATATATTTGGTTCTGCTGATGAAAACACATTTGACACTGTAAACAAACACACATTTTACACTGAAAGAAGACACTGCGTTCCATAAGTGTTTATATTCTCTACATTTTGTTACCTCTGATCTGGTTTTGCAAGGGTAGCCCTGGTGTTTGTCCATGAAGGCTCCCATTGTGCCCATTAAATACTGCATTAGGGTCTGATGGTAATATGTGTTTGTTGAAGGGCTCCTTGATGTTTCCATAGACTTTTGGACAGTGTCTCAGTGCCAAACGTGGACAAAGCAGACTTCATTCAGCACATATCTTTCATCCTCACAAGATGGCTTGAGGATGACTATTTCAATTGTGTTGGTTAGCCACAGACTGAGCCACCCCCAACTTCCTCACCCATGCTGGCTGCTTATCTTCCACAATGAGCTGTGTACTAGGCACACAAACACTGTTTGTGTATCCTACGTCCTGAGACTCATGCATACTTCTATTACTGTGCAGGACACAATTAGCACATTCAAAATGTTATTGTTAATTTTGGGAACACACTACAGTCTGAGGAGCTAAATGCAGTTTTGCTGTGAAGGACATGCTCCAAAGATGACCGTAGACACACGCAGATTGGGAATTGCGTGCAGAGGCACAAGTCCACACATGGGGACTATTTTCTACATTGTTGTTGGCACATGCTTCTTTCAAAACCAAGATGGAGTAGTTTGTTGTCTGGGCCAATATCCTCTGTGCTTTACTGTGAAACAGATGCATCACCATGTCATACTATTGTGAGTACTTTGTAGTTCTGTTGTCTTGCGATGTTTCTGTGTGTTGTGGTGGACTCATGCATTGAGTTTGTGATACACACATATGTTGCTCCCTCCCTGTTTTCCTCCCTGCCACTGTACCCCTGTGGCTCCACCCCCTGCCAGTTCCCGCTCCCACCTCCCAGTTGCATTTCCCTCCCCCTCCCCTCTCTGCTAAATAATGGCAGGCGTTGCGCGATTGTGCAGCGGAGGCACTTAGCGGGTGGGCTGATGGCATGCTAATGGTGCACCAAAGGCAAGCCCATCTGTGCCTGTCCGTGACCCGACCGCAACCAGCACCAGGGTTCCAGGCCCACCGACCACACACTGCTATGACTCATCTGCCCTTCTCGTACTCAACCCAGGAAGGAGCAACAACTGCCAGCAGTCCACGCTGAGCAATATCCACCACCAGTTCTCCTGTCGCAACTGCCGCCAGACCTTCGCCTTTGACCGTGCCCCCACGGACAGAACCCCGGACAAACACCAACACCTCTGGAGCCCTAAACTGCATCCTCGTCAATGTGCGCTCCCTGCACAGACACGCCGTAGAGATAAGGGACCTCCTCCACACCCTCTCACCAGAATTCGTCTACTTTACAGAAACCTGGACCAACGCCTCATCTGCCCCGACATTTCCACCGCCATCCCCAACGGATACAAGATCCAGAGGAAAGACTGCGCTAACCACGCAGGAGGAGGACTTGCCATCCCACACAAGAGCTCCCTCCAACTCTCCACCTCCACAACAAGCAACACCTTCTCCACCACTAAACACCTTCACTTCCAGGTCCAGACCAGCCCCAGCACCACACTTTGCAGCACCCTCATTTACAGATCCCCAGACCCCGCGCCTTGTTCACCAAAGCCATCACCGGCCACATAGCACCCAACGCTATCACCGCCATTGACTACATACTCGTTGGAGACCTGAACCTCCACCTCGAACACCCTAAAGAACCCAACTCCACCACCCTCCTGAACAACCTCGCCAACATTGGACTGAAACAGCTTATCACCACGCCTACCGACACGGCAGGACACACCCTTGACCCCATCATTGCAGGAAGTAACAGCATCCACTTCAGCCTCCAGCTGCTTCAACACCATCTGCATCCTCCCAAAGACTTTCAAGTGGATCCCCCTTGAAACACGAAAGACTCTCACCCATGCACTCATAACCAGCACACTCGACTACGGATCAACCTCTTTGCCGGGATCAACAAATCTCTGCTCCGCAAGCTCCAGATTATACAGGACACTGCAGCCAGACTTGTACTCACCATCCCCCGACATGAACACATCACCCAACATGTGCAAACCCTCCACTGGCTCCCTGTCGAGAAGAGAGTCACTTTTAAAATACTCACCCACACCTACAAATGCCTTCACAATACTCGACCCCAATACCTAACCAAATGAATGTCCTTTCACCAACCCAGGAGGAACCTCTGATCTGCCTACCTTGCCCTCGCTGAAGTCCCATTCGCAGAGCCAGAGCATGTAGAAGAACCTTCTCCTACATCGCAGCCAAGACCTGGACGAGCTCCAGATCGACATTAGACGTGCCCCCTCCCTGAACACCTTCAGGAACACACTCAAGACCTGGTTATTCGACTAAATGTTGCCTACACCCCGCCACCCAGCACCCCCCCCCCCCCAGCACCTGGAGACCCTCATGGGTGAGCAGTGCACTTACAATTCTCTTGATTTGATTTGGAATGTGTGGTTATTGTACCATCCACCATCAAATGTGTGTTTCCCCTAGTATTAAGTGTGCTAACTGTACCTACCTGATGATGATATTCCCTCATTATACATAGACAACATGCTTTGGACCTATGTTTGGATTGGGATCACAATGATGCTCAGGCCCTCAGAAAGTAGTTGACACTCAATCTGTGATCATCTCTTTGACCTGGCCTCTGTGCTTTTATTTGTCAAAGTATTTTTTTAAAAGGCGCACTGCTGCTGATCAAGTGGGTGGTATGTGGTCAGACTGTCCAGATGTGACTTGCAAGGCCCCTACATACAATGCAACCTCCCTGCACCTGCCATGACCTAAAAGTCATGGATGTGTGGGGGAGATGATACTACCTCTTTTAAGGCATGTAAGGTAGTGAACCATGGAGGCTATGCTCCAAAGGCTGTTCCCCAGCCTCCATTTACAGCCCAGCTGGTAGATCGAGAAAGATCCTGGCACCAAATTGCAGTGACCAGGTGGAGACTGTGTAAGTGAGTCATTCTATTGGTGTGGTATACAAAGGCCCCCAAAAACGTGGCCCACAGGTTAACCTGGTGCACCAGCCCATTGACTAATGCACAATTACCATAAGGGCCAATCCAAGGGTATGCTGAACACTTTTTGATTGGATCTCAACACCCATGGGGCTCTAATGGTTAGGCCACTGTCATGTGTGTCATCCCAGACTGAGACAACTTTACCACACACACCTAGTCATAGAACTGGTGTAGGTGGCTAGTGTGTCTTGTTTGCTCATCAGGGCCCCAGTATTTCACAGGTTTTTGAGGAAAAATGTATTAGATGATGAGGCTTTGTTTGTTTATTGACGGTCCCTGCAACATTTGCATATCTACTCTGCCCATTCCTCAAAGTTGGCAGTTACTTTTGCTGCAAAAGTAATGGAATGCATTTCATTGAAAATGAACTTTGTGTTTGTTTATGTAGACATTCCTGCATCATGTACTCCACTTGTAGGTATTGAGGCACTTTGCCTGAGCACTAGTTACATTGTCCATGTACACATTGCTAGGGGTACTTGCCCCCACACCACATATTCGAATCTGCACGAATGGGGGTATTTGCCCACAGACACCACCGGAATTGCATATACAGGAATGGGGCACTTGCCCCCAAACCCCAAAATTGCATCTACATGAATGGGGATATTTGCCGCCCAAATCACATACTTGCATCTACATGAATGGGGGTATTTGTCACCCAAACCCCATAATTGAATTTACATGAATGGGGGTATTTGCCCCCCATAACCCATAATTTCATCTACATGAATGGGGGTATTTGCCCACCAAACCCCAAAACAGTATTACATGAATGGGGGTATGTGCCCCCAAACCTTTTAATTGCATTACATGATTGCAGGTATTTGCCCCAAAACCACATAATTGTATCTACATGAATGGGGGTATTGGCCCCCCATGCCCCATAATTTCATTACATAAATTGGGGTATTTGCCCCCCAAATCCCATATTTACATCTACATGAATGGGGGTATTTGTCCCCATATCCCATAATTGCATTACATGAATGGGAGTATTTCCCCCCAAACCCCATAATTGCATCTACAAGAATGGGTGTATTTTCCCCCAAACCCCATAATTGCATCTACATGAATGGGGAAATTTTCCCACTAAAACCCATATTGTATCTACATGAATGGGGGTATTTTCCCCACAATCCCCAATCTGCCTATACAACGCTGTGGGTATGTGCCTCTAACCCTCAAATTGTCTCTACTTTGCTGTATGTATTTGCATCATAACCCCCAAATTGTCTCTACCTTGCTGTGGATATTTGAACCACAACCTCCAAATTGTCTCTACAGTGCTGTGGGTATTTGCCCCCAACCCCAAAATTGTCTCTACATTGCTGTGTGTATTTGCACCACAACCCGGAGATTACCTCTACTGTATTGCTGTGGGTGACCCACCCCGAGATTTGCTCTACATTGCTGTGGGTATTTGCCTCCAAATTGTCTCTACATTGCTGTGTGTATTTGCACCACAACCCCCAGATTGGCTCTACATTGCTGTGGATATTTCCCCCCGCAAAATTACCTCTACATTGCTGTGTGTATTTGTCCTTCACCCCCAAAGTGTCTCTAAATTGCTGTGTGTGTTTGCAACACAACCCCCAGATTGGCTCTGCATTGCTGTTGGTATTTGCCCTACAGCAATCAATGTTACACTTACTGCAATGCAGTAAGAATTCTCCCTCCCCCGCCTTTTAGTTGTAGTTGTGCCCCTGCTTTCTCTTGTATTCTCTTTCACTTGGTAATTACGTTGTTGTGTATGGGTAGGTGTTGGACTTACCTTCTGCGACGACCACGTCGGTTGCTGTTGTAATAGTGCACAAATAGGTAGAGTATGGGTATGACATGCATGATGAGATTCATGGCTGCACCGTCTGTTCTCAGGATTCATGTTGTGGCATGAATCGGAGCTAAAATACTCCCCTTCCGGATGCTCTGACTTGTTGGTAGTGGCGACAGATTCGGCGAATAGGAAGTACACATATTACTTGGGCATTGGGAATCAGTTGTGGAAATGCATCCAGACAAATCCATTCTGCATATCTGGAGGCTTCTCATTTGGAAAATGTGGCCGGAATCGGAGTGACTGAGTCGTTCGGTAAGTGAAGGGTTTTGGACATCTTGCTGCGTTGTTTGGTAGAACCGACTTCCAGTAGGAGTCGGTTGTAAAGTCCGGCTCTGGACGGCTCTGGGATGGCCTTCCAAACAACATCGGAATCGACCCCCCATTGTACAACAGACCGTTTGATTTTAGATTACATAAGCAACCCCTGCAGTAGGATACATGTCTTGTTTACATTGTAATCAGATCTTAAACATTTGAAATGAGAGTAATGTTAATCCAGAGTTGTAGCAAATAGATACTATGGGCTAAAAACACTGGCAAAGTAAAATTCCAGTGATGGATTACCATTGTAACAGTTTGTGAGCGTGATATCCATTCTGCCTGAGCTCAGCTGAAGTTCATCCCAAAAGGTACACATGCTTATCTATGTGTTCACACCCTTTTCAACCTCATTGAAAAGATCTAAGATTTGAGAGCTTAGGATAACGTTAAGGTCAGGTGCCTTAGTGGACCGATGCGCCTACTGTAGGGGCCTCTGTTGGACCTCATGGTCACAGGTGCAACTTCTTGTGTGTCCACTCAGCCTTTCATCTATTTGAGGTTGAGAAAATGATGACCATTGAGTTGGGTAACAATAATCATCTGTTATTCAGTGCCAAGATACCCTTCGCAGCGAATGTGCGCTGCTACAAAATACATGTGTTATGTTTAAGGAATAGGGTTCTACCAGCTGTCTGGAGGTGTATTTGTGTTTGAATCGATTCCTGTAACACCTTACCCACTCACTAGACATGGTAGAGTCATGCACATTGGACACCTGTAAATGTCATTAGTATTAGCTAGTTTTCAGTATCAATGACTTCTTGGTTTGACATTTAAAGCACCCATCTTGACTCACTGCAAGGAGAAGGTCTGCGGCACTGAAAAATGTCACTCTGCCTGTATGAGTATTGTTCTCTAGCTTTCCCTTGAACGTCTGCTCAAGCACTTTGCTCCAGTGCGACATGGACTGCCAATGTAGCCTTTACGTTCTAGAGAACATTTTCACATGTGGATGGTGGATGCCAAAGTTCAAGACACAGGAGCAGCTGTTGCCTGCATGGAGTATTTTATGTGAACTAGCTGGAACTGGACAGTACCTTAAGGCCAAACTGTGTGAACGCGTTGGCAACTGGTAGAAAGCGCAATGGAGTCTGAAGAGACAGTGCTAAAGTTCTGATAATTTTTTTATCCGGTAGCAGTGCTACAAAAACTATGTAAAATCTTCAGTCTTACACAACATTGAACTGCTCATATGTAGGACAGCCTTCCATGCATACCCACAAAATGACCTGAGCTGAAGTATATATTTGGACGGGCAAGGCCCCAAATAATAACAAGAGGTGGTTCTGAGGTGAAGTAGTGGTTTCTATCTGCAAAATCTGTTTAAACAAAATCTTTCATTTTGGTGATATCTGAAAACATTTTATTTTCATTCTGTATATTTTGCTACTGTATGATCCCAAGGGCGTTTGGAGGATGTGTGTGACACTTTGCAAACAGTGAGCTGTGGATATTCTGAAAGATTACTGAAAATATTTGTGCCCAGTTTTACAACTTAAGCACATTAGCAAACAAATTACACAAAATAGAATACGATTTAAAGCCAGTTTTATAGGAGAATTGAGGGTCCCTTACAAGTTGCATAAAACATATTAGAGTGAATACATTAACCAAAAGGGGATCTAATTTAAATATGGCTTTACTGTAGGTTTGGTGTCATTTCCATTATTTCTTTTAGTAAACTAATGGCAAATGGTACGTGGTTCAATTATATACGATTTAAGGATTGTTTTTAAAGATAACTTCATACTTAAGGTTGCTGTTGGTCCACTGAGCAATGGTAGGGGTTGTGCCATATAACCTCCCTTAAGAGTAGGAGTAGTACATTTTAAAGTTTTTCTGACCAAAAGCATCAGTGTACTATGACTAGATTGTAATGTTACCACAATAAAACAAATGAACTTAATTAACATAAATGGTTTCAACTGATACATATTGGTTTCATCACTGTGGGGCCTAGTGGATATGCTTATACTCAACTGGTGTCCACAAATAATCCTCAAAAATCCAATCATGACCATTTATTTTAGTCCTCAATCATCTCCACAAATCATTGCCAATATGTTCCAATTAACAACATTATACGCCTGAAAAGATGTATGTACCTTATCAATAAATAACAACTCTGAGTTTAAAACACACACAAACACACACACACACCCTTGAAATGGGCACACATTGTGGACTGATTATTTCTATGCTTTCAGACCACTGTGTCCTTAATTTTAGCTCACTGATGCTCTTGCAGATTATAAAGATCACAAAAAAGTACTCCCTGCCAAACACATCCCCTTTGCGCTCCAAATATAAATAACAGACTTCAATGCAGAATGGCATGAAATAGAACAGAGGAAGGCAGTCTGTATGAGAGCATTGAAAGCAGCAAATGTTTAAACTCAGAACAGTGGTGTCTAGTGATGTTTTAAAATGCAGATCATTGCACTAGGCAAGGTTTGCAAACCTCACTCTCTCCATAGTATTTAAAGAATTGAGGGGTTATGAAAGATAATTTCTCTGAAGAGTGGGAATATACAAATGTCAGGCATCTCACAATGTAATGCATACACAACAGAGCCACGTGTTCAACAGGCTCATAGACAGTGATACGAACTTACAGAGCTCTTACAAGTTTGGAGAGCACATTGTAACAAGAACAAGACAAGTTGGTACCAGTTTTTGCTTAAGAAGAACTGTTTCTTCCAGAAAGCGACCTCATACTCTTGCATCTGGACAGTAGTAATACTGTTCCATTGCCTCTGAGATACCACACTGGCACTCCTTACACATATCCTACATTCTGAACCATAATACCATCTCAGCCCGAAGAAATATGATCACTTCACCTACAACATGATGAAACTGCATTGGCTCCATTTGCATGCATCATCTTTATAATTTGCTGCATCATTTACAAAGTTATCACGATCAACACCCCCACTAACATTGAAGATCAGCTCACCATCTCCATTGGTTCTCACCTACTGGCAGCCCAGACATAAGCAGACAGCAGACTAAGAAGTGTAATAAAGAAAGGAAAAACATAAGGGCTTTTCCTGCTGTGATCTGGAAACAGTAGGTTTTTCCCTCCCAAACCTATGCAACGCTTCTGCAATTTAGAGTTGAAGGCTCACCTCTTAAAAGCACATTACATCACAATAAATTAACATCCACAACCCACCTGCAACTCCCACCACTCTTTGCCTTAATGCTTGTTTTTGGCCCCTGACAGCGCTTTACTGCTATTGGCTAGGGTTGTGCTACAGGAATATCATACACATACATACATAAAGGTTACATCAATCATTCAGCCCATGTTCTCAGACTGCAGCAGTGATTGTCATGTAAACATTAGCTTTAAATATGTAACTGACAATGGTAATATTTTGTCCCCCACCCTCAATTGTAAAGTTTATAAAAAATATGCACACTCTTGCTATTAAATGCATGCTTTTCATTGTAGGAAAATACAGTGACTGAAAGAAAAAAGAAAGTTGAATTAGACATAATGGCATAGAGAGATAAAGGTAAATCATAGATGTTGTAGTGAGAGATGTATTCAAATGGAGGGTACTGATTCAAATGGGTGCATCAGTACCCTCTGAGACCGACTGGACAGAAAAGATTTAGTCCATGCCAGGACTGTACCACCGACCCCCAGCTGTTGTAGACGGGTTGCAAGTATGTTGTGGGATACAGTGTCAAATGCAGCGGATAGGTCGAGGAGGACCAACATGGCCTCCTCGCCCCTATCCACTGATTCCCTGATAATCTCGGAGACTTCCAGCAGCGCCGTCTCGGTGCTGTAGCCGGTTCTAAAACCGGACTGAGAATCGTGCAGCAGCTGATTTGTTTCAAGATACTGAGCCAACTGTTTCTGGACCACTTTCTCCAGTACCTTAGCAGGTTTTGGCAGAAGCGATATGGGTCGGTAGTTGCAAAATTGTAAGGGGTCAGCGTCGGGTTTTTTCAGAATGGGAAGTAACCTAGCCTGTTTACACACTGAGGGAAATTGACCGCGGGTCAAGGAGGAGTTCCAGATGGAGAGGAGAGGTTTGATTAAAACAGGGGCGAGATTGCCCATTACTTTAGCAGGGACTGGGTCCAAAGGTGAACCAGACTTGACTTTATACAGCAGCGACAACGCTAAGTCAGGGGTTAGCTCACTAAAAGAGTTGAAAGAACAGTGAGTAGAATATGGAACATCAGAATGGTGGTTAGGTGGGGCGCTATCAAAGGAGGAAGAAAGTTTAATGATTTTATTCTGAAAAAAGTCAGAAAGTCCGTTGCACAGGTCTTGAGTAGGAACGCATGGGGTTTTCATGGCAGGGGGATTCAAAAAATCCTTCACGATGGTGAAGAGAGTTTTGGAAGAATTCTGCGCCTGTTGAATGAGATTTGAAAAATAAGCTATCATCGTAGAACGTTTCAGTTTTTGGAATTTATTCAGGGCAGATTTATAAGCCAGTTTGGCAAGAGGGTTATAGTCCTGTCTCCATTTGCGTTCCATCTGTTTACACTTACTCTTTTCCTCACAAAGCAAGGGGGAGAACCAAGGGGCAGAGGGGCGTGATCTGGAGGAAGTCAGCGGGACAAGAGGTGCAACAGAATCCAGAGCAGAGGTAAGGGCCGAGTTATATCTTGCCGTTTCTTTGTCAAGATCTTCCAAATGATTAAATTGAAACTGAAGACGGGAATCCAAGGACTCACAAGTGACTTTGGTCCATTTTCGACCACTGTCTCTGTTGAGGGAAGAGGGGGGAGGAGGGGATGGAATAGTGATAGTAAAGGGAAGAAGTAAGTGATCTGTCCAGGTAAGGGGGAGGGGGGAAACGGCAGAGATACCAGGATGATTGGAGAAAATGAGATCAAGTGTGTGGCCTGCTATGTGAGTGGGGCCTTTAACTAATTGAGGCAAGGTAATTCCTTGTAAAGTATCCAGAAGGGAGGAGGCTTGTGCACAAGACGGATTATCAATATGGAGATTAAAATCTCCCAGCACTGTAAAGTGGGAGTGCTTAAGTGAGAAGTCCGCAATAGAATGCGTCAGGGCATTGAGGGAAGAGACGGTGGCTGCAGGGGGGTTGTAGACCAGGATACCGGCAAAAATGATACTTGCAGCGTCCATGATCGTAAAGTACACGGCTTCAATAAGGCCGGGATTGGGAATTTTTGTAATATTCAGTTTAAGGTGGGATTTCGCGATTACCGCGAGACCCCCACCGGTTTCGGAATTTTCTCGATTAATGCCTAGAAAACGGTAGCCAGGGGGAGTGGCCAAGTTAATGTCCGGTTTGGACGAATCTTTAATCCAAGTTTCTGTGAGAAATAATAGGTCCCATTTGTGAGTGTCGAGCGATAGCCAGATATCATTGGCGTGAGCAGGAAGAGATCTGCAATTAATTAAGGCAGCTTTTAAAGTGACCGGGGGCTGGCAGTGAGCAATCAAGGGCTGATGAGAAGATTTGATAACATCTCCTTGCCCTAAATACTGACAAAACTGAGGTTCTCTTTTTTAGCCAGAAATCACCTCCCCCTGCAACCCTATGGTGGCCTACCATCTTGAACCCTCCACCCACACCAGTGCAGTCTGCCCGCAACCTTGGCTTCATATTTGACAACACCTTGTCTGGTAAAACCCAGGTCAATAAAGTTGCGGGGGCCTGTTTTAATAAACTGCGTATGATTAGGAAGATTTTTCCCTACCTCCCCCAAACATCCCGCAAAACGGTTGTCCAGGCACTTATCACGGCACATCTTGATTATGCCAATAGTTTATATGCAGGTGCCCCCCAATATCTCATAGACCGTTTGCAAATCATCCAGAACCCTGCAGCAAGGCTCATTGGAAATATCCCTGCCCTTAATTCGGTCAGAGCATATCGGGATGAGCTACACTGGCTTCCCATAGCCCGGCGTATTGATTTCAAAATCCTGATTCTTGCATTCCGGGCAATTCATGGAACTGGCCCGACCTATCTGAGCAAACGACTCAAGATATCATCTTCTGTAAGACATCTGAGATCTAACAGCCTTCGTCTACTGAACGTCCCAAGATTCAGGCTTACCCGAAGCGGCGGCAGAACTTTCACCGTCACAGCTGCCAAGCTCTGGAACAGCCTACCTCTTGACCTTAGGTTCATCGAATCTGAGCCAGTCTTCCGACGCAAACTCAAAACCTGGTTGTTTACTAAACGCTAATTAAATGCTTTTGCATCTCTTGATTTCTCCTCTCAGATGGACTTGAACTAGGCATCCCTCTCTGGTGATATTCCTGTAATCTTAGCGCCGGGACACCCCCGCCGGAGGTAGACGCGCGCTTTACAAACTTCTAAAAATAAATAAAGAGATGCAAGGTGGAGAGAGCTGTGAGAAAAATAGAGGGGCAAATGAGAAAAGGCATAAGGAAAGACAGGTCTGGCAAAGAGAGTGCTGAGTGAGAGAAGGGAAGAAAGGAAAAGTATGAAGGGTAGAAAGTAAGATGAGGTGTTGAGATAAAAGAGTTAACGTAGGGAGACATAGGTGAGGCATAGAAAGTGGGGCGAGGTTGATATTGTGAAAGGAAGAGAGAGTGAGAGAGACAGAGGGTGAGAGATAGATACTCAATCTGGCTTCCGCCCTAATTTAAGTACCGAGACGGCGCTTTTGGAAGTGTGTGAGGCCATTAAGGAGGCTCTGGATTCTGGAGGCAAGGCCATGCTTGTCATGCTTGATCTGTCGGCGGCCTTTGACACCGTCCCCCATGAGGGGCTCCTCGCCAGACTTTATAACATCGGTCTGAGGGGGACGGTGCTCAACTGGTTTACATCTTTCTTAGCCGGCCGTCGGCAAACGGCCTCGGTTCCCCCTAGCTCCGCTGAGATGCCGCCATTGGGAGTCAGAGTTCCGCAGGGTTCTGTGTTGAGCCCTACTCTTTTTAACATCTTCATGACCCCTTTGGCGGCACTGGTGGAGTCCTTTGGGGCCCAGATCGTTTCTTACGCTGATGACACCCAGCTCCTCTTCACGTGTAGGAAAGATGAGGATTTCGATGGAGAGAGCATTTGGGAATGTCTCGGGCTGTTTTTAATTGGTTTCAGCAGAACAGCCTTAAATGTAACTCTGACAAGTCGGAGGTGCTTTTCTTTGGCTGTACCATGGACCCTGATTGGCAGGAATGGTGGCCGATTGATATGTTCCCCCCAGCTCAGGCATCCCAGCTGGCAAACAACCTGGGAGTTAAGATCGATACTGGTCTGACGCTGAGATCTCAGATCCTCTGTCTTATGGGCACATGTTTCGGCATTCTTAAGATGCTCCGGAAGTTTCTCCCTCTGCTCACAGAAGAACACAGGAAGATTACGGTGCAAGCCTTGATTGGCTCCAGATTGGACTACGCCAACGTCCTTTATCTGGGTCTCCCGGATTATCTTATGCAGCGACTGCAGGTCGTGCAGAATTCTGCTGCACGTGCCATATTTGGCCTCCACAGGCGAGCCAGAGTGTCCGGCCTTCTGCCGTCGCTCCATTGGCTGCCTATCCGGAAGCGGATAGTTTTTAAGGCGCTGACCCTGGCCCATAAAGCGCTCTTCTGCTCGGGAGCAAAATATCTTCAGCGCAGGCTTGTTTTCTATCACCCGGCCCGAGCTTTGCGTTCTGAATCTTTGTCTCTTGCGGTGGTTCCCCGAGTAAAGAAGGCCCGTATTGGGGGGCGCTCCTTTAGTCTGAGGGCACCACAGCTTTGGAACACTCTGCCGCTGGCCTTACGCAGTACTTCTAATCTGCTGTCCTTTAGGAAGGGCCTAAAAACCTGGCTTTTTACCCTTTAGTTATGTTATTCTGCTGTTACTGAATGTTTTCATCTGTTATGTTTTCTTTCTATGAGCTGCCAATATAAAGCGCCGGGACACTCCATTGGAGTAGCCGTGCGCTATAAAAATGAAAATTAACATAACATAGCATAACATGTGTTGTGTCATAAAGAAAGAAGTAGAGACATACAAGTAATAACAATGTACAAAGAAGGCAGTGGAGAGGGTGAGGTGAGGTAGGGAGGGTAAACTGAAAAAGAGTAGAGGTGCAGAGGCAGATGAAACAGACAGAAGGTTGAAGGTACTGATAGAGAAAATAGAAAAGGAAAGAAAGAGTAAAGTATTGAGGTAACAGAACTAGGAAGAGAGAGAGAGAGAAGAGGTGGAAAAGTCGGGTAGCAAACAAATGGTGAGAAGTTTGGTAGGGAAAGACAGTGGAGATTTATATAGAGATAGATGAGATGATGAGAAGCATGTGGGACAGAGAGAAATAAGTTAGAGTCAAAGGGGTAGTAAAGTAAGCTAGTTAAGAGTGAGGTCAAAAAAGGTGTCATATATAGAGACAGAGAGCGACAGAGGTGAGGTAAAGAGAATGAGACCGTTGAGAGAGATTTCAAGCAAATGGGGGAGAGACACAGTATGTGAGATTGAACCAGAACACTACATGCAGAGAGCTATTTGAGAGACCGTTGAGTAAGACAGAGTGGTAAGGAGGTAGATATGTAGAGGTAGGGATAGAGATTGATGGAGAGATAGAGGTGAGGTCATGAGAGAGAGGTAGACAAACGTGGGGGGAAGACAGGTGCATTTGATAGTGAGGTTGGGCAAATTGAGGTGATGGGGAGAGTTCAAATAGAGTGAGAACTGTGATACGTACATAACGTTGTAGAGATTGGTAGAGAGGTAAAGAGAGAGTAAAGAGACAGAAGAGGAGAGGTGATGATTGAAAGAGACAGAAAGTTCATTCTTTTTATGTATTTGCTCAGAAATGCCTCAGAGCATGAGGGTTAAGGTTGGCAGGACTGTGTGTCTGTATGTTTGTTGATCAATATCAAGTATATTAAACTTCTGTCATTGACAGCAAAGACTGCACCTCCCTTCCATAAAATTTGTTAGATTTTAACAGAAAAGAAAATTTTGCTCTAGGTGTTTGTGAGATCGAAATCCATAGATTGACAGAGGGACCTCTAACTGTAAACTAAGACTTCCCTATACCAGTAGACCATTCTTTCAAAACGATGACTAGTAAAGGTTTGAAAATACCACTTAAAGCTCCAGAAAGAAGCGACTTTGTATAAGGATTACAAACACAGGGACACCCATGAAGCTACACAGTCACACATTGATAACCCTGTAAGAAGGTGTACACGGGGGCCTGTATATGTTAGTCTGTCTGCATGGCTGGCAATGGTGACTATGTATACTGCATGTCAGACTAAATGCATGGATGACTTTATGCTTACTGTTCTGTCTGGATGGGTGTCGGTATGCCTGTTTGAATGGTTGCCCATATGTCTATTTTTCTGTGTGTGTGCGTGCTGCATTAATTCATTGAAATGATGACGAGGGAACACCATTGTGAAGATCAGTAAAAGTATTTATTAGGAAGGTACAGAGAGCCATCCCAGCTAGCACATCCTAGTCACACGCAGCAACTGCCACATAAAGAACACTCGTTGCAAAAGCGCTTGTAAATCCTCCAGGTGACATTCTGCCAGCATCACCACACCGATGTCCCTGGAGATGTAATTGTCTATATGCTCTATATGTGTATGGGTTCACATATGCTGTGTTTTACTATGTAAATTTGTTGTACTGCCTGGGCCTCTTGGCTTCGTCATGCTATTTTCGTTTTGGGGAGAGATCAGGTGAAGTATTCATCTTGCCTCTCCTTTCTTACAGATTTTAAAAATCATAACTGCAAAAGCTTTGTTCATGGTACACTCACTGCTCATGATTTCAACAAGGCCTGAATTTATCCTGGGATAGGGAGCCGCAGACTGAAATCAAAATGCTGTGGAGGAAGCTTCAGGAAAGGCAACATGGAAAGTCAATCAGAATGTGTTGGGAACGCTGAGAGATTAAGAAAGAATGCCAACTCACAGAGGTATATCTTCTTCTTGCATATCATTATTTAAATGATCACCTATAGACAGACTCTGCGTCCAAGCGAGATTAGGATGTAGAATTTAGAGATGTCAGGCGCAACTCTTCAAACTGGCATAGCATCATGAGCTTGGGCCTAGGCCCCTACTCACCAGCCTGACAGGGACCCTACTTCTGCCCCCATCATGCTCTGCCTCACTAATTTAAGGTACGGCAGTCAAAATCATAGTGCACATCCCCAGCCCTGTTAACCCTTACAACGCTATTGCTACAAAGCAAGGCTTGGGCTGCGACTATCAGTGCCAGTATTTTGTTTAATGTATTTTGTTTTAAAAGCAAAGTTTTTTTGCTTCTTTAAAAACCACAAATGGTAAATTGAAAACTTGTGCTGTGGGACTCGGGTTCCCTGAGAAGGGGTGGGCTCTGGGCAAGAGCCCATTTTGCCCATGCCTTATAACGTTTCTAACTCACCTACCATCCGTGCCCAGAGCAGTGCATTCACGCTTCATGGTATTGTGCTGCAGTGCCCTTATTCATGGTAGCGAGGCTCCACCTTGCAGCTATCGATTCTGACCCCAGGTACTGGATATTCATATTAGTATTATTCAGTGCACACACATGTGCACAACATTTTCAACTACGTCCAGCCCACTTTCTCTCTCCCTGCCTTTTCTCTTCTCTCACCCTGGAGACAATCGTAGGTTCTTTCGGTTTTACTACTAGTAATGAAGCAGGGCCCAGGCAGCAGATCACATGCACTCTTTCAAATTTCAAAGACAACTAGATATTTAAATGCATGAAACTCAAAGGCCCAGGACTTTCAGTGTTGTGGGCCAAAACACAATAAGGCATTGTGGGGCCCTGCTGCCCCCCCCCCCCCCCCGTGGCTACGGCCCTGCCTCCTGCCCTCCAGGGGATTTTTCAACCTACAATTATGTCCAAATTCACTTTTCTTGTAAGTCGCAGGAGGGGCTTTACTGTTGAGCAACTCTGACATCAAAGGGTTTCCTTTTCCCTTAAGCCCCACTGTGCTGGTTTATAAATTCCTGATAGGATTGACTACCCCCTGACTCATAGAAAGAATTGCAAATGTATAAATCTTCATACTCCAGCAGTCAAAGCACACACATATGGGTGCAGCAAGGGTGGCCTGGCAATATATGTGTCTACTGGCAGTGGAATCAAATGCATAGAGCAAGGCTCCAAGGAAGTCAACCTACAGGCAGCGGAACAGTCCCTCAAAACAGCAAAAGGGCAGAATAAGAAAATACTAATATTAAATGTTTATATCCTTCCCAATGCTGCATCCAGGGCCAAATTAACAGACAAGTTGGTTGAGTTGTTATTGAAGCAAGGATTAAAGGGGCAGGCAAAGAAATTTGTAATTACTGCCAATTTTAATATGTGGCTTTTGAACAAATCAACCAAGAATGAAGTCATAGCGGCTCAAGATTCTCTTTGACTGACTTCAACTGAAAAGTCTCCAAAATGGCAAAAAAGAGAAGAGAGGTAAAAAATTGCAAAGTAACCTAGAGCATCTAGGTCTCAGAGTGTTAAATGGCCAGTGCAACCCTGATACACCACCCGGGGAACTCGTATCTAACTAGCTCTGGAGCATCCCTTATCACTTACATTTTCGAGAGTCTTCAACTAATGCAGGTAGTTACATCATAAGGATTCTGTGAGAAACTGGAAAGAGATCATCGACCCCAAATAATCTTAGATAAGACATGGAACAACCAGCACTCACAATGGATCAGGGATTTAAATGCCATCCAGTTAAACTTAAACATATAAAATGCACTATTGCCTTCCTACCAGTAGTGGAACAATCCATTCAATTGCTGCTGGCAAACCTAAAAACCACAGGTAAAAACCAATTGACCTCCTGGAAAAACTTAATCAAAAAATGTGGAGATCAGAATGTAAATACGGTTAAGCCTGTGTCATTGTAGAGGCCAATGCATGAGTGGAGGGATCACCCCTAGTCGCGGAAGTGGTACCCCCTGAGGAT
Source organism: Lissotriton vulgaris (assembly GCF_964263255.1). Taxonomy (NCBI): domain Eukaryota; kingdom Metazoa; phylum Chordata; class Amphibia; order Caudata; family Salamandridae; genus Lissotriton; species Lissotriton vulgaris. The sequence continues at coordinate 199,865,386 of NC_141689.1, forward strand.
TAGGGTCAACAAAAGGAAAGTAAATCGCCTCTGGCGGACACTGGAAAGGTCAGCCTCTGATCCTGCTATCTTAAGTGTCCTCAGGGCCATGAAGAGACAATTAAAGAGGTCAAAATGGCAGGTTCAAAGACAGTACCAAGATTCATTCTGGGTTTAACTGTTGCACGATATAAGGAAGAACAACTCCACTTCTTTTTGGTGAACTGTAAATGGAATCAGAAGAGCCCAACCGAGGGTGGCTGTTTCCAATATATCTGAGGCCACCTGGAGTCAATTTCTGTTCAATCACTACAACCCGGGAGTCAGGCAGAACAATCTAGGAGGCACTCAGAAGATTCAGTTATAGTAAGGACCTTTCAGTCGCCATACAGGGAGAGGGATCAAACACACCTTGGTGTACTATCAGTGCATGTTCAAATCTGAGGCAAATAGCAAGGGGGCGCAGGGAAGCAGCACCCCCAGTCCCAATGACAATACCCCCAGCTATCTACAAGGAGGATCCATCTTCATGGGCTACAGAACTAGCCCTGGTCTTTAACACAGTTATTCAGCTACATAGTATTCCATCCTCATGGAGGGGCTTGATTCTCTCCCCAATTTATAACAGAGCAGAAAAGGGCAAATCTGGAAATTATCGACCAGCAGCCCTAATTGACATTGGGATACCAAAGGGGGTGATGGATGGGGCATTTGAGTAAATCAAACATTCACCCCAGTCAACTGATCTAGGATTAATCCATCATCAGTCTTTAGCTCACTCAGACACCCCAGTTCAGATATGGCCATATGCAAATCAGTCTGACACTGTGCCTCATGAGAACAATCCAGCCCGAACTGCCAAGCCATGTTTTCCCTGGATTGGAAACAAGCATCCTGGAACCGGTTTCGGGTTCATAACCCTCATCAGCCAGGCTATCTTGAATCCAGTGGCAAAGTGAGCAAGGGACCCATGTCTGGGCATACCCTGTCAACTTAGGGTGATGTGAGCCACTGGATTCAAGCTAGCCTGGCTGATGACGGACGATTAGCCAGAAACCGGTCCCAGGACGCTTGTTTCCGGTCCAGGGAAGAAATGGCTTGGCAGTTCGGGCTGGACTGTTCCCATGACGCACAGGGTCAGACTGATTTGCATATGGCCATGTCTGAACTGGGGTGGCGGAGTGAGCTAAAGAAAGATGATGGATTAATCCCAGATCTGTTGACTGGGGGTAAGTGCTTGCAATGTTCAACACTTCGTCCATCATCCCCTTTGGTTTTGCTTTGTTCGCCCTAAGTTGGCAGGGCATGCTCTGACGTGGGTCCCTTGCTCACTTTGCCACTGGATTCAAGCTAGCCTGGCTGATAACGGCAGATTAGCCAAAATTAGTCCCAGGATGCTTGTTTCCGGTCCAGGGAAGACATGGCTTTGCAGTTCGGGCTGGACTTTTCCCTTGAGGCACAGGGTCAGACTGATTTGCATATGGCCATTTCCGAACTGGGGTGGCAGAGTGAGCTAAAGAAAGATGATGAATTAAACCCAGTTTTGTTGACTGTAGGTGAGTGCTTGCAAAGTTCAATACTCCTTCCATCATCACCTTTGATTTTGCTTAGTTCGCCCTAAATTGGCAGGGTATGCCCAGACGTGAATCTCTTGCTAACTTTGCCACTAGATCTAGGCTAGCCTGGCTGATGGCGGCTGATTAGCCAGAAACTGTTCCCGGGCTGCTTGTTTCTGGTCCAGGGAAGACATGGCTTGGCAGTTCGGGCTGGACTGTTCCCATGACGCACAGGGTCAGACTGATTTGCATATGGCCATGTCTGAACTGGGGTGGCAGAGTGAGCTAAAGAAAGATGATGGATTAATCCCAGATCTGTTGACTGGGGGTAAGTGCTTGCAATGTTCAACACTTCGTCCATCATCCCCTTTGGTTTTGCTTTGTTCGCCCTAAGTTGGCAGGGCATGCTCTGACGTGGGTCCCTTGCTCACTTTGCCACTGGATTCAAGCTAGCCTGGCTGATAACGGCAGATTAGCCAAAATTAGTCCCAGGATGCTTGTTTCCGGTCCAGGGAAGACATGGCTTTGCAGTTCGGGCTGGACTTTTCCCTTGAGGCACAGGGTCAGACTGATTTGCATATGGCCATTTCTGAACTGGGGTGGCAGAGTGAGCTAAAGAAAGATGATGAATTAAACCCAGTTTTGTTGACTGTAGGTGAGTGCTTGCAAAGTTCAATACTCCTTCCATCATCACCTTTGGTTTTGCTTAGTTCGCCCTAAATTGGCAGGGTATGCCCAGACGTGAATCTCTTGCTAACTTTGCCACTAGATCTAGGCTAGCCTGGCTGATGGCGGCTGATTAGCCAGAAACTGTTCCCGGGCTGCTTGTTTCTGGTCCAGGGAAGACATGGCTTGGCAGTTCGGGCTGGACTGTTTCCATGAGGCACAAGGTCAGACTGATTTGCATATGGCCATGTCTGAACTGGGGTGGCAGAGTGAGCTAAAGAAAGATGATGGATAAAACCCAGATCTGTTGACTGGGGGTGAGTGCTTGCAATGTTCAACACTCCATCCATCATCCCCTTTGGTTCTAATTGACATTGGTGCAAAATATTTAGCTGGTGATCTCTTGGAGGATTTAAAGCATTGGGCAGAGGAGCATTCCTTCATCCCTCCTAATCAAGCAGGTTTCACAAAACAAACAGGGACCACTCTACACCTCATGGCCATTTCACTGCTGGTCGATTCCGCTGATATTAATAAGTACCCAGTCTACTTTGGGTACATTGGCTATAAATCATCACTGAACATGGTGGATCGGGGAAAGAAAGCTATGGAGGAAAACGTCCAATTTAAACATTCCATTTGGGTAGTTAAAAGCCTTTGAACTATTACACACTAAAACCTGGGTTAGAACAAAAATAGGGAATGGTGTCAGAAATTAAAACAACGCAAGGGCTGAACCAGGGATGTGTCCTTGCCCAACCTTATGTAATTTGTTTCTTTCTAACCTCACTCCCTTACTTAACAGAGTAAATTCTCATTCACCCAATTTGGGGTGCCTCCCTCAATGGTACGTATTGTATGCATATGATCTAGTCCTCATAAGCAAAACTAAGGTCAGCCTACAACACTTGTATGATGCTACTAGTGTTTATTCCCAGCCATGGCCAGTAGTGGGAGTACCGGCTGGGCGGTGACATGGGGAGGGGGAGGGGCAGGGCGGGGGGTAGTAACGTATGGATTACGGACTTTAACAGGTAAGTAAACATAAAAATAAATAAAAATAATTTTTTTGCTTGCACTGCATCACAAAATGCGATGCAGTGCGCGCAACGAAATTCGTTTTATTTATTTTTATGTTTACTTACCTGTTAATGTCCGTAATCCATACATTACTACCCCCCACCCTGCCCCGCCCCCTCCCCACGTCACGGCCCGGCCGGTACTCCCACTACCGGCCGCTGCTGTTTATTCCACAAGGAGCGGTCTGACCATTAATAGGAAAACAATATAGTAATGATAGTACATGGAAAAAGGGCATAGTAGTATACCTGCTTTCTTGGACATTGTTAGAAACGGGGTAGCGTGGTGCGGAGCGGGTAGACCTAACTCAAGGGCATTGTATAAAGCATCTGCGCAGCACACCCACAGGCAACTCACCGGACACACTACAAAAGAGACTGCACATTAGGGAACGTGAAAAAAACTTGTTGCATTAAGACAACACGTTGTGGAATGTAATCTCAGGTACATATAAACTGTGCCATAAAAAACAGAGTATGCATAAAAACGCTTGGCCTAAACCTGAGGCATAACTGGAATCTCATGGCAGGCCTTAAAAAATCCACTTGTCCCCTCACAAATTCGAGTGACATTTTAGCTGGTCAAACTATTTTTAGCACTTACTGGACCTGCTGGTGAGTAAACTTAAGGCGGAAGAAACAGGTGTTCTTTTTCTTTAGAAAGTGAATGAACAATTAAAATGCCTTTAAATTGTGTTTTATCTCGACACATTTACCAACTGCTCAAGGACGGAGGTCAAATGTCAGTTTGTCTTTTTAATAATTGTTGCTCATGTGTTCCTGGAAAATGGTGTTTGCTTTTCTTTCTCTTTTTACAGTTAATGATTTTTGTCAAGTGAGCTATTTGACAATAATTGTGAAACAAAATGCATTAAAAATGTCAATTTTTTTCTACTAAACAACATGTGAACAGCTTGTAAATGAATAGTACAAGTTGGTCAGAAATTATAAAATAACTTTTTTTAGCAATTTAGAAGTATGATGCAAACAAAGATTAAAGTGGAGGAAAACAAATCAGGACACTTTACTTGGTGATGTGCAGATGACAAATATTTGCAGAAACTATTTCCAAACATTGTACACTAAATAGTTTTAAAGCCACATGTTCGTGACACATTCTGTGGCCATTTCAATGTAAAATCTGTTGACTGCAAATAACAATGGGCTGCTAATTCAGGCTTTTGTTATATATTTATTAAAAGTGATATCTTATTTGTGGCTAGATTTACATTCTATATGGAGCTAATGTTCAGTCTTTTAAATCTAACAAAAGGGTTTTCTGTTCTGTGTATTTGAAGGTGCTCTCATATGTGATAACAAAGAATATTGGTGTCTCGTGAATTAAAATACTTGCCCAGAATCACATAATTTCAAACCAGTTAAGGGGTCAGGAGTTTTATAATTAGGTTGAGTAGATTTTTTAAGTCACTAGACCTGCAGATCTAGTAAAGGCTTTTGGCTTTTTTGAACCCTGCATGGGTATATCAGCATGACCCCAGAACTTAATAATCCTGTTGTTAGTTATACTCATATGCCTTAGGCATCACGAGGCAGACATGCATTAACCATAGATCGCATTAGCATTAGGCCTGGAATGAGAAAACATTAGGCACAGAACCAGTAGGCATGAATCACATTAGTCTCAATCAGAGTAGGCCTAAACATATGCAAGGGACCTAGCACATTAGGCACATTAGGGCCTCAACAATTCCTTTATGCATATAAACACATTAGCCTGTGGCATCTGGTTGGCCTGAATCCATGAGGCGCAACATATAAATCTCTTTTGCATCACATGAGTCCTACTCATAGGAGCTCGGCATAAGCCACATTATTAGGTATCAGCACACTAGTATTAGGCCTCAGCAGGCATGAATCTGAGGCATACATGCAATATCATTAGCATGAATGCAGTAGGCATGAAGTATAAAACAGTATAAAACAGCTCCTACATAACATTAGGCACACAACCTGAGCCTGGGGCATAAAACATGTGAACATAAATCACATTAGCATGAAAACATTGGGATAAAGCATGTGCAACACTTTAGGGCTAATCACATTACCATTGATATTACTTCATACCATCAGCATAAGCCTAATCACTTCAGATGGTAGGCATCTTATGAGCACAAGTCCCATTGCATAAACATTACTGCAGGCATAACTGTAGGCATGACAACCTCATCAGCCTAAACTAGATTATACTTGTACAAAGGCCCTTCCGAGAACGTTGGCAGAGCACCTTCTGTAAATACATCTGGGCATGAAATCATTAGCATGAAGCAATCCACATGAAATCAGCAGGCCACAACACGTGACCCCAAAAATGCACAAACTGGAGCCCCCATTCCGGAGAATCTTATGCGGAGGAATGGCCATCCGTGGCAGCTGCCCACTGTCCTGTGGGGCAGCTATGCAGAGTACAGCCAGTTCCAGTAACGTTAGAGTCCCCTCTGGGACTCTGAACTTCAAAGTGATGTGGCCCACAAAGTACTCTTGCCCACAATGTTGCAACTGCACACTGGCCAGCGGGGTAGTTGTAGAAAATAAATGCAGCTCTGTCGGTGGGATGCAGCACTAAGAGTCCTGGGGGATGGAAAACAGTTGTAGCACTTCACGAGGCACTAGACAGCAAGCAGAGCATAGTCAATGCGAATATAGCACTCTGGCAGCTGCAGGACCCACGCACCTTCTTCTCCTAGGCAGGGGCTGGAGGCAGTGCTCACAAGGCGCTAGATGGCTCACAGTCCCAGGGTCCCACCCGAGGAAGTAGCGCCCACGCTTCTCATCTTCTTGGAGTGCAGTCAACTAGAAGATAGCACTCACGAGGCGCTAGGCGGCAGGAAAGTTCTTAGGGGCTTGGATAGCGCTGCATCCCTCACAAGGCGCTAGGCAGCAAGAAGAGCCCAGTCACTCCAAATATAGCGCCCACGAGGTGCTAGGGGAACATATAGGGGAACTCCCTCACCAGATGTCTGTTGCAGGATCCATGATCCTCCTCTCTTTGTGGATGGATATATAGCGCTATGACAGCACCGCACTGCAGGCGTCAGCTCCTCCTCTGGCAATCAGGAAAGTAGTGCCTCCCAGGCGCTATGGAGCTGGCAACATCGCTGGGTTGGAAAACCCCTGAGCCACTCCCTTCAGGATCACTCCCCAATGCCCTCTCATGCTCTCTGGCACTCAGCCAAAGGAATGCCTCCCGTGCAAGCTCCCTGGGATCGGAGAGCCCACGGTCAAACAGATGGTGGTGCAACCTTGGGAAACAATTTCTGAGCATGTGCTCCCTCATAATAACATGGAACAGCCCTTCCCAATCATTCACTGTGCTATCCACCATCCAATCCTCCAGTGCAGTCCAACACATCTCCACAAACTCCTCCCACGACTGATGAACCAGTTCTCCACTGCCCTTGAATTCCAACCTGTCCCACTCTTGCTGGGAATCAGGCACCGTCTTCCGGGTACTGGGAGTGGAACTCCGTGAACTGGATTCCCTCTCGCTGCCACCACTGGATCCCACCCTCACTTGTGAATCCAGACTCCTGAAACCACTCTCAGGGAAAAACCTACCCTCCTGAGCTACTCCAGGGGCGTAACAAACGCCCCTGCAGCCCCCGCAGTGTGGGGGGGCCTCACTCTCTACAGTTAATGAAGGGGCCCCCAGAGGGCCCCGGCCCCCTCAGCTCTTCTGAGAGCTGTGAGAGAGGTCTGCGCTGAAGCAAGCCTCTCTCCCTCTGCATCTGAAGCAGGTGCAGCCTGCTCGGAGCCCTTCGCCCCCTCCCTCCGACTGAAGAGAAACAAAGTATCAATATACATTGTTTCACTTCAGTCAGAGCCAGAGGCAGTCCCCACTGCTCCTCTGAGGCAGCACAGAGCCCGGCCCCCACTCTCTCCTCTCGATAAACATAGCCCACCCCACAGGAGAAGAGAAGAGACAGGGACAAGGATGGGGTGGGGGGCCCACCCCACAAGAAAAGAGAAGAGACAGGGACAAGGATGGGGTGGGGGGCCCACCCCACAAGAAAAGAGACAGGGACAAGGATGGGGTGGGGGGCCCACCCCACAGGAGAAGAGAAGAGACAGGGACAAGGATGGGGAGGGGGGCCCACCCCACAAGAAAAGAGAAGAGACAGGGACAAGGATGGGGTGGGGGGCCCACCCCACAAGAAAAGAGACAGGGACAAGGATGGGGTGGGGGGCCCACCCCACAGGAGAAGAGAAGAGACAGGGACAAGGATGGGGTGGGGGGCCCACCCCACAAGAAAGAGAAGAGACAGGGACAAGGATGGGGTGGGGGGCCCACCCCACAAGAAAAGAGACAGGGACAAGGATGGGGTGGGGGGCCCACCCCACAGGAGAAGAGAAGAGACAGGGACAAGGATGGGGTGGGGTGGGGGCCCACCCCACAGGAGAAGAGAAGAGACAGGGACAAGGATGGGGTGGGGGGCCCACCCCACAGGAGAAGAGAAGAGACAGGGACAAGGATGGGGTGGGGGCTTCACCCCACAAGAGAAGAGAAGAGACAGGGACAAGGATGGGGTGGGGGGCCCATCCCACAGGAGAAGAGAAGAGACAGGGACAAGGATGGGGTGGGGGGCCAACCCCACAGGAGAAGAGAAGAGACAGGGACAAGGATGGGGTGGGGGCCCACCCCACAGGAGAAGAGAAGAGACAGGGACAAGGATGGGTTGGGGGGCCTACCCCACATGAGAAGAGAAGAGACAGGGACAAGGATGGGGTGGGGGGCCCACCCCACAAGAGAAGAGAAGAGACAGGGACAGGCCCCCATCCGAGAAGAGACAGGGACAAGGATGGGGTGGGGGGCCCACCCACAAGAGAACAGAAGAGACAGGGACAAGGATGTGGTGAGGTGGGGGGCCCACCCGAGAAGAGAAGAGAAGAGAAGAGAAGAGAAGAGAAGAGAAGAGAAGAGAAGAGAAGAGAAGAGACAGGGACAGGCCCCCATCCGAGAAGAGACAGACAAGGATGGGGTGGGGGGCCCACCCCACAAGAGAAGAGAAGAGACAGGGACAAGGATGGGGTGGGGGCCCCACCCCACAAGAGAAGAGAAGAGAAGAGACAGGGTCAGCCCCCCATCCGAGAGGAGACAGGGACAAGGATGGGGTGGGGGGCCCACCCACAAGAGAACAGAAGAGATAGGGACAAGGATGGGGTGGGGGGCACACCCACAAGAGAACAGAAGAGACAGGGACAAGGATGGGGTGGGGGGCCCACCCCATAAGAGAAGAGAAGAGACAGGGACAAGGATGGGGTGGGGGGCCCACCCCACAAGAGAAGAGAAGAGAAGAGAAGAGAAGAGAAGAGAAGAGAAGAGAAGAGAAGAGAAGAGAAGAGAAGAGAAGAGAAGAGAAGAGAAGAGAAGAGAAGAGAAGAGAAGAGACAGGGACAGGCCCCCATCCGAGAAGAGACAGACAAGGATGGGGTGGGGGGGCACCCCACAAGAGAACAGAAGAGACAGGGACAAGGATGGGGTGGGGGGCCCACCCCACAAGAGAAGAGAAGAGAGGGTGGGGGGCCCACCCCACAAGAGAAGAGAAGAGACAGGGACAAGGATGGGGTGGGGGCCTCAGAGAGCAAGAGCAAGAGACAGCACAGAGCAGTGCTCGGGACCCTGACAAGGGTGGGATTGGGGGCCCCCAGACAGAGTATTCTCCAGAGCAAAGCTCACATGAGAAGGGACGAGGGAGCAAAATGGTGCCCTCAGGTAAGCACGCTTGTTAGAACACACCATGGGCGTCCGCAGGGAGAGGGAAATGGGGGGGGCGAAAAGGGTGCAAGGCACAGGGGGAGAAGGGTGCAAGGCAGAGGGGGAGAAGGATGCATGGTAGAGAAGGGTGCAAGGCAGAGGGGAGAAGGGTGCAAGGCAGAGGGGAGAAGGGTGCAAGGCAGAGAGGAGAAGGGTGCAAGGCAGAGGGGAGAAGGGTGCAAGGCAGAGAGGAGAAGGGTGCAAGGCAAAGAGGAGAAGGGTGCAAGGCAGAGAAGAGAAGGGTGCAAGGCAAAGAGGAGAAGGGTGCAAGGCAAAGAGGAGAAGGGTGCAAGGAAGAGAAGAGAAGGGTGCAAGGTAGAGAAGGGTGCAAGGCGGAGGGGGAGAAGGGTGCCAGGTAGAGAGGAGAAGGGTGCAAGGCGGAGGGGAGAAGGGTGCAAGGCGGAGGGGAGAAGGGTGCAAGGCAGATAGGAGAAGGGTGCAAGGCGGAGGGGAGAAGGGTGCAAGGCAGATAGGAGAAGGGTGCAAGGCAAAGAGGAGAAGGGTGCAAGGCAGAGAAGAGAAGGGTGCAAGGCAAAGAGGAGAAGGGTGCAAGGCAAAGAGGAGAAGGGTGCAAGGCAGAGAAGAGAAGGGTGCAAGGCAAAGAGGAGAAGGGTGCAAGGCAAAGAGGATACGGGTGCAAGGAAGAGAGGAGAAGGGTGCAAGGTAGAGAAGGGTGCAAGGCAGAGGGGGAGAAGGGTGCAAGGTAGAGAGGAGAAGGGTGCAAGGCGGAGGGGAGAAGGGTGCAAGGCAGATAGGAGAAGGGTGCAAGGCGGAGGGAGAAGGGTGCAAGGCGGAGGGGAGAAGGGTGCAAGGTGAAGGGGAGAAGGGTGCAAGGCAGAGGGGAGAAGGGTGCAAGGCAGAGGGGAGAAGGGTGCAAGGCAGAGAGGAGAAGGGTGCAAGGGAGAGAGGAGAAGGGTGCAAGGTAGAGAAGGGTGCAAGGCAGAGGGGGAGAAGGGTGCATGGCAGATAGGATAAGGGTGAAAGGCAGAGGGGAGAAGGGTGAAAGGCAGAGGGGAGAAGGGTGCAAGGCAGAGGGGAGAAGTGTGCAAGGCAGAGAAGAGAAGGGTGCAAGGCAAAGAGGAGAAGGGTGCAAGGAAGAGAGGAGAAGGGTGGAAGGTAGAGAAGGGTGCAAGGCGGAGGGGGAGAAGGGTGAAAGGTAGAGGGGAGAAGGGTGCAAGGTAGAGGGGAGAAGGGTGCGAGGCAGAGTGGAGAAGGGTGCAAGGCGGAGGGGAGAAGGGTGCAAGGCAGAGGGGAGAAGGGTGCAAGGCGGAGGGGAGAAGGGTGCAAGGTGGAGGGGAGAAGGGTGCAAGGCAGAGGGGAGAAGGGTGCAAGGCAGAGGGGAGAAGGGTGCAAGGCAGAGGGGAGAAGGGTGCAAGGCAGAGAGGAGAAGGGTGCAAGGTAGAGAAGGGTGCAAGGCGGAGGGGGAGAAGGGTGCATGGCAGATGGGAGAAGGGTGAAAGGCAGAGGGGAGAAGGGTGCAAGGAAGAGAGGAGAAGGTGCAAGGTAGAGAAGGGTGCAAGGCGGAGGGGGAGAAGGGTGCAAGACAGAGGTGAGAAGGGTGCAAGGCAGAGGTGAGAAGGGTGCAAGGCAGAGAGGAGAAGGGTGCAAGGCAAAGGGGAGAAGGGTACAAGGCAAAGGGGAGATGGGTGCAAGGCAGAGGGGAAAAGGGTGCAAGGCAGAGGGGAGAAGGATGCAGGGTAGAGAAGGGTGCAAGGCGGCGGGGGAGAAGGGTGCAAGGCGGAGGGGGAGAAGGGTGCAAGGCAGAGAGGAGAAGGATGCAAGGTAAGTGTTACTTATAACGGCTGTATTGGTGACAGTGGCATAACAATCGCCCCGCATCCCCTGCAGTACGGCGGGTCGCTGGCCTGAGAGCCCTAGACTGGCACGGAGAATGGGAGGGGGGCCCCCTCCATGTAGTTTGCAGGGGGGCCCCCTCATGTTTTGTTACGCCACTGAGCTACTCTCTCCCTGGCAAAGGCCCTTTCAGCCTCAGCCATCCTTTCCTGTGCAAGGACCTTTTCGGTCTCCAGCTTTTTCTCTGGCACCCACAGCCACGCTTGTTCCACTCTGAGCCTTTCCAGCACCAGCTGATGCTCCCTTTCTACCCTCCTATCTACCCACTCTTCTGGGGACAGGGAAAGGGCTGGGGCAGTGCCCCCAGGACTGGACCCAGCAAGGGACTCCCTATCTATGGGGTCCTCACTGCCTACTGGTGTCCCCGCCCTGTCATCTTGTACCTCCTGTTCAGGATCCTTAGGGCCACCCTCCTGGTATACGGCCAGGGCCGTCTCTTGCTCATAGTGCTCACAGCCCCACTCATCCTCCTACCATTTAATCAGGAATCCCTGAAGGCCTGGCTTGGCATCTGACCCACTTACTATTATATCTCTCTCCTCACAGAACCCCCTCAACTCCGACACACTGTACTTAAACAGATTGTTAAAATCAAAGCAGATTCCATTTTGGCAAGACACCAAGATGCAGTGCAAGACAAGGGACCTAAGTGCAAGAGCTGCCTACAGGAGTGCACAATTCAAAATGTCACTTTCAGGGCGAAACAAAATCAGGATACAATAATCCCCAAAACCTGTGATTACTCTACTTGTAGAATTTGTAGTGATACCAGTTGTCGCTATGTAACTGCACAAACACAAGTCCTATCCCACCGCTGAACACCAATTATAGAAACGGGGTAGCGTGGTGTGGAGTGGGTTGGCTAGACTCCAGGGCATTGTGTAAAGCATCTGCGCAGCACACCCACAGGCGACACACCGGACACACTTCAAAAGAGACTCCACACCAGGGGATGTGAAAATAACTTTTTGTATTAAGACAATGCGTTGTAGAATGTAATCTCAGGTCCAGATTAACTGTGCCAACCGGCCCCGGAGAGCAGTTCACAGAGGGACTAATTACAAGGCAGGGCCAATCGGGCAGCTGCCAGAAACAGCATATTTAGAATGAATATACGTCTCAGTAATAAACGTAAAGCAGCCAGTACCTCCTGGCAAGATCAGGCACTTAGCCACAGTGCAACTAGCTTTAAGCATAAACATAAAGGATCACATAAGACATCGTCATGAGCATAAATGAATGATGCATGAGTCCTAGGCCCAGTATGCATAAAACCAGCAGTGCAGGTCTTAGGGAAAGAAAAGAATTATCAGCATGAACATAACACCTGAGGTATTTCAATCAGTACATGAGGATGAAGTGTAAAACATAGTAGGCATTCAGTCCCCACCTCAGTGGCATCAACAACATTTGCATAAAACAGAGTACGCATAAAAAGGCTAGGCCCGAACCTGAGGCATAACTGCAATCTCATGGGTATATCAGCATAACCCTAGGACTTAATAATCATGCTGTTAGGTATACTCATATGCCTTAGGCATCACAAGGCAGAAATGCATTAACCATAGATCACATAAGCAATAGGTCTTGAATGAAAAACATTAGGCACAGAACCAGTAGGCATGAATCACATTAGTATCAATCAGAGTTGGCCTAAACATATGCATGGAGCCTAGCACATTAGGCACATTAGGGCCTCAACAATTCCTTTATGCATATAAACACAGTAGCCTGTGGCATCTGGTTGGCCTGAATCCATTAGGCGCAACATATAAATCTCTTCTGCATCACATGAGGCCTACTCATAGTAGCTCGGCATAAGCCACATTATCAGGTATCAGCACACTAGTACTAGGCCTCAGCAGGCATTAATCTGAGGAGTAAATGCAATGTCATTAGCATGAATGCAGTAGACATGAAGTATAAAACAGCTCCTACATAAGAGGCACACATCCTGAGCCTGGGGCATAAAACATGTGAACATAAATCACATTAGCATGAAAACATTGGGATAAAGCATGTTCAACACATTAGGGCTAATCACATGGTATTACTTCATACCATCAGCATAGGGCCTAATCACTTGAGATGGTAGGCTTCTTAGCACAAGTCCCATTGCATAAACAATACTGCAGGCATAACTGTAGGCATGACAACCTCATCAGCCTAAACTAGTTTATACTTGTACAAAGGCCCTTCCCAGAACGTTGGCAGGGCACCTTCTGTAAATACATCTGGGTATGGAATCATTAGCATGAAGCAATCCACATGAAATCAGCAGGCCACAACACGTGACCCCAACAATGCACAAACTGGAGCCACCATTCCGGAGACTCTCATGTGGAGGAATGGCCATCCGTGGCAGCTGCCCACTGTCCTGCGGGGCAGCTGTGCAGAGTACAGCCAGTTCCAGTAACATTAGAGTGCCCTCTGGGACTCTGATTTCCAAAGTGATTTGGCCCACAAAGTACTCTTGCCCACAATGTTGCAACTGCACACTGTCCAGCAGGGCAGTTGTGGAAAATAAATGCAGCTCTGTCCGTGGGATGCAGGACTAAGAGTCCTGGGGGCTGGAAAACAGTTGTAGCACTTCACGAGGCACTAGACAGCAAGCAGAGCATAGTCAATGCGAATTTAGCACTCTGGCAGCACAGCGCTGCAGGACCCATGCACCTTCTTCTCCTGGGCAGGGGCTGCAAGCAGCGCTCACGAGGCGCTAGATAGCTCACAGGCCCAGGGTCCCACCCGAGGGAGTAGCACCCATGCTCCTCACCTCCTTGAAGTGTAGTCAACTAGAAGATAGCGCTCACAAGGCGCTAGGGGGCAGGAATGTTCTTAGGGGCTTGGATAGCGCTGCAGCCCTCACAAGGTGCTAGGCAGCAGGAATAGCCCAGTCACTCCAAATATAGTGCCCATGAGGTGCTAGGGAAACATGCAGGGGGACTCCCTCACCAGACGTCAGCTAAAGGATCCACGCTCCTCCTCTCTTTGGGGATGGAGATATAGCTCTATGACAGCACCGTGCTGGAGGCGTCAGCTCCTTCTCTGGCAATCAGGAAAGTAGTGCCTCCCAGGCACTAGGGAGCTGGCAAGGATCCAGAGTCTCACACAAGGAAGTAATGCCCACACTCCTCACCTCCTGGGAATACAGGCAGTCACAGTATAGCGCTCATGAGGTGCTAGGGCAGCAGAGCAGGCAAGCCAGGCTGGGCAAGATCAGCAGACAGTGGGCAGTACAGGACAGCAGCTCCTAGAAGCAGTCATCTCTCATAAAGTGGCAGTCCTCCTGACATAGCAGTCTTCACTCCAGCAAAGGCTCTCACTGGCCCTGTGGACAGCAGAGGGGTACGGATGGGCTCAAGGGCCAGCACAGGCCCTTGTGGCGGTACCTCCCGGCAGAGTGTCCTCTCTATCAAGTCCACGTTCAGTCTGAGCACATGGAGGCACAGCCCCCTTCATATACACCCCTCACCCTACCTACCAGAAAGATCCAGTAGCTTCTAGAAGGGCCCTGGCAGTTCCAGACTCAACTGTCACTGTGGGGAGGTGTACAGCACCTTGTCACTTCAAACACTAGACTGCCAACCCACCTCAGGCAGGCGGCACAAAGCACACAGCAATGCCGTCCATTTGAAAAGTAACATTTCCCAAACTGTGAAAATAAACCGCTGCACACCATTGCGCAGCAATCAATCACTCACATACAGCAAAAGGGGTAGGGGGGAAAGGCAAAAAAGTTTGAAATGACCCAGCAAACAGGGCCAAGTCCAACATACATTAAGAAATTGAATTAGTAAAAAGGTTGAAGGCCCTTGGTGTCTATTTTACTGTGAATGGAGGATATCAGGACCAGCTGGAAGAAATACGAAAGAAAGGCAATGCAGAGATCTCTGTACAATAAATTAAAGGGGCCAACGCTAACACCGATCTTGTATGTGTGGCAAGCTAAGATTCTCCCCACCTTGGCCGATGCGAGTGAGGCACTCTGAGGTCGAAACTGCGCCACCTTGGACAGAATGGGACATAAAATCTACAGGTCCATTTCCAATCACTATCAATCACATTGCCTGCGCAAATCAGACTTGTGTTTCGCATTGGCAAACAATCTTTGGCTCAGAAGGTGTCTTAGGTGATCTGTTATCACAAGCTAAGGATGGCACCTGAGGGTTCATTGAGCTATCAACTATGGCATGAACTGATGCACACACCGTGCTCCCTGCACAGGTCTACTTGAATCAGGCATTGCAACCTCACAGCCTAACACATGCCTGGGAGTTAACCTGGAGTTTAAAAATCGAACTGAATCTAGCTTTCTGTGCCTATCAATGCTTCAGGACAAAGACAGACTGTCCTGGTGCACTCATGGGTGGATGACACTTCAAAACTACGTTAGGGTAAAACCTCAAGACTATCTTAGTGAAACATATAATAATCAGGTTAAAGTACATTTCCCGAATTGTAGGCTGGGTCTATTACCCCTATTAAGTCATCTCCCCCCATGCGGAAGGAGCCCAGGGAAAGACATTTGCTGGCTTCGCTAGGGACATTGTTCATGTCTAATGTCCGAGTGGAGCAGGATTGGAAGATCGATGACTGCTTCTGAGAAGGGAGTGGAGAGATCCGGGCTTAAGGCCATACAGAGAGGCGGTACTGGCCTGCGTTGATCCAACGGACGTAGGTCTGAATTGTGCAATGGTCAAGTTCATACAGGTGTTTGGAAAGAAGAATGCGATTAAGTACTCTGCAGAATGCGATGGATCAGTAATTGTCTGGGGCAATAAGACTGCTTCTGACTATATGCGTTCTTACACCTTATACTCTTACCAAAATCTTGTTTTGTTTGCAATTGACCATGGCGTAAGCATTTGCTCTTTAACCACCACAGGTGCCAACTCAGTCTTTTCAATGAGCCATTCAGACCTGGGGCCAGAATGATGCTGTGTCCAAGCCTGGAGCTTGCCTCAGACCACACTACAAGTATCACCTACTTGCTTCAGAAGATCTCATAATTTTAACCTCTGCATTTTAAAGTGCTTTAAAACGTTTATGTGCTTCTACGCTTAGTTCGGTTAGAGCCTTTTTTCCTTGATTTTAAATAAGATTTTTTAATTCCGATGGAGTTTTAATTGATTTGATGATTTGATTTTATGCAGTGTTGCATTGTTGCTTATTATAGCCTCATATCCCGCCGTAGAGGGCTATACCAGCTATTAAAGGCCCTCTCCAGCGTTAAAGGCCCCGAGCCAAAAGCGAGGGCCTTTAACAAGGGAGAGGGACTTTAATAGTGGTGTAGCCCATCTACGAAGGGCTATAAGGCTATTAGAACATTGTCACTAGAGGACAGAATGTTCTGACAAAAAAAACAAAGCCTTTTGGGAGCGTGAGGGGATTGGAATCCCCTCAGGTTCCCTGAAGGCTTTGTTCACAGCCAGAGCTGTGAACAAAGAAACATTGGAATGTTGGAGCTCCAGGCTTATACCAGCCATTATAAGCCCGGAGCACTCCATTGTTTTCAATGGAGCTCCCAACATTCCAATGTTCTAATATGTATTAATAATGCAATGAAGAACTATTTGTTTGACTGATTGAGTGCAAGTTTTAGGTCAGCTGCTGGAGAAAGAAGGAGCATGAAAAGTGAATTTGACATCAAACCCTATAAAGAATAATGTGAAAGTAAAGAATAGACAAGGTTTATAATCATGAAAATGCTTTGAGCAACACTCTGTTCAGACTTTTTAATTCATTCTTTTATTGTCTCATTTGAGCACTGTGAACCCATCGAGAGTTGCCTGCCTACCCACTTAATGAAATAATGAATTATAAAATTGTTGTTGGTGAGTGGTAAGCACTCCTTTCACTTATTTCCCTTGGTTGTACTCTTTCCTGCATATTGATGTACTTGTCACAAAAAATCCATTCCATCTGTTTTTCTTTTAGATGCTTTGTTGTAATTCAGTCAGTGAAGGCAAGCTTCACGGCTGAATATTTTCTTTGCATTAAATCTAATGCAATTTCGTGTCAATGCAATGCGGGCGATCAGTCGGCAATTATTTTCTTTGCATTTAATTGGACACAATAGCCCATATTTATCAAGGGATTGCATTGGCCTTGCATCACACAGTGATACAAGGGCAGCGCAATCCATATGTCAAGTTTAACAATCAATGCAAGAGGCGTCCTGCGTCGCTTTTAGGCACTTGCGTTGTGCATCTGCTGTGCTGAGTCTGTCTCAGCCATGCAACACATAAAATATGCAATGCAGGTGTTCCCACATAGAATCTAACACAACCATAATGCAATGGGATTCATCATCATGTGACTGCATGGTGCATCATCACACAGTACAACGCAATGATTGCAATGCATCAGAATCCTGAACATCTCCAACGCAGGCGCAGGTAATGATACTGGGACATCTGTATGTAAAGAGCACCACCACAATACACTTTGACAAGCTCAACTATGCATTGGAGGTGATTCATATTACAATTGGGTATTGATGCGAGACAACATTAAAGGCAGCGAAGGAGGAAGGAGCGTGTGTTTCGGCAACAAACATCCCTCATTGATCTTAGGGAGGAGGAGGTCATCATGTTCTACAGGCTGAAGAAGCAGGGAATCATGAAGTTGCCGGAGAAGATATTGCCAAGTCTACAGAAGGCAACTGGAAGGATCAATGCAATCCTAGCACATGTGAAATTGATGGTGATCCTACACGTGTTGGTCTCTGGATCTTTTCAAAGCACATCAGCAAGATTGGCTGGCATCTCACAGGGTGCAATGTCCACTCCCATCTGTGTTGGATGCCATCTTTAAAGCTTACACTACAGTAGCTTTTCTTCCCAAAAACCAATAACAACAACTATCTTCCAAGTAAAGTTTTCATAACATTGCTGGATTCCTTCATGTCCTTGGTGCTATAGATTCCACTCATGTGCAATGTATTCTCCATGCAGCCATTGCACATATTTTTAGAAACAGCAAGCACAATTATTCCATCAATGTCGAAGAAGTAGTGGATCATTATGGACTGGTTACCAATATCTTTGCGAAGCATCCTGGAAGTGCCTATGATGGGTAGGGTGTTGAAATATCGATTACAAAAATATAGTTTACAAAAATATAGTTGTAAAAATATTGTTTACAAAAATATCTACACCCTATACCTAAACAGGTAAGTACATAAATATCTACTCAAAAATATCGTTGTAATAAATGTAGATGTAAAAAATATCGACTTTTTAAATTAATTACAATTACATTAAATAATTATTAAATATAAGTACTATTAACAAAATACTTTACATTACTTTTATTTTTTGACTATTTAAAACAAATTAACTACACTTTTTCATTATAAACTTAATAAATGTGTACATATACATATATTTAACACATTACTTTATATATCAACAATAATACAAACATATAATTAAAATATAAAATATATTATTAGTTAAAACATTTGATAGGGTAAAAATTACTATTCCCACTCCAGAGGGTGCAGCAGTAGGGAAAGCGTTGGATAGCGCAGGGGTAAAAATTACTATTCCCACTCCAGAGGGTGCAACAGTAGGGAACGCGTTGGATAGAGTAGGGGTAAAAATTACTATTCCCACTCCAGAGGGTGCAACAGTAGGGAAAGCGTTGGATAGCGTAGGGGTAAAAATTACTATTACCACTCCAGAGGGTGCAACTGTAGGGAAAGTGTTGGATAGCGTAGGG
Source organism: Lissotriton vulgaris (assembly GCF_964263255.1). Lineage (NCBI taxonomy): Eukaryota > Metazoa > Chordata > Amphibia > Caudata > Salamandridae > Lissotriton > Lissotriton vulgaris. Next base: position 199,884,018 of record NC_141689.1, read on the forward strand.
GTAAAAATTACTATTCCCACTCCAGAGGGTGCAACAGTAGGGAAAGCGTTGGATAGCGTAGGGGTAAAAATTACTATTCCCACTCCACAGGGTGCAACAGTAGGGAAAGCGTTGGATAGCGTACGGGTAAAAATTACTATTCCCACTCCTGAGGGTGCAACAGTAGGGAAAGCGTTGGATAGCGTAGGGGTAAAAATTACTATTCCCACTCCAGAGGGTGCAACAGTAGGAAAAGTGTTGGATAGTGTAGGGGTAAAAATTACTAAATGTATTTACTCGTTTAAAGATTAACAAATCTTTATTTTTATTTAATTAATCATTAATTAAATAATTACTCAATTAAAATGTAATTAATTCACTACATTTTCACTTAAAAATTCCACTACACACACCTAAAATTAAATAAACAATTAACATAATTAATTTACATAATTATTAATCAATTAACTAATTGAAAATAATTAACTATTATTTATTACACTATTTATATTCAATTAAGACATTAATTAATCAATTATTTTATTATATTTAAATTACTTCCCACCCTACTCCCGTATAAACCCACCACCCGCTACGGAACTATTAACACTAAATTCAACATAAAATACGTTATTAACTAATAAAATACTACAAAAAATACTACTTTGACAAACAATACTCATTAAAAACACTAAATTACTTATAATTATTTAAAAAACGATATTTTTGTAAACCATGTTTTTGTAAATGATATTTATTACAATTATTGTAATGTTAACAATATTACTTACCTGTCTGTCGATATTCTGGTCAAACTATATTTTTAACATCGATATTTCTTCTTGTAGATATTTCTGCGGCGATATTAAGGTTAGTCGATATTTTTACGACGATATTCCCGCTCTGCACCCCTATGATGTATATATATTTCGCAACAGTCCTATCGATTTTAATATATTTTTATTATTCAAGTTAAGCGCACTTTATCCTGTACACGTTAATCTTTAACAACTGCAAGTTTCATTAATCCATATTTCACAAATCAGATCTCAGATACATATGCAATACACCATTCATCATGTTGTCATTCCTTTACCTATTTACATAAAAATAATCAGGGTTTTTTAACATTTCAATCAATCAAGAAAACAAGGCAAAGAGAAAAAAGAGGAAATAAAAGAAAACACCAAAAAGGGGGAGATTTTCCTATTGGTCACTACTTTGCATCTCCGTCCATTTACTTAAGGGCTCCCAAATCCTTATACCTAAGCACCTTCCTCTCCTCCCCTTCCGTGCATAGATATTTTTCTCAATATTATATGAATATAACAGATTTGCCAGCCAGATTTGAAATGCTAGGGGATTTTTATCAAGCCAAGCCCTAATAATTACCAGTATATAAACAGCCATAGCAACAAATAGGAATTCAGCATGCTGTTCCTGCTCACCCTTACCCACCCCTAGCAGAATCCAAGATGGTGTAAGAGTAATTTGTATATCCAAAGATCTCGTTAGAAACCCCTCTATCCCTTTAATCAATGAGTGTAGTTGAGGGCAAGTTGCAAAAATATGTATGCTATCCGCCTCCAATGAATTACATCGGGGACAGGTAGTTCCTGTATTACCACCCCATTTTGCTATCCTCGCCGGAGTATAATAAAGAAAATATAATGTCTTGTAGTGCTGAGACTGCAGAGAGGCTGCACACAAAATTGTACGTCCTAAATTCAGAGACTCGAGAAATAGGGTGTTTTCATCTCCCAATTTCTCCGCCCATTTCGTGCTAAATTTCTCCAGATCATCCACCCTTCCCTTTATCAAAATTGCATAAAATGACCTAATTGTGCGATCCCCCATCAGCTTAATTTTCTCCATTATTTCATTTTTATCAAAGACTGCAGGACCTCCCACCTTGTTTTTGAAAAAGCTCCTGATCTGTAGATACTTAAAAAAAAAACCTATTGTCCAGCCCATATGCATCTCGTAGATCTGAGAACTGTGCAAATCCGTCATGGCAAAACAGGTCACCTATTTGCATGATCCCCCTTGCTGCCCACTCTGCCATTGTCTGATCAGCGAATATTTCAGTGGGGAATGATCTATTGTTAATCAGAGACACATATCTATTGTACCTCCCCATCTTGGCTTTCTTTAGAAAGGCATTCCACACGCTTACTGCAGCCAAAACTGTCTTGAACCGAGTTCTTTTAAAATAACCAAAATCAATACAATTTAAAAAACAATTATCAACATTTGCCCCAAGCACAACAGCATAAACCCCAGTGGTAAAGTTATTCACCCTTTCATCATCATTATTCCCTCGAATTAATCCCTGCATATATTGCAAAACAGATGCCATATAATATAAACGAAAATCTGGTGCACCCCAACCCCCCTTGTCCCTAGGAAGTGTCATAAACCTATAGGCCCTCCGGGTCTTACCGTGTGCCCAGATAAACCTATAGCATATGGCCTCTAGACCATTAAACCAGCTGGCTTCAAACAGGAGAGGAATGGCCCTGAAGAAATACAAAAATTTAGGAAGAACCATCATCTTGATGATGTTGGTACACCCTACCAGTGACAGATGCTGGTTGTTCATCCTCTCTAGATCCGTTTTTACTTGGGCTATATTGTCTTTTACTATTTTATCTAATTCTGATGTAATCTGCACACCTAGATAGGTTGCCGCCCCCACAACTCTATCATCATTACATACTACAAAGCTGTTTTTAACTATCTGGGTTTTAGTATTATTCAGGCTGTATCCCGAGAATTGCCCAAACCGATTAGCCTCTCCTTCGATTGCAATAATAGCATCTGCAGGATTCGGACTCAAGATGGCCACATCGTCCGCATATGCCAACGTTTTAATCTGGCATCCATTCAATACTAGTGGTGGAATCTGATCATTACATTCCAACCTGCGTAAGTATGGATCGAGGTACAGCGCAAAAAGCAGGGGAGAAGAGGGACACCCCTGCCTCGTTCCTCTATTGAGATTAACTGTGGTTGACTGCCCTCTATTAACCCTTATCTTAGCCACCGGGTTTATATACAGTGTCTGCAGGGCCTTAATAAATCCCACCCCTATGCCGCTCCACCTCAAAACTACCCATAAGTACCCCCAGGAGACCCTATCAAATGCTTTTTCGGCATCTAGAAACAAAGCTGCCATAGGGTCTCCCAGAATACTTGCTGCATCAAATGCCGTAATTACCTGCCTAGTGTGTTGAGTCGTTCCTTTACCCGGAATGAACGCATGTTGAGACGGGCTTACCAATGATTCCACCACTCTTGATAGCCTTTTAGCCAGTATTTTTGAAAATACCTTGACATCCGCGTTCATTAAAGTGATGGGACGATAGGAACCCGGGACAGTTGGAGGTTTTCCTTTCTTGGGTATTATGATGATATCTGCCCCACCCCATGACTCTGAGACGAACTCTCCCTTTTGCGCCAATAGCATAACATTGAACATTTCTTTTAAAAGTACTGGTTGAAAAACTTTATAAAATTCGACAGGAATTTGATCCGGACCCGCTGCCTTCTCGGATGGTAAATCCTTCAGAGCCAAGACCAATTCTTCTAGCTGAAAAACCTCTTCAAATCCTTCCCTATCCTCCTCCGAGATTTCTGGGGGCACTATCTCTCCTAAATACCTACTCATGTCCTCCTCCCTCCCGGGGCCATCCGCTGTATACAACTCTGTGTAAAATTGTTTAAATACCTCTCTCACCTGTTCGGCTTCCGTTACCATAATACCCTGGGAGTTTTTGATCTCCTTGATGTCAGCCATCCCTTCCCTTTGCCTAGTACGTATAGCCAATATATGGCCAACTCTCTCACTAAGTTCGTACGTTTTTTCCTTATTTACTAGATACCTCTCTACTGTTTTTTTAGCCATCCCATCCATAGCTTCTGCTTTAAGAGTAATCATTTTCAATAGTAACTGGTCGAGCGGAGATCGTAATTGTATAGCTGTTGCAAGTTCTTCCTCTGTTTTCATAAGGAACCTCTTAGACTCTTCAGCTTTTACCTTCTCTTTCCTTTGACCCTTAATTACAAAGCTCAGGGTCTCTCCTCTTACTCCAGCTTTAAAAGCATCCCATACTACCCCTGATGCTGCTGTACCTCTATTTATCTCCCAGAAATCTTTAATCCAGTTCATCATAGTTTCTCGATATTCCTGATCCTGTAAAAATGCTCTTTCAAACGTCCATTGTCTAATCTCTCTTCGTCCTTGCCCAACTCTTAGTGACAACATTAATGGGCTATGATCCGACATAATTCGTGGTTCTCTTTGTATTCTTGCCCTGTCCATCAACCCCCTTGAAATCAAAAAATAATCAAGCCTGACCAATACCTGATGGGGGGCTGAGAAGAAAGTACTCCCGTCTAAATTTGGATGGCACTTAACCCAGGGGTCTTCTAGAGAGTTATGAATTGCCATGTCTGCAAGAGCTCTATATGTCCTCTTCTTCCTTCCCAAGTATTTTCTACCAGGGTCTAAGAAACTACTGTCGCTGTCATGCAGGTTAAAATCACCGCAACAAATAATTGGTTCTGGCCATTGTGCCAATTCTGCGTCTAAAAATTGAAACACATCCGGGTCATCCTCTGTGGAACCATAGACTGAAACAATGGTAATAATCTCTTCCTTAATCCCTAGTTCTACTATAACCCACCTTCCCCATTGATCCTCTTTTTTCCTCCTAACCACCACGTCCTGCCTACTGCTTAGTACCGCAACCCCTCTTGTCTTAGTGCCTTGATCAGTCTTTGCTAGTACCTTAAAACCAAGCTGTTCCAACAGATATGCCTTAGTGCCTTCAATGTGCGTTTCCTGCAAACAAACTAAATCGAGATGTAGGGATTTAAGCAGCGCAGCCACTTTAAGTCTTTTAATAATCTCGTTCAGCCCACAAATATTTATCGAGGCTATCCTACATGCCATCTCCTTTCATTCCTTTCTTCATGATTGTACCTGTTAATTTCTAAAAGGTTCACCTCTGCCTCTCCTTCTCTTCTTCTTAACATAATGCATTGCGTATCTTGCTTTTCCAACCCACGTGTGCTGTGTCCACAACCAAATCCTAGGTGTAGATTCCTTTTTCTTTTTCCCCCTCTGAACCTCCCCCTCCCCCTCCCCCCTCCCTGCTCTGCACCCCCTCCCCCACCCCCTCCTTCCCCCTTACAGGCAAATAGGTCTTGCGACCTATGTGTGGTCGCTTTTAAATTGCGCCCATCGCTTCCCTCTCCTGCCCCCCATTATTCCAATCTATGTGCCTCCCTTAGCTCCCCACATATTATCTACTAATACTCCCAGTGTTCCCCTACTGCCTACTGTTTTTGCTATAAAAGGTATAAAAGGTCAGCCACACATCAACATTGCCCAGCCCTTAACCCCCTTCTTGTTCTTTAACTCCTCCAAAAATTGCTGGGCTTTTATTTCTGATGTGAACATCCACACCCTTCCTTTCACTATCACCTTAAGTCTAGCCGGAAATAAGAGGTAGGCTTCACAACCCCCAGCTTGAAAGGGTGCAATCATCTGCCTTAGTTTCCATCTGCTCTCTACAGTGACATGGCAGAAGTCGGGCCTGGCAAAGAATGATGTACCCCCAAACGCCCACCTGCTATCCGGCTTTGCCTTGCATATGATCTCCTCCCTTAAAAGAAAGTTACCAATGTTGACCAAAATTGCCCGGGGGAGCACGTTCTGACCTCGACCTTTTTTCACAGTGAAGGGAAACCGATGTGCCCTCTGCACCTCTCTATCCCAATCCCATTGAGATTCTGGAAAGGCCCCTTTTAGCAAATCTACAACAAACTTCCTTATGTCCTCCCCCTCTGTCCCTTCTGCCACACCCAAAATTCTGACATTGTTCCGATTGCTGGCGGTTTTCAAAATCCTCCATCTTCCAGCTCATGTCCTCCGCGATTTTTTCATGCTCTGTCTTGAATGTCTGCCAGGTTCCGACATCGTCCTCCAGCTTGCCTGTGCGTTCCTCTACCTCTGTTACCCGAATTTCCACTTCCTTCTGGAGCTTGGTGACTTTCCTAAGTGTACCTTGGATTTTCTTTGAGGCCTGCCATGCTCTACGGCTTTCTGCTCTGGCCTCTGCCTGCATTTGCTTCAGGGTACTAAAAAGTATCTCAAAAGAGTCTCACTGCGGTGCAGACCCCGAGTCAGAGCCCTCATCCAGGCCGCTCTCTCGGTAGACCTGCAAAGTGGCTGAGTAGTCCCATAGAAGTCGTTTGCTATCCTGTGACGGCGATCCGCCCGTGCGTCTCCTTACCCTTGCAGTTTTTTTTCGCTGTGTAGATTCTTTCTCATAGGTACTCGACCCGGACCCGGAGTTTGTACCTGTATCCTCCTCCTTTTCATCAACCTCGTCATCCCCATCTCCTTCTTCCTCGGTGCTATCTTTTGAGGAGATTACTGACTCTGAGTCTTCGTTAAAGGAGAAGAAGCATTCTCCTTCCACTGAGCCACCATCTTTCCCGTCCTTTCCCTCCATAGTATTCAGGGTAGCATTTTTAGCTATGCTTCTCTGCTTTCTTCCAGTAGTTACCAAGTTTTCAAAGCTTTCTTTGCTACCCTGTGTGGAAGCCTTCTGGGTTTGCTCTCTTTCTGCCGCCATCTGAGCCTCCATAAGCAGCAGGACTCCCAGCATATCATCACCCCCTGTAGCTATATCAGCTTTCCCTCTATCAGCATCTAAACTGCCAACAGTCAATTGAATTGGGGTTTTTGCATTCTCAAGGTAAATTACCATGTATCCGCTTGCTGCAATCACCTACCAGCAGGGTGTCAGCACAGATTCTTAGTTCCATTGCCTCCGCATTCTCTGCTGCCTCCGCCGGTGGCTTCGCTCCCTCCGCTGCCTTCGCTGCCTTCACCGCATTCGATTCCACCGTTGTGAGCGCCGCAGCTCCTCCTCTGACCGGCCCGTGATCGGCCTGCTGTTGCCTAGCGACCATACCCTTCCCTGCGTGTGGCTCTCCTGCGGCGTCCTCGAGGACGTTTTTGCCGAAATCTGTCATTCTCTGCACAACATCCAGCGAAGCCGTGCCTTTGATGTGAAATGCCTCCGTTAAGGTGGGTTGCCGGAGCATTGCTTCCTTTCCCTCGTCTTTCTTTGAATCTTGTACTTTAGCTACCTCCGCTGTGCTTGTCACATTCAAGCCTCTGGCCGAGCGGTTCTCAGGCATAGATTTCGCTGGGACAGTCAACATCCCTCTAGACTCCGACTTTTTCTTTGTATTAGGGGCTAGCACTTTCCGGATCACACCAGGATGTTTTGCATTTGTGCTTGTGCTGATCTCAGTCACCGGTGCAGGCGTTTTAGCTGTAGCTATTTTCGCTTCTGGCTCAGCTACCTCTTTCTTCTTATCCTGACACAGCGGACGGGGGGGCATTTTGTAGAAATAAAGGACTGCTGTGTGTCCCTGCTCTCTCCTGAGCCTGTCCAAAAAGTATTTCACTTGGCCCCAGGTCCGTTTTACCTCGCACAACCTCTGATTCCAAGTCAGCGAGTATCCAATAATGACACTTCGTAGAGTTAGCTCAAACGCCATTTGGGAAGCACATCATGCCAACAAACTCAGTCTTGGCAGGAGAGGGAAAAAATGTGACTGCCTAGCACAACCCTCGAGCGGCCATCTTGCGTCCGAGCGTTTCTCGCAACAGTCCTATCAATGAACGATTTGCACATGGAAGATTTGGGAATGGCCCACACATTGGTAAGGAAAAAAGAATATCAATGATATTTTATTTTTTTGCTGGAACTTATTACATCATGTACATCTCAATGTTTAGTTTTGAATCTTGTGTCATTTGCGCATAGTGGTTCCATTTCTGTAAAACACTAAGCCTGAGCTGTTCTATTGTGTGATGACTTCACTGATTATACAATGAATGGTGAACAATTCTCACAGTTAGAAGTACTGTGCAGTGTCAAACTGTGTAAGATGACACATTCACAATATCTGCATTTTGATAGACTTCGACTCACAATCCATGTTATTAAAGAATGTTTGAAGTCTGTGATGAGGACAGCCACCCTAGAAACTTAATTGAAGTGTCTACTTGCAATGGTGTGACAAATCAGTAATTGTATTAATGTGCAAACATAAGCCACAATAGTCAGATATAAAATATATGTCAAGAGTATGTGCTGCAAACTGCAGTATATGTCGGCTAATGAAATAACTAGACTAACTAGAACTAACGGATGTATGTCATCACAATGCATGCTTTTACTCCGCATGTTATTACAACACAGTTTTTACAACGCAAGTTGTTACAACGACTTGGGTTGGGTGGCGCTGGATAGTGGAATAGTTTAATTTTCTATTCCAACTCCAGTCACCGTGGATAGTAGGGAAGGTGTTGGATAGAAAATAAACTATTCCCTATCCTACAGTGCCCTCCAGCGCAAGTCGTTGTAACGACTTGCGTTGTAATAGCTGTGTCGTAATGGTAGTGCGGAGTAAAAGTTGCGTTGTAAAGGATGTTTCCCGAACTAACTGTATGTGCACATCAAAAAGTCTTGTGTATGATGCACTGAACGTTTTGCATCAATATAGTGAATCACTACTGTCTCTCGGTAATATGTGTAAACAAATTAGCAAATGGCAGCGAATGTCCATTATTCACCAAATGTTCAAATATACACTTTTAATGCAAGGCAAAATAACATTGTTACTTTGTGACAGACAGAAATAAACATTTCACTCTGGTCACCATAATGTGCTGCTTCTCAGTTTTGCTAAGCTTTTCATCGATAATTCTTATAAGCTTGCATCAACATGTCAGACACAAGGCAAAATTCAATGTGAAAAAAAATGCAAGCTAAGGTATAATAATAATAATAATAATAATCTAAGCTTATACAGCGCCTAGTTACACTAACCAGGGTGTCCCCGTGCTAGCAATTGGCCCCCAGCCTTCTGAACTATCACTATTCAAAGACAATGGTCTCAGACAAATATTTCTACGCAAACAATAATAACCTTTTCTTAGTCATGGGGCATGTCCAGTGGATCAGCCCAGGTGCATTCAATGATTATTTGTGTACAGTCAAATCAAAAAAGCAACAGCAATAATTATGAATCCAGGGCAATTTTAATTCATTGCAATCGTGGCTATCTCAGTGTACAGAAAGAGAATTTGGTTGCCCAAACTGGAGTATGTGCAAGAAACTGAATAAAGCGTGCTAGAATAGAGAGGTATAGAAAGAACATAGAATGAAGAATACTTCACATTTTAATATACAAGCAATAGATTCACACAATGTACAATTTACAGATGGCCTGGTGTATAATAAATCCAAACCAATTTCTTATGGAGACAATGCTTCCAAAATTATATTGCACACAGAGGTGTGTAACAACATCCAGGGCAAGGATTCTATGGCGTCGACGTTTCGACTCGTCTTTAAGGCCTTATGGAAAATTAAACCTTGGACATGCGAGTCTTCATCAGGACTATTAATGTGGGCAGCCAGAAGAGTAGCACAAGCCCTGAAACAGATTAAATATATATATATATATATATATATATATATATATATATATATATATAAGGCTGTTGCATAGCCAAAATGATTGTATTGGCTATAAATGAGATTTTGGCTTACCTAATCAGTATAGGTGGCAGGGGGGGTGATGTTTTCGAACTCACTGGACCAATCCTATAGTAATTATAATTCACTAGTAGGACCTGCTTGTTGAGGAATGTTTGTATATAGGGCCACAATGTCCATTATGGCCAATATATTTATCGCAGGATCATACGTGCGACCATCAACTAGCTTGATCACATTCATTGTGTCTCTCAAGTATGTTGGAGTAGATATAGCGATGGGTTTTAAAAATATATATGTATGAGCTGCTCTGTGGGACTGATTATTCAACTGGTGAGTGCGGTCTTCAACCGCCTTTGATTTTTACAACTCTGGTCTCACTAGAGGCTGCAACTGACCAGACTCCCATTGGCCACTTAGGTAATCGACTTGCAGCAAGAACCGAAGGGCGGTTGTACACTACTCCCATTGACTTCGTTTTTACCCTCGAACTGGCCGATTGAAGGGGCCGTTTGGAAGCCAAAATGGGTAAGATTAAATCGAATATCCTGGTTTATAGACTGCATGTTTTTAATACTAATTCCTCATGAGCCCCTTTCCCTTCCCCTCCCTTTGTAAATAGGACATGATTAATTTCCATGAAAATTGAGGAAGCAGAGATTTAGTACCTGCATGATTGGATCAAACCTACAACCCAGACCCACCTTGTGAATAAGGTAATTTTATGTAATCAGGAGGTCCTATTAGTGAATTATAATTACTATAGGATTGGTCCAGTGACCATTTTTTGTTATATTTTTAGGTAGTAATTCCCTATCCCTGGGTGTGAGATCGAAAACATCACCCCCCCTGCCACCTATACTGATTAGGTAAGCCAAAATCTCATTTATAGCTAATACAATCATTTTGGCTATGCAACAGCCTTATATATATATATATATTTAATCTGTTTCAGGGCTTTTGCTACTCTTCTGGCTGCCCACATTAATAGTCCTGATGAAGACTCGCATGGCCAAGGTTTAATTTTCCATAAGGCCTTAAAGACGAGTCGAAACGTCGACGCCATAGAATCCTTGCCCTGGATGTTGTTACACACCTCTGTGTGCAATATAGTTTTGGAAGCATTGTCTCCATTGTAGCGTTCTAATCTAGGACCCTGATCAATACTGTGACCTTATGCCCCTATTCGGCTATAAATCCATTTATTCCCTATATTGGCATAACCGTTCAAGTGCAATATTCAGAAACTCGTCTCTGGCCTCACACGAACAGAGCCACATTTCAGAATCGCTTTCTCTGCCACTTCCTTTGCAACCAATTAGTGCAATGACATAGCAGAAGTTACTATCTAAGATTCCTAGATTAACACTCCGAGTTCTTCAACAAGATAAAAACTCAGCAACCTGGAAATCCCCGCTTGCTATGTTTTGATTAGTAATAGAACTCTAATGAGCACTGATAGACGATCACTTCCTAGTGACATCTTTATTGACGTCTTATGTCCAAAAACGTACGTCAAACAAGGCACCTTTCAGGTATAAATATTACCAACGTTGCCTTAAGAAAACGCTGATGCTGATGCTTGCTGCCTCAATGCCATCGCTGCTGACGAAGCTGCTGTTATGCTGATGATACCATAGCTGCTATCGCTACTGCTATCGCTGCTAACTAGCGAACAATGGTGTGGTGAACCTAGGAGCTGAACAGCCGTCCCCCTGCAAGAGCCCAGCAGATGCAAGCTGCCCGCGGACGCTGCCCCTCCTCCTCCTCCTCCTCGACGCGCTGAGATAGACGCTATCTTTTCTCCTGCAGAGAAATCCAGCTCCGGCGTTTCTAGTCTACCCTTGCGGGTGACTGGGATATCGACCCCCTGAAGGAGATACCAGACCTCCATCATTCTATTACAGAGGTATGGTGTTGACTAAACCCTTAGAATTCTTGAAGCAAACCTTGGCAAAACCAACTTAACTTAAAGCTACTTACTTACTGCCCTCCCAAGTATTAGGCTTAGGTCAGGTACACTGGGGTAGGCGTAGTTAGAAGCACCAGTTGAGTATTTTAGCCTAATGTATATATGAATGTATATATGTTTTATTCATTTTAAACCATTGTATGGCTAAGAAACCATATCAATGCTTTTACAGTATTATTTCGCAATACTCCTCTTACTGTACGTACTTTTTATAATAGCAAGTCTTGCAATCGTGGCAATTCATTTCTCTTGTACGAGAAGAAAGACTGTTCAATAAATGTTACCCTTTATTGACAGCGCCCGTCTCTCTATTCTCTACATATTGTGAAAGTAAACTGCACAACCACTGACCGAGTAAAATAACTGTCTATTGTTTCACACGACCCTAGAGATTGACTCTTATCTGAGGAGCAAAGTTGTCATGTTGCACAGTTGTTGGAAAACTGAATCCCTTCTTGGCTGTGCCAGGGAAGCTGATCACTTCCTATTCAGTCAAGAAAGTTTCCAGTGACCTCTGAGCTAGTTGGTAACAAACCCAATTAAGTTTAGCATAGTCAGTAGAGGCCTGGAAGATCCGCACTTCTACGTCGATACTACTGTTTATGTTATTCCAATGGGCAGGGCCTATTGGGAAGATAGGAACTAAACTACATGGCGCCCAACGTTTGGTAAGGCGATAAACTAACGCAAGACGTTAGAGTAACTCAGTCGTGCATTTTTCACACAGACCCCTTTCTCCCGTAAATACTCCAATAGACGTCTGGAGTGGGTGAAAGGTTAAAATCCGCCCAAACTCAGTAGGAAGAGATTCCTATGTAAAGCTCTGGTTTATTCAACGTTGAAGGATACAGTGTTCCAAAATATTGTGCACCTAATCTTTGTCTCCTTGGAGACCTACTCTGCAAACCTTGCATTTATACAATGCCAGGAGAAAACGGAACCACTGGGGCCGCAGCAGATGCGACTCAGCAGGGTCCCGACGACACGGAACCGGATGCAATATTCATCCCGGCACATTTAAGAAAATCTATAACTTTAAAACTTATAGAAAATGGACTGACCACACAAGGTGGCACAGTCGTCTTCGTGATAGAGGCACACGAATATCGGCAGACAGAGGTATTCTATTCATGGATAAAATTTCCAGCAGCGAACGCCACAACACACGAGTTCCACTACTATGTAGTAGGAGTTCCACCGGATGAATACGCTCCTTTCAAGGAGATTGAAATCCCATTAAAATACCAAGAACATTTACTTTGGTTTAAAGGCGCCCTAAAACATAATGATCATATTACCAGGCTCGGTCCACTAGGTAGACCAGGAGCAACGTGGCCGGTTCTAGCCAGCTACACACCACATCCGGACATTGAAAAAATGTCAAGTGAAGAACTCTTAGTTAACATAAGAGAACTAACAAAAGCATATAGAGAGTTAGTAAAATTATTTATTAAAAATAATTCAAACACTCCTAAAAAAAGCTAGGATGGAAATAAACAATCCACTCCCAAGGAAAAAGTTTTCCAGTCCAGAGGAAGGTCTCCTCGACGGAGGGAAAGAACTCCGACTCGAGAACACCAGTCTCCCCAGAGGGAGCCCTCTGAGAAAAGATATAACCTTAGAAATAGGGATAATTTGAAAAAACCTGATAGATATCAAAGTATTGATACATGTCCCTCTCGATCTTTTTCGCAGACATCGGAAAGAAGAGGACGGTCAGACCCAGGAGAGCACACCAAGTCCAAAGACAAGGAACCTGCTCAGAGTAAAAAATCTCAATTTCCAAAAAAGAAGGTAGTCAGTATTAGAGTAATCAACCATGCCGAGAATACTGAGGACACAGTTGAAAAACGGGGAGCGGGCACAGACAATGCTAGACAGTGCAGCAGAAATCAGTATAGCCCGCAAGATCTTGATGAGTCATCTGGAGACAGTGGACACGAATGAATACATTCAGGTTGAAACTGCCGACACCAGACTTAGCGAGCCCCATAAGATATATGAAATAACATTGCGTATAGAGGGTGATAAGACTAGGAAAATAAGGGGTCTATTTTGGGATAAACTCTCAAAAGGCTATGATATTCTGTTAGCTGAAAAAGATTGGCCCCCAGAGTTTGTCAGGGAGTGCCCTCGTGGTGAAGAAATGATTATGCCTGCCTTCTCGAATCACATTCCGATTCACAAAAAATATACTTATGCAAGGAAATGGGCAGTAGCCCAGGCACTGGCATTATATAAAAATCATGTAGGATGGGATGAGGACTCACCTCCTCACAAAATCCAATTAAAAAGTGAACCAACTGCCCAACGGCAGTATCCCATTAAGCAAGAAGCTAAAAAACAAGTCAGGGAGATCTTAGATCAACTTGAATACCAGGGGGTGATTGAAACATGCACCTCTCAAATTAATAATCCTTTGTTTACTGTCTCCAAGCCAGACAATTCATATCGTCTAGTTTTGGACTATAGACACCTTAATGCATGTTGCAAAACATTTGCAGTACACAATTCGCATAGTGCTGCACTAATGAACAACATAGTTAGAAAAAATATAAAACGACATTAGACATATCTAATGAATTCTTTTGTCATAACATTGCACCAGAAAGCAGGTATTTGACCGCTTTCTCCGTAATGGGGTCTCAGAATAATTTCTGTAGGCTCCCACAGGGGTTCAAGAACAGCCCAGGACAATTCTCAGCTAGGGTAACATAGTTACTACAAATATATGATGATGAGGCATTATCTTACGTAGATGATATCTATCTCACAGATGACGACTTGGATACTCACTTGAAAAGAGTGAACACCATTATACTTGGGTTCGCAGCAGAGGGTTACAAATTCAACTTTAAAAAGTCTCGAATTGCCCATCTGACAGTATTATTTTTAGGATACGAATTATCAAGTGAAGGAAAAAGCCTAGCGGACAACTTCTTAGAGAAGTGCGCTGTACTCCAAGCTCCAAAAACGCTGAAGAATTTACAATCCATACTAGGTTTTCTGAATTTCGGAAGAACATACATTCTAAATTACGCAGAGAGGGTTAAACCTCTCTACGAACTAATTAAACCTGATTTTAAACAATTCAATTGGACTCTAAAACACACAGAAATTTTGAGATCACTGCAAACAGACATGTTAGCAAAAACAAAATTAGATACACGTGACAACACACGCGATCTTGTAATCCGAGTCATCCCAGGGGATGCGGATTCACTTACCTGACCTCTAATGAGGGAGAAAAGGTACCAATTTCAATTAAATCTCACTTGTACACACAAGTAGAAAAAACATTCAGTCACACAGAAAGAACTGTGAAAGCAGTGCAAATTGCATTAGCAAATGAACGAGAATTAGCACATGGTAAACGGATTATCATCCTCACAGCAGAATCCGCCTTCGAGGCGCTATTCAGGACAGTAAACCTGCCTACAGTGTCACTGGATCCGAAATGGATACAGTGTGTAGATTCTCTAGGGGCGGAAGATGTGAAATACTATTTCGCCCCGCAATTCGAAGAACTGAATGATTTAGAATATGAAGAAGAATATCCTCTGCCAATCGAACTTCTGCCTCTCCCACAATACGCCTGTATAATCTATACAGATAGATTTGTACAGCATTTCAACGTAGAGAGCAAATCCTACGATGCAGCGTGTGCGATTGTTAAAGGTCGTTGGCTGTGCAGTAAATTCAGACCGAAAGTAACAAAAACTAAATCAGTAAAATACTGTTCGGCTCAGAGAGCTGAAATCAGATCTTTAAAGATGGCGCTTGAAAATGCAGAACGTGAATTCCCGACACTAATCGTGTGCGATTCTCATTTTGGCGTCAACTCTTACAATAATAGACTGCAGAGCTGGATTGAAAACGATTACAACGATGACACAGGTGCCACAATAAAGCATAAATTGCTCTGGAAACAGGTAGCTCTTTTACAGAAAGAACTACAAAAGACTCACATGATACACGCACAGAGTCTTCAACGTGATGGCGTTCACGTTGCAGGGAATTCATTGGCTAACACAGCCACAGCGGAAGCAACTAAACCGGCTTCCATAGCCACAAAAAAGCGTACAGAAAAATACATAGACGGGGAAACCATGCTGGCAGTAAAAACGACCGTAAAAGGCGACTGTGTAGCACTACCCGTGAACTATCCACTCAATTTTGCATACGTAATCGATGCAAACTCTGTTCCTTTTGCTCGAATCCCTGGAGTGGGGGATAGGGTAATTCCAAACATGAACAGGAGAATATTTTTAATAGCAGACGCACACATGGGTTTGGGTCCTAGACACAGAAAGATCAAGGATTCCCTGACTGCATTACAATCGGTATACTGGTGGCCAGGAATGAGTGTGCAACACCAAATATATGCAAACAACTGTGAAAACTGCAACAGGGATCGCAGTAGTGAACTATGCTACCAGCTACCAATCAGAAACAGCGTAACGCTGTCTACATCACATCCTGCGTCCTATTAAACATGAAGACTAAACACACATAAATAATGTGGCCTCCAGCGCTCGGCTGACGCCAGAACGGTTATAAAAGATCTGCGAGTCTTTATCGGCACATACACAATTGCCATGTTCCATTCTGACCAGGGTCCTGCTTTTAGCTCTGGAGCTTATAAGGAAGACATGGCCAGCATGGGAGTTGGGTTGCGGTATTCTTGTCCGTCACACCCCGAAGGGAATAGTGTGGTTGAAAGAAAAAACCGGGACATAAAGCGATCTATAACAGCGAAGGTATTAGGTTAAGGCGCTGGGTGGGTCAAACATTTAATAAGTGTCCAAACCAGTCTTAATAACTTGCCAAGAAATTCTCTAAAAGGTTTCAGCCCATACGAACTATTGTTCGGAATTAGAATGAGAATTCAGGACTTAGATAGTCAAGTATCAGTGGTACAAGATAAGAAAACAGACTTTGACATCAAAGATCGTTTGGCTGTTTTACAGGACTTGAATGAAACAAGAAAATCCTTAAGCAACATAAAGTTAAAGCAACAGCCAGATACCACTGACGAGGCACCACAAGCAACAGCCCCAGCAAGGCCTGTCTGGATTCCAAAGATTGGGGATCTAGTCAGAGAAAAAATAGCGGTGAAGAAGGAATTTGGGCCTTCTTACAGAAGAGCAGTACCTGTCTTGGCAGTCACCGGAGCAAGATCAGTAGTACTACCGCCCCTTGCTGGTAACAAGGAGAACAGAGTTGTATCTATCGACCTGGTAAAACCACAAGCATGTGGCCTATAATCAACAGTAGGCCCCGTGGACTCCCGAGAAACAACAGAATACCCAAACTTGCAACAATCCAAGAGGTTCAAACTGAAAGACTAATCACATTCGATCAGCCTGCAGTGCACAGAGAAGGACTATGCAATAATGCCATGGAACTCGTGCCTCTTGAGACACAGATTGAAACAGTTCGTCAAGAAACACCAGTCTACAATAATGTGGCATCAGAAAGTGCTACCGAAAGACAGATTGAAAGAACAATCCCAACAATTGACAGAACTGCCTCTGGTTATTTCATCAACTTTGACAACTTTTCCGAGGATCAAAGTAACCCCGAAGTGATGCCAGAAACAAAAATGACTTTTAAAGAAAAAGCAACGGAACTCTTTCATCAACTGAAGGAAATCTACCTTATTTCCCCTTGGTTAGAGTTCTGGTTCGGTCTAGGTGTATTTTTCCTCCTGCTTTGGCTCATCATGGTACTTTGTTTGGGAAAATTCATTGAGGGAAAATATAGTACAATGGACACAGCAAGTCAGAACATCAACTTAGTCCTCAAACCACACAGATCATCACACGTGAAGAAAAGAGAACTGTCAACAGTAAATGTCACAGCCATTCCAATACCCGGTGGGGTAGTATGGGAGAAAACTGACTATGAGATCTATGGTCTGGTGGAGATCCTGAAGTATCCTCATCAACTGAAGGTTTCCTTGAGTGACTTTGTAAAACCTAGTACATTCTCTGATGATTGGGACTTTAACAGTATTAATGACATGATGTCTGATTTAGTAATGTCAGCTAGATTCACAGAACATGATTTTTTACAAGGTTCGTCTAGTTATGAACAGTTGTTCTGTTATACACATTATGGCGATCATTATTTGCATAAATCTGCACAGGCTAGAAATGTTTTTAAGTATAATCAATGGGAACATTGTGCTACACCACCTAAAAGCAGTTCTAAAACATTCTTTGAGAAATTCAAGTACTTCTCAGGGTTTAACACCAGTGATGCAGAAACGTTTTATTACAAACTGTTAGATAAAACAGGAATGAAAACTATGCTGACAAACACTAAATTAATATATTCAGAAGCATTTCATGAAAAAATGATGACATTTGGTTTTGATTATTGGAAAAATAACATTGAAACAAAAACCATTTGGGGTACGAAAGATTGGCAGGTACAAGGCCTAGAAGCACTATTCAGAACCTGCATGATACCAGAACAAATGATGTTTTTAAATGACACAATTCACCAAACATCCTGTCTTGGCCTAGCTAAGATCAAAGACCAAAACAAACCGTCTATTCCAAAGCCAATACCTGAAAATGCAACAACAGATATTGAGATAGACGTAACTAAAATCTTACATTTTAACAGAACACATCCTGATTGGAAAAAGTGGTTAATCTGGCCTACTGACACAAACAACTGTCAAGATAGATTCCTGAATAAAACACAGAGGTTAAAAATGACCAGACAAGACCCTAGATACTCCCAGAGACAACATCCAGGGATAGTAACAACATACAGTGTAGGGAAACTCTGCCTCGAATGGCTAGGATCATCCACACTGGCTGAAATTAAGCAACACTTATCTTTACTTAAAGATGGTGCTGATTTGCGCAATTTTATTATGGGACCACGCAAACAGCGTCAAAAGCGTTTCATAGCGGCCAGCATCTATGCTGCGTACAACGAGGCTTGGAAAGTCACACAAATTGAAACAGCAGAAAAAATACGAGAAATTGATCGTATTAATTTGGAAAAATCACTTTCTGTAGTGGACAATGGGTTAATGACTCTGTCCTCCAGAATATATTCGTTGGACAATATTGTATCCTCTGCCTTTGATATAATAGACAGAGACTTGCTAATGTTACAGCATGGCCAGTCGCAATTACGTTCTATTGTACAATTAGGCTGGACGCTGCAAAATCTTCGTTCAGGCTATGTGCCTTGGCGTTTAATCAACACAACGTCATTATTTTCAATTTTTAACCTTACTGAGAAACAAATCAGCTTGGCACAGAAAGGAGCAGACTATACAATCCTGAGCATCGAAAAACTTGAGAGATTACCATTGACAATGTCAGAAAGTCCTGTCATTGAATGGATAATACACGGAATTATCACTATTCCGATAACAACTTTCCGATTTAAAAAGTGCCTTGAATACATACCTACTGGCCAGTATGAACAATTGGGTAAAGGATATGTTAAGTCAGCATGGAAATTACCATACACACATTCATGCTATAGTGACAGCGACAAAAATGTATTTCTTAGTGGTGAAAACTGTGAACGTTCACTAAGCGGTATACTTTTGTGCCAGGGTATTAATTTACACGGAGCCTGTGAAGGTAATTCTAACAACCTTTCATGCCACCAGCTTGTCACACCTGCAACGCAGATAGAGCCCTTCTTTATGCAACTCACAAACGGGAGTTACATTCTAAGAACGGATCACAGATGTTGTGGCCTTGTTCCAGGGAAAAGTTATCTCGTAAGCGTAACTTCCATGGTCAAATGCTGTATGGTATGCTACTGTTACCACGGATTTTTTAGCACGCAGTACCATTACCACAATCAATCAATCAATCAATCAAAGACATTTGTAGAGCGCACTACCTACCCGTAGGGTCTCGAGGCGTTTGGGGGGGTTGCCGCTACTGCTCGAACAGCCAGGTCTTGAGCTTCTTCCTGAAGGAGAGGTGGTCTTGGATCAGGCGCAGGTCGGCCGGGAGGGAGTTCCAGGTCTTGGCGGCCAGGTAGGAGAAGGACCTTCCTCCTGTAGCGGCTCTGCGGATGCGTGGGACGGCAGCGAGGGCGTGGCTGGCGGAGCGGAGGTGGCGTTTGGGAGCGTAGAAGTTGATTTGGTTGTTGAGGTAGCTCGGACCTTGGTCGTGGAGAGCTTTGTGTGCGTGGGTAAGGAGGCGGAAGGTGATTCTCTTGTTGACCGGGAGCCAGTGCAGGTCTCTCAGGTGTCCGGAGATGTGGCTGTGTCGTGGGACGTCGAGGATGAGTCTGGCTGAGGCGTTCTGGATGCGCTGGAGTCTCTTCTGGATCTTGGCGGTGGTTCCGGCGTAGAGTGCATTGCCGTAGTCCAGTCGGCTGGTGACGAGGGCCTGGGTGACGGTCTTCCTGGTCTCTGTGGGGATCCACCAGAAGATCTTCCGAAGCATGCGCAGGATGTTGAAGCACGACGAGGAGACGGCGTTGACTTGCCTGGCCATGGAGAGGGAGGAGTCCAGGATGAAACCCAGGTTGCGTGCGTGGTCCATCGGTTTGGGTGCGGTGCCCAGGGCGGGGGGCCACCAGGAGTCGTCCCAGGCGGAGGGCGAGGAGCCCAGGATGAGGACCTCCGTCTTGTCTGAGTTCAGTTTCAGGCGGCTCGTCGTCATCCACTCGGCTACCTCTCTCATCCCTTCGTGCAGGTTGGCTCTGGCGGCGGCTGGGTCGTTGGTCAGGGAGAGGATCAGCTGGGTGTCGTCGGCGTAGGAGAATATGTTGAGGTTGTGTTGGCGTGCGATGGCCGCGAGGGGGCTCATGTAGACGTTGAAGAGAGTCGGGCTCAGTGAGGATCCTTGAGGGACGCCGCAGATGACTTCGGTGGCCTCTGACTTGTACGGTGGTAGGCGGACTCTTTGTGTTCTTCCGTCGAGAAAGGAGACGATCCATTCCAGCACCTTCTCCTGGATTCCGACGTTGCTGAGGCGCTGCACTAGAGTGCGGTGGCAGACCGTGTCGAAAGCCGCGGAGAGGTCTAGGAGGATGAGGGCCGCTGTTTCTCCGTTGTCCATCAGGGCTCGGATGTCATCAGTGGCGGCGATGAGGGCGGTCTCGGTGCTGTGGTTGGCACGGAATCCGGACAGCGATGGGTCGAGGGATCCATTTGTCTCGAGGAAGGCGGCCAGCTGTTTGTTGACGGTCTTCTCAATGACTTTGGCTGGGAACGGGAGGAGAGAGATGGGGCGGTAGTTCTTGAGTTCGGTGGGGTCTGCCGTAGGTTTCTTGAGTAGAGCGCTGAGTTCAGCGTGCTTCCAGCTCTCGGGGAAGGTGGCGGTGTCGAATGAGGAGTTGATGATGTCCCGCAGGTGGGGTGCGATGACCGTGTCGGCTTTGTTGAAGACGTGGTGAGGGCAGGGGTCGGTCGGAGATCCGGAGTGGACGGAGTTCATCGTGTGGGCGGTGTCTTCGGTGTTGACTGGGGTCCAGGTGCGGAGGGTGGTGGTGGGCGGTGTTGCTGCGGTCGTGGCGTGCGTCGGTTGGGTGCTGAAGCTGTGGTGTATGTCCGCGATCTTGTTGTGGAAGTAGGAGGCGAGGGAGTTGCAGAGGTCTTGCGAAGGGGTGATGTCGTTGTTTCCGGCGTTGGGGTTGGAGAGCTCTTTCACGATGTTGAAGAGTTCCTTGCAGTTGTGTGCGTTGTTGTCCAGCCTGTCCTTGTATGCAGTTTTCTTGGCGATGCGGATCAGTTGGTGGTGTTTACGGGTGGCGAGCTTGAGGGTGGTCCTGTTGTCCGACGTGGGTTCCTTTCTCCAGGCTTTCTCGAGGGCTCGGCAGTTCTTCTTGGAGCTCTTGAGTTCGTCGGTGAACCATGGGGCTCTCTTACTGCCGGGTCTGCTGGGCGGGATCCTCAGAGGGGCGAGTTCGTCTGCGCATTTGCTGATCCACTTTGAGAGGTTGACGGCGGCCTGGCTGGGGTTCGCTGAGCTGGCCGGGGGGTGCTGGCTCAGGGAAGCGGCGAGCAGGTTGGCTGTGATCTTGTTCCAGCATCTTCGGGCAACCTGTTGCTGGTGGTGGTGGATCGTCGTTCTTCTGAAGGTGAAGTGGATGCATCTGTGATCCGTCCAGTGGAGTTCTGTGGCGTGGCTGAAGGCGATGTCTTTGCTGGATGAGAAGATGGCGTCGAGTGTGTGTCCGGCGAGGTGGGTGGGGGTGGACACCAGCTGCTTGAGTCCAAGGTTGGCGAGGTTGTCGAGCAGGGTGCTGGTGTTGCAGTCGTTGTTGTTCTCCAGGTGGAAGTTGAAGTCCCCCAGGAGGATGTAGTGCGGGCTGACGAAGTCGGCGATGTCCTCGCTGAATTGAGTGCGTGGTCCCGGAGGTCGGTAGATCAGGGTGCCTCTGAGGGTGGTCTTCGGGTCGGTGTGGATCTGGAAATGCAGGTGTTCGGCGGAGGGTGGGTTGTTGTCGGTGCTGGTCGTGATGCGGATGGTGTTCTTGTGGATGATGGCGATGCCTCCTCCCACCTGGTTGGCGTTGCGGTCCCTCCGGGTGATCTTGTAACCTGCTGGGATGGCGATGGCGATGTCGGGCGCTGAGGAGGCGTTCATCCAGGTCTCCGTGATGAAGGCAACGTCAGGGGCTGTGGTGTCGAGGAGGTTCCAGAGTTCGATGGCGTGTCTGTGGACGGAGCGGGTGTTGAGCAGGATGCACTTGAGGTGGTTGCTGCTGGTGTTTGGCATGGGAGGTGCTGGTGTCGGGCAGGTCCGGATGCAGGTGAACTTGCAGGCGTAGCAGCTGAAGGGTCCGTGGACGCGTCGTGGGGTGGCTCTGCAGCATCCCTGGGCTCGGCCGGTGTCGAGTGCGATGAGGGTGGCGGCGTTGTACGTCAGGCGGGTCGCCCGGGGTCTTTGAGGGCCAGGGGTCCTGGCGCTGGGCACGGTCCGGTCGCGGACGGGCGTAGACGGGCTTACCTTTGGCGCGCCTTCGGCGCACAATCGGCGCACCCGTTGCGCGTGACCGCTGCGCGTTCGCACGGTCGCCATATATGGCGAAGTGCGTGGGTGGGCGGAGCAGCTGGGAGGCGGGAGCGGGGAGGGAACAGAAGGAAAAAAGATCCATTACAACGCAGGATCCATTACCAAGGATACCTTTACCACGCATTTTTTTACAACGCAGGTACTATTACAACGCATACCATTACATCGTAAGTTTAGGTAAGTTTATAGGTAAGTATTGGGGTATTGGGTTTGTGTTTTGGGGTACAGGGGTATTTTTAGGGTTCAGGGTTGGGTTTGAGTTTTGGGGTACAGGGGTATTTTTTAGTTTCAGGGCTGGGTTTGCGTTTTTGGGGTACAGGGGTATTTTTAGGTTTTAGGGCTGGGTTTGGGTTTTGGGGTACAGGGGTATTTTTAGGTTTCAGGGCTGGGTTTGGGTTTTGGGGTACAGGGGTATTTTTAGGTTTCAGGGCTGGGGTTGGGTTTTGTGGTACAGGGGTATTTTTAGGTTTTAGGGCTGGGTTTGGGTTTTGGGGTACAGGGGTATTTTTAGGTTTTAGGGCTGGGTTTGGGTTTTGGGGTACAGGGGTATTTTTAGGTTTTAGGGCTGGGTTTGGGTTTTGGGGTACTAGGGTATTTTTAGGTTTCAGGGCTGGGTTTGGGTTTTGGGATACAGGGGTATTTTTAGGTTTCAGGGCTGGGTTTGGGTTTTGGGGTACAGGGGTATTGTTAGGTTTCAGGGCTGGGTTTGGGTTTTGGGGTACAGGGGTATTTTTAGGTTTTAGGGCTGGGTTTGGGTTTTGGGGTACAGGGGTATTTTTAGGGTTTACGGCTGGGTTTGGGTTTTGGGGTACAGGGGTATTTTTAGGTTTCAGGGCTGGGTTTGGGTTTTGGGGTACAGGGGTATTTTTAGGTTTCAGGGCTGGGTTTGCGTTTTGGGGTACAGGGGTATTTTTAGGTTTTAGGGCTGGGTTTGGGTTTTGGGATACAGGGGTATTTTTAGGTTTTAGGGCTGGGTTTGGGTTTTGGGGTACAGGGGTATTTTTAGGTTTCAGGGCTGGGTTTGGGTTTTGGGGTACAGTGGTATTTTTAGGTTTTAGGGCTGGGTATGGGTTTTGGGGTACAGGGGTATTTTTAGGTTTTAGGGCTGGGTTTGGGTTTTGGGGTACAGGGGTATTTTTAGGTTTTAGGGCTGGGTTTGGGTTTTGGGGTACAGGGGTATTTTTAGGTTTTAGGGCTGGGTTTGGGTTTTGGGGTACAGGGGTATTTTTAGGTTTCAGGGCTGGGTTTGGGTTTTAGGGTACAGGGGTATTTTTAGGTTTCAGGGCTGGGTTTGGGTTTTGGGGTACAGGGGTATTTTTAGGTTTCAGGGCTGGGTTTGGGTTTTGAGGTACAGGGGTATTTTTAGGTTTTAGGGCTGGGTTTGGGTTTTGGGGTACAGGGGTATTTTTAGGGTTTAGGTCTGGGTTTGGGTTTTGGGGTACAGGGGTATTTTTAGGTTTCAGGGCTGGGTTTGGGTTTTGGGCTACAGGGGTATTTTTAGGTTTCAGGGCTGGGTTTGCGTTTTGGGGTACAGGGGTATTTTTAGGTTTTAGGGCTGGGTTTGGGTTTTGGGGTACAGGGGTATTTTTAGGTTTTAGGGCTGGGTTTGGGTTTTGGGGTACAGGGGTATTTTTAGGTTTCAGGGCTGGGTTTGGGTTTTGGGGTACAGGGGTATTTTTAGGTTTTAGGGCTGGGTATGGGTTTTGGGGTACAGGGGTATTTTTAGGTTTTAGGGCTGGGTTTGGGTTTTGGGGTACAGGGGTATTTTTAGGTTTTAGGGCTGGGTTTGCGTTTTGGGGTACAGGGGTATTTTTAATATATATATTTAAAAAAATGACAATTAAAAATAATTTTATTAATATAATTATGTAATGATTAAATGATGAATAATTAAATTAAATATTAAAAAAATAATTATTTAAAATAAGATAATGAATAATTAAATTACATTTTACAAAAATAATTTTTTAAAATATATATATACTTACCTATACTTACGTTGTAATGGTATGCGTTGTAATAGTATGTGCGTTGTAGTGTATTGCGTTGTAAGGGTATCCGTTATAACATGACCTGCGTTGTAAAAAATCTGTGGTAATGGTATGCGTGCTAAAAGTACGCGTGGTAACGTCATATATCCATGCTGTATGCAAGCATTGTTCCCGAGCGGGCCTGGAGACAGAGACTCCCATCTGGCCTCGTCTGCATTTCTCTTCTATACGAATTGATACTTTAAGCAAAATGAAGTCTGTGCTTTTGCAGACAACAGTGTCCATCACGTCATCAAAAGAGACGTATGATCTCCTAGTTGCAAGGACAACTACGGAGGTTCATGACCTTTTATCAACAAATTGCCCCGTGCATTTCGTAGAAATGTTGAGCCAACTCCTTAACATGTCTAGTGCCACAGGCATCCCAGGCATATTTAAGACGATTTTTACGGGACTGCTTACACCATTTCAAGCATACCCCTATTTTTGGGACTTGTAGCAGGGATTTTATTTTTGACCCTCCTGCTTCGATATGGCAAGCCACAGCTCAGACATGACTCCTATGGGAATGGAAGAAACAATCCTAGCAGTACGCTACCTGGACAGAATAACTATAGTCCTTGGATTGACCAGGCTGAGAGATCTAAACATGACCTGGTTCCTTTCATTCAGACCGATATGGCAAAATTGCATCTTACCTGTACTTCGATGTATGCTATGCGGAGATGAGTGCGTGTTGGACATCTGTCTTTCACTTCCATCAGCAGTACCAATGGATATCGGTACTTTGCTAAGTCCGATAACGGCTCACGCATTGTGTTGTCCCCAGCGGCTACCAATCCTGATGACGGCATTCGTTGAGACTCCTGTGCTACGACTAAGTGGTAACAGTGAGCGAGTGACAAAAGCAACATCACCCAGGTACGACCTTCTGTGAGCATTGCTGATCCAGCCTTTGATGACAGCAATCATTCTCACACCTGCCAAGTTACAGCACTATCGAATTTGGTCGAACTGTCACCTGATTTTGTAGACCAATTCTTTGAGAGCCTGTCTGATATGATGTTCTCACCCGAACAGAAACAATAACTTTAGAGAAGCGTTCCGACACACAGCGTTCACATGAACTCTGAATTCGGCCTTCAGTTTTGAACAACAAAAACTGCTAAAAGCGTTGGATCTCTATTTTCCCCGTTCAAGCAATAATTCTTTTGAATTGAACACTTTTAATATTCACCTTTTTTCTGGCACGAAAAATTCTTTGCTTAAAGTAAAACTATTCATAGAGAACAGAAGCTTCTACTTCTATTTCTATATACATCTAGAGACATAATAACTTTACACCAGCCTCTAGCACATTGTACTGCAATGCATTTATATGTGATGAAATTATCTCGCCCTTCTTCTGTATTCAGAGATATTTCATGTGTAATTCTTTTTGCATAATCGTTCATTGATTTCATATGCTATAATTCTTGAATGATTTCTATGCTTCAAAAACGTTCAGTACCTAAATTTTCACGTATTACAAATACGCCTGTTTCAAATGCATGTATGTATTTTGGGGTAGCCAATGTTACACATGCATCTTATTGCTTTAGTTTTAGTAATTTGATGGACATGAATTCGTGGAGGGGGTGTAGCGTTCTAATCTAGTACCCTGATCGATACTGTGACCTTATGCCCCTATAAATCCATTTATTCCCTATATTGGCATAACCGCTCAAGTGCAATATTCAGAAACTCGTCTCTGGCCTCACACGAACAGAGCCACATTTCAGAATCGCTTTCTCTGCCACTTCCTTTGCAACCAATTAGTGCAATGACATAGCAGAAGTTACTATCTAAGATTCCTAGATTAACACTCCAAGTTCTTCAACAAGATAAAAACTCAGCAACTTGGAAATCCCCGCTTGCTATGTTTTGATTAGTAATAGAACTCTAATGAGCACTGATAGACGATCACTTCCTAGTGACATCTTTATTGACGTCTTATGTCCAAAAACTTACGTCAAACAAGGCACCTTTCAGGTATAAATATTACCAACGTTGCCTTAAGCAAATGCTGATGCTGATGCTAGCTGCCTCAATGCCATCGCTGCTGACGAAGCTGCTGTTATGCTGATGATACCATAGCTGCTATCGCTACTGCTATCGCTGCTAACTAGCGAACGATGGTGTGGTGAACCTAGGAGCTGAACAGCCGTCCCCCTGCAAGAGCCCAGCAGATGCACGCTGCCCGAGGACGCTGCCCCTCCTCCTCCTCCTCCTCGACCCGCTGAGAGAGACGCTGTCTTTTCTCCTGCAGAGAAATCCAGCTCCGGCATTTCTAGTCTACCCTTGCGGGTGACTGAGATATCGACCCCCTGAAGGAGATACCAGACCTCCATCATTCTATTCCAGAGGTATGGTGTTGACTAAACCCTTAGAGAGAATTCTTGAAGCAAACCTTGGCAAAACCAACTTAACTTAAAGCTACTTACTTACTCCCCTCCCAAGTATTAGGCTTAGGTCAGGTACACTGGGGTAGGCGTAGTTAGAAGCACCAGTTGAGTATTTTAGCCTAATGTATATATGAATGTATATATGTTTTATTCATTTTAAACCATTGTATGGCTAAGAAACCATATCAATGCTTTTACAGTATTATTTCGCAATACTCATCTTACTGTACGTACTTTTTATAATAACAACTCTTGCAATCGTGGCAATTCATTTCTCTTGTACGAGAAGAAAGACTGTTCAATAAATGTTACCCTTTATTGACAACGCCCGTCTCTCTATTCTCTACATATTGTGAAAGTAAACTGCACAACCACTGACTAAGTAAAATAACTGTCTATTGTTTCACACGACCCTAGAGATTGACTCTTATCTGAGGAGCAAAGTTGTCATGTTGCACGGTTGTTGGAAAACGGAATCCCTTCTTGGCTGTGCCAGGGAAGCTGATCACTTCCTATTCAGTCAAGAAAGTTTCCAGTGACCTCTGAGCTAGTTGGTAACAAACCCAATTAAGTTTTGCATAGTTAGTAGAGGCCTGGAAGATCCGCACTTCTACGTCGATACTACTGTTTATGTTATTCCAATGGGCAGGGCCTATTGGGAAAATAGGAACTACACTACACCATAAGAAATTGGTTTGAATTTATCATAGGCCAGGCCATCTGTAAATTGTACATTGTGTGAATCTATTGCTTGTATATTAAAATTTGAAGTATTCATTCTATGTTCTTTCTATTCCTCTCTATTCTAGCATGCTATATTCAGTTTCTTGCACTTACTCCAGTTTGGGCAACCAAATTCTCTTTCTATACACTGAGATAGCCACGATTGCAATGAATTAAAATTGCCCTGGATTCATAATTATTGCTGTTGCTTTTTTGATTTGACTGTCCACAAATAATCATTGAATGCACCTGGGCTGATCCACTGGACATGCCCCATGACTAAGAAAAGGTTATTATTGTTTGCGTAGAAATAATTGTCTGAGACCATTGTCTTTGACTAGCATTTATTACCCGGGTCTCTTTGACGTTCTGGGTCACCCCATTGTCTTAATGGTTACCTTGAAGCAGTGATACTACGAGGGTTTTTGTTTGTTAAATGTTTTTGTAATGTCAATCATTGTTGTGTCTCTTGTAAAGTTTATATATAATGATTTAAACGCCAGTAATGTCAGATAAAGAGACCCTCTCGTATAGCGAGGACTATATTGAAAAACTCCTACAAGAGGAAGGAGGGGGTACCCTCCTGGCAGACATCATCTCTATTGGCAATTTGTCCCTGAACGAGAAAATCTCCAAATTAGAACGCTTGGAGAAGAAATTGATACGAACCAGGCTCCATGGGCATACATTAGCGAAATACTTGCGTTCCAATGTAATACCAATTGGGCTACAGGTACGGAACGAGCCTGCAATTTTTCTTGAGAACCCCAAGTTCAAGGACAACTTCAGCCTCATATCCAACACCTGTTCGCAACACTGGATGGTGTTGGGTATTGAGACTGCTGTGGAGGAGGTTGAACGGTTAACAAGGGAAATTGCTGACCTCAGGAAAGAGATCACTGAGGATAAAGCTCTAGCCAACGCCAAAGAGGCGCTGGAGTCAAGTCAAGTCAAGTCAGAGAATTTATATAGCGCACTACATACCCAGAGGGTCTCAAGGCGCTTAGATAGGGGAGGAGGATTACTTGTCAAATATCCACGTTTTAAGTTGCTTTCTGAATGCTAGGTGGTTCTGGGTAAGGCGAAGGTAAGCGGGGAGTGAGTTCCATGTTTTAGCAGCCAGGTATGAGAAGGATCTGCCTCCCATGGTGGTCTTGTTGATGCGAGGTACAGTGGCGAGGGCTTGGCTGGAAGAACGTAGTTGGCGGGAGGGGGTGTAGAAGGACAGTCGTGAGTTGAGGCAATCTGGTCCGATGTCGTAGAGTGATTTGTGTGCGTGGGTTAGCAGTCAGAAAGTGATCCTCTTATTGACGGGTAGCCAGTGGAGGTCTTTAAGGTGACCGGAGATGTGTTCGTTGCGTGGGATGTCTAATATGATCCTGGCTGAGGCGTTTTGGATTCGTTGGAGTTTCTTCTGGAGTTTAGCGGTGGTGCCTGCGTAGAGGGTGTTTCCGTAGTCCAGTCGGCTCGTGACCAGAGCATGGGTGACTGTTTTCCTTGTTTCGGTGGGGATCCAGCGAAATGTTTTTCTGAGCATGCGAACAATGTTGAAGCAGGAAGAGGATACGGCGCTGACTTGTCTGTTCATTGAGAGTGAAGAATCCAGGATGACGCCTAGGTTCCGTGCGTGGTCTGTCGGGATGGGTGCTTTTCCGAGGGCTTCCGGCCACCAGGAGTCGTCCCATGCAGAGGGGGATGTCCCTAAGATGAGGACTTCTGTTTTGTCTGAGTTCAGTTTCAGACGGCTTTGTTTCATCCATTCGGCAACTTCTTTCATTCCTTCGTGTAGGTTAGTTTTGGCGGTGCTGGGGTCATTGGTGAGAGAAAGGATTAGTTGAGTGTCATCCGCGTAAGAGATGATGTTGAGGTTGTGTTGGCGGACGATGGCCGCGAGGGGGCTCATGTATACGTTGAAGAGGGTGGGGCTGAGTGAGGATCCTTGTGGTACGCCACAGATGACTTCAGTGGCCTCGGACTTGAATGGTGGGAGGTGGACTCTCTGGGTTCTTCCGGTGAGGAACGAGGTGATCCATTCAAGTGCTTTTCCTTGGATTCCGATGTTATTGAGGCGTTGTAGAAGGGTGCTGTGGCAGACTGTGTCGAATGCTGCAGAGAGGTTGAGGAGGATGAGGGCGACTGTGTCTCCATTGTCCAGTAGAGTTCGAATGTCGTCTGTTGCTGCGATGAGGGCGGTCTCAGTGCTGTGTTTTGCTCGGAAGCCAGATTGTGAGGAGTCGAGGGATTTGTTGGCTTCGAGGAAGGCGGCGAGCTGGTTGTTGACAGCTTTCTCGATGACTTTGGCCGGGAATGGAAGGAGCGAGATGGGGCGGTAATTTTTTAGTTCGGTGGGGTCCGCTGTGGGTTTTTTCAGAAGGGCGGTGAGTTCAGCGTGTTTCCAGTCTTCCGGGAAGGTGGCGGAGTTGAAGGAGCAGTTGATGACGTCTCGGAGGTGCGGTGCTATGACGGAGTCTGCTTTGTTGAAGATGTGGTGAGGACATGGGTCTGTGGGGGATCCTGAGTGGATGGAATTCATCAGGCGGATTGTGTCCTCGGTGGAGATTGGGTTCCAGTTGTTAAGGGTGTTCACGGGGGGAGAATGTTCAGCAAATGGTAGCGTGGGTTGGTTTCCGGGTTGGTTGTCGAAGCTGTTGTGGATGTCTGCAATCTTGTTGTGGAAGAATGAGGCTAGGGAGTCGCAGAGGGCTTGAGAGGGGGTGATGTCGTTGGAGTTGGCCGAGGGATTGAAAAATTCCTTGACGATGTTGAAAAGTTCCTTGCTGTTGTGGGCGTTGTTGTCAAGTCGATCCTTGAATGCTGTTTTCTTGGCCTTTCGGATAAGTTGGTGGTGAGTGTGGGTGGCGTTTTTGAAGGCGTCCTTGGTGCTAGTGGTTGGGTCTTTTTTCCAGGCCTTTTCAAGGGAGCGGCAGAGTTTCTTGGACTTCTTAAGATCTTCGTTGAACCATGAGGCCTTTTTGCTGCCAGGTTTGCTTTGACGTTTTTTCAGTGGTGCTAAGGTGTCGGCGGTGTTGGATAACCATAGGGTGAGGTTGGCGGTGGCTTCGTTTGCGTTAGAAGAGTGGGCTGGGGTGTTTAGAAGGAGCGATGCGGAGATCTGGTCCGTGGTGAATTTGTTCCAGTTTCTTTGCAGAGTTGGTTGGAGGTGGTTGGTGGGTTTTGGTTTGTTGTAGGTGAAGTGAACGCAGCTGTGGTCAGTCCAGAGGAGATCCGTAGTGTGGCTGAAGGAGACATGATTGCTGGAGGTGAAGATGGGGTCGAGTGTGTGACCTGCGATGTGGGTGGGGGAAGTGACTAGTTGTTTAAGTCCGAGGTTGTCTAAGAGGGTGGCGGTGTTGCGGTCGTTGATCTTTTCGAGGTGAAAGTTGAGGTCTCCCAGAAGGATGTAGTCTTTGGAGGGGAGCGCGTGTGGGGTGATGAAGTCTGTGATGTCTTCACTGAATTTTGCGCGGGGTCCTGGTGGTCTGTAGAGGAGGGTGCCTCTGAGAGTGGTCTTGGGGTCGATGTGGATCTGGAAGTGAAGGTGTTCGGAGTTAGCGAGGTTGGCGTCAGAGCTGGTTGAGATGCGGATGGATTTCTTATGGACGATAGCGATTCCTCCTCCTGTATGGTCGGTGCGGTCCTTGCGTGTGATCTTATAGTCTTCAGGGATGGCAATGGTGATGTCTGGGGCGGAGGAAGCGTTCATCCAAGTTTCTGTTAGGAAGGCGACGTCTGGAGAGATGGTGTCTAGTAGATTCCATAGGTCAATGGCGTGTCTGTGGACCGAGCGGGTGTTGAGGAGGATGCACTGTAGGTGGTTGGGGTCAGGAATCTGTGTTGTGGTCGTAGCGGAGATGTTGTCGGTGCCGATGAATTTGCAGGAGTAGCAGGAGAAAGGACCATGGGTTTTTCCAGGAGCGGCTTGGACGCAGTTGGGGGCGCGACCGGGGTTAAGGGCTAGGAGGGTGGCGGCATCGTAGGTTCTGCGGGGGGGCTGGGAGGGACGGGGGCCAGGGGGTATGGCGCTGGGCGCGGTCCAGGCGCGGACGGGCGTAGACGGGCTTACCTTTGGCGCACCTTCTACGTGGATTGGGCGCGAACGCTGCGCGTAAACGCTGCGCGCTAAAACACCTGTCATATATGGATGGAGGAGGGGGAGGGTCGAGGGCGTCTCAGCTGGGAGGCGGGGTGGGCTGACGAGGACAACAACATCAACAAAATGGCAGCGGAGGGGAGGGCAGAGCACAGCGCCGGGGGTAAACTCGCTCTGAATATTAATTAAAAGTCAAGGCAGTGGAGGCGATGCAAAGCGCTAGCAAACAGCAACAGAAGCAGGCAACACGTGGAAGCGAGGCAAAGCGCTACAATATAAACAACAAGTGCAGGCAACACACGAAAAAAGCAATTTTAAATGCAGGCAGCAAACGATACCAGGTCTCTCAGGAGAGACTAGGGGAGCGACCTCTCAGTGAGCAGCGGTGAGGGGATCACGGCGCTTCCTGCTACGGGAGCGCTGTATATGCTGAGTGGGAGGGCGTCTCAGCTGGGAGGCGGGGCGGGCTGACGAGGACAACAACATCAACAAAATGGCAGCGGAGGGGAGGGCAGAGCACAGCGCCGGGGGTAAACTCGCTCTGAATATTAATTAAAAGTCAAGGCAGTGGAGGCGATGCAAAGCGCTAGCAAACAGCAACAGAAGCAGGCAACACGTGGAAGCGAGGCGAAGCGCTACAATATAAACAACAAGTGCAGGCAACACACGAAAAAAGCAATTTTAAATGCAGGCAGCAAACGATACCAGGTCTCTCAGGAGAGACTAGGGGAGCGACCTCTCAGTGAGCAGCAGTGAGACTAGACAAAGGGAATTTGACCTATATACACAAAGTACCAAGTTGGACAAAGTTGCTAAGGATATAAAATCCTATGACAAAAAGTTTACATACCCCTACCTCCAAGAAGGCTATTACACCAGAGACCAGCGGGGTGGTTTAACTAGTAGAGGGAGGGATGGCTACAGACGGTTCAATACCTTCTCAGGCTCGTCATATACCAGCAGTTCCGACAGTGATTCTGAACGCCCGGGAACGAGCACAGGTGGTGCTATACATAACCCAGAGCAAAATCCCCATGAGCAACAACCTTTTTTAACCGAGGACCAATGGTTGGGTACACGAGGGAGGGGACGTCCATGGGGCAGACCCAGGGGTCAGCGCTCTACTCAATGGAATCGAGGTGCAGGGAGGGGGAACAAACAGGTCCAGTTCCAACAGGACTCCCATGGCGAAATTCGCACACGACGACAACATTACAGGTGGTAAGACATGTCCCTGATTAATGAGAGCGAGCAACAAATCTTGTGTATGGGGCTATCCTTTGCCCCTACCTCTATGCCTGACAATTTTACTCTCAGGATGGAACTCCAACAGTTTTTCAGGAAAGTGAGATTGAAACACTATTTCCTTAAAGTCCCTTTTAAACCTGCGTGGCTCAGTGGTTAGAGGCGGCAGACCCAGAAGCTGAGATCAGCCGTGGACCAGGGTTCGATTCCCCGCCTCGGCGGGTCTCGGGCTCAAAAATTCCACGGAGTCAACAATTCTCGCTCTGGTGCCTACTCGACTCACGGGGTCACACTCTGCGCAATAGCTTGCTTAATCTCCACTACGGCCCCTCGCGGCGGGATGCCTGGCTTTCACCTTGTGGATACCCGGCCGGGGTATCTCACAGGGGAATACCAGGACGGGTTCCCTAAGCAAGCGCCTTGAGGCCCCTGGGTTAAAGTGCGCTATATAAATCGAAACACATTTACATTTACATTTACCTGTCTTCTCTGGGAGCGGCCTGAGGCCTCCCTCCAAATTTAACCCTGCAATACATCTAATGGACCATAAAATCAGAACATATGAACAGGTGGTTTTACTGGACATGGATAAGATATTAGCCGATAGACGTTACGTCTCTTATAACATTTCCAAACCTGAGAGAAGCTCTGGCTACTCTAAAGAGCAACAGCAACATCGTGATAAAACCTGCGGACAAGGGGGGCGCGATTGTTGTCCAGAGTTTTGAAAAATATAAGAATGAAATATTGTTCCAACTATCTGTAGTAGGAAATTACACCATCCTGAAATCTGACCCGACTAAAAGAATTGGTGCATTAATTAACAGAATCACGACTCAAGCACAGGAGGATGGCATATTTCACCAAACAGGAATTTGAATTCTTGAATAATAAGAACCCAAGTATGCCAACAATCTATACGCTACCAAAAGTTCACAAGCGGATGGAAGACCCCCCTGGAAGACCAATTATTTCAGGGTGTGGGTCTCTATTGGAGACTCTTTGTAAATATATAGATATATTTTTAAAACCCATCGCTATATCTACTCCAACATACTTGAGAGACACAATGAATGTGATCAAGCTAGTTGATGGTCGCACGTATGTATGATCCTGCGATAAATATATTGGCCACAATGGACATTGTGGCCCTATATACAAACATTCCTCAACAAGCGGCATTAATTTGTATCGAGAATGTTCTAAATGAGAGACCCACACCACATCGCGTCCCGACTGAATTCATTATTCAACTACTCACTTTAGCGATGACACAAAATTTCTTCACGTTTTTGGGTCAGTTCTACGTCCAAACGAAAGGAGTAGCTATGGGGGCAAGCTTTGCCCCCAATTTAGCTATAATATACATGAATGAATTTGAACATAGATATGTCCTTAATGTGCAAAATCCATACTATGATCACATCGCCCTATGGGCACGCTACATCAATGATGTGCTGTTAGTTTGGCAAGGAAGTAATGAACAACTAACTGAATTCCAAAAAGGGCTTAACACTCATTCGGATGATATCCAATTTACTCTGGAATCCAATAGAACCTCAATTAACTTCTTGGATATCCAAATTAAATCAGATGAGGGAAAATTGTATACTACGCTGTATCGCAAGAGTAGTGAGCGTACACTCTGTTAATGTATACGAGTCACCACCCCGCAACCTCAGAGATAACTTGCCATTTGGCCAATTTCTGAGGTTGCGGAGGAACTGCTCTAAAAAGGAGGACTACTTCGAGGAATCTTCCTTGCTCATTGTGAGACTTCAAGAGCGTGGGTATCCTACACGACTCTTAAAAAAAGCTCGCAAGAGGGCGTGGCACAATCACCGGGAGAATCTATTGGCCCCAACCCCCCAAAAACAAAGCGAGGACCGTCTTGTGTGTGTCACTACCTTTAACACCAAGAGTAGTGCCATCAAAATATCTATCAATCTCCACTGGCACCTAGTAAGTGAGGAACTTGGGGGAATACCCCCTCCACTGCATGCATTCCGCAAGGCAATGAATGTGAGGGACCATTTGGTTCGATCTCTCTTACCTACGAAGCAAGTGGTGGGGCAGACCACTCTTTGGGACCTTCCCCCTGTCAAGGGTAACACAAAGTGCGGATCATGTCGTGCATGTCCCTTAACAAAAGAATGCACCACATTCAGTCCTAATAACAAAACGCACATTCTAAAACAACACAGCAACTGCAATACTGCAGGGGTTATTTACGCGATCATATGCCCTTGTGGATTCTTATATGTAGGCCAATCTACACAAAGAGTGAAATGTAGAATCCTCCAGCATTGCAGTCGCATTAGATGCAAATAACCAGGAGCACCACTGGTTGATCATTTCACCACTTTGGGCCATGATTGTAACAGCCTCAGGTGGTGGGTGATTGAGAAGGTTACAGCGCATGCACGTGGTGGTGACTTTGGTAATATACTCAGTTTAAGAGAATGTAAATGGATATATTCACTTAACACCGTGAACCAGGGACTTAACGAACAGGAGGAAATAAATAGACAGGTATCTCTCCTGAAGGTTTAGTTTACCATGACAGCAGAGTAGCGTTTGACTAGACATCATGAGCAATACTAGCCTGGTGCAATAAATGTAATCACATGTTGACCAATCTGCTGACCTGAGTGGCGTGCACTGTATTATTATGTATCTGTTGTAAGGATATAAATTTTACTGTTGATGGTTACTTATTGCATTGAAATGTAAGAACAATTGTACTGGCTTATATGGAATTGTATAATATTTCTGCATTCGGTTTCAGAATTTAAATATGTTTAATATGTTAAACTCTAAACAGATTATGCTCTCGTGTTTTGCAATGTGAATACAATGATCGGCGGTCCCAACCCAAAATGGCCGACACATTATGGGGAATCATATATCCCTTACACAAAATGCAGCCGCGCACCGCAATGAGCTGTCCATCATCACCAAGTGAGCCCCTTTAGTTTGACATACACCCCCATGAACACGGAACTGAACAGATTTAAGTCTTGTAGTCCCGGCATGCCGGTGGATTCAGTCAGTTGTCTCCACACAGTCCGTCTTCTCTTTCTATGACGGATGCTAGACACACTCGGAACTAAACGCCGAGCTGCTCTGTGGGACTGATTATTCAACTGGTGAGTGCGGTCTTCAACCGCCTTTGATTTTTACAATTCTGGTCTCACTAGAGGCTGCAACTGACCCGACTCCCATTGGCCACTTAGGTAATCGACTTGCAGCGAGAACCGAAGGGCGGTTGTACACTACTCCCATTGACTTCGTTTTTACCCTCGAACTGGCCGATTGAAGGGGCCGTTTGGAAGCCAAAATGGGTAAGATTAAATCGA
Organism: Lissotriton vulgaris; assembly: GCF_964263255.1. Lineage (NCBI taxonomy): Eukaryota > Metazoa > Chordata > Amphibia > Caudata > Salamandridae > Lissotriton > Lissotriton vulgaris. Next base: position 199,920,432 of record NC_141689.1, read on the forward strand.
ATATCCTGGTTTATATACAAAGGATGACTGCATGTTTTTAAGACTAATACCTCATGAGCCCCTTTCCCTTCCCCTCCCTTTGTAAATAGGACATGATTAATTTCCATGAAAATTGAGGAAGCAGAGATTTAGTACCTGCATGATTGGATCAAACCTACAACCCAGACCCACCTTGTGAATAAGGTAATTTTATGTAATCAGGAGGTCCTATTAGTGAATTATAATTACTATAGGATTGGTCCAGTGACCATTTTTTGTTATATTTTTAGGTAGTAATTCCCTATCCCTGGGTGTGAGATCGAAAACATCACCCTCCCTGCCACCTATACTGATTAGGTAAGCCAAAATCTCATTTATAGCTAATACAAACATTTTGGCTATGCAACAGCCTTATCTATATATATATATATATTTAATCTGTTTCAGGGCTTGTGCTACTCTTCTGGCTGCCCACATTAATAGTCCTGATGAAGACTCGCATGTCCAAGGTTTAATTTTCCATAAGGCCTTAAAGACGAGTCGAAACGTCGACGCCATAGAATCCTTGCCCTGGATGTTGTTACACACCTCTGTGTGCAATATAATTTTGGAAGCATTGTCTCCATAAGAAATTGGTTTGGATTTATTATACACCAGGCCATCTGTAAATTGTACATTGTGTGAATCTATTGCTTGTATATTAAAATGTGAAGTATTCTTCATTCTATGTTCTTTCTATACCTCTCTATTCTAGCACGCTTTATTCAGTTTCTTGCACATACTCCAGTTTGGGCAACCAAATTCTCTTTCTGTACACTGAGATAGCCACGATTGCAATGAATTAAAATTGCCCTGGATTCATAAATATTGCTGTTGCTTTTTTGATTTGACTGTACACAAATAATCATTGAATGCACCTGGGCTGATCCACTGGACATGCCCCATGACTAAGAAAAGGTTATTATTGTTTGCGTAGAAATATTTGTCTGAGACCATTGTCTTTGAATACCATTTATTACCCGGGTCTCTTTGACGTTCTGGGTCACCCCATTGTCTTAATGGTTATTCTGAACTAACACAGCCTCCCCCACCAGAGCCCCACTTAGCCTATCCCCAAGGGAATACATAGGTTTTTAACTCTTTGCGGAAGACCACCTCTGACGTTTCAATACGAAGCCTGATGGGAAGGCTATTCCACAGACGGGCAGCCAAAAACCGGAAGGACCTCCCATTCTGGCTCTTCTGATTTTAGGAACCTGCATTAGGCCCACCCCTGAGATCTCAATAGACGAGTCGGGGAGTAGGGAGTAAGGAGGTTAAGAAGAAAGCGAGGACCTTTCGCCTGTGTAATCCGATGACTAACGCAGATGGTTTAAACTGGACCCGCTCCCTAATTGGCAACCAATGTAGCGTCTCCAAAGATTTTTTAGAGGCGGCTCTTTTATGCAGCATCTACACCAGGCGTGCAGCAGCATTCTGGATGTGCTGTAGTCTCTGGAGACATTTCACATTAGCTCCCAGATAGAGGGCATTCCCATAGTCCATCATTGAAGTAACCAAAGTATGGACTAGGGCTTTCCTGGCTGTAACAGGGAGCAAATCCAGAGTCTTTCCGAAACCACGCAAAATACCAAAACACATGCTAGCCACGCGTCTGGTGTGATAGTCATATGAGATTTTGGAATCAAAACAAATCCCCAGGTTTTTGACTTGATCATTTGGCACAGGAAGTGGCCCAAGTTTATTAAAGATGACAATAAGTAATATATAATGCAAAAACAGTTTTGTGACCTCGAGTCACATACATAATTGTAGTCAAGCAATGAAATAACAAATACATACACATTCAAAATGTGTTGGGAAAATGTCTGTAGATGAAAGCTCCTTAATGACGCATCAATTGGCTTCACAAGGCAAATGGCTGCTTTGTCATACCTATGTCATCATCATCATAAGGTATCTAAAATCCATACCATACATAGCTTTTCTGCTGGTGTATGATGAGTCCCAAATAAATGGTAATGCTATATGGAGAGTAATTTTAAATATGCAAATCATCTAACAATGCTAAAAAACAAGTATAACATCCTAGCACTTCTAACCAGTATGTATAAAACTAACTACCTCTCAGGTGATACCAGAAAATATTGTTTGTGTCTGCATGAATAATTTATAAAATTCTAGTAATAACTGATATCAATGTATGAGCTTCCTTAAAATGATAAACTGTAATACTCAAATTTCAATTTGTACGTTGATGTGTCGTATGTTTTAGAATCTGAGCAATTTCCTGAACTCGGATCCTAATCTAAGTGGGTCTTGTATGGCAAGAAGCAGTGTGCTAGACTGAGCACTAACTAGGTGAGTCGCTTGACGTCACGGATCATACAGAGCAGCGCACAACACAGTAGGAAGAGCAGTGCAACAGGCAAGCAGTGCCACTGTGAAAGTCACCATGAAGCCAGACTCACCAGGGCAAGAGAGGCAGATAGGGAGGGATTTGAGAACCCTTGCCACACTGTGTCGTGCCACTTCCGTCACTACCACCATTACCACTGCCTCCAAAACAAATGCACAATTTGAAGAGCAGTAAAAGTTTGAGGAGACAGAGGTTACCCACGCTCCTTTGAGGAAGAGGAGAACAGGAGAGGGGTGCCTGGAGGGGGCAGTCAAGCGGGATGGGGTGCTAGTAGCAGCATTGCTGTGGGTACAACTGGCTAGGTTCCTCTGTACTTGTTGAGCCCTGGGTCAACCAATTAAACATATGTAGTATGTATTTTTATGGAGCCCCTCTTATTGCACTTTGAGAAATAGTGCTTGTATCCAGGATGGCTGTTGGCCACCACCCTATTTGATTTCTCAGCGCCCTGATGAAGGAATTGGTTAAAAAAGTTCTCACCTCCGAAACGCGCGTCAGAGAATTTCCTTTATACTTGTAATCACTTGTATTGTATATTTTGTGTACGATATTGTTTTTGTGTTGTTGTTTTTTAATGTAGTTGACTTGCTGTTTTATGTTTGTGTATTGTATGGAAGTTTGTAATTGCACACTCTATTGGTATCTTGATCTTGATTATGGGGCTTCATAATAATTGATGTCCACTATTGTGGATTTTATGATAATTTCACTCTATACATGATCTCTATGTGTTATTTATAATAAATGTTTTACATGTATTAGTAAATTTAATAAACTTTATTAAAAAACTACTTGTCTATGAGACATGTGAATCTATGGATATACTACCTTTTTGAAAGTCATAACTAGGGAGACTGTTCTTGTTGTTAACTATTTTATTTCCCCTGCTCTCCCTATTAATTTGTTTCAGGGGACCTCTTTTGTTTCTTTGCAAGAAAGTATATCAGACCAGGAACTAGGCAACCTATCGACCTTTTTCTCACTACACTAGAAGCCGAAATTGAAGAATCAACAGCATAAACACCAATATTTGGACAAGAGCATTCCCGTAGGCCCATCAGCCCCAAACAAACATGGGTACACCTGTCTCTCCCTGCTTCCTCCTCTGGCCCCTCTTTGGTCACCGTTTGCATTATGCAAGATAAGATCACCAAAGCCAAGGCACATTTATGGCAATTTCAACAGAAGGAACTCCAGATAAACCTAATTCAATCCCTTGCCTCAAGCTTAGTGGAAAACATCTCTGGAGGTACTGGGGTGAAAAAAGCCTGTTTAAGCTCCCCTTTGATTGACAAACTAAGCACTTTGCCTGAAATTCTTGTGGAAAGCATCAAGAGAAGGCTTGTTGTCCTGCAATAAAAACAAAGGAATTGTTTTCGCATAGATCAATCCAAGCCAAATCAACTGAAAATTGCTGCTGTCCTTCTTCAGTCATGGTAATAACAGAACCACACGAAAGTGAAAGAGGGCCCTCCTCTTCATTACATTGTCTACCCACTCCTCTTGCCTCAGACTGGACACATCCACTATGAGTCTGACCGAAGAGGGTGAAGTATGCCAACCACCAGGAACCCCAATACCACCGTCCTCTGCAAAAAACACTACTCTCTTGAGAAGGGAGAAAAAGAAACTAAAAAAAACTGTCACAAAAACAGCATCCCACATAAAGGAGATCTTTGACCTCAGGGGTGGGAACACTCTTTTGGTGCAACAAGAGAAGCGCTTTCCCATATTCGAGGTGCTACCTAAATCAAACATGGAGATACCATAAGGTATATGTACATTTAGCTGTGAAACAACAAGAAGCCATGCACATCCGGACACTACTCCGGCGGGACTGCTCAGCATACTGGGATCTCGGGATATTCCACTAGCTACAATTGTTTATAGGAAACAAATAGCGGAGATAAGTACTAACACATTAATTTCTTATACCCACTCAAATAATAGGCTGCAACTTATTCAGGGCCCTAATGTATTTACTCTGAGCTCACTCACATAAAGGCCTCTCAATTTTGCCAGGAGCAGTGAAAACGCTCTTCGATCCAACATGTTTCTGCCCAATTACCTGGGGCAAGCAGCCCCCATTATGCCCCAATAAACAACCTGCAACATAGACAAGTAACCTGTGGTCCTGTTTCAAACCTGGCATCAAAAGCAACCTCGACAATTAACAGATATCACTATGACCCACCGCCCAAAGGCCTGGCAGTATTGGCTCTATAATTAAGACTTCACCAAGCTATATAAGCCCCACCCCAAATTGAGTTTAGGCCTCCAGCTCCTCAACATTTAGGAGCTCTGGAGTTCTCATCTCCCAGGTCAGGGGGAATCGCACATGCAAGTGCCCAGGAACAGTTTGAACTGTTGAGACTTACCTAACAAAGGTAACCTTTTATGTCTCATCCAATAGATTCCATTATTTAAAGATCTGACTTCCGATGACTTAACATCTGTAGAGTTATCCCGAATCTCTGAAAGAGGAATATAGGGAGCCACCATTACCACATAGTTGAGAGAGGCCCAAAGAAACCTCATTTTGGGTGAAAAGAGGATCTTTGAGGAATGGAGAATTGAGCTATCAAAGTTTCACCTGCTGAAATGCTCCTAGGTCCTTCTGCAGGAGGAGCATCAAAGGCCATACAGGAGTGTTTTGAGGGGTGCATAGGGTGCTGCTTATGACTGGCTCCCAAGTGTGTCAAAAGCAGCAAACTCCTTAAAAGTATCATATACAACAAATCAAAGTAATGTGTATGAGAAAAAGTAACGATTGCGATGGTTGCGGATAGTTGGATAACCACCACAGTGGCAGTCTAGAGCCTTGCTCCTAGCCACTTCTCTTTGGGCCAGTTTCAGTCTCTGAATCCAAAGACGGAGCTCAATCACATCCTAAAGCGTGGCAGGCCTCAATGCAACTTTGATAAATAAGTCTGCGCTGGCATATCTGTAGAGAGGTGTCATACTATGCCTGGCAGAGACCTGGGCATTAACTCTGTTAGTTCTACGCGGATTCTATGCGCTCTTTAAGCCAGCAAAGTGCTCCGACCTTTTTGGAAATCCATCAGGAAGTCTTTCAACCTTTATTAAGCATTCATGCAAGATTACGGTCATGCCACTCATCCCAAATTTTTCAGCCTTGCAAGTAGTAACAACAAAAGCATCACTGTTGCTGATAAACTGTTACTAAAACACTCCTAAACCAACAAAATCATCTGTATTCCAAGATCTCTGTGACCACTTAGAGGAGCTCTTTTGGAGTTTGCTACAAATGAAATCCTGCTGGAGGGGGATTTTTACATCAGGGGTTTGTGGAGCACAAGTAACTCTTCCACCGTGGAACATACACCATGAGTGGGATAGACTCACAAGTCAGTCAGTCATTCAATAAACTTTATTCAATCTATAACAATAGACCATAAAAGTACAATACAGTACAAAGATAATTATTAATATTATTTATTCAATCAAAAATATGATCATATACATCAGAAAAGAAACATCTCATAAGCATAAAAAGTTACAATTTGACATTACAATGCATCATGAAAAAATCATGTTTTAAAACAGTACTAAGATAAGTAAATTAAAAAGATAATTACAATTGTGTGCATTTCCTAGTAAAATCCAAGTAAATGGGTAAAAGGAAATAAAGCCTCAATTTACCATCTTGTGCACATTTTTGATCCACCCAGATTTCTCATCAGGCCACAAAACCATCAAAAAGCTATGTACAACGATAAAAAACAGAAGTTAAATCAATTGAGAACCAAATGATGTACATTCAACAATACTGTTCCAAAACACCAGCCAGCCCACTAGATTAAAAGATGAAAAACAGGCTAAGGTCCTAGCAGGAGTAATCGTATAAGAACGCTTGTCAGATATTTTAAAGGACACGAGTGACTAATTTAATAAGTTGCAGCTTGTCCTAAGCCTAAGCCTAAGCATTTCCAGATAAATAAACGCAGGTCTAACCTGTCTAAAATTGCAATTCTTTTAAAAAGGGACAAGATAGGATTTTCTAGGGAACTCATAGGAGCTACAAAACATAAGAAAATGCATTATGTCCTGTGGAGACTTTCCGTTGAAGCCACAGGGAGAAAGACTTTGACCCTTATGTGCCTCCCCCGGGTGAACCAGGAGATAATGAAAGAGGTCCAAACAAAACCAGGTCAATAAAAAACGGTTGTGGAGACTTTAAAACCAGAGGAGATGGGCCTCAGTTGATGGCGTGGATTATCACAGGGTAATATCCATGCACACTGGTCTTCATTAACTCCTCAGATTCCCTATCAATCAATCAATCAATCAGTCAATCAATCAATCAATCAGTCAATCGATCAACCAATCAATCAATCAGAGTACTCGTAGAGCGAGCTTCTTACCCATGAGGTTCTAAAGGCACCGAGAGTAGGGGGGTGCTGCTACAGTTCGAAGAGCCAGGTCTTGAGGAGTCTTCTGAAGTCGAGTAGGTCTCTGCCGTATATGGTTAGGGAGTGTGTTCCAGGTCTTGGCAGCGAGGTAGGAGAAGGATCTTCTGTTGTAGGTTATACGTTGGATGCGGGGGACAGCGGCGAGAGCGAGGCTGACGGAGTGGTGCTGGCAGGTGGGAGTGTGGAAGCTGAAGAATCGCAGCATAATTGCATTAGCGAGAAACATGTCGACCTCACGATACGAATTGTAGTCCTAGATCGTGATACGGAATCCTAATTTCTGGCGATCATAGGCTACCCACTGTTTTTAACATATAGCATGGGAACCACCAGAATAAATTGATCTCCGGTACCTCGTGCTGTATTTTAAATCACCTCCCTACACTATCCATTCTCTCCCTGGCCCCTCACTTGCACTTCACCCACAGGCTGTTGGAAAAAAGATCTCCGATAAAGAGCCCCTCTATGAGGTGAGCCCGTAGGGCATTGCACCGCCTGCCCTACGAGGAGCAACCGCCAATGATGAAGCATGACACTCGCAAGAGTGTGTGAGGCCATTAATTCCAACAAATTGGATACCCAGGGTAGCCCTCCACAGAGCACTACCCTTTCTTTTTCTCCCCTTTATTGACCGTACCCTTCTTCTTCCTCAGGAACAGCCGAGTCCGTTTTTGTTAGACAGTGTGGAAGCTGAGTCTGCTGTTCAGGTAGGCTGGTCATGTGTTGTGGAGTGCTTTGTGTGCGTGGGTGAGGAGCTTGAAGATGATCCTCTTGTCGACGGGGAGCCAGTGTAGGTCTCTCAGTTTGAGGGTGATGTGGCTGCGGCGGGGGACATTGACGATTAGTCGGGCGGAGGCGTTCTGGATGCGTTGTAGTTGTCGTAGGTGTTTGGCTGGGATTCCTGCATAGAGTGCGTTGCCGTAGTCCAGTCTGCTCCTGACGAGGGCCTGTGTCACTGTTCTTCTTATTTTGGTCGGGATCCACTTGTAGATCCTGCGTTGACCTGCTTGGACATGGAGAGGGAGCAGTTGAGGACAAATCCAAGGTTGCGTGCATGGTCGGTGGGTGTTGGTGTTCATATCGAAATTTTCTACAAGGAGTATGAGCATAAAAAAGTCAATTATGAAACATTGGTCTATCTTAACACTAGAAGAAGACTTCAAAGGTATCTTCAGTCAACCTCCCAGATTCGTTTACCTTAAAACACACAATCTAAAAGAAATACTTAACAAAAATCCTGACAATCAAGACATCACACACAAGGGCACTCTACCTTCCATGAATTGTGGCAATTGCAATGCTGTTATTAAAGGAAATCACATACTTCACCCTACAAAAGGAATGCAAGTTAAATTAAGAGTAACAGCCACATGTGACAGTACAAATGTGATATATATGTTGAAATGTCCGTGCGGTTATATATATGTAGGGAAAAGGGATCGAAAAACCAAAATCTGTTAAACAGAACACAAGAGTAACACCCAAACAAAGAACCCAAAATCAACGGTGGCTGCGCATTTCAACTCTATGAGTCATAACACAAGTCAATTGAGATTCCCAGTACTAGAGCAAGTACCGTTTTTACGAGGGAGAGATAATGCACAGTACCGATTACAAAGGGAAGTTTATTGGATAAATCATCCCAACAAAGTCAACCCAAAAGGTCTTAATGAGAGACTGGACTTAAATTGTTTCATTTGAAGGTTTTTAGCATGAACAACTGTTTATGCATTCTGGCACATGCAAATTTCGTTTAGTTCAAATTTGAAAACAGTTACACAATTATATTCACAAATTTACTGTATTCATCATATGTATTAGGCACTATTTAACATGTTTCATGTAACTCACTCACTGGGAGTTATATGACCCGACACATTTTTTATAAAGGTTTGTCATTCAAATCCACAAAAAAATCTTTGAAAGGCCCATCTCGCAGGGCAGATGAATCAGTTCATTATTATTTGTATTCCGCACGTAGTTGTCACGTTTTTATCATAATCACAATCTTTTTCACTTACCTCGTTTATTGTGTGAACATGCAAGTGGAAAATACATCATGTAGGTTCGCGTAGACAGTCTGTCTTTTGTTCTTAAAAATCGTGTAATGATCCACTCGGTAATCCGAACATCACTTGTCCGTTTTTTCCTCAAGTTTCTACTTCCCAGTCCCCCCATTTATACCGGGTTATGCTTTGAACACGGCACAACTCGGGATGCCTTTTTCAGACACCAAACTTTGCGACAAGAGTAACTTGAATTACCTGTTTTATCAAAACTAGGCGAGAAACAAACTTTGATACATTAGTTAGCACCATTTTTTCGCAGCATGTTTATTCTGCAAATATTAAACAGAGTCAACCAACTAATGACGAGATTCATTGTTCAAAGTAGAAAACTTCATCAAGGTTGGTTTAAAAAATGCACGCTTGATTTTTAAAGCATGGGCACTGGTTTTGTGTCACGCTGTCACCAACCATAGAAATTACCGATTCGTGCACTCTCACTTGCTGTCACTATGGTCTTTCACCCCTGTTTTTCCGCATTTCGCTCACATATTGACAGCAATAATTTATCCGGATTGTTCATATTTTACCCAGTAAAAATATGACTCACAAATATGCCATCACCTTGTTTTTTTACCCGGGCCCCCTCGTATTAGTTCACATCATAGTTTAAGTTGTCACCAAACAATATTTGAGTCATTATTACTGGATTAACACTACCAGTCAGCTAACTGCATACAAGCTTAAGAGTGATAGAATAACACAATGTCACCATACAAATGTATTTTCATTAATTTCTATGGTACCATGCTGAATATATACTCTATGTATGCAGATAACAAGCCCCTGAGGAAGGGCAGAGCCTGAAATGCATTCCGCATGATAAACTATTAAATGTGTAATAAGTAAAACCCCGAAACTGGTCCTAGAATGATTGTTACCAGTACAGGGAGGACCTGGCTTGGCAGTTCCGGCTGGACTGTTCCCATTGGGCACAGGGTCAAGACTGATTTGCATAGGATTGGTTTCAAACTGGAATGGTATGGTGAGCAAAAAAATGATGGATTTAGGCCCAGATCTCTGTACTGGGGTGAATGTATGGCATTGTTCTGCATTCTGTCCATCAATTGTAGTTTTTGCGCTAGTCTAGTGCAAGCACATTGCACCGGGTATAAGAAACTATTCCAATTGCCCAGCCACATCCTTAGGACAAGATTCTGCCTTGAATTTAGACTGTCAAGACAAACTTTAGCTTGTGAGTCAGATACTTTCAAATATTACATTTGGGTCTTGAAAGCACCAGTCAACTCCCTCAAAGCCCACCTGAAAGATATATTCAATACCCAAAGGAATCTGTGGCACCAGCAAAGACAAAAACGATTTCTTCATTCCAAATTAAAGCACCAGCTTTAAAATCTGGAGCTATCTCCTACACCGCCTGGAAAACAGGCAACTGCAATCAATCTTGAATCAACTGGATATTTCTTTGCTAAGATCCTCTGGCATTTTACTTCCCTTGAACAAATTATACTTGGTAGGAAAGCCACAACCTTATCTTTCACAGGCCATTAATTGATGGACATGAAGAGATGTTCTTTACATGCGACAGCTTGGCTTTCCAGCGGCTGATTTTAACCCGGCATGGGCCCTTACAAGAAAGGAAGGGGAGGCCAAGTTATGCAAGTTTAAGTGTGCATCACGGTAGCACCTCCTGTGCTGTTATGCCACAGTAAATGTCACCAGGAGGTCTTAGTTGAAACCAATGTACTTGATCCACGTTGTACATACTTTCCCAGAGGCCTCATCATTATGCGTCAGATTGGCAGTGTTTAAAATTTGTCAAAGAACTAGGAGCTCAACTTCGACTTCCAACCACCGAGCCCCAGCCCATTATTGTTAACTAAAATCCTGAACTGTGAAAATGGTGCAATAAGGGGTTTATGGTCTAACTATGGCAACGGACGTGAAAGAGGGGCAATCATCAGCATGACATGAGACATGAGACATGATATTTGAACACATAACAGTGTAAAAAAAAACAATTATTACACTCTATTATATTAATTGTCCTCCCCAGCCTTCCTTGCTCCATTCAAAGTACACTCATTTAGGGTGATTAGTCGTTAACTCTGGTTTCCATCTACCTTCTCCTACCTGGGGTCATTTGTGCCAGGGGTCCCGCCCACTGCTTTTCTGTAGTTATACTTCAATGCTTGCTTGCAAGCAAATAAGCTGTTTGCTCTATATGAATCACTCTGCCATTACAATTGGGGGGTGAGGGGATGATCTGGGTAATGATTATTAGTTCCTTCAACCCTACTGTTTTAAGTGGCAATATAAAGGAGGTAGGTCCTCATGAACAATCTTTTTGCAATATACAATGTTCTTTTCCTTTGCAGCTTATGCCACTTCCACACTATATTTTAAGGGGCCCTCTTTGTACATAGGTGTATGGGGAGTTGAAGGGTCTATCTTGAGTCAAATGGTCTAGCATGGCTACTAACTAAGGCCCTCATTATGATGGCTGTCATATCAGGCAGGTGACTGTTTGACAATGAGTACATGGTCCTACCTGCACTATTATGATACGACCACCGTGCAAGCGGTCGTAAAGTGCACCACAGCACATGCTGCATGGATGTGTGAGGGGCACTACATGTGCCCCCAGGGCCACTCAACAGTGGTTAGGACCCCCAAAGTCCCTTTCTGTCTGCCTTTTCATGGCGATGAAAAGAGATATCCTAATCCCTGCACTGCACCGCCTCCACTCAAGGGTTAGGAATGCGGTGGCTGTCCCGCCAGGATCTTTGATCCTGTTGAAGATGGCGGTCCTACCTCCCGACCTCTGCTGTCTGACCAGCTGCATTGTAATGCAGGTGTCTGACTGATGCCCTGGATGGTGGGTTTCTGCCACTGATGGCCTGTTGGTGGCAGGTCAAACCCGCCTTTAAAATTAGGGCCTTGGTGTCTTCAGACTTAGCAGCCTGCAGCTCTCTTTGTGAATCACTCCAATCTTTCGCACCACGCACTTTATACACTCTAGATGCTGTCTTCGTCCCTCATTCTGCTCATGCACTTTCAACTTACGAGGTTCACAAAAACTAACTTTTATTCCCCCTTTTTACTATTCAGCGAATCCTGCACTTTTGAAGCAATTTTAACAGGAGAATAAAATATGGGTTTTAATTTGAGTAATTTTAGCATTTGGATGTATGTCGTAATTGTGTTATTGTATGTATGTAAAATGTTATGGTTGTTATTAGCTAAACAATAAAATTGACATAAAAATTGTATGTATACTGCATACAATACTCTCCCTGTACCATATCTGTCGAACATTCATGTAGGTGTATCAAGAAATTGTGCGCTCACTGACCCGTTTGCGAACACAAAAATTACTTTTTCGATGCAGCAAACCTAATTTTGCGATTCAGTAACCTGTTACCGTATCGCAAAATGGAAGGGGCGTATTTAGGGCATCCCTTCCTAATACCGAATTTCATCGGTATATATGAATATCTTTTGACCGCAATTGCATTTTGTCACATATTTCAAGTAGGTGGTAACTCATTTGCAAATGCGAAGGGATCCCCAAGGAGCCCCTTCCCCTTTGGGAATGTTTGTAAAACCATTTTTAAGAGCAGGCAGTGGTCCCAGGGACCACTGCCTGCTCTTAAAAAATGAAAAGAAAACATTTTGTTTTTGAAAGCATCTTGTTTTTCTTTAAGGAAAACGGGCTGCTTTACAAAAAAAGCAGCCCACGGACCACTGCCTGTCTCAAACAAGCATTGGAAATGCAATCAGTCTCGCATTTTTCTGAGTTAGAGCCATTGGTATTGTAAATGGCAAGGTCGTTTATTATGTGTTATGGAGTGTATGTATGTGGTGTGTAGTGGAATTTTGTGGGTTGGATTGGATTAGTAAATTGTGGAAATGTGTGACATGGAATTATGTGATGTGGAGTGGATTTGTGAAGTGGAATTATGTGGCATGGCATGCTGTGGTATAGTCCAAAGCTCTGTTTAATATAAAATCAGGGCCTTCTTTGGTCATATCACCGAAAATACAAGATATGAAAAATTTATTATTGTCTAGTGACTTCCTACTGTGTGTGTAATGGTAGAGATGTATGGCACAAACTCCATAGTAGCACAGACTACACTGCAGCACATTCACTACACTGGTATGCAGAGATCTTGAAACACTGACTGGACTTCTGCACACGTACTCTCATCTATTGCTAGCAACAAAATTCAAGCACAGTGGCGGTACCACAGCACTGTGACTGCTATAGGGAATGGTGTAATGAACAAAGAATGTCACGGTGAATTACCACAGAGTTCTAGACTTGCTGTGTATGCCTACTATGTGGTGTACACCAGATGCAAGCCCTGCACGGCTCCTGGGCACGGTGAAGACGCCTGCAAGCGGTGGGCTATAAACCACAGGAACCTTTGATTGGTGCTCTTATTCCTAAAGTGAACAGGTTGCTCTGCAGAGGAACCCTAGTGCTAAGAATACACCAGGCTGCACCCAAGGCACTAGGCTGTCTGTAATGAGGTCCTTCAGCTCTTCTTTTGCTTTTCAAAGAGACAGGTGATGCCAGAGCTGCAAAGAGGGCTAAGGTTCTGCCTGCCTCACCTGCTGTTGCCTCGCGTAAATGTAGGACCGTTTTGCATTGCAAATGCTTGTTAGAACTGCTGGTTGTGAGGGCGTGGTTATGACGCCAAACAAGATGGCCACATAGGGATTTTGCTCCGCCGTATTGGGACCGGCTTAGAGCTTTCCAGCACATTTCCAGTTACTGACAACGTGTTTACTTACCCGCATCTTGTGTCGGACGATGTGGTACCTGCGGTGAGCCTCTTCTTTGTTTTCGGCGCGATGCGCTTCTATGGATTCCAGCTCTCAGCGCTCTTCTCCTCACAGCGGCCACCATTTTAGACGCGCGCTTGGTGATTAACTTTGTAAACGACGCTGGTGTTTTCAACGCTCGATATGCCTGAACAACAGTGAGCCCCACAGCCATTATTTTTCTTCATGATGCCTCCAGACCCCTTTTAGGTGCCGTCAACAGCCTTCAGTCCTCTTTAACTCACTTTGAACTGTGCTATTTTGCTTGTGGTCATTTCTGCTTAGACTTACCATTGTTTTAATTGTGCAACATTTCTCTGGACTGAGACTCATTTTTGCTTCATCATGTGTGTTATTTTTCGACGAAGCAATTCCCTTTTTAGTGAAGACTTGTACAAATTCAACTGAATTTCCCCTCACAGCTCATGTCTGTTCCTCAAGACGCTCACCATTTTTTAATTTTAATTTTATTTTATGCGCACTCTGTCATAATACCTCTTGCATATTACTGATAATGTGCCTCTTACAACAGTCAGTATTATACCGTCTTGTAAATGTACATGTAAATGTACATGTATTTATATAGCGCAAATCACCGACCCAGTATCTAAGCGCTTGCTTAGGGAACCCGTCCTGGTATTCCCCTGTGAGATAACCCCGGCAGGGTATCCACAAGGTGAAAGCCAGGCATCCCACCGCGAGGGGCCGTTGTGGAGATTAAGCAAGCTATTGCCCAGAGTCGCAGAGTGTGAACCCATGAATCGAGTGGGCACCGGAGCGAGAATTGTCGAGTCCGTGGACATTTCCGGACTCAAGACCCGCCGAGCCGGGAATTGAACCCTGGTCCCGGGCTGACCTCCGCTTCCAGGTCTGCCTTCTCTAACCAGGGAGCCACACTTCTTGCTCCTACACCTTCTCATTTTGGGATATGCGTCTCTTTTGTCATTCAAAAAGACTGCAAGCTATTTCCTGAATGCAAGTTCACTACATGCCTTCACATGATATTTAATATATCACTGAGGAGCCTCGCTGTTGCTTCTCCTTAAGTCTCCTCTCATACTCTTCAACACCATCTACTTCAAGTAAGTCCTCTCCTCCAGTTTCTTCAACCAAACGCTTAAAACAAGACCCCACATCACCTGATAAAGCTTCTTCTCTCATTTCCATGGAGTTTATTTTAGAAGAGATATGTGCTATGCACCCGTTTGTAGAAGAAACCAATAGTAGGATGCTACTTCTTGAGGAGAAATGGTCTACTTTAGATAACAGAGTGACTTCATTAGAACAACAATCATCAGAGGTACAAGCTAATTCTCAACAGATCTCTTCTCTAGAGAAGACAGTCCTCAGCCTCCAACAACACTCGGAGGATTCAGAAAATCGGAATAGGAGGAACAACCTATGTATATATGGTTTGCCAGAATGCCTCGAGGGTGATGCCCCTGTATCATTTTTCTCCTCCTTTCTTACCAAATTTCTGGAGATGAAGCTGACCACTGCTCTCAATATCCAAAGAGCCCATAGACTTGGTACTAGACTTTCTTCTCCATTTAATCCCACTAAACCTCGAGGTGTCATTATCCTCTTCTTGAAGTTTATGGATCTTCTCTCTGTCCTTTCTGCAGCCAGATCTAAACGTCAACTCTCCTGGTTGGGTCAGACGATGTACCTTTCTCAAGATGTTTCTAATGCTACTGGCTCCAGAAGGAAAGAGTTCCTCAATTTTTGTGCTCCTCTTCGTTCACTTGGTGCCAGGTATGGTTTATTCCATCCATGTATTTTCAAAGTGACGTACCAAAATAAAACACAGTCTTTTCATGATCCTGCAGGACTTAAGAACTTCATCCTTATTCACACCACAAGCAGAATGGAAACTGCAAACTCTTCCAGTGGTTGATTATTTAACCTCTCCTTTTTATTTTCAGGGTTCCGGTTCTTTTTCTCATAATTTTTTCTCTATGTTTACGAGTCACTAACTTATTTTTAATAATGCCTTTCAACAATTTACATATACTTTTATTTGTTGTATTGCAGTTGGCTTTTTGATGTTTTATTAATAACATTAGTATGGTTAGCTGTTCTCTCTTTGTTCTGCTTGTTGACCTGTTTTACACTCCCCTGTGTATCTCTCTAATGTTCACTGTCTCTTTTATTATTTATATAGATTGGTTGGTGTTTTTTCCTTCAACACAAATGGCTTCCCCGCTACGTTCCTTGTCCTGGTGAAGTCTGGATTCCCTTCTCAAGTGGCTTGTCTTGTTGAGTGTCACCATTGCTCCACTGTCCTTTTTATGTCCCCCTCAGGTATGTTACCTTCAGTCATCCTTTTTGGATATAAACTGTCTCTCCTTGTACTTTCTCCTTTTTTCCCTTTCACTTTCTCCCTTTTTTCTTATTTTCACTCGCTAATTCTGCGCATATCTCTCCTTTTACTCCTCTTTTATGCCCGGGTTTTTAGATTTAGGGGTTTTGTTCGATGAAAGAGGGACTTGGGCTGCACAACATAAGGTCAAGATCAATGCGATGACTGGAGCCATTGTGGCAGTAAATGGCTTCGCACAGCGGCTAGGGGCAAAATCGGTAGAAGCTATTTTAAATATATACAAATCCAAGTGTATAGCAATAGCTATGTATGGTTCACCCATTTGGGGCTACACATTACCTTTTAAAGACTGTACCTACAACGGAACTATATTTGGAAATTGTAAATAGGCCATTCCATCATTTGCTTTTAACTAGGTTTTGGTTTATTTGTGTACACTTCTTTCTAGGTAATCCACAAGGGTGGTATAAACAAAATAAGCTAGGGCCTTGCACCTGTGACAATTTTTCAGCTCAAGATACCATGCATTTCACCATGTTCTGTGAATATTATAATGATATCATAAGAAGCTTTTACTTCCTGTTCTAATGAGAAAAGTATTTACCCAAGTTAAACAGGCTCTAATGTACCTCCATCTCTTGAATGAGCCTTGCAAAATTTTTCATATACCAAGTTCTTTTGTAGCAGCTGTGAGACTCAGGAACCTACGTAAATGATTGTTTTTTATCAGATTGTTTTTGCATATTTATTTATGTTTTAAATTCTGTAGTGTATATTTTTGTATTATAATATGAATTTTATTAAATGCTCTGGTGGCCAAATGTGTTTTGTAAGGGTCTATATTTGTATGTTCTGTACTTTGATGGTTTTATTTAACCGAATAAAGTGATTTGACTGACTGGCCTGCTTTTGTACAGACTTCCTTTCATCTTCTTTGCTTCACTCTGACATCTTTTCTAATATTCTCTATTTTTCTCACCTATTCCCTTTTTCTTTCTTCTTAATTTTTGGCTCAGTCTTTTTTTATGCCATGTTGTAGTTTTTACTTCTATTGTATTTATACTGTTTGAAAATTCAGTTATTTCATGGCATATAAACGTTTTTGTTAGCCCCATGATGTGGAGAAGTGTGGCTCAATGATTAGAGCAGCAGACCATGATGCAGAGGTCTAGCCCGGGTCCAGGGTTCAATTCCCCTGAGGGCCTTCGGCTCAAAAATTCCATGGACCTGATAAGTCACGCCTCAGTGTCTATTCCAATCATGGGCAATAGCTTGCTTAATCTCCACAACGCTAACGATGCCTGGTCTCCACCTTGGGGGTGCCCAGGAGTGGACGCCTCACAGGGAAAGCCAGGATGGGTTCCACAGCGGTATTCGTAGAAGTGCCTTGAGACCCTTGCGGGTGGGTAGTGCGCTATACAAGTATCAATTTATTAAGTGGCAAAGAGTCCTCTCCCATTTAACCTCCTATAACCCTGATATAGCTCTTTTACAAGAGACCCATCATACAGAGGCTGAATCCCTTAAATTAAAAAGGAGTTGGGTGGGTACGGTTTTGTTCTCACCCTCTACTGATAAAAAGAATGGAGTTGTCATTGTATGTCACAAAAAACTAAAATGTAAAGCTTTGTCACAAGAAAATGATTCAGATGTTAGATGGATATTAGCTAAGTTATTAAATAATTCTATACCTTTAACTGTTTTTAACGTATATGGTCCCACAAAACCTGATTGCTCTTACTGGCCTTTAATCACAAATGTATTTAGCATAGAGATGACATGTTTATTTTAGCTGGAGATTGCAACCAGATTTTTGATCCGTTCCTTGATAGTAAATCCACAGTCCGCTTTATACCTCACAAAACTCGCAAACAATTTCTTGACACTGTCTTGCAATCATGTCTCACTGACTCTTGGCGACTTTCCCATCCTGATTCTTTGGATTATTCCTTTTTCTCTCCTCCCCATTCATCCTTCTCTCATCTCGATTACATTTTTCTCTCTCATTCTCTATCTCAACACTTATTGTCTTCCTCTATTGATCCCATAGTAATCTCGGACCATGCTCCCATTGTGACAGACCTTGGTTTGCTTCCACCACATCCCAAGTATTCTCGCGGGCTCTTCAATAGTTCTCTTCTTTCTGATCCTATTTCCTCTTCCTCATTCCGTTCTTTTACCGATGAATTCTTCTTGCTTAATAGTGATCCTAATACTCCTTCTCATATCCTATGGGACTCCTTCAAAGCCACTGCGAGAGGCTTCATTATAGACATTGTGTCTAAGAAAAAGAAGCAATATCTCCAGAAGAAGAAAGACTCATTAGTCCATATAAAGTCTTTGGAACATAAATTCTAAACTTCTTCAGATAAATCTATCTTCCCTGATCTTTTGCAAGCAAAATTGCAGTTCAATAAATCGACTACAGATAATGCATCTTCGATACTTCTTCATAGTTGTGCTTGGTATTATGATGGTCGGAATAAATCGGGGAAACTTCTCGCTAATTATCTCAAGTCACGTAAAGAACGTACTCTTATAGAATCTATTTATTCTTCTGATAATATCCTTCTTCATAAAGATAAAGACATACTTAATCAATTTCAATTAATTTACCAACAGCTTTATACTCCAGAATCTCCTCCTACTTCTTCTATTATTCAGTCCTACTTTGAGCGGCTATCAAAACCCTCTCCTTCTCGACTTACTTTTTCAGACCTTGACCTTGATATCTCATTACATGAACTTTCTAAGGCTTTATCATCCCTTACTAAAGGTAAAACACCTGGTCCTGATGGATTACCAGTTGAATTTTATTTGCACTTTTCCGATCACTTACTCCCTAGACTTTTCACGCTTTTTCAATCATTTTGCTAGTTGGGTAAGGCAGAGGGTACCTTTCAAGACACTACCATCTGTCTTATTCCTTGGATGGTAGTGATCCCCAACTCTGTAAAAACTATCAACCGATTTCTTTAGTCAATGTGGACTATAAATTATTCACTAAATGACTTGCTTTACGCTTAGATTCTTTCATGCCCCATCTCATTGGTAAGGAACAATGTGGCTTTATTAAAGGCAGACTTACTTCCGACAATTTGCGCCTCTTTCTTAATGTGTTGAATAAAGCCTCACCCTTTGACTCCCTCCAGCCGCTATCTCTGTTGATGCAAAAAAAGCATTTGATTGAGTCGACTGGTCTTTCCTGTTCGCCTCATTACAATGATACGGCTTTAGTCCTAAATTCATATCCCTTATTTTCCTTTTATATTCGGCACCCAAAGCTTCAGTACTTGTGAAAGGCCAGGTTTCCTCATCTTTTACTCTTCAATGTGGTGTTCGTCAAGGTTGTCCCTTATCCCCACTCTTTTTTGTGTTAGCACTTGAACCCTTTCTATCCTTCAACCAATCCATTTCTGGTTTTCCATATGGAGATAGTCAACTGAAACTCTCTGCGTATGCAGATGATATTCTCCTATTTATTTCTTATCCTGAAGTATCTGTTCCCGCTTTATTATCTGAACTCGATTTATTTTCACAGGTTTTTGGATATAAGATTAATACTGATAAAACCGAAATTCTCCCTTTAACCAAAACTTGTCTTCCCCATCTTTTTCTTCTATGGCTTTGCTTAGAATGGTTTAAAGATCAAATACATTGGTATTTGGTTTTCTAACTCTATTCACTCTTCAATTCACCTCAATATGTCCACTGTCTTGTCCCGTATTGACAAGTTATTCTCTACCTGGAATCCTCTTTTTCTTTCCTGGTGATGTCATTTAGACTCAATTAAGATGATAATAGCTCCTATTCTAATATATATCTTTTCTATGCTACCTATTCATATTCCTGTAATCCATTTGAAACATATTGACTCTTCTCTTTCAAAGTTCCTTTGGAGAAACAAAAAATCTAGAATCTCTCTTGCTGCTCTTCGCAAATCTAAATCTAATAGTGGAGTTAATTTTCCAGATTTCCGTCTTCATCATAATTCTTTTTCATGACACCAAGCTTCGAGATGGCTACTATCAGAACCTTCCCCTTTTGCCCCTATTTGGCTTCTTATTGAACAAACACTATTACTACCCTTTTCCTCTGATGAAGTTATACGCTTCTCTGCCAAATCTCCTCATACTTCATTCCCCTTATTTAAACACACTTCTTCTATTTTAAAACCCCTGATTTCTCCTACCATTGTTACGTGTGAATCTTTTTTAAATTCCCCCATTTGGTATAACTCATTGATCCTTTCAAATAATAGACACATTTTTTGGAGCACTTTGAGAATAAAGGGTATTATCTGGGTCAATCAACTTTTTGATGGAATTTTACCTTGTTCTTTTCCCCAATTTCAACTCTTATTTCATTGTCCACAATCCTTTTTACAGAAATGTACCGTTCTCATGGCAGTTATTCTTGACCTTTATTATTCTTTTCCATCCTCCCCACTCACCCATATCTAGTTCTCCTCTTCTTAAAGTTCTCACTACCCTCCCTAAAGCTTCTCTCGTTTATACATTTTTCACCTCTCCTGACCCGGATTGTCTTAAAACTAAGCTGGAACTCTCCTGGGAAGTAGACCTTGGTTGCACTTGGCCTGTTGCTCTATGGGCTAAGCTATGGTCTAGATCCTTAAACATTTATCGTTCTGCTTCTCTTACTCAATCTTTATTTTACTTATATCATCGACTTTATCTCTCTCCTCTCTCTTTGTCATGGTTTTCAACCTCAACTTCTTCTGATTCTAACGGTTGGACTTGTGGGATCCATAATGCTGATCTTCTCCATCTCTTCTTTCTCTGTCCTGTTGTATCTAGATTCTGGGATAACATTTGGTCATATCTTACACAAATGTTTACGTTTACTGTTCCTTACTCTATGACCCTTCTCTTCTTGGGCAATCTTTCTGACTCTTTGGACCTTCCAGTACATTTACATGGCATTTTTGACCTCATGCTTGCTTTTGCATTTCAACTTATTTCATCTAATTGGAAGTCCCTCACCAATATTTCCCAACAAGGTTGGTGGAGTACTCTGTGTCATTTTCACAGACTGGATGTTGCTTTGGCCTCCTCATATAGACCAATCCATAACACTGATCTCTTTTTGTTACCTTTTACCTCCAATTTGGCCTTAAAAAATCTCTGTGTATCAATTCAGAACATTTTAAACCTCCTTCAAGTATTTTTGACTCTCTACCTTTTTGTCCTTTTTTACAGGCATCTTTGTTATACAACTTTTTATTTTATTTATACTGAAATGTATCTATGGAATGTATAGTTCATTTATATATATGCTGCTATTTATGCTTTTACAATTTAATTTTCAATAGTTATATATTGTTAGATTTATCTCTAATTCCCTCCTCCACTATTCCCCCTTCTCTCCACACCCTTCACCCCTACCTTCATCTTTAAAACTCCATAAAATGCTGTATTGTTTCTTAATATTGGTATCAGCATTGCTTGTATTTCATATTATATTTGAACATAATTTCTGTTCCTTCTTGCTGATGTCTATTCTTGTTAACAATTTTCTTAATAAATCTTTAAAAAAAAAAAGAAGAACTGCTGGATGTGAGTGAGCAAGACCCGCTTAAAGCCCTGGTAAGAACTGAGACTGAGAGATGAAGGGTAGTAGCTTGGAAGGAAGTGGAATGTAGAAGTGAAAAAATATGTATTTACCCTCAAATCTAATAGACCATGTGAAATGGCACAGCCAGACTTCATTAACTGCCTCTAACACCAGTGTCTTTTTCCAGCGACTTTTAAGTGAGCTTGTGCTGGAGTAATATCTGCTGTGTTAGAGTTTTCAAAAGTTGTCTTTGGAAGGTGAATCCTAGACCACCCTGGTGATGCTGGTGCTTGCTTGACGCACAGTGACGGCGCTGGACTGTCTCATGAATGCCCTTTGAGACCCTATGGCTTTTTGCAATCCTTGCTCTGTGCAATGTGTGGTCTTCTCATGTTTCTTTCCTTTGTAGCTTGACTTCCTGCTGATGATTTTCATTAGCATGTAAAGAGCCATGAAGCACTTATAGACAAAACAGTTTACACAATGCCAAGAAGAAAAAAGTACATATGGTGGTGCTGGTTAATTGAGGGTCAAGGTAAAGTTCCACACATGTTTGACTTAAAGCCTACAAGACTGTTTCTATTTATGCTGTCTACATCTAATTTCTAGATGGGTTAGATATACCGGTTGATGACAGGGATTGTCCCAGGTTTGCGTTATTTAATGCTCTGTGAGCATATTTACATGGGGGGGGGGGCTGGTCCCAAACTCTGCCACGGTTTTAGGAAGAGTGGAGGGTCCCACCCAGATATTTTTCTGCATCTGAAGTCAGAGCTCTGCTGACGCATCATCATGTCCTGGGCTCGCTCCTCCTCATGCTCAGCACCCTCTGTGCCGGTAAGTAAAGCATGTGAGGGAAGCACGTGTTCTACAAGGTTTCCTAATGTTCTAAATACATAAATCAATGTATACTTCCGTACATCTGTTTATAAACCATAATGAATCACAAATGGATATGTTGCTCCTCTTGACACGTAGATTATGTTCTAATCTTGATGTTACAAGTTCCTCGTTTCTGCCTGCGCTGACCAAGTCATCCCCAGTGGCGGTGACTCCAGGACAGGCGGCCAGACTGCCCTGCGCTCTCAGCAGTGGAGCGAGCGTCGGTTACTATACTGTGTTCTGGTACCAACAGAGGCCCGGATCCCCTCCCCAATACCTGCTGCGCTACACATCCAGCTTAGAGAAACCATCCGGGACCCGAGCCCAGTTCTCTGCCTCCAAGGACCCCTCCAGTAACACCTACCACCTGCTCAACACTGGGGCCCTGGGGGAGGAAGACACAGATATTAATGTAGCTGTAAATTCTGCTACATCTAGCGGTACCCGTATGCGACGTTTGAATCTTCTCAGCCATTGGAATTTATTTCCTGCACCAATTGAGGGTGTCTAAACTACGCAGACTACCCTCGGAGTTCAGTACAATCTGGTCCTTTTCGACATCAAGAATTGAAAACCTATTCTATACAACCAGCCTTGAATCCCCATAAGGCCACAGGAATATGTGTACCAGTTTCTCTGGTAATCAGAATTGAACAACACCCCAAGCATGGCCAAGTTCTAACCCATCCGTATGGCCCAAGACGGGTCAAAACTTCAACGCCTTTTTAAAAGGGCCTGGACCCTAAACCGATACCTAAACGTGCCACATGTGAATTTAATTCCATCAGAAACTGTAACTAGAATATGCCTACTAGGAGTGTGCCAGGCCAGTAAGGACAGTGATTTACAACCAGTCCGCCCCTTTTAATCGTATTAATTGTTTCCCTATGCCACTTCAATGATTTTTCTTTCTTCACTACTGCACATCTGAGCACCGTTCTCTATGCACGTTCCCCTTGGAGCAACCTTATTGTGTAATTATCAAATGTAGAGTGTTTAGTAATTTAATTACCTCACCTTTTGACATGAAAATAAAATGCATGGTGAAATGGAGTTTGGTTTTTTGCACTATTCTGTTTTTTGCTTTGAGTAATTTGCTTTGAGTAATTTATTAAGTATTATTGTTCTTTAGCTTGCTCAGAAATTACGTACTGAATATAAAAGGTTAACTGATTAATGACCCTTTCTACGAGTAAGGTCAAGGACTATTGGGGCATATTACCAACAACTAGTGATAATTATCGCTAGGTTGGCTTAGCGGCAATATTTTTATCGCCGAGCTGCGGCGATTTTTATCGCTTAGGAGCCTTGATATTATCAAGGTTTATCTCCTAAGCGATAAAAATCGGACGAAATGCAAGAATATCGCTGAAAAGTCAGCGATATTCATGCATTACCGAGCAAATGCTCTCAGCCATGTTATCCACCTCCCATTGGATAACATGGCTAAGAACTGCTCAGGGCAGGTGTTAGCTTTTGGAGATATTTGCGCTTAGCGGGAATATCTCCAAAAGTTGGTAATAGGCGATAGCGATGTTAGCGACTGTTTCCAGTCGCTAACATCTTGGCACACCCACTTTACATCTCATTAGTGATAAATATCACTGACATGCAAAGTGGGGCCCAAGATGGTCGCTATCACCTACTAGCTGTCGCTAACTGGTGTATGGTATCAAGGGAATACGAAAGACACCCAAAAAAACCCTGGAATCTAAAATAGAACACAAAGGTGGCGCAAAAACGGCCGTTATTCAGCTCCTTCATGAAACCACCCAAGCACAGCATACAACAAGATGGTTTGGATACAAAAAGTTATAATAACGGGGCGTTAAAACTCAAGGAAACGCAGCCGCGAATCCCAGATCGTCACCGAAGATCAAAAACAGGTCCCCACAAAGGGTTCAGTAATGCCCAAGGAAAATAGGAAAACAGGGGAACAGGGGACAAAAGGGATCAAAACCCAGCACTAGAAAAGAGCGCTGGAACGGAGCACGAAGGAAGGGAAACAAGGTAGAACCACAGGAACAGGAATCACACGGCAAGGGACCAATAAAGAAACCAAGCACCTGTTTCCTGTTGGCAGTCCCCTTTTAAAGCGAGCCCTAGGGAGCGTCCATAAATTCGCATATGCACTTGGCACTTTTAAGAAATAACCGCTGAACGGGGAACTAGACAGAAGGAACCAGGCCCCCTTGAACCCCAACACTAGCAGCCTCTAAACCAATCTGAAGGCAGCATTTACAAAGTAAAAAGCCACAAGCCAATGAAAAAGTGGGTGAGGGAGTGGGGGGACTTCCCTCACCAATCGTGTATACTGCATGCCTCGCAAAGCGAGCACCGCATGCGCTGCACCGCTAGACGTTGAGAAGAGAAAAGATTTTGTTTTGTGAAGCATCTTGTTTTCCTTTGAGGAAAATGGACTGCTTTAAAACAAAAAAAAAAGATTGCTTTATTGAAAAGCAATCACGGACATGGTGGTCTGCTGATCTCAGCAGGCCATCTTCCCCGTAATTTTTGCGATTCCTAGGGGGTCGCAAATTGCGACCTACCTCATTAATATTCATGAGGTAGGTCATTTGCAACACCCTAGGATACGCAAAAGGTGTACCCAGTGCATTTTGCAATTCCCCAATTACGAATCCTTGTGATTCGCAATTAGGGAATTGAAAAATGCTATATTTATATATCTGGCTCTTTATAAATTATATATTCACATCAAATCTACAAATGCTTAAGTGTTAGTAAACATATATATGAAACATAACTTGTCATGTACAATTTACAACAAATGTATAAATAATGCTTTTTACTTCTCATTGCAGGCGATCAAAGATATGGATTGCAGCCATGGATAATGACCCTATTTCAAAGAGCGGAGACTGATGCTCAGAAGAAATATATTTCTGCTTTGATAAAAACATGCATTGTTGTTGAGCACATGTTTTGGGTCCTCAAATCTTGTTGTCGGTACCTGAATCAATCAGGCGGTAGATTACTTTTCTCACCTCCAATGGTGTGCAAAATAATATTAGTGTGTGCAATATTGCACAACTTATATCTAAAGGCCAATGTTCCCTTGGAGTATGACTCTGCAATCACATCGGAGGATGATGACGATGAAGAATCCCAAGCTGAAACAGTACACTCAGTGGCTCGGCCATGCCGGACTTGATCATATAGTTTCAAATGTTTTCACCTAAATGTACATACAATTACTTCACTTTGCTTTGAATACTGAAATATAATAATACATTGTGTTGCACAAACCTAAATATATTAACTCATGGTGTACAATTTTTGGAATCTATGTGGAAATATACTGTGTACTTTATAGAAAAATATAAATGTAAACTCATATATAGTACTTTTTTCATTAGTAAAAATTGTTGACTTGTAACTTATCTATGTCTGACATCAAAATCACTAAGAAGAGTATATGATAGCAATTGATGAAGTAAGTGGATACAGAATTACATGACCTTTATTTAAAAAAAGAAAGTGTATGTGGAAATTGATGATTAGTATATTGCAACAACAGTACTACAGCTGATAACATGTCAAACACTTGCAGTATGTCCCTCATTGTACTTCACACTTCAAGATGACTGTGCAATGACAACAACAGGTTCATAGGATGACATGTGTGGTTAGTTAGTCTACATCTGGGCTATTTAACACATGTCACACATTAAATATCATGTGCTGGTCATAATATGCTGCTCACCAATTATCAAAAACAACCGTTGATGGACAGAATGCAAAACAATGTCATAGATTCACCTCAGTACAGAGATCTGGGCCTAAATCCATAGTTTTTGTTGCTCACCATGCCATTCCATTTTGAACCCAGCCATATGCAAATCAGTCTTGACCCTGTGCCCCATGGGAACAGTCCAGCCCGAACTGCCAAGCCAGGTCCTCCCTGGACTGGAAACAAGAATCCTAGGACCGGTTTCGGGCTTTCAGCTATCATCAGCCAGGATAGCTTGATTCCAGTGGCCTGGAGAGTCTGAGCATACCCGTCCCACTCGAGGTGACAAATGCAAAAACAACAGTTGATGGACAGAATGCAGAACAATATCATACATTCACCCCAGTACAGAGATCTGGGCCTAAATCCATCGTTTTTTTGCTCACCATGCCATTTCAGTTTGAACCCAACCATATGCAAATCAGTCTTGACCCTGTGCCCCATGAGAACAGTACGGTCCGAACTGCCAAGCCAGATCCTCCCTGGACTGTAAACAATCATCCTTGGACCGGTTTCAGGCTTTCAGCCCTCACCAGCCAGGATAGCTTGATTGCAGTGGCATGGAGAGCACAGGACTCACGTCTGAGCATACCTGTCACACTTGGGGTGCAAAAAGCCAAAAACAACAGTTGATGGACAGAATGCAGAACAATGACATACATTCACTCCAGTACCAAGATCTGGGCCTAAATGTATCGTTTTTTTGCTCACCATGCCATTCCATTTTGAACCCAGCTATATGCAAATCAGTCTTGACCCTGTGTCCCATGGGAACAGTTTAGCCCGAACTGCCAAGCCAGGTCCTCCCTGGACTGGAAGCAAACATCCGAGAACCAGTTTTGGGCTTCCAACCCTCATCAGCCAGGATAGCTTGATTCCAGTGGCATGGAGAGCACAGGACTCACGTATGAGCATACCCGTCCCACTTGGGGTGACAAATGCAAAAATAACAGTTGATGGACAGAAGGCAGAACAATGTCATACATGCACCCAACCACAGAGATCTGGGCCTAAATCCATCAGTTTATTGCTCACCATGCCATTCCAGTTTGAACCCAGACATATGCAAATCAGTCTTGACCCTGTGCCCCATGGGAACAGTCGAGCCCAAACTGGCAACCCAGGTCCTCCCTAGACTGGAAACAAGCATCCTAGGACCGGTTTATGGCTTTTAGCCCTCATCAGCCAGGATAGCTTGATTCCAGTGGCATGGAGAGCACGGGACTCACGTCTGAGCATACCTGTCATGCTCGGTGTTAGGATTCAATTGGCTATTTTGGTCCCCTTTCTATGGCCATGTACATGCAGGTCACATGATGTAGAAAGGGAGTAGGCTCCTGTTCAAAAGGACTTCCTACCTGTGACACGATGCTTGGTTTTGCTATCCTGTCGTATGGACCTGGCTTCGTTGTGGACTGGTATCCTGTTTTATCTTCAAAGCCTCGACATCCTTGGGAGTACTCGAGTCATTTCCTTGCCTATCCGGCGGCTGCCTGTTCCCGTTTGCGCCCTTTTTTCCTTTGGATCTGTGAAGATACCTTCGGCTCCTTTGGAGCGGGCCTCTAGGGTCTTTCTGTTTTCTGCTGTACATTCGGACCCCTGAGACCCCGTTATTGTGGTTGTTCAGCAATCGGGTCAGTGCACGGCTGAGTGCTGACTGAAGAGCGGCGTCTTCGGGGTTCTTCTGTTGTCGCTCCTCATCATTGTGTTTTGTTTTTTGGGACGTTTCACGGACTGTGTTACGAAACGGCTTTTACATTTCTTTTTCTTTCTTAGTTAGTCAGTGTAGGTTGGGGGGGTTTTGCTGGACTGCAGTTACTTCGCTCATTTCCTATTCCTGCACTGAAGGGTTTTTTTCTGTCTAATAGCTTTTTCCCCTTTGTTCTGCCCTTCTTTGGACTCCATATTAGTTTACTTGTGGGGATTTCCTTTGCTCATCGTGGTGGCTGCTCATCTTATCACGTATAGTGGAAGTCGACTAATTGGACTCTGTTGTTTAAAGGAAAGCAGCATCAAGAGGCAGTATTTAGGTAAGAGGGGTTCATGTGTCTATGGGTCTCTGTTTATGTACATGGCCACAGAACTAAGAGTAGTAGACACGTATCCATAGATTTATATTCATTGAG
Organism: Lissotriton vulgaris; assembly: GCF_964263255.1. Classification (NCBI taxonomy): domain Eukaryota; kingdom Metazoa; phylum Chordata; class Amphibia; order Caudata; family Salamandridae; genus Lissotriton; species Lissotriton vulgaris. The sequence continues at coordinate 199,948,779 of NC_141689.1, forward strand.
TCCTTTGTCTTTTATGTCTCTTGCTGCAGGTATACTCTACCAGCCGATGGGAATACCCACTCTGGAAGTCCTATGTACATTTTCCCTTTTTACCCCCTCCCTCTTCCGACGCTCTGGTTGATAGTGTCCTGTATATCATTTCGGTGCATTTAGCTAGGGCGTGGGCAGGGGATAGGGATCATCATCGCCTCCGCAGTATTGGGTTGAGTTGGATGGGTCAAGGTGACACTCGGGGTGACAAATGAAAAAACAACAGTTGATGGACAGAATGCAGAACAATGTCATACATTCACCCCAGTACAATAATCTGCGTACTGGACATAACGTATAACATTTAAGATATGTGTAGTATTATCTAACCCTGGGCGAAGAACTACGCTCCGTTCGCGGAGTTTGCGGAGTTTCGGCAACTCCGCGCTCCGCGGAGAACGCGAAGTTGTCGAATACTCCGCAAACTGCTGCGTAGCGTAGTTCTCGCGCGCTCAATAGCATTTTCGCGTGCGCGAGGATGCTTGTCGGTAAGATCGAGTTACCGAACACGCAGAAACTGCAATCTGGCACAGAATAACTCGCGAACACGTTAGTAGTGACCGGAAACAAGGGGACACGAGCGGGCGGGACAAACCTCATGGGTAACTTCGCGCGCTACACATCCCGAGCATGCAGGCAATCAATCAATCAATCAATCATGATATTTGTATAGCGCGCTACTCACCCAGAGGGTCTCAAGGCGCTTGGGGGAGGGGGGTCCGCTACTGCTCGAACAGCCATGTCTTGAGTTGCTTCCTGAAGCAGAGGTGGTCTTGGGTCAGGCGGAGGTGGATGGGGAGGGAGTTCCAAGTCTTGGCTGCCAGGTAGGAGAAGGATCTTCCTCCCATGGTGGATCTTCGGATGCGTGGCACGGCGGCGAGGGCGTGGCTGGTCGATCGTAGCTAGCGGGCGGGAGTGTAGAAGGTCAGGCGGTTGTTGAGGTACCTGGGGCCCAGGTCGTGGAGGGCCTTGTGTGCGTGGGTGAGGAGTTGGAACGTGATTCTCTTGCTGATGGGGAGCCAGTGAAGGTCCCTCAGGTGTCCGGAGATGTGGCTGTGTCGGGGGATGTCCAAGATGAGTCGTGCGGAGGCGTTCTGGATGTGTTAGAGTCTTTTCTGGAGTTTAGCTTTGGTTCCGGTATAGAGGGTGTTTCCGTAGTCCAGTCGGCTGGTGACGAGACGCCTGTGTGACTGGCTTCCTGGTTTCGGTGGCGAGCCATCGGAAGATCTTCCGGAGCATGCGTAGGATATTGAAGCATGATGATGAGACGGCGTTGACTTGTCTGGTCATCGAGAGAGAGGAGTCCAGGATGAAGCCCAGGTTGCGTGCATGGTCCGTTGGTTTGGATGCGCTGCCCAGGGCAGGGGGCCACCAGGAGTCGTCCCAGCGGAGGGTGATGATCCAAGGATGAGGACTTTCGTCTTGTCTGAGTTCAGTTTCAGGTGGCTGTTCCTAATCCACTCGACTACGTCTTTCATCCCTTCGTGTAGGTTGGTTCTGGCGGTTCCTGGGTCGTTGGTGAGGGAGAGGATCAGCTGGGTGTCGTCGGCGTAGGAGATGATGTTGAGGTTGTGTTGGCATACGATGGCTGTGAGGGGGCTCATGTAGACGTTGAAGAGGGTGCAGTGGCAGACCGTATCGAATGCTGCGGAGAGGTCCAGGAGGATGAGGAACGCTGTTTCCCAGTTGTCGAGCAGGGCTCGGATGTCGTCAGTGGCTGCGATGAGGGTGGTCTCGGTGCTGTGGTTGGCGCGGAAGCCGGACTGCGAGTGGTCGAGGCTGGTTGGGCGAGCGCAATTGGTGATCCACTGTGTGAGGTTGTTGGCTGCTTGGTTGGGGTCCGTTGAGCTGGCGGGAGGGTTCTGGCTCAGTGAAGTGGTGAGCTGGTCGGTGGTGATCTTGTTCCAGTTCCTGCGGGGAACCTGTTGCGGGTGGTGGTGAGTCGTGGTCTTTCTGAAGCTGAAGTGGACGCAGCTGTGGTCTGTCCAATGGAGTCCGGTGGAGTGGCTGAAGGAGTTGTACTTGCTGGAGGAGAAGACTGGGTCAAGCGTGTGTCCGGCGTAGTGGGTGGGGGTGTTCACCAGTTGCATGAGTCCGAGGTTGGCGAGGTTGTCCAGCAGGGTGGTGGTGGTGTTGTCGTTGTTGTTCTCCAGGTGGAAGTTGAGGTCCCCTAGGAGGATGTAGTCAGCGGAGGCGAGGGCGTGCGGGCTGATGAAGTCTGCGATGTCTACGCTGAATTGTGTGCGAGGTCCTGGGGGTCTGTAGATGAGGGTGCCTCTGAGTGTGGTCTTGGGGTCGGTGTGTATCTGGAAGTGAAGATGTTAAGCGTCTGTGAGGGTGTCGTCTGAGTTGGCCGTGATGCGGATGGTGTTCTTGTGGACGATGGCGATGCCTCCTCCTGTCTCGTTGACGCGGTCTCTCTGGGTGATCTTGTATCCGTCCAGGATGGCGACGGCGATGTCGAGCGCTGAGGAGGCGTTCATCCATGTTTCCGTGAGGAAGGCGACGTCTGGAGATGTGGTGTCGAGCAGGTTCCAGAGTTCCACGGCGCTCCCGAAGACAAAAAACGGCTCGTGAACGGGTCAAGCAAGCTACTACGCATGTTCGCGGAGTTATGCGTAGTTCGCGGAGTGCAAGTGCATCTTCGCGTAGCTCCGCGGAGTGCGGCTACGCGAACTACGCCCAGGGTTAGTATTATCATACATTGATTGGTTGTGGCTTGTCTTGAGTAAGCTATATATATACATTTTGGCGGAGATAATGTTCAGAATACCCCTGTAAAGTCTGAAGGCTATGTATAGTACAATGGTGAACTATTAGAGGTGCACTGTTTCACTTTTCTGACAATAAATAAACAGCCACTATGACAGTAACATCCCAATAGAACGAACTTCAGTGATGTTTTCTCATAACAATCTTGTATGTGTAATGTGTTATACATACGCGCATGTGTGCATATAAACCAATCCACATTCATGCAAATCTCACTTTGGAAAACACATTCTAACACAAATGATTTTCTGAAGCACTGGTATTACAAACAGTGTGAGTGACAACAAAGGTCAACAACTAAAACTTTAAATCCAATTGTACCTTCCACTTGGTCTGCCAAAACATCAATATTGTTAAACACACATATAGCAAACATACAGGTACATCATAACATGTATCACCTTCAATCACATTAAAAGAACAATATCTTTGTGTGCTAAAAGGGGGAAGAGATGAAACTGCTCAATGTATCAGAGTCATTCTTAACACTCTTCACACACTGTAAGGATATGTGGATGTGAGCAGTGTGTGAGAGCTCCCGCCATGCTCTGCGCCTGATAAACTGTCTCAGGGCAACAGCTGGTGCATACTCAACAGTGGAGTTGCCATCAGTGAAAAGAGGGGATTGAGCTGTACACAAGGGAGATGGCTGTAATTGGGACAATTCCTAGCTCACAGCCGAGAGTGCAGGGTCTTGGCAGGAGGACACGCATGATGGGGCTGGAGCCGAATTCATGAATCGAGGACCGCCAAGTAAGTGCGGATTTGTCTGCTAAAAGTTTTCTCTTTTTCTACCCTCCCACAGTAAGTCTTCGGTCGCCACTCACAAGATGCCACACAGAGAGGGTGATAAAAAGTGGGGACAGGGTGAGCCAAGTGACCGGGACACGCAGGGAGGCTTCAACATTTGAGTGGAGGCAACACAGACCTTTGCAATAGTCCATTTGAGGAGGCTCTGCCAGGGGCATTAAGCAGCATTTTTTGGTGGACACTTCAATGACTACAGAAGCCTGTTGGGGAATAAGTCCAGTAAAGAAAGGATTTTTGCCATAGAAAGGGAGTGTTTCAATCCCACAATCAACTTAGAAACACAGGTACAATACCGGAAAAGGCAAAGTTCCACCCCATAAGCAATAAACACTCACTGGGCTGTGTTATGGAAGGCAACTTTGGGGTGGTATGTTAGGTGCCCCCAAATGGTGGTGGGGCTTGGGGAATCACAGAGTCTGTCCATATAGCTGTGGGTGTGGTTTGTTGCTCCTTAAAGCCTGTGCTGCAGTCATTTACTATGTGGGCTGGGAAAAAGTCTATGGCAGCGCAGTTGGCAAATTATCTGTCGGTGACAAGTATCTGATAATACAAATTAACCCCCAGCCCTCTCTCCTTTCTGGAGCCAATGAGGAGACAATCCATTTGTGAAGTGACAGGCAAAACAAGAGTTTCATCAAATCATTCAAATCCTCGAGGACTCGTAGTGCTCGAGCGATTACAAGAGGCTACAAAAATGGGGCTGAGGAAGACAGGTGGAACTTGTTCAGATTTCAAGGAGATGAAACAGAAAATTGGAGTTCAAACGTGAGGGTGGGCTTATCTATCTCAGAAAATTGCAATCTGGAAACATCACCCTCCCTTCCTCCTAAACAACAGTGAGACAAAAACAATTGGGCAGTGGCCATAATGGAGATCTGCTGTGATTCAAACCTTGCCTTACTGGCTTGCCCCTTGAATGCAACAGTGGCTCTCCAGGATATACAACTTTCATTGGGGGACTTATTTTTATCACCACAAAGTTCACCACAAGCAACGAAGGTCCATAAAACACAGAAAACCTCAACACCTATTTTGAATTACCCACTGTTTTCCAATCTGTTACAAAAATCCCCCCAACAAGTACAATTACAACCAGTGGAGAAGGAGGTGTATCCACAATCTAATACCCCAGTATGCCACGGAAATGCTTCTAACACGGATAAGGAATCAAATTACATTACCGGCATATGAGAAGAAGCTCCAGATGTAGCCTCAATCTCTCCCAGGCCATCCTCTACTCCACCTTCAGAGAGTTCTCCCTATAATAACATTATAAATCTGATTTTTGCACTTAAAATCTCAGCAGAACAAGCGCCACAGTTAACTGGTATTCTTCAACAGATATTAGGAGAGCTCAAAGAAATAAAGGACTCACAAGCCAGAGCTCACACAGATTCACAAGAGCAACTTAATAAAATATACAAAAAATACCAGCATCTCAATACCAGATTGGATCAGACGGAGCACAGTATCTCAAATGTTGAAGACTCTCAAACAAAAAAGGATTCTTCTTTGTGTGTGATGGTGTGTGCACGCTGGCTTTGTTATTCTCTGGCGGCCGCTGTCCTGGATATTGACTTTAACTGCCAGATGTCTGACCTTAGGATGGCCACCAGTGTACAGTACAGTCCCTTGCCTGCCCCCAAGATGCCTTCCATAGTGGCCCCCTACACGTTGTTTTACTTCCCTGGGACAGCAATTGGACATTGACCAGACCTTGAACCTATCCCCTAACCTGCCTACACTTCAGGACTTGTAACCTGCGGAACTCATCCCAGACTGTGGACACCTAGTGATTTGGCTGATGCCTGGTGGAGTTACCATATAGCTTAAGAGGAGATGTGCTGATGACTCCCCCCACCCCCGCCGTCACCTACCCAGCCAGACCTTGGGCAGATTTTCCCCTTGTCTCTACGTCCTATCTTCTTCCTACCCCTTTACCCTATCACCTTACCCTTCCTTGCTCCATGCACCTTGTCCCCTATGTTCTTTAAATGCTTTTCTGGATACTTATGTAACTTTTAATGATGTAAATTGCAACATTATTGTTCCTCATGTAAGGCGCTCTGATTCCTTCGGGTCTAGCCAGCGCTATATTATAACTCATTAATTACATTTGTTCCCATTTAGTACTCTTTCTCTTTGTCTACCACCCTAGCTCCTAGCTCCTATCCCCACTCCCTTGAATCTCTCATCTTGCTTGCTAGTCTACCTAGCCCCCTGTCCTTTGTGCCCTTTGACTAAGCACTCCTTCTCCCCTTGTTGGGGAAAGATCCAATATTTATACTCTGGAGTCTTGGCGAACCCGCTGAGAGAGTCCACTGTGCCAAGGGAGCCACTCACAGTTGAGCTATGATATGGCACCCCTTGCCAAAGCACTCCCTCTACCCTTTGTGCGGTAGGATCCACTATGTAGGCCTTGGAGTCTCAGAGACCTCTCTGAGAGAGTCCCCTGCGTAAAGGGAGCCTCCCGCAACTGAGATAGGAAAGTGATACCGCTTCCCCTGTGATCACAGCTTACTGGACTTTGGACGTTGCTTTGACTCGTCTACCGGTTTGTGTCCCCGTCGCCCTTCCCCTCCTCTTTTATTGCGGTGTCCTTCACCCTCCCCTCCTCTTTCCCGCCTTCATTACCTGTCTACTTCCCCAGCTCCTTTACCCGCCCCTGAATCTTTCCCCCTGCCTACTTTTCCCCTTACGTATTTCTGCTTATTGTTCATTTCGACCTTACAAGTAACTATGTTGCCATGCTCTAATAACTGTGTAACCTTTGTAACGATGTAACCAGTAGCTATGATTTGATGCTCATGTAAAGTGCTCTGATGCCTCCGGGTCTAGCCAGCGCTATATAAAACCTTTAAAATAAATAAATACATTTAAATATCTGCGCTGAAGCTTGAAGGTATGGAGAATAAATCTTTCTGCTCAAATTACGCATCTTAGGGGTTACGGAAGGAAGAGAGAACTGTTGAGACAATTATATCTATGAATTGATCAACAGTACATCATTTCAAGACATCATTAAAAGATAGAAGATCTCTCTATCACACGTGTACATCATGTTCCGTTCTTTGTTTACCCAAATGCCAGATTTCCACACACTTTTATGGTGAATTTTGCAGACTTCCAATTAAAAGAAAATATCTTAATGAAAGCAATACAGAATAAAAGGGTTCCAGACATCAGATAAGTTTGCATTCAAAATATTTTCTGACATATCCGCGGCCACAGCGCGACATTGGTGAAAATGTAAGGCTAGATTGTTTAAAACAACACAGAACATAAGCTGCTTTGGTTCAGCAATAAAAATGTAAAGTCTTGTTTGAAGGACCTGTTTGCATTTTTATTTATGTGGATCAAGCCAAAAAACTAGTGCAGTCCATTATTCAGAAGCAGAGAGATAAAAGTGACTCCTAAAGAAATTTGAAGACCATTCACTAGCAGTGGTGGCCCCATGATAAAGGGATCACAGATATGATATATTCTCTCTGGCCTCCTCCTTATTGTCTTTGCTCTGAGTTCTAGTTCTTTATCTTTTTCGCTCTCTTCTTTCATTTTTTGTTTCCACTCCAAGCTGGGAAGTCCGCAGAGTAATAGGCTGCAGCAGCAGTTACCAAAGAAGAAGTAGTCATGGGTGTAAGTCCAAAGCACCCAACTAGAGGGGAGAGGAGGGTTGGGAAAGGGAGGGATAGAGCCGAATCTTTGAGAGTCTGGGACAGGCGAGGCCATAGGAAAATTCTGCTCCGTTGGTGGGGGGCTGCAGTGGTTGTGGAGGGGGGTTGAGGTTTAGGGGTGAGAAGTTTTCAAAGGGCATAAAAAAGTAGCAGAATTAATTCCAACTGCCAACAAAAAGAAAATCATATCCTCACAGGAGCTGTGTGACAAACTAGCCCACTTCTTCCACAAAAAGATCGCAACCATATACAGAAACTTAAAACCCCAATCCACACCTACAGACTTCTTCCACAGATACACCACCACTGTAACCGACACAAACCACACACTGACCACCTGGAACATCCTCTCCACCCAGGAAGCCTTCACCATGAAATCTATCCACTCTGGAGTTCCCACAGAACCATGCCCCCACTGCATCTTCAACCTCGGAAACCAAAGGATTGGCCAGGAACTCACTACCCTATTCAACACGTCTACCACCACCACAACATTTGCAAATGTCTGGAAACACTACTCAAAAATACCTCTTCTGACCCCAATGAACTCATAAACTACCGACCAATCTCCCTGCTCCCATTCCTAGTGAAGGGAATGGAATAGATCATCAACAATCAACGCAGAACCACCTACTCATGCCTCACAATCTGGCTTCTTCAGTAATCATAGCATCGAAACCATCCTGAATGCAGCCACCAACGACATCCGAACACTCTTCGACCAAGGAGAAACAGCAGCTTTGATCCTCATTGACCTCTCGCAGCCTTCAAAACCATATACACTGACCAAAGGACTCCAAAACATCTGCATTCAAGGGGACACTGCTCAGATGGATCACACCCTTCCTCACTCGAAGAACCGAGATGATCCACCTCCCACCTTTCACTTCTGAACCCAAGGAAATCACCTGCCATATCCCCCAGGGTTCATCCCTTAGCCTCACGCTCTTCAACCCATATATTACCCCACTGGCCAACATCATCACATCCCACGGTCCTAACATAATTTCCTACCCAGACGACATCCATCTCATCCTCTCACTCAACGACGACCCCACAAGAACCAACTTCCACAGATGCATAACAAACATCACCGACTGGTTGAAGAACAATGGCTTGCAGCTGAACACAGACAAAATGGAAGTACTGATCTTTTGCAACAGCAGCAACACATGGAACGACTCCTTGTGGCCATCAGACCTAGGACCCTAACCATAAGGGCAAATATTTTGCTTGGCTAACAAAGTGTAAAGGCAAAACCAACTGAATATGGATGATCTCAGATTCTGTGACAGGCATATTAGTATCTCAACCTCAAGCATTAGCAAAGGCTTTTATGGATCACTATTCAAATATTTTTTTACAGATAACAGCAGCCCCTCTGCAGAGGCAATCAAATGCTGGCTAGATATTATTAATATTTCAACAATATCAATAGAACAGAAGAGCATTATGACCAGTCCAATAACTATGACTTAAGTGCAGCTGGCGGTTAACTCCTCACCTAATGCTAAAGCCTGTGGCCAAGACCGGATACCCGTAGAAGTCTATAAAACCTTTTTTCCGCAGCTAATAAAATGTTTTGGCACACTTTTTAACCATATTCTTTCCAGCTGTAAAATTCAAGCACTTTTACAGATTTTGTAATCATTCATTAACAAAAAAAAAGCCAGACGAAGATTTAAGCTCCTATCAACCAAACTGTCTTCTCAATAGTGATTACAAATTATTAACTAAAGTTATTGCAAATCGATTAATATTGGTAGCCAAATCAATTGTCTCTAGAGATCAAAATGGTTTTGATCCTGGCAGAAGTATTACTATAAATACAAATTACTTGACTCAAGCAATCGACTTTTGTACAACTCAAAAGATTGCGGCAAGGTCATAATAATAGATGCGGAAAAGATGTTTCACATGGTCCAATGGGAAGTTTTTTTTGCTATTCTTCTTAAATTCGCCTTTCCTCCTATTTTTGATCAGCTACGTCAAGATCTTTATTCAGATGCAAACCATTATTTATTAGACCAGCAGGAGAAGTTTCTATTAGATGGGGAACACATCAAGGATATCCTATGTCTCCTATTTTGTTCCCCCTACTTCTCGGACCATTAGCCTGTGCTATTCATCAAGATCACAATATCAGGGCCCCAGTGACCAGAGCCTTAACTTTATGCCAACAAAATGGGTTTTTTATCTAGCAGCTGAGAAAATAAATGTTTTAATCATGCAAAATCCAAGTTGCTTCTTTATAATTGTTCACCAGAACTTCTGCCAAAGCCAAGGAAAGCCCATCACCTCCCAGACCGTCCTATAAAATATCTAGGAATCTGTGTTTCCCCAAAGATTGAGGATCTGCTCACACTCAGCTACACTTCCCCACTTTCGAAAATGTTTGATTTATTAAAACAGTAGCAGAATTTTCCGCTGACAATTGTAGACCAGGTCTTGCTATTATTCTTATTTTCTAATAATATGTTAAAGTCTCAGAATCCTATTTTGGCGCAAGCAACTCGGAAATACGACTTTTTTTTAACAAGGGAAGAAGCCTAGCCTTAAAATTCAGGCTATATCAAAACACACAGTCTGCCTGTCTTGCCGTACCTTTGGAGCAGCAGGTGCTTGATTGGGTGTATGCAGTAAAATGAAAAATTCTGATGAACTAGGATAATGGAACTGTGCAATGTCAGGAATGATTTGCTGCTCTGTTGTGTTAATTGTATTACAATTCAGGCTATTCAACTTTTTTAGGAGGAGGGAGGATTGGCACTTCGTAGACTAAAAATCTATTATCTGGCAGCACTTCTCAATTGGCTCATAAGAGCGGTAAAAAAATACTTTGTGTGAGAGTAATGTGCATTTAAAAATGATTTTAAGCATGCCAGAAATCAATCTTTTTGCATTCTAGAAATTCCTAGATTACCCAAACTGTCTATTTACAAGAATATATGAATTATAATGGATCGATTTAACAGAATTTGGGAAGAATATACGGTCCCTTGATTCCACTTCCATGTGAAATGTATGAAATGCATATATTTAGGAATACATCTAGGCCGCAAAACTTTAAGTCATTGGAGCAATTTGGGATTTCGGAGGGTGAGGGATTTCTATCAAAATAATGAATGTATAGAGTGACAGTCTCTAATTCTGAATAACCCAACCATTACTGCCCTTTTCTTTATTTAGCTCATTTATTTAGCTGTATTAAAATTAAAAATGTATGTGCAGGTTACAAACCAGACCCAATGGGGGTCATTATGATTGTGGTGTACCTGCCACCAGCAGCCTGGCGGTGGCGGATTCGCCGACATCGCAAAGCACTTTTTCACCCGCCAGATTACGATGGCGGGTGGCATGCATGGAGGACATCCACATGTTACTTACATGACCAATAACAACATTGACTATTGCACATCAACAAATATCATCACTCATTTGACAAGCCCTGGTCACAGTCACATCCCTCACTGTAGACACACAGACTACAAATCACCACCTGCCCAAATACAACCTTGTGTAAGTGCTTCAACACCTATCTCATCTACATATTCATCTAATACTTTGCACACGATTCAAACTGTTGCATACTTGGAATCACATAATTGTATCTGTAAACATTTGCATATGGTGAATGTGGATACCCTATGTCCCCTACACAAGATCTGCCTATGCATCCAAATCATACTTCACACCCTCTGACAACCAATAAATTCGTTCGGCCACCATGACGTATGTATCTCCACTCACACCAATACCTTAAATTCTAGTCACTCTCACCTTAAACCTTGTGCAAGCAAGCTCAGCACATGCAACATAAACCATTAGCTATACACGTGCAGTCAAAACACATATTTCCATCAATACATCCTCACATGTATGGCAACTAAGAGCATAGTGGAGACACAAGATCTGGGAGCATCTGCACAGTAGAGAGGCACACATCTTTTCTGTGCACTCACTGTACACTTGTCTCACAACATGTACCACCTGTCACGTCAACTGACATTACAGCACTCATTATACAACTTGGTGTGACATGGAACAGCATAAATGTAGCTCATATCAACACCCTTGTCAGTCACTCTCAAAATACATATGACATGCAATTCATATGCTCAACTACGACTTGTGTGTGGTCACAAAATGCAATCCAGGCTGGGATAATACATAAACAACATACCTGCAATGTCACCCACCAAAAGCAGGATGGCATGAACATCAGCTAAATGAGTGATCAATGGACTATAAAGAAAACTTACCCCTTGTCTAACAAAAACTCCATGTATTTCTTTCAGTCCATTAGAAGCAGATAGATTGGATGACTGTGTGGATACCGCTCAGCTTAAATAATACAATTCTAGTGAAATCAATTTGTCTACATGGGTGTGTGCTAGTCACAGCCCTGCTGTCAACAGCCATATCTATCGGGCTGAATGGATGAGACAGGTGCCTATATGCACATCACAAATATATTCAGCACCCTTTGCCTACACTGTTGCACTTTGAGACACTTGCATTATCTTGACAACTGAATGCATGACCTATGTGTAAGTGGCAATATCTGGTGGGATGTCACAAACCATGTTTAGTCTTGTTCTGCAAAAGGTTTTGGGGGCAATGCTGCCTTACATAGGCCAATACTTTTACCTGGAGAATTTGCAGACATTGAGGCTGAATTTTATCCATTGGGATGGATATCCCATATAATTGGCTCCATTGATGGCACCCACATTGGAATTTTGCCACCACAGACTAATGAGGTAGTGTATTGCAACGGCAAACATTACCACTCAATTAATGTCCAGGTGGTATGTTTGGCGAACATATCCATCTCGCATGTCCGTGCACGTTTCCCTGGATCTACACATGACGCGTACATCATGAGGAACAGTGCCATCCCCGTTTAATATCACAGCCACAACCTGACCGTGCCTAGCTTTATGGTAGGTGATGTTAAATGTGCGTGCTTTGTAGTGTGTAGATTGTATGTCAGATAATGCTCTTTCAACCAACAACTGAATCTATGTTTCTGTTTTCAATGTAGGAGACTTTGGGTACCCAATCCAACCTTGGTTGCTGACACCCCTCCATAACCCAGTCACCCCTGCCTTAATGCGGTATAATGTGGCCCATGGTAGGAGCCAGAGAGTCATTGAGTGGTGTTTTGGCCTCCTGAAGACAAGATTCCGCTTTCTCGTTCGGACGGGAGAAGCCCTACAATATGCACCACTGAAGGTGTGCAATATTATCACTGCTTGCTGCATGCACCACAACCTGGCTAAATGGCTATACGGAGGGAATTTCCACTTATCCAGGATGATGGAGACCAGCATTCACCAGTGGGGGGATGCTGACTGGGACATGATGACAGGGGGGATGAGGATTTGAGACAATAGTTTATCAACAACTTCTTCACATGAGTGTAGGTATGCAATGAAAGTAGGGCACTAGCCCCAAGTGTTTATTGTTGTGTTGCCGGTGCACAATGTGCATGTATGTTTGTGAGTGTATGAACATTGATGTTAGTTGTTTTATAAGTGTCTGTGGGCAGGAAAAGTTGAGATGTCCAGTGTTATTGTGAATCATATGTAGTGTCCGCACTGAAAATCTTGTGCTTCAGCTGACATTGTTCTCAAACTTGTGGAGGCTTAGTCCTGTGTGTCTAACTCTGTTTCTCCACACCAGGGTACTTTGCCATGTCAATCATGCAAGTTGTGACCTCACCTGACCCCTGAGGCTGTGACCTTTTTCAACGTTTGACTTGTTTGTAAATCCATGGCACACACTTCCTTTTGGACTGATGGACATTTTTCTTCACTTTATAGCATGTTCCTACTGTCTGCTGTGTTATTGAAATTGGGTTAATGCGCCAGGTTGTGTCAGGGAAATAAACCTACGATACACAATGATTTGTGCCTTGTGTATCTTTACACATCCCAAGGTTATTTTTGAATTGGACATGCTCTATGATGCAATGTTTTGCTAAAAATGTTTGTTTAATGTGTTTGAAAATGGTGCTAGTATTTTAAGCAGTGTACTTGCATTGCATCGGTAACATATCCTGTGGGTTGTGCCATGACCTGGTTGTGTCTATCCATCATGCTGTGACAATGTACATATACTCACAAGCCAGTGATATTAATGTGTTATCAATGTTGTGCACACTTTCTTTGACTTTTTCAACATAATCACATTTGTTATTTAAAGTAATGACATGACCACTTTTTGGGTGCAGAGGGATTTATTTTAGTGCATAATGTGAAGATATCTGTCTACATCATGGTGGTGTCGACAACAAGATAGGAGTTGGTAGTGTTTCTAGGTGAGGTATTCCCAAGTAGATGCACAGTTATTAGAGTCCATAGTCCAACTTAGACTCTCCAGCCAATGTCTGAGAGTTCTCTGACAGTCAACAAAGTGAATATTTGGCACACAATGGAGGATATCAGCAGCAGGTAGTCACTTCCTGGGGGTGATTAGTAGAAATCTGTATCTCACTGCTTCTTCTTCGAACTACTGACTCCATGTTTTTCCAGGGGACCCTCAGGTGCAGGTTGCTCTCCACCAGAGTTCACATCCATCCCTGTAGCTGGTGCAGATGTTGTTGCATTCGATGTTGTAGGCACACAGGGAGGTGTGGATATGTTGGCGTCAATCTGGCGGAGGGAGGTGGCAATTTTCCAGTACACCTCAGTCTGTTCATCCATTTTTGACATAGACATGTCCAGTTTTTATTCTGGGCTACCTGCTGCCTGTTTTATAGTCCTGAGGATCCCTATGACCTGGCCCATCTCTCCTTGTGAATCCTCATGTGCATTGAGGATTCCAGAGAGGTTTTGGGTTTCCACATCAGCAGCACCAGCTGCATGATGTTGCAAATCCCCACAACACCTCCGCTACCCACCCTAGAGGGAGCAGATGGCACTGACACAGTCAACACGGAGCCTCCTTCATATGTCTGTGTGGGCTGTGTGGGGAGGTGTGTTTGCAGTGACTACAAGTCTCATAGTGCCTCTGCCCACACCCACCTTCCCAGCCATCACAAACAGTCTACATGTGACTGTGCTTTCTTGTGAGTGAGTAGAAAAGTACTGGGCCAAGATGTCTGACACTGGTACTTGTTGTTTGGAGCAGAAGGCCTAACAGTGATGTTGTGAGAAGTATGTACATGGTTATAGTTTGTTGCATTTTTAATATAATTTGAGGTATTTTTGTTAGGAATCTAACATACACATCACATGCTATTAGAATCTAGTACATTTTATATATATACTTTCCATTACGGTGATTTCTCTTGGGGTGTGATTAATAACTTTATTGGAATGTGGATTGTGCACTCACCCGACTCTTGTAATCCTGGGATTCCGTAGACACCCTCTGGCAGAAAGGATGTCACATACCTTCTCCTCCCAGGACATAAATTGGACAGATTGTGCAGGAGGGCCAACACCAATCTACTGGCTTTAGAAATGTTCCCTGCCTATCAGCTTCTTGACACTTCTTCGCACATCATAGTACAGAGTGCTGATATCTTCCATTGTGCGCAGGCAAGGTGCTTGAGCATTCACCTTGTTAACTATCCTCTCCCACATCCTATTTCTTTGGGCAAGGGGGTTCTATTGGACTAGGTTCCCAAATACCTGTAGCTCTACTCTGACAATCTCATCTACAAGCACTTCCAACTTCTTATCTGTAAAACATGGATGCTTCCTTTTGGACATGATGAGGGTGAGTGTGAAGGTGTGGGTGAGTGTGGAGGTGAGTGTGAAACTGAAAAAAGGTGTGTGTGCTTATGTGTTTTTGTCTGAAATGAAATCTGTGCAGGGGGTGTGGTGTGAGCAGGGAATTTCTGGTAGAAGCTCCTTCTAAGTATTGGTAGTTGTGGCAAAGGATCATGCTCCAGGTCTTGGCCCTTTATAAAGGTGGATTTATTGGTGTGGTTATATTTTTTTTCTTGAATTGTGGCACGTAAAGGTGTTTTATGACATGCAATTCAATTTTCCGTCACATAGTTACTAGTTGTGTTACAGCACTTTGCTACATAATCAAGTAATGCATAATGCATCTCGGGACCTGACGCTATGGTGCAGTTTATGATAAAACGGTGTATCCATAGCGCAGGAATCTTGAGTAACACAGTACAATTCAGTCTGATGCAACACTGCGCTGCGTTGTGTCAGAAAAGACAAATATGCCCAATTGTTTCCTTTATGAAGAATGCATATTCAGTTTAAGTCCTTGGCTATCTCACCTGTGATCTTTCTCAAAACATTATTTATCATTAATAAGCTTTGTTGTCATAAATCAGTAATTTTTTTTATGTTGCTTTTTTACCATTCTGCTCTCCATTCTGAGAAGCTGTAAATATTGTTATTCTGTTTCTTCCTGGATGTTTCAGGGGGGATATCGCCCTTTCTGAATTAGAGTGACAGCTTCAAAGAGGGCAGGTTGTGGTTTAGGAAGAACTGCCAACTCTCACTGAAGGTTTTCAAAAGTGAAAACTTAATTTTTAAAGCCACCATGTTTCCCTTTTAGGAAATTGGGATGCTCAAAACTAAAAGTTTTAACTTTTGAAATGGAAAAACAGGGATCGTAATCTTCTGTCCCTTGCAGGCCGCATCTCTGTCTTAGCAGCCAATTGGACTGAGTCACAATTTGCAACTTGCCTAATTAAGATTAATTAAATTGGTTATTTTGTGACCCACTCCAAATCCTTATTTTGCAATCTGACATATTTGTACATAAGTCCTTTTGCAAGATTAGATGCTGGTCTCAAAAAGACTGTTAGCAAATTGCAACCAGTTTTTGTGACCACTATCTTAGTACATCTGGCAATATGTATTCCACAAGGCATTCCTAGAGCACTAACAAAAGACTAGTCCACAGAAATAAAAAGGCCCTCCACTTTCAATGTCCCCTACAACTCCAAACTCTACTTATTATTTTAGGAAGTCAGGGAGTTAGTGTGACTGGCTATGGGGAAATTCCACACAGTCCAAAGTATAGGTCAGGATTAGAATGATGCAACAGCCCGTACTATCACTTCCTCCATTTTGTAGGCTCCTTCTAACTTTCTGAGCTTCTGAAGGGATTTAAAAAGGGATGTGGAATTTTCAGTTATTAGTGTGGAATCCATATAACTCAGTGGCATCAGGTCATCCTTCTATTTGTGTAAATACTTAAAGGCCACACTACATTTTGTGCAGGCCAGACTCAAGATTTTGCTCCAATATTGCCCGGTCTATCTTTGACCTAAATACCATCTATCCATATCTTTGGAAGAACCTGTAAAAAAATTTAAACCATCCAGATAATGACCTGACAAAACACCTATTGCAACATCAATCTGGAGCACGTTCCCTGATAGCTATATTTCAAGTCCAGATAGCAAATATAACATAAAAATGTAGTATGAATTGTCATACTTTGTTGTACTGGTTTATAGTGGTTCGTCTTAAGACTAACATATTGATGCATACAGGTTTAATGGAAATTCCTCTCAAAGTTCCCTTTGTAAGGTAAAGGAAGGTGGCCAATACTATAAAAACCCCATGAAGTGGCCATTGAGACAAAGAGATCTTCCCCTCAGATTATCACACAAGATCCTGTGTGATCTGGAATGGAACTGATATGGAAGGCAAATCTGGAGCAACGAGCCCGGCGCATTCAAGTGGCAGGCTGCTGAAAAATATAACACTGAGACATTATTCACCAGCAGAATGTGGTGCCTTTCAAGGAAGTGAGCGATGACAATTGCTGTACTGAGGATATACACTATGGGAGGACTATTCAAGTACATTTGCAAGCATTTCCTGGGTAAATTGATGGGTGCGCACTGCACTTGAACTAGAAGTTACAAGCTGAGTAAAAATTATACATATATAGAAATGTTCACACATGAGCCTGCAGGTTGTCAATAACAAGGGCATTTGGGTGTAGGTCCTTATGCAGTTGGTCTTCAGTTGTTTATTTCATCAACATGAGTGCTGATCATAATTTGAGTCCCCTAGCTAAGACACAATGAAGTCTAAATATAGGGATGTTCATATTGGGCTGCCAAGAAACCTTTTGGAGGAGAGAAGTTTGGGTTTGCTTCATTGAGAGTGTTTGTGACTATGTGTGTTTGGTACGAATGTGAGAAAGGAGTGGGGTATGCAAAGAGTGAATTATGGTTGGTAGTGAAATGATAAAATAATGAGATATGCTGTTATGTAAAGATGTTTGATAATGATGTTTTAATGAGTTGTGTAGGGCTACAACACCTTTGACTTTCATGTGCAATCATTGGTGCTTTAACCCCACTTCAGGCATCAATAAAGGGGATAGCGAAGCCTTGTAGATCTAAGCCAAAGCCTTAGTTTATGCAACACTACATGTTTGCACCACAGGTTCTCCCTAAAATTGTATTCCGGGAAATCATAGCAGCTCCCAAATTTGTCGCACATCTCCTCTTGAAGTCAAGCTCACTCTGCCAGCCAAACTGTCCAAAATTACAATTAAACCTTTTGTGGTAGCTACAGTCAGATTTCTGACAGTCCCCCTTTCGCCAGGTGGGAACATTCTGTGAGCTATATAAAATATGTTGCTACTAAGAGGTATGTATATTCCAATCTTCCACCATCTACCACCAAGTGAAGCTTAATTGTCATTGTAAGAAATTGTGTTGTAGGTTGAGTGGAATGTTAAACCTGCTCAAGGAACAGCTACAATCCCTGACACAGTGAACCACAAAATTCACTAAATCAACCTGTGCTTAACCTTCTGGTAGCTTGGCACAAAAGCAGGCAAAATAAACTTAAAGGCAATCTGTAAAGTATTTCTGCACCACACAAACAGTAATGAAGCAAAAACACAACACAAGAAAAATCCACACCTATTTAGAAAATTATTAAATTATTTAAAACCAAAATGGCAAAAATCCAATCAGTAGAACTGGAGTTGTGATTTTTTTAAGTTTAATGAAAAGACTAGCACCTAATAGGTCAAAGTAGTAACCACAGGCATCTAGACACGAGATTGGGTCAAAGTAAAAAAAATATGAACAACTGCAATGGAGTGCTAGTCAGATACAAACAGTGAATTGAGCCTGGTCGGTGCTTACTTTCTGACTTCGAAGAAATTCCAGCAAAAAGTCTCTGAGAAGGTACATGATAGAAATTGGGTTAGTGGTTGACTGGGGTATGAGCCCTTGTCAAGCAGCAAATACAATCCTAGTCGGGATAAGACACAAGCAAACCATGAATTAACATGCGCTCATCCCCTGGTACCATGGCATGGAGCAATCAGGCTTAACTTAGAGGCAAAGTAAACAGTAAAACAATGACAACACCACACAAAAGCAGGTTAGAAACATAGAACAAAATGTACTAAATAAAACAAGACCACAATGTCAAAATTCTAATCAGTAGAGCCGGAGTAATACATTTTTTAAGACTAAGCTGTGAAATAGTACATAGAAGAATAAAGCGCCAACTGGGGATATATGATCATGCTGGAACGGGTCAAAGTCAAACAATCAGGGTTACTACGATGGAACACGGGTCAAATACAGTCTGAGTTTAGTCTCCCGTGGAAGGTTTACTTTCTCAAGTTTTGCGCCAAGAGTCCCATTTGCATTGGAGGTGTCGTGGGGAGCAAGGAGAGCGTCGCTGGTGATGGTTGGCAAGGCGTGAAGAGTAGTCTGGGCATTGTGGATGGGCGGACTGGAGCTTCGCATTAGAAGTCCTCTACAGCAATGAATGCTTGCTCTGTGAGGAAACAAGCTGGTGGCCATTCATGCTTAATTTTGGTGCGAGCAGTGTGATTTCAGTGTAAAACAGCCACTTTGCTCTCCCAAAGAGCCCAAAAGCTTGGTTTCGGAGTCCTCTAAGCTACACCAAGGCTCCAAGAACTGAGGGGCACCACTTTAAAAAAATATCTTTATAGTGTTATCACAGAAATAGTAGCTCAAATGCAGTGACAGAGGCGTTGGGGATATTCACACGTTATTAACTTATGTCATATATCATGACATAGAAAGCAAAATGTCAGGATCACTGCAATTTCCATGAGCCCATTCCTACTCGACATATTAGAAATCTAATAGTCTCAGTTAAAGAACCCATTTAACACCTGTCAAAGGAATCAAACAGTATCTGGTGTACGCCCGTCACCCCTGCATCTCCCATGGTAGGAACAGGTTACATGTTGTCCCTCGACCCAATCCATACATAATCTTTGGATGTCTCATAGCACTCCCAGCAGAACCCCTCCAAACCACTATCCTCAGTTAAAAGTATTCCTCACCACACACTCTGTTCAGCTTCTCCAGGTAGACCTCCCACTGCTCTTGTGGGCTATACCTCTCATGCTTTGCTCTGGTGTCTGTGCATACTGCCAACTTAGCAGATGCTGAACTGGCCACATATTTCCACCACAAATGAATGGGCAAAGCCACTGCTTCCTTCCATAAAATGGCTATGCAGCGTTTACCCATTACTAATGCCGAATTCTAAAATCCAACAATTTGCCTCATTCACTTGGTTACCACCCCCACGTGGAGGAAGCAGAGAAATGGGTCCTTTGGTAGGATGGATGTAGGGACCTCCGACATACATTATTAAACCTTCATCCAAAACTCAGTAATTATCGGGCAAGGCCATACCAAGTGAATAAAATCAGCCAGGTTAACCAGGCATCAGGAACAGACAGGTCTGGCGCCTTCATACATTCCCACAATTTGATCTGGTGAGAGATATGTGCCATGTAAATTACTAAATTCTACCAAGCAGAAACTTGCATTCCTGGAGACAGTCTTGACAAAGCCCAGACTTCTCACCTATCTTCCTGAATCTTCTGGATTCTTCTCTGATAATTATTCCTCCCACCACCCCTTCAGAGCCTGACTGCCGGTTGTGATGGTTCCGTGTAGTAGCACCCCATACAATCCCAAAACCACCTGTCTCATCCAACTTGTGTCCAATACCGCATTCAAATTAACCACTTCTGGTGGTAATAGAGGTGGGGGATTGCACTGATCCATAAGGAGAAATATTTGAGTAGTCAGAAGAGGGAGGATATTCCTTAATGTGAAAGTGGCTACTTTCAAATTATGTTAAACAACAATTTTACAGTCTCCAGTCTGCTGATCTATCAGCCACCAGGGCCTTCTAAAGTTTTCAGAGAAGAATTAGTAAATAAAATCACAGTATGGGCCAGTAAGGCAGCTAATTTTACCATTGTAGGAGATCTTAATTTGCATCTTGATGATCCCTGCAAGCCAGAAATTGCCAGCTTTCTGACTGATTTGGAGGCATGTCAGCTGTCCCTACGGGTCTGGAAGAGCAGTCACGTTGCGGGCCGCCTGCTAGACCCGATGTTTTCTAATTTAGGCTCTTTGACAGCTGTGGCCCCTATTACCGTGGCATGGACAGATCCTTTTCTTGTTCTATTTTCAATTCGCTGGCAAGGTAAAGTAGTCCAGAAGGGCTCTATGCCAATTTTAAAATGACTCTGGCATAAGTTAGATACTAATACATTTGTGGATCTACTATCAAGGCATATACCCCTGATCCCATCTAATATTGAAACCGCTACTACGCTCTTCCACGATTGGCTCTCTCATTCTCTGGACAACTGTATCCGGGCTAAACTTTGCCTGGATAAAAAGAAAGAGCTATCCAATCCCTGGTTTAATGAATCACTTTGCAAGGCTAAAACAAACTGTAAACAGTTAGAGCGAGTCTGCAACAATGAAGCTAAAATAACTATCGTAAATAAATCAAGATCTATCACAAATCAATCCAGAGAGCCAGAGCAGAGTACATTGCCAACAAAATCTTGGAGAGCAATAATTCCCTTAAAAAACTCTTATCCCTTCTTAAGGTCAGGAAGGGATCTAATCTGAAAGACAACTCCCCTATTTCCTCTAATACCTAATGTGATGAATTGGCTAGGTATTTTGTCCATAAGGTGAAAAAAATCTATGAAAACTTTGCCCCCTCTGCAAATCGTGTAAGGGGGGATTGTTATGAATATAAAGGCCCTAACAGAGTAACAATACATTGTGCTTGCTTTCCCCATTATCTCTCATTGAGACCGAATCTTTATGTTGAAAGATCAAATCTGGCCCCTCAGTTGACCCTCTGAGACCAGCTCAGTTTCTCCGATTTCACAATGTTATTTCACCAGTGGCCCGTGAATTGATCAATTTACTGTCCTCAGTGTCTCTACCGTCAGCCTGGAAACATGCTAAAGTAATCCCAATCATGCTAAAGTAATTCCTCTTTTAAAGAAATCATCTTTAGATCCGTCAGAACCGGGCAATTATCGCTCCATTTCTCAGCTCCCTTTTCTAGCAAAAGCCACGGAATCTCATGTAAACACCATTCTTACTAAGTTTGAAGAACAAAATAATATACTGGATGCGTCACAAAAAGGTTTCAGGTCCCGCCACAGTACTGAATCTGCTTTAATGGCAGTGACCGAAGAAATCCATTATAGTCTGGATGAGGGAAACTCGACAGCCTTGATTCTTCTTGATTTAAGTGCTGCATTCGATATGGTTTCTCATGAAATATTACTGCATAGGCTACAGGAGATTGGGATTGAGGGCCCGGCCCTTACTTAGTTTCGATCCTTTTTCGAGGGCAGAACTTTCCAGGTTACTATGCCACGCTTTCACTCGCAAGAGTATACTATTGAACATGGGGTGCCTCAGGGCTCAATCCTGAGTCCTCTGCTTTTTAATATCTATGTGCATTGGTTGCCAGGAGTAGAGGGCTGTCTTTGGTGTTGTACACCGATGACACCCAATTAGTCATCGCCTTCTCTAAAAAACATTATTCTAATCTTGCCAAATTCAAGAATGATATGCGGGCAATTGCGGATTGGATGACGGCAAATTTCCTGCAATTAAATGCAAGCAAGTCAGAAATACTTCTGCTTGGGAGAGACAGTGATATGTGGTCTGATCAGTGGTGGCCAAATAAACTTAAACCTACACCCATCCCTAAGGAGGCTGTTAGGAACTTAGGCATCTGGATTGACAGAAGTCTATCCTTTGATACTCAATTCAAGACAGTACCTGCTTTGGACTACTGAGAGGACTGAAACCTATATTGGGCTTCTTTGATCCCTCTGTCCGTCAGACCAATCTACAGGGCAAAATTTTGTCTAGGCTGGACTACGGTAACTCTTTATACTTAGGGGCCAGTAAATCTTGTACTCTGCAACTTCAAAGAATACAGAACGCAGCAGCCCGGATGTTGCTTTCACTGCCTAAATCATGTTCAGTGTCTAAGTCCCTTTCCAAACTTCATTGGCTGCCAGTAGAGAGAATAATTCAGTTTAAAGCTCTCTTTGTAGCCCATAAAAGTTTGTCTCATCAAGCTCATACAGTCCTAGCTAATATGCTAGTGCCGTATAGTCCGAGTCGCCCTCTTCGCTCCACGGACCAAAAGTTGGTATGTATTCCCCGTGTTCGCAGAGTCAGAGCAGGTGGCAGGTCTTTTAAGGTGTTGGCGGACAAATTCGTGGAATTCTCTGTCCTCTGTAATTAGAGGACTTCAGAATCATTAAGAATTCCGCAAAGCCATAAAGACATGGCTTTTCCTAGGGTAATCATGGACACTCTTATTTTCTTTGGTCCTGCCTCAATCTATGTATACCTGAGTAGCGCTGGGACGCCCCATTGCTGGGGCAGCTATGTGCTGTACAAAGTAAGTAAATAAATAAATAAATTGATTTCCGATCCCCATATATCATCCGCCACCCCATGCAAAGCATGTTCAACGTAGTAGCGGCCCATACAATCCTGAACCCACCTGTTTCGTCTGACCTGTGCCCAATACCGTCTGACCTGTGCAATACTGTATTTAGCTGGCCCACCACTTGTGGTAAATTGAGTACCGATCTCCACATTTCACCTGCATCCCATGTAAAGTTAAGTATAAAAGAAATTGTCCCGGGTCCAGACCGTGTCCAGCAACCAAGTCCTAAAACTAGCATCACCTACCTTCAGAAACCACAGCTCCCCATGTCCGCAGTCCCACCACAGTCCACAACCCATCTGGAGTGTCTCTGCCAGGCGCTTACCTAGAGGGAACACCCACAATGGAAGCCCCTTCAGCGGATTGTGCCCTGGCTTCGGGACTAATCTTATGATGGCATTTCTCAAGGAGTCAGACCGTCTACCCTGCTTCCTTGCAGCTTTGTATACTTGCAAGAGTTAAGGGGCCAATTGGGCATTATAAGTGTCAAAAACCTCAACTGAGAGGCCATCCATTCCCGGAGTCCGACCTCTGGCTATCTTCTTTCTTGGCAGCTTGACCTCCTCTAGAGTAAGTTGGTCATCCAGCTCCTGCTCCTGCAGGGGGTCAGGAGTGGGGAGTACCAATATTAAGTAAGTAAGCCACTATTGACTCCTGATCCAAGTACGTGTCAGCCCTGTGTAGCGACATATAGTACCTCTCAAACTCCCCATTAACCCCTTCCATGCTGAGGATGGCCCCCCGTCGTCATGCATCACGGTGGGCGTGTGCTGATGACGCATGGGGGCCATCATGAACCCGCCCACTCTTCAAACCAGCCGCACAGCGCGAAAATCCGCCCCGCATGCAAGGGGCTAATACCCAACTGTGAATTTCCTATGTTGCCTGCAGTAGTCTGGATCCCCCCAAGGGTTTGCATGACACATCTGACCATAACAGCCAAGCTTGCAGGCAACTAGCCTTGTCGCAGTTCATGCTGCAGTTTAAAATATTCCTTGTAATCTATTGTATGCCTCCTTGCGTTCTGCTTTGACACCCTCCAGTACTTCAAGGGATTCTGGATTGGTATTCCACAATCTTCAAGTAGTCCGTTATCCACATTATCTCTCTCCTCAAGCCACATTTCATGCCATACTGTGTTGTTGTGCATACTCCTCTGACTACTACCTTGAATGCATCCCATTCCTCCACTGCATCTGTAGTATATCCCTCCTTTTCAGTACAAAATTGAGTTATGTGTCCACCCACGTGAACTTTGAATGGCCCATCCATCAACGCCAGTTGTTCTAACCGCTGCCCCATGAGAAGGTCACAAGTAAAGGACAATGGTCTGATAGTGTCTTATTCATTTGTGAACTTACTTATCAAGGCCACACCACCATAAATCATATAAATCCACGTGTGTAAAGCATGTAATGCTGGATAGTGTGAATAATCTCACAGGCACAGGTGAAGGGCATGGGTGGTGTTAGTGTGTGCTTGAGTCACCTCACCGGAGGAATGGATCTATTCACCAGATATGAAACACAATTTAAGTCCCCAGACCAACATTTTTTAGAGAGCTCAGGAGTGCACGCTTTGAGGGGGAAAGAAGATTTAAGGGACCACCCATCCGTACCATAAAGCATGCCTTGCCATTTGAGTGGTTTTCCAGTTCCCCGGCCATCAAGTGTATATCTTGGAGGCATGCCAACTGTACCCCGCTCATTTCTGGTATGAATGAATCTGATAGCTCTTGTGTTAGGGGCCCATCCACCTCACATTCCAAGTCAATCAATCAAAACAAGCTTTATTCGATTTTGAACAATAAAAAAATAAAAGCAAGCATAAAAAAGTACATCATCATATTTTACATTTAAAATTCATCAGTATGCGTCTGTCATGCATAAATTCCTATAAATCCATAATATACATTTAAACATTCTACGATTCCCTAGACAATCTATCTCATACTAAATAGTTCCAGCCTATTGCGTCTCTCGCAATTCAGTTATTTAGAACTTTCCTAGTCCTCAGTGCACTCTTTAAAAAACACACCATAGAAACAATACAATAACAATTACCCAACATTTGTAAGTACACAAAGGCAGGACGGCATTGCCTCCATCCTCCCTGTTTTAATAGTGTTATTAGCCATCTATGCCTTTCACTAGTGTAAAACTTACAGAATAGAACCACATGCATTGTACTTTGTGGCGAGATACTGTCGCAGGGGCATCAACAGAGTTCCTTCCCTTGCCCAATCGTTAATGGCTGGGTAAGTAATCAAATGGTGAAAAGTCCCAAACATGAATCTTGTCAGAAGGTATCTGTCGTATCCACCCAGGACATATAACAAATATGGTTGGATATTGCACGTAATATTAATTAGTGGATGTTTAACCACCATAGGTTTATTCAACTCTAGGGTTAACTTGTTTCCCTCTAGGTGGGTCATGCATACTTTTTAAAACTCTTTCTGATTTATAAAGTTCATAGTGTTAGGTGAGGTAAAATATTCTGGATGGCCAATGTCCTGCATAAAATTTTCAACGTACTTCAGCCATAAAATTTTGCGGGCATTGTCTAGTCTCATTGCATCCCTTTATTATTTCCCTGTTGAGGCCCATACTATATATACTCCAAATTCTGTGCCATAGCAATACCGACAATTTAAAACGTGTGCACTCTTTGGGACGGCTAAGATGAACCTTAAAAAGACATTTTTCATGCATTGAATTGATGTACAGTCTTGAAATCCCCAAATACCCGCCCCATAAACTGCTATGCTCACGCACTTTGCTTGATAAATCTTTAACAAAATTTTGGGTGGCCTTTTCCCTAGCTTTTTTGTAAAATGTATTAGAGCGGCAATAGACTTCATAAAAAGTAAGGACCTAGCCTTAACTGCTGGCGCCCAAGAGCCGGTTCTATCAAAAAGGACACCTAAATAACTAAATGAGGTGATAGATTCCAACTTGCTCTCTCCCGCCTGAAAACTTCTATTCTTGTTTTTCGCTCTCTCACATGACATCACAAAGCTTTTCTTGGCATTCAGTTTTAAACTGAGCCTATCCATGAATGTAGTGTAGAAGGAGAGAACCCTTTGTAAACTAACCTGGGTGTGGGCCATGAGCACCGCATCGTCGGCATGGAGGATAGAGGCTATTTACAAATGGTGGGTCCCTAGTGTGTGACACCAACTCCTGTTCCAGTACATAAGGAGAACCGCAGTGGTGCCAAGACACAACCCTGCCTTACGCCTTATTCTATTTTAAATGGGCGGTACACTCACCCTTTATGCCATAACGATCCTTTGCGGTGGCTCCAAGTATAACTGTCTTATTATCTGAATTAAAACAGGGTCCACTTTTAATTCATTAAGAACAACCCACAGCTTATCATGAGCTAGGCAATCGAAAGCAGCTGTGAAGTCTACGAAGGCAAGATAAAATTTCCCTACTTTCGCCTGAGTATCTTTGCCAATTAAAATACTTAAGTGCAAAATCTGCTCTTTGGTTCCTAGACCAGCTCTAAAACCATATTGGATGTCGCTTAAAATACCATTTTCTTCAGTCCATTCCTGTAGTCGGTCTAGAACAATCCTGCCCTCTACCTTCATCAGAGAATCCAACAATGATATAGGACGGTAGCAAGCAGGGTTCTCCTGCTCACCCTTTCTTAAAAATGGGAACAATGATTGATTCGGACCATGTGGAAATGAATCCTTTTTTGCAGCATGCTTGTAAAACCCTGGTTAAAATGGGGCCCCAACCCTCCAAGTTTGACTTATAGAGATCAATTGGCACCCCATCCAAGTCAAAAGTCGATAATCTAAAGGTAGCACGTTGGCAGTGTGACGGTGAGCGCAATCAAGTCAGTGCGTTCCACTTGGAAATTTGTGATGGCGAAAGTGGATATAGCGGTGAACAACTAAACATTGTAACATAATAGCAAAACCCAACAACCCCACATCCCTGGCCATGCCATTAACCGAACACAGCCAATCAGTGCTTCCAATGACTCTGCAAACTTTCGATAGTCATTCAGCCATTTGAAAGAGTCCATACCAGTCATGTCACAGGGCAGTGTCCAGCTCTGCCGCCATTGAGATAGCACACAACTCCACCTTACCAAGCGACCCCTGTGCCCAAAGAGACCCCCCGTCCCAATCTCAGCACGAGACCCCACAACAGTAAAAAGACCCAACAAGTAAAGGTTATCCCAGCACTTAAAGAGGGCACATTAACAGGTCTGCAGTAATCGGAGTTACCTGAGGGCTTCCTTCCAGCTCCTCTGTGACCTCTTCAATTCACGGAGGGTTGTCCACATTTGAGTCCCTACTACTTGATTCAGCTTTTACAGACTGTTCCACGGTGGCTAACACCTCTGCTCTGCCCAGGGCAGCCTGAGCCTTCATTGGCTTGCCCAGGATGTTTCTCACTGAGCATTGTTTACTCCTCTTAGTCTGCCACTCAGCTTTTCCCTCAGGTATGGCAGCACGTTGCAATTCAGCCTTTGACTCCAACCAGTTTTGGACCTCCTTTGGTGTCATAAAGAAAAGAGTCTTGTTGTCTAAGATAATCTTTAGTTCCTCTGGGTACAGCAATGCATGTTTAAGCCCACAAGGCCCAGAGCTGCTGTTTGACCTCTTAGAACCATTCTCACTGTTGTCTCCACTCCATTGTGTAATCTGGGAAAATACTGACCGTGCTATTGTCTATCTTCCAGGGGGCGCGTGCCTCTGGCAATTTTAAGGATATTGTCCCAGTCCCTGAAATTGAATAGCCTTGCCACCACTGACCATGGAGGAACCCCTTGGTTCAGGAGTCGGCCCGGTGCTCTTTGAACTCATTTCACTGATAAGATGGTTGACGTCTTGCCCTTCAGGACTGTTTCCAATACCCAGGCTTCTGGATATAGCCCATGCTTGAGTCTTCCACTCCCTCAGGGAAGCCCACTACCCGGATATTGTTCCTCCTGGTGTAGCCTTCCTCATCATTCGCTCTTGCTACCTCCTTCTTGAGTGCCACAATATGTTGATCATGGTCAGCTACCGAGGGGCAGGTACCCGCTAGCTCCAGCTCAACAACCTTCACTCTGTCCTTGAGTTTCTTATGGCTGTCATGCAGAAACTCTATTTCCAGCAGCACAGTGTCCACTTTGGATTCTATGGACTTTGTGAGACTTGTTACAGCTGCTAAAAGTTCGGAAAATGTCTCCCAATTATACTGTAGCAGCCACTCTCCTGCCACTCTCTTAGGCAAATAGTCAGGGTCAGCCGTGGTTTGCAAAGACATCGAGGTCCCCTCCCCAGCTCTGCTGGCCTTCACTTTACCCATTGTAGTGACTCAAAGTCAGGGGGAACAGGCACACTGGTGTTTATTTGCGGCACTGCAAAAAACTTAGTTGTGACTCTCCAGGCCCCCTAAGTGGTACTGGACTACTCTTGTGTATTGTGAAACGGGGTCCTTGATAAGGAAGAAGGAACCAGAATCTACTGTTCAGAGAGACAGTCAGTAAGTGTAGGGGAAGGGGGGCTCTCTTAATGGTCACAGAAAGAAAGCCAGAAGGCCCTTGTGGCTCCCCCTACTTCTTCTACATGGGGAGACACACCAGGGAGGCTGCCCTCCGTAAAATGCAGCTCTGGGTCACTGAACCGCCCACAGAACATAGTCAGCGAATGCTTGGTCCCACACAACTAAGTCCAGGAGAGGCAATCATTAAGGGGTAGAGGTTTGGTGATTGTACCACAGCCGGTGAGCAAAATCCTGAGCCCCATGAGGCTCTTCCTATGTCATCCTCCCAGGGAAACGCACTAGAAGGGCACCCACCCCACCAGGAGCAGCGCTGGATCTCTGAGACGCCCAATGACCAAAGTCAGCAAGCGTAGCCAGTGTGTTCCCCCCTTAATCGAGCGGTCCCCAGCTGAATAACCAACAGTGAGAAGGGGAGGTGATTGGGCCTGCTATGTTCCATGGCCCTAGACTGCACGCCTGGTTCCTCTGGGCAGCAGGTGGCTTGTTCTCATGGAGAGTGTGTTACTTCACTGCCATTCACCTTCGTGCTCTGGTTATGTTAGGGAATGAACCTGGACCTGAATTGACTCACCAGTGCTTGGTCCAGTGCACCTGAGCTCCTCGCAACCTCAAGCCTGAATGCTGCTTGTGGGGGAGAGGCTCCCAGTCGAGTCGGTGCAGCGTGCACCCAATTCAAGGAGAGGGAAAGAGTGGAACAGAGGCCTGACGATCATGACCTACCCTATGCCAGTCGAACATCTTGGGCATCTCACTGGGAATGGTGGGATGGTTCAATGGGTGCCAAGTCAGCATGCTGTGCTATCCACTAATCCCCAGTTCCTCCTGCCAAGTGGCTGTAGCAGGACAGCACAACAACACCAGGCCGCAGCTGAAAGCTTTTAGGCAGTCCATGCTATATCGCTCCCCCAGTCACACACGGGCATCCGAGCCAAAAGCCAATTAGGCTCCCGGTGCTGTGGAGACCTACTGGCACCTTCAGTCCTTCACAGTGGTTCTTCAGGAGGGGATGGCTTCAGATAATTGGTGGCAACAGGACCAAGCTCATATTTATGGGACCATCCTTATTGCCATCTTGGGCAAGCCCCCAGGGGCACCAAATGGGGGTCAGGAACTCACTGAAGACAGGTCCAGAAGCTGTTGGGTATCCTCTTATGTCCCTGACGCTCAGATCAGGAGGCCAGCAGATTAGCCATTTGAGTTACTCTGGGTCCTGGGTTCAAATGAGTTGCAGGTCCAGTTCTTCTTCCTCACGCAAGAGGGCAACAGGCAGCAGGTCTGCACAGCAGGACAGCAGTCGAGCAGGGTGGCAGCACAGCTGTCCTTATTACTGACACAATATCCACAGGTCCTGAAGTGTAGTTCAGGACCCAGGTACTGAAGTGTCCTTCTTGTATACACTGGTGCCTTGGTCCTGGAAGGTTGGCATTGCTTCTAGACAATGGCTTTGAAGTGTATGGAATTCCATACCTCCCCTGTCCTGGTTCCAAGCTGGCTTTAAGTGACAATGCAGGGTTGTTAGGCCCTTTGGGAGGAGATAGAACATCGTCTATTCAGGTGTAACACTCTAACAAATAGTTTTTAGTGGTCAGGGAAATGACTAGGCGCTCTGCTTAGTAGACACAAAGGTCTGAATGCAAACTGAGTCAGTATGGTGCAACTAGGTGAGAGGATGAGCCCTATAACCCCCCAATTAAGTGTGGGTAAAACCCTCACAATACAACATAAAACAACAACCTAGGCACACATAATAGTGGGTAAACATTTTGTAAGTAAGTACAAGAACTACAGTATAGTAGCCATCAATGTAGGAAATATGTTCGGATGTGTCGAATATTGTTCTGTCATTTAATTTTTCTTTAGTTAAGAGCTAACGAACAGAAGAAAACCAGCCGAGACGTGTTTCTTCGCAATTGGAAAATAAATTCTGCAACTTCCCCAGGGCTAGAAGGATACAAGGAATAGGGATGATTCATTCATCATGGCTCGACATTCAAAATATCTCGAAGCAAAGCTAAGTTTTTCTGATTAGAATGCAGCTTAATTCGTGGAAACCCGCACCACCATATTGTGACAAAATCCATGTGAAGGATGCAAGTCTAAATGAATGCGGCAAGTGCTGATACCAGTGGTATATACATAAACTAAAGGAGTGACTTTTGACATGTCCTAGAGTAAGATTAGCTAAGGGCTAAGCATGGGCGGAAAATCCGTTCCGCTCGTGGATTTTGTGGATTTTCGGTAAATTCGCAATCTGCGAACGCTCGCGAATTTACCGAAAATCCGCAAATTCGCACGCAGCGGATGTTTTTTTTCTTGGTGATACAATTTTGCGGCGCGCGGCGTTCACTTACCGTCATTCAGCGTTTGCCGAGTTGTTTTTATTTTGCGAGTGCTGCGCCATTTTGGATCTTGCTGCGGGATCCCGCGGGAGTTTGGCGACCGCGATTACGTCATCGCGGCTGGCCACCTTGCACAGCGAGAGTTTGTCAACGCGAGTACGCCGTGATCACGTATTGTGGGAGTTCGCAATTGCGAACACGTAGATGCGGCGGGCAGCAACAATCTCGCACTCGCGAAAATACAAATTTGCAATTCTCCACAAGAAATCCACCAGCAAGCAGCATAAACCTTCTGGAAATGATGATTTTTATCAGAATAACTTCTCAGGTTGACATTTGCCTGCACTTTTTTTGCAAGGAGTCCATTTTTGGGGGGGGGGAGAAAGTGCCCCACAGTCTCCAACTTCCTGTTCCTGTCCAGCAGGCTCCTCTCAGTGCTTTCTTCATGTGCTGGTCACTTTCATTCGGATTCTTCACCTGGAAGGATTACTTTTTGTGGATGCTGCTGGATATTTGGATTTGAGGCCTTTTTGACTTTCTTTGGATCACTTTTGGATTAGAAATTTCACAAGTAAGTTTGTTTGGGGCATTACAGTTGCTGCAACTACAATTTTGGAATTTTCGATTTTTGGGCTGTTGTTGGGGCCTTTTGCCCAGGGGTACTCAGTGGTGGGTGGACTGAGTCTTTCTCTGGGGTGTCTTGAATTTAAACATCATGGAAGGCCTGGATGGCTTGGGATTGTGCTGATTTTTCTGTGATGTTCGTTTTTTTGGGCTGTTGTTGTGGCCTTTTCACCAGGGGTAGTGAGTGGTGCATGAGCCTAGTCTTTCTGTGGGGTGTCTTGAATTTAAACATCATGGAGGGCTTGGATGGCATGGGATTGTGCTTATTTTTCTGTGTTTTTCGATTTTTTGGGGTGTTCATGGGGACAGGCCATGTGGGTGGGGGCCATTTTGAGTGCTACTACAGGCAGTCCCTGGCCATGTGCTGGGAGGCAGGGGGCCATTTTGAATGAAGGCAGTGTTCTTAGGTCTGCAACCATTTTGCCTAGCTTTCAACCTTTATGCCCAGGGGTAGTGAGTGATGCATGGGCCTAGTCTTTCTGTGGGGTGTCTTGAATTTAAACATCATGGAGGGCCTGGATGGCTTGGGATTGTGCTGATTTTTCTGTGATTTTCGTTTTTTCGGGCTGTTGTTGTGGCCTTTTCACCAGGGGTAGTGAGTGGTGCATTGGCCTAGTCTTTCTGTGGGGTGTCTTGAATTTAAACATCATGGAGGGCATGGATGGCATGGGATTGTGCTGATTTTTCTGTGTTTTTCGATTTTTTGGGGTGTTCATGGGGACAGGCCATGTGGGTGGGGGCCATTTTGAGTGCTGCTACAGGCAGACCCTGGCCATGTGCTGGAAGGCATGGGGGTATTTTGAATGCAGGCAGTGTTCTTAGGTCTGCCACCATTTTGCCAAGCTTTCAACCTTTATGCCCAGGGGTAGTGAGTGGTGCATGGGCCTAGTCTTTCTGTGGGGTGTCTTGAATATAAACATCATGGAGGGCCTGGATGGCTTGGGATTGTGCTGATTTTTCTGTGATATTCGTTTTTTTGGGGTGTATAACTGAACTGATGTTCCTCTGTCTCCCATTGCTTTTAGGTGCACAAGACTCAAGAGATCCACCAGTGCCTGGAAGAAGTCCTGCAGCGGTGTGTGTGTGCAGCATAACGTCACGCGACGTCACGTCTGGCCACAGACAACTCTGCAACTCGTGCAACTGCGGCCTGCTGTTCTGACCTGATCTGAAGAAGATGGCCCCAAATAAAGTTCCCCGTAGCTCCTCTAGCAAGAAAGTTGCCAGTAAGGAGCAGAAGAAGCAAGTTACCAAGGAGACTGGTGTGCCGCCTGCCACATTTTTGGGGAGTAAAAAAAAAAGTACGCCTGCAGCAGCAGCGGGATCTGCTGGGGACCAAACTGGGAGCAGCACCCCCGCTCCATTGGGCTCAGTGCCACCACCACCACCACCACGCCAACTTAAGTCCAAGCACTTGAGTGCTGCAGAGGCACTTAGTCTAGTTGTTCAATCACCATCGACCAGTGATGTTGGCTCATCGCAAGAAAGTAGCAGCAATGTCCCTCAATCAACACAGGTTGTTGTAACTCATCTGACGAGTGTTGAACAACCGAAGCCACAACAACAACCACATGTGCAAGTACAAGCCCAAGTACAAGTGGAAGGAGAGGCAGCGCAAGGAGATGTGCAAGCAGAGGTGCATGGAGGGTCATAAGTGCCCACAATAGTTGTTCCTCCTGAAGTAGGGGCACATCAGGAAATCGAAAATCAAGGCGAGGTATCATTTGAGGAAGCCACTCTTCCTGGTGATCATTCATTGTCTTCCACACCCCTAGCAAGGAAGAGATCAAGGGTGGTGTCTACATCTTCTTCAAGCACACCTCCTTCTGATGATATGGATCAAAATTGGGAACCAGCACCACTGCCGTCTGAGAGTGAGGCACACCATGATCTGATAAAGGTAGTTAAGCGTAAAAGGAAGCTCGTCCAAAGTCTCTTACTTATGGAGTGTGATGAGGCTCAACAAGAAGTGGCGGATACTGCTGCTGATGAAGACTCTCACGACGACGACGCAGTCATCATAGGCTTCACTCCAGCCTCAGCGGGCATGCAGCAAACAGACATTTTGACCCTAGCCCGAGAAGCTGCTGAGCATGATGATGATGTTGTCGACGATGAGGCAATGGAAACACGACAATCATTGGAGTTAACTAGTACACCAACACCTACCGCTTCCATATTTCTTCCTCGCCAGAAGGGACCTCCTCCATCCACCTGGACCTCAATTAGTGGTGGTGAAAGTGCACAACATAGTAAAGTTCGGCAATCCACATCCTCCACTTCATCTGGCATTAGCAGCATGACCACCAGTATCGCCGTCTCCTCCGGTCCCCACAGACAATTCAAGTCCCCAGCTTGGGACTTCTTTAGTGTTTGCCCAAAAAGGGAAAACTTCGCCATTTGTAGCATTCGTAAGCTTGCAGTTAGTCGTGGTAAGTTTGGTACCAACTATGGAACCGGAGGCCAGAGAGGTCATCTTAAGAGACAGCACGCTGTCCAATGGTTTGCGCACCTAAAGGCGATCAAGGAAGCCCGTATTGCACGTCAAGAAAACATTGATGTTTCATCTGATGATGACGAGGAGGAAGAAAACGTGTCAAACACTTCACTTACACCCAGTACCCCTGTCAGCAGCACACCCCATGTGAGCCACACTAAGAGTGTGGGAGAGAGTGAGACACCAATGCGAAAAAGTTCATCAGCGAGCGTAACTGGGTCAAAGAAATCATCATCATCATCCCCTAAATGCTTGGTCCAGGGCAACATAGAAACATGTTGTTTACAGAAGCGCCATATGAACGCAACCACCCACTGACGCGTCTGTATAACACTAAGCTGGCTAAAATGCTAGCTCTGGACCTTCTCCCTTTTTCTTTTGTAGAAGGGGTTGGTTTTCTAGAATTAGTGGCAGCGCTCTGCCCTCAATGGAAGGTTCCTAGCCGGTTCTATTTTGCCAGAGTTGCGGTTCCAGCACTACATGAAGTTGTGCTGGAGGGGATTGGGGCAGCTTTGCAGAAGAGTGCTGTTCACACTATTCATCTGACAACAGACATGTGGACCAGTGGCGCAGGCGCTGATTACATGTGCATCACTGCACACTGGGTCTCTTTTTCAGGGGTTAAAGCAAAGCTAAACGCAGGTGTTGACCCGGACCAAGTTTTTAAAGCTGCTCGGAAACATGCAACACTAGCCATGTTTGGCTTGGAGAAACGTCACATAGCACAAAACATTTTGGATGAGTTTTACACAAAGGTCTTTCACTGGCTGTCCCCAAAAAAACGGCAGATTGGTTATGTTTCCACGGATAATGGCGCCAATGTAGTTAAGGCCATGGAGCTGGGTGACTATTTCAGAGTGCCGTGTTTGGCGCACTGTATAAACCTGGTTGTTAAAAAATTCTTGCGTGATGAAGACAGTCCAGCGTGCGAGTTAGTGGCCACCTGCCGAAGAATGTGCAACCATTTCAGCCATTCTTTTAAGGCCCGGAAGCATCTGAGGAGCCTGCTACATGAACGTCGAATGCCAGTGAAAGCACTCATCCAGGAGGTGCCAACACGTTGGAACTCAACCTTCTACATGCTTGAGCGTCTGTATGAGCAGTATACGGTACTCGATCACTATTTCTTAACACTGGGTACAGCTCAGAAGGACCTGAGGAAAGATGCGGCGCAATGGGACCTAGTTAAAAGCCTGACAGACATGCTTCGTCCTTTTGAGGTCTTCACGCGTGCAGTCAGCGAGGAGGACTGTAATTTGGGAAAAGCTATCCCATTGTTGTGCATGCTGGAGCACCAACTGAAGGCGGTGTCTTCTGTGTTTCAAAAAGATGAAAAAAACCAAGACCCTTTTGTTTTGGCGGAGAAATTATTAGAGCGCCTACGTGGTGATGAACGTCTTAAAATGATCCACTCAGAACAGCATTACATTTGTGCTACTATTCTGGATCCACGCTACAAAAAGGCGCTGGCAGGCCGAGCATTCTTTCCTTTTGCTGATGAAGATGTTACAAAGTACAAACGTTAGCTAGCCTTGTCAGCTAAGAGGTTTGAAAGAGAACGGCAGCACATTGAAGGAAAAGGCAGTACATCAGCATCAGCAGGCCATCCCCAGTCAAAACAATCCACTTCTGCACCTGTGGCTGTGGCACAAGTGACCTCTCAGCCGTTAAAGACACCGGCAACCGGATCATCTGCACCAGACACAACAGTAACATTGGATGCAGAAGAGGATTGGCTAACTCGGCTTGGGTTTGGTTCTCAAAAGGTCACAGCAAAAAGTAAGCAAAGTGGAGGAACCTTGGAGGACCTTGAGTCGATGGTGCAGGACTATCAGAATGACTCAACAGAGGTCTATGTTAATGCTGACCCATTGGCGTATTGGCATGGGAAAAAAGAATTGTGGCCACAGCTCTCCAACCTGGCTATAAACTACTTGTCTTGCCCACTCGCAAGCGTGTCTTCTGAACGTGTTTTCAGTGGTGCTGGTGGCATTGTAACTCCCAAACGGAGCCGCCTCTCGCCCAAAAATGTGGAGAGGTTAACAATGATCAAGATGAATCAGCACCTCATACCACCAGATTACAAAGTACGAGAAAGCACGCCGCATGAAGACGAGGAGGACAGCAACGTAGATGAGGGAATTTGTTCTCTGTTCGGTGACTCTGACCCACCCTGCCTGAATTCGCAGAGTATGATAACGAACTCTTATTCTTATTCCCTGACACCGAGCCCTGAAAATGAGACAATGAATCAATAACTTTCTTTTTCGTCCCTATTCACTTTTATTCCTGTGTGTCTGTCTTTCTTTTTTTTACGCAGTTAATTTAATTCAAACTTTAATCACCTAATCACAAAAACAAGCCCATCAGCAGAACTGTCTTCACTTGTTTGCTTATTGATTTGAAGGTGCCGCAGTCTGCATTCCTCAGGTTCACAAGTTCAGAAGAACATGCTCCTCTATCCTCCACCTCCAGACTCCTATTTCCCTCAAAGCAGAGGGCTGGATTACGCCCAATGAAGAAAGACTCAGCACTTGTGGGGGTGTTCTACTTCTTTGCGGTGAGTTGACGGCTCTGGGGCCATTGCTGGGAAGCTCTAATACCGGATAAAAGTGGTTTGGACCAAATCGGAGGCGGAAATTATTTTGCGTTTTTGCTGACTTGCTTGCCTTTGAGGTGCTCTTTGGGGGGGTTCCGGGTGTTTGTGGGTAAGTTTTGGGGTCTGGGAGCACTGCTGGGGCAGTCTAATCTTGATTGCATTTGCTTTTCAGGAAATCCGTGGTGGAAAACGGGAGTTATGACCTAGCTGCACAGCGCGTTTGTACCGAACGCCGAGAAATATTGTAAGTATGAGATTTTCCTTTTTGGCTGTTTGGGGGCGTTGTGCTTTTTTGCGGGTGGGTTGGCGGGTCTTGGGGCATTCCTGGGAAGGTCTAATACCGGATAGAAGTGGTTTGGACAAAATCCATGCAGATTTTGTTTTTGCTATTTCTGACATTTTGCTCAATGTAGCGTTTTCGGGGGCCTGTTTGGGGGGCTTCCTGGTGTTTGTGGGTGGGTTTTGGGGTCTGGGAGCACTACAGGCTATGGATACTTTAGATTGCAAGAGGTTTGAAGCAAATCTATGGTGGCAGAGGGGAGTTAGGGCCTAGCTGCAGAGCGCGCGCAGAGTGATTTTGGAAGAAAATGACAAACTCCCAAATTTTGTACTTTTGCTTTTTGGCTGTTTGGGGGTCTTCTACTAGTTTTCGCCTGGGTTGACGGCTCTGGGGCCATTGCTGGGAAGCTCTAATACCGGATAAAAGGGGTTTGGACCAAATCGGAGGCGGAAATTATTTTGCGTTTTTGCTGACTTGCTTGCCTTTGAGGTGCTCTTTGGGGGGGTTCCGGGTGTTTGTGGGTAAGTTTTGGGGTCTGAGAGCACTGCTGGGGCAGTTTAATATTGATTGCATTTGCTTTTCAGGGAATCCGGGGTGGAAAACGGGAGTTATGACCTAGCTGCACACCGCGTTTGTACCGAACGCCGAGAAATATTGTAAGTATGAGATTTTCCTTTTTGGCTGTTTGGGGGTGTTGTGCTTTTTTGCGGGTGGGTTGGCGGGTCTTGGGGCATTCCTGGGAAGGTCTAATACCGGATAGAAGTGGTTTGGACAAAATCCATGCAGAATTTTTTTTTGCTATTCTAAATTTTCTGACATTTTGCTCAAAGTAGCATTTCCGGGGGCCTGTTTGCGGGGCTTCCTGGTGTTTGTGGGTGGGTTTCGGGGTCTGGGAGCACTGCTGGCTATGAATGCTTTAGATTGCAAGAGGTTTGAAGCAAATCCATGGTGGCAGAGGGGAGTTAGGGCCTAGCTGCAGAGCGCGCGCGAAGTGATTTTGGAAATTGGCAAGAAAATGACTAAGTCCCCATTTTTGTACTTTTGCTTTTTGGCTGCTTGGGGGTCTTCTACTAGTTTTCGCCTGGGTTGCGGGCTCTGGGGCCATTGCGGGGAAGCTCTAATACCGGATAAAAGTGGTTTGGACCAAATCGGAGGCGGAAATTATTTTGCGTTTTTTGCTGACTTGCTTGCCTTTGAGGTGCTCTTTGGGGGGGGTTCCGGGTGTTTGTGGGTGAGTTTTGGGGTCTGGGAGCACTG
This sequence comes from Lissotriton vulgaris, assembly GCF_964263255.1. Lineage (NCBI taxonomy): Eukaryota > Metazoa > Chordata > Amphibia > Caudata > Salamandridae > Lissotriton > Lissotriton vulgaris. The sequence goes on from NC_141689.1 coordinate 199,986,932, forward strand.
CTGGGACAGTCTAATCTTGATTGCATTTGCTTTTCAGGAAATCCGTGGTGGAAAACGGGAGTTATGACCTAGCTGCACAGCGCGTTTGTACCGAAGGCCGAGAAATATTGTAAGTATGAGATTTTCCTTTTTGGCTGTTTGGGGGTGTTGTGCTTTTTTGCGGGTGGGTTGGTGGGTCTTGGGGCATTCCTGGGAAGGTCTAATACCGGATAGACGTGGTTTGAACAAAATCCATGCAGAATTGTTTTTTGCTATTTCTGACATTTTGCTCAAAGTAGCGTTTCCGGGGGCCTGTTTGCGGGGCTTCCTGGTGTTTGTGGGTGGGTTTCGGGGTCTGGGAGCACTGCTGGCTATGAATACTTTAGAATGCAAGAGGTTTGAAGCAAATCCATGGTGGCAGAGGGGAGTTAGGGCCTAGCTGCAGAGCGCGCGCGAAGTGATTTTGGAAATTGGCAAGAAAATGACTAAGTCCCCATTTTTGTACTTTTGCTTTTTGGCTGTTTGGGGGTCTTCTACTAGTTTTCGCCTGGGTTGCCGGCTCTGGGGCCATTGCTGGGAAGCTCTAATACCGGATAAAAGTGGTTTGGACCAAATCGGAGGCAGAATTTTTTTTGCGTTTTTGCTGACTTGCTTGCCTTTGAGGTGCTCTTTGGGGGGGTTCCGGGTGTTTGTGGGTGAGTTTTGGGGTCTGGGAGCACTGCTGGGACAGTCTAATCTTGATTACATTTGCTTTTCAGGAAATCCGTGGTGGAAAACAGGAGTTATGACCTAGCTGCACAGCGCGTTTGGACTGAAGGCCGAGAAATATTGTAAGTATGAGATTTTCCTTTTTGGCTGTTTGGGGGTGTTGTGATTTTTTGCGGGTGGGTTGGTGGGTCTTGGGGCATTCCTGGGAAGGTCTAATACCGGATAGAAGTGGTTTGGACAAAATCCATGCAGAATTTTTTTTGCTATTTCTGACATTTTGCTCAATGTTGCGTTTTCGGGGGCCTGTTTGGGGGGCTTCCTGGTGTTTGTGGGTGGGTTTCGGGGTGTGGGAGCACTGCTGGCTATGGATACTTTAGATTGCAAGAGGTTTGAAGCAAATCCATGGTGGCAGAGGGGAGTTAGGGCCTAGCTGCAGAGCGCGCGCGGAGTGATTTTGGAAGAAAATGACTAAGTCCCAATTTTTGTACTTTTGCTTTTTGGCTGTTTGGGGGTCTTCTACTAGTTTTCGCCTGGTTGACGGCTCTGGGGCCATTGCGGGGTGAGTTTTGGGGTCTGGGAGCACTGCTGGGACAGTCTAATCTTGATTGCATTTGCTTTTCAGGAAATCCGTGGTGGAAAACGGGAGTTATGACCTAGCTGCACAGCGCGTTTGTACCGAAGGCCGAGAAATATTGTAAGTATGAGATTTTCCTTTTTGGCTGTTTGGGGGTGTTGTGCTTTTTTGCGGGTGGGTTGGCGGGTCTTCGGGCATTCCTGGGAAGGTCTAATACCGGATAGAAGTTGTTTGGACAAAATCCATGCAGAATTTTGTTTTGCTATTTCTGACATTTTGCTCAAAGTAGCATTTCTGGGGGCCTGTTTGTGGGGCTTCCTGGTGTTTGTGGGTGGGTTTCGGGGTCTGGGAGCACTGCTGGCTATGAATACTTTAGATTGCAAGAGGTTTGAAGCAAATCCATGGTGGCAGAGGGGAGTTAGGGCCTAGCTGCAGAGCGCGCGCGAAGTGATTTTGGAAATTGGCAAGAAAATGACTAAGTCCCCATTTTTGTACTTTTGCTTTTTGGCTGTTTGGGGGTTTTCTACTAGTTTTCGCCTGGGTTGACGGCTCTGGGGCCATTGCTGGGTAGCTCTAATACCGGGTACAAGTGGTTTGGACCAAATCGGAGGCAGAATTTTTTTTTGCGTTTTTGCTGACTTGCTTGCCTTTGAGGTGCTCTTTGGGGGGTTCCGGGTGTTTGTGGGTGAGTTTTGGGGTCTGGGAGCACTGCTGGGACAGTCTAATCTTGATTGCATTTGCTTTTCAGGAAATCCGTGGTGGAAAACGGGAGTTATGACCTAGCTGCACACCGCGTTTGTACCGAACGCCGAGAAATATTGTAAGTATGAGATTTGCCTTTTTGGCTGTTTGGGGGTGTTGTGCTTTTTTGCGGGTGGGTTGGCGGGTCTTGGGGCATTCCTGGGAAGGTCTAATACCGGATAGAAGTGGTTTGGACAAAATCCATAAGGAAAAGCCTTTTGGCACTTTTTGTAACTTAGGGTTCGTTATGGTTAGCCCTAGCAGCAGGATTGCATGTGTTTCGGGGTGTTCTAGATTTTTGCAACTGAGTTCTGGGGTCTTAGAGCACTCGTGAGAATGTGTAATTGTGGTTGCAAGTCATTTGAAGAAAATCCATGGTGGGAAAGGGGGGATTTGGCATAGTTAAATAAAGCCTTTGCCACTATTCCTAACTTACGGCTAATTAGGGTTAGCAGTATTTCTATTGCATGTGTTTGGGTGGGGGGGTTTTCGAGTCTTGGAGCGATGCTGGCTATGGATACTTTTGCTTGCTTGCAAGTGGTTTGAATACAATCCACGGTGGGTAAGGGGGTATTTGGGCCTACTTTTACTTTCAAAGTACCTTTTGTCACCAGTTTTCTGCTAGGCCTCGTTTTTTGAGATCTGATTGGGGGTCTTCTACATTTTTGCGAATGGCTTTAGTAAGGGTCTCGGTGGGAGCACTGCTGGGAAGGTCTAATTTTGTTCTAAAACACAGTTTACAGTACACCTAGCTTGAGGGGAAAGATCCGCTAAATTAATTTGCCCATACTTATTTATCCTTCAAAAGGTGACTCAGACAGAGTACGCACTTTCAAAAATATTGTACTGTCTATTAGGAAACTCAAAGTGTGACTTTTTGCACTACACAGCGTACATACCTTATATTTATTTAACAGTGGTGTTCTAATATACCTTCCTGTTTTTCGTTCAATAATTACAGGCCGGGTTTCAGTCTGTGCAATGGGGAAAAAAGGATGGAGTCAGGCTTCACATTAGCGAGCCGCAATTCAGCATCCGCCAGGCAGGCAGTGGACAGGGTGTCTTCTGGTCACCAACATTGATGGACAAAGCGTCAGCTGGAATGGAGGAGTGCCGCTAATAAGAGGAATTGTTTGCTGCATGCAACTTACTTACCAAATTCCACAGGACAACTACAACAACATACAGATACAGTATCCATTGTTTTCTTCTATGAGTGTGACTGCATTTCTTGGATCTCTCTCTGCTTCTAAATTGATCCCTACAGCCATTCTATAGGTTTTACTTCGGCTATTTTTTAAACCTAATTTAATGTAAGAAGTGTTTCTCTGAGTGCAGAGATAGGCAAGTGAAAACGCTGCAGCCCTGTACTGTCGCATTCTAGTACTACTTACCTTTCAGTAACAATGCATACAGTAGTGCATGCACTTCCTTTATGTCACTTAAAAGATTTATGGTTAGCTTTGTACCCAAAGATTTCTTCATCTTTAATTATTGTTTGTCCATGCTGTGCTTTTTTTTTTCTTCTCTCAACAAAACCTACCCAAAAAGAAACCCCCATTCCCATCCATTTTTCAAACCCTAACCCTCTTCCCCCGGGCTGTGTGGTTTTGCCTGATGTGTGACTAAATGACATCAATAATACCACACACTTGCTGGGGAGGTTAAGGTCATAGCAACAGGCTGGTGAAGGAATCCGAGGATATATTCTAGACTTACTCAGCTTCAGTACTATTTCTTGTAGTAGTAGCTAATGTCAAAGAAATTCAACACAAGTACAAGTTATACTTTCAATACTTTACCATTTGTTAGGCTACATTGTGGCACTGTTCTAGTGTACTGTCACCTGCTATATTCTCTATCGTACCGTTGTAATGCTACAGTAAGGACAAACCAGGTTTCATTTTCTTTTTTTCCATAGGCATGCAACTGCCACTGTGTCACACCAGTAGTACCACCGCAATGAGGAGGACATTTCATCCGCCCAGGATTGCCAACCTTAATCGCCATTTCCCGTGGAGCCAGCCCTGGGCCTAGCCCTACTTTCAAACACAAATTACAGGTAAGATAAGCGTTTGGTGGGAGGTAGTATAATGGAGTATTAGGAGAGACGAGAGATTGACGGTAGTACTACTAAAGTCCTAGGACTCTTGAATTCACTTACTCTGTGAGAGGCACTTAGTGTTGAAAACATTTAGCCATTTACACTTAAAGGAAGAAAATGACACAGACTTAAGTTTCAGGAACACAAACTTTCTGTTAAACCCACACCCACCAGACTCAAAAGCAGTAAAAAACAGGTATGCTCAGATAAAGTTTCAAAAAATATATTTTTGTAGCCCTAACAAAATAATCTCCCGCAAGACCCTCCCTAACCCCAACGATTGTCCTTCAAAAGTCCCAAAAACAACCCAACTCCCAATTCCCACCCCCCAAAAGCCTCTAAAAAAGGGGTAAGGGACCCTACGGCAGGCTGCTGTTCACTTTTGCGGCCAGGGCATCATACTCCTTGCGAAGGGTGGCATGGTCGGAGCTGAGGCCCTCCACCAAGGTCTTGTACGTTAGGACCTCCTGCTCCAGGTAGGACACTCTGAGGGATAGGCGGTGCTGGCGTGCCTTGAAACGCCTGTGGGGGGCAGCTGCTGTCTTTGCTGCTCGGCGGTGGCGGTTGGCTTTGGTAGCCCGGCTCCGTACCGCTAGAGCACTGCGCTGGCTGGCAGCCCGTGGGGGCACGGAGGAGGATGCAGCTGTCCCAGTGGATGTTGTACCAGTAGACTGCGTGTCCTCCTCCTCCAGGGCCACCAGCCGCCGATATTCGGCGACAGTGGCATCCAGCCTCCGTTGCCGGGCCATTCGAGCCAGCTCCCTCCTTGATGGTCTGTTTGATTTGGAAGGAGCAACTATATGAAGAAAGAAAGACATAGTCTGTAACTACTGCTCCTTAAGATTAACACAAAATGATTGAGCAGAAAGTTGTGTCACAGTACAAGTAGCAAATTGAAAGCACTGTACATAACTATTGAGGACAGTATCTATCTAACCTCCCACTTCTTCATCCTTGCTCTAACATTAGTGGGAGTTTAAGGAACAAATTCTACGAGCACTATGGACTTCCATTACAGTCGACTATGACAGTACACCAGTCTTATTCTTCTTCTTCTCTCTTGTTTAGGAAAATTGGTACGTTATCTTATCCAAGCCGGCATAATGGCAGCGCCGTGAACTTGCACCCGAGAAAAACAGACGCACACCATGATGAGTGAGACAGACTTGCGTTACTGTACCGGTCCAGTACATGCAGGTGGTGAAGCTCTTACTTTTCTATTACAGGTGGCACTGAGAATACTCTGTTAAAAGGGCTACTGCTTAATTAATTTAGCTTTCACCCTACAGTGCAAATGAGTACTAGAAAAGGAAAATGAAGAAGCTAAATAATCTGATTATCTATCACTTCACATGGGATGTATTTGATGGGATGACTTTAGGTGCTTTGCTTATTATTGAGTGAACAGTGATACACCCACACATGAATGACTTACTACTACTAAACTAAAGTTATTAAGAGAGGTAGGGAGTGTCCACCGTAAGAACCGGATATATGTTGTGCTTGCAGTTGCAATACAAACTACTGCTACTATTCATGGTAGTATTTGGACAAAATTACAACTTCTTTTCCTTGCCTTTCATACACTGGAACGGACGTGCAGGTGCGGTGTTACATGCTCTTCAAAGTAACACTTAGTTCATCCAATGACCGTCTACTCTTTCATATGCTATCTAAGAGTATATGCTATCTAAGAGTCAGATAGTACCATGATCCAGGCATCTATCCATTCAAAGTATATGCACACATACAGTTTCTGTTTCACCCACCCAGGCTGTTCTCCTTCCACCCATCCTTGCTTCATCATTCATCCAGCCATGCACCATACCATATTCTTCCCTTCCCAGCCACCTCGGGGACCAAGCAAACACATATCATTCTTCTTTGCCAGTCATCATTAAATTTCTCGTCCTTCCACACTTACTTACACCCTTCTTTCGCTTTTCGTTCATCACATCCATCAAGTTCATCTCGGATCTGATTGGGATTCTTCTCGCCAAAAACTACACAGCTAAGACGAAGTATATTTAGAGGAGGCTACTGCCTGGTTGATTTATAATACACCCGTGCAGATAGGGGGCGCAGGCTCCTTGCACTTGCTGGTGCGCCCCCTCCCCCTCCCAGAGCCCCAGATAGCACACTCTGCAGTCTTCAATCCCAATAAGTAAGGAATATATAGCTTACCTCTGCCCGCCACCACCGTGTGAACCCTCACAGGCACACAGGTGTCGTCCGGCACTTGCACTGCATCCTCCCCAGAAGTGTTCCCCTTATCCACCACTACCTCCTCCGCGCTGGCCCCGCCACCAGATGTTCCACCTACAAAGAACATTTAAGAATGTTAGAATACACCACTCACTACTATATAATATTTGGTCTAGGAATAAAGAAATGGTAAAAAAACAGCAAACAATGTAATAATTTGTGGCTGTCTACTCTAAAGTAAAAATGTCCCTTTTTCGAGGGAAGGCTGTTGTCTTGCTGCACTTTTTGGCACAACTGATGAATGTGTGCTTTTTATTTTTAACACGCACCACTTTTTCTCCTAACAGTCAGAAGCTTGACTTCTAAGAACACGAGCAAGATCAAGTTCAAACCGGGTGAGAGCTCGGCTCGACCACAAGAAATCTGTCCAATTAATCGTCAGCACTAAGCACTTTTCCATTTTCAGTTAAACGTTTACTTTTATGACAAACTTGATTTTAATAAATGTGTTTACTTTTAATAAAGCTTTTAAACTTAAATAGACTCTGTGGTTTTTGGTCCTCCAGAATAGAGTGGCTGAGCTAAAGGTTTTGGAATTTTTGCAAGCATGAGTCCGTGCCCCTGACACTTCTTGACTCTGACTCCGTACTCTTGTCCTGCGTTGGATAATCTAATCATCATTGGGGATCAATCATCGGTGACTTTGGGAGCTAAATGACTCTGCCACACTATCTAGTCAGTAAGGAGATTGGGGGTTCAACTACAAAGTCTGTTATCACTGAGGTATGTGGAAAGTCTAACAGCACCTATTATAATTGATAGGCTAAGCAATGCATTATTTAGTGTCCATAGTTCTGTTTCTGCAGATTTGTCCCTGCAACAGTAGTAGAATGGATTGTCCTCCTATCCAAACCAAAAGTAAAGTAGTATCTTATTCTTTCTTGGTGGTCATTCACCTTTTTATTGTTGGCAATTGTCAAAGCATAAACATTTAGAAGACTTGAAAAGACAGTATGGACAATCCCAGAGAACTGCACTCAGTGCATAGAGCTATTGCTGACTAGAATGGGAGTCCAATGGAATTGCCAAATGTGCAATCTTAGTTAGTTACACAGACAGATTAATAAGAATAATCTAGTAATACCACAGGGAGTCATAGTCGAGGCAGGATACGAATTTAGATCCAGTCTACAAGAAGATCAAAGACGATTTAGAAAAAATCGAATGAGGAACGCTAGGAAAAAATAGGTACTCAATAATAAAATTAAAACTTACCGGGGCCAGCAAAGGAGCCCTCGCCTGCCCGATCCTGGCCTGCATCCTGGCAAACAGCAGCCTCCTCCTCCTGTGTCCTCTTGCCCCTGGGGGAGCTGATGAACAACATGAAAGAAAGAAAGACCAGAAAACATGGATGAGATTTGTCAACCAAATCAAACATTTCAAAAGAACAATAACAAAATATTTTGGCGAAATAGCAAATAGACAAGTATTCCACGGGATATATTGACCGATCTCATGTGGTCTACTATGTTATTAGTATTGCTTGATTTGCGGACCGTCGACTTGGAAAGTTCTTATGTAACTCACTAAACAAAGTACTAAAAAGGTTTGCCTAGGACTGGCAGGCAGCAGTCCGCAGCACACGAAGTGACAGACAAAGTCCATCGTGATTGCAGATCACCGACAACACTAAAGTTTCCTACTACATTAACCAGTCATTAAAATACTCAAACTATCAATCCACCACCACTATTTCTTTTTATCGCCATGTGTACAAAGGAAGGACTGGACTTGAGTCTGTAGGGGCTGATTTAGAAGCCCCTTGCGGCTCTTTTGCTCCATTGTTGCGTGACTTTTGTGACGCAGCGGCAGAACAAAAGAGGCGCCATGGTGCGGCGTATATTAACAACGTGACGCATATGGGAGATGCATCACGTTGTAAAGCCCTGCGCCATCAGGGGGCGTTCCGGCGCAAGGGAGGGCGTTCCTGCGCAGGAACGCATCCTAAAAGTGGCTGAGGGAAATCTACAAGATTTCAATCAGTCACTTTGAGGACAATGATGCGTGACTTAAACCCTGCGCCTGCTTGAAGCAGACGTACGGCTTGACGCAGCATTGGGGAGATAGGACACCCCAGAGCATTGCTGGAGCTGCGCCATCGTTGCGACGCAACTCCTGCAATGCGCCGCCTTTACGGCACAGATGCGTAACGCTTTGGTGACGTTTTAGGCCCATGGTGCGCCGCACTGTAAATACGGCGCACCATAGGTGGTGGTGGCGTGGCGCACAATTACTGGCGCATCCCTGCTACTTTGCAGGGATGCGCCGGTAATTAAAAATCTGACCCTTAGTGTCTAGCATTAGGCAGTTCTTTAAACTACACTCATGCATAATTTCACAGGCCAAGGAAATGAGCACAAAATCGAAAACAAATAAGCATAGTAGCAGCGCTACTGAGAAGGAGAGCAGTGCACCTGAAATGCACAGAAGATTTTGAAATATAATTTACCTACAATGTAATCAGCAGCATTATTGCTCTTGGTAAAAAACAAAAATTTGCAAGATAATAACACACAGAGCAGGAGAAAACATAGTAAAGAAATAGCTACTACTACTCACCAAGCCCGGGGATCTCAAGGTCGAGCAGGTCGAGCAGATCGCGTTCCCGGTCCAGGACATCCGTCCAGCGGTGGGTAGCCTGGTTGTAGGTGCGCCGGACCCGAGAGTGGTGGTACATGGCCCGGCACACCTTCTCCCACCGCTACCGGCGCTCCTGGATCCCGTACCGCTAGCGATCCTGCCGCCTGCCATGATGGTCCTGGGGAGGCGGCGCTGAACAGAAAAAATTAGTGCGGCCACCTCCTCCGGTCTGAAGATCTCCCGGGGTGCGACCTGCTCCCCCCTCAAACGCCCGCACGGGAGCCGGGCACGGGGTGCGGGACCCTTCCCCTTCTCGGGATGCTTCCCGGCTCCCTTCACTATGGTCTGGGCAGAAAGGAAGCTAAATAATAAAGAAAATAGAATAGGGAAGAGAAGAAAAGAAAAGAGTTTAAAAAAGTAGTTCTAAATTAACCAAAAGTAGCAGAAAACACAAAAATATAGAGCTAGAAAAATAGAGAGATAGATAATAAGTAAAATAGATAAAAACAACTTCAAACAAGCAAAGGATGGCAGAGATACAGAGAGGATACAAAAAGCATGCCCAGAACCATAGCAATGAATGAGAAACAAGAAGGCTGCACCCGTTCACGACCTCGCGGGTAAGTTCGCGCGAGATTTTCCTCGCGAACACACGCGAAATTGTACTAGCGAGCCACACACTTTGCGAGAATACACATCGCGCCCGGAAACGGAAATACATCATGCAAACAAGATGGCCGCGCCCTTGAACGACCACGAGGGTAACTTTGCGCCGTTGCACTACAAGTGGCTCGCTAAAACGCACAAAACCTTGCGAACTAACACGCCGCAAAAAAACAAATCACATATTCGCACAAATTCGCGGCTTTCGAATCCGATCTCGCGCAAGTTCGCGCCCCACGAATCCCGCAAAATTGCAGAAAAACGAGTTTTGCAAAACTGAAAGCACTCAGCAGGTGCAAGAGTTCAAACTCATCATTAGTAACCATTCCCTGTAGTGCTTCCTGACTGGGGCCCCTCCAGAGTTCAGTTGCTAGTTGCAACAATTGTATGACCCTGCTCTGACCCTCAGAGCAGGCTCATAGAATAGCTACAAGTAGGCCACAAAGGTCCTGGAAAAAAAATTGCACTGCAACAGAAAGTAAATTGCTGATAAGGAAGCAGGTGCCAGCCCTGGAATTTTAAAACAGTGACACATTTTTAAACCAACCCCAAATTAATTCATGTCAGTTGAAGCAGGGCAGGTGTGCTTGCTTTTCCCCCCCATAATCTACAGTGATGATGAACCAGAGGGTGGCATTGATGTACCTGAGGGTGGCATGGGTGATACAGAGGGTGGCAGTGGTGAAACAGAGGGTGCTGGGAACCTGTGATGATGAACCAGACGTAGAAACAACATAGTCGCGACCGTTGCGAGCCGACAAGTAAGTTCGCAATTGCGAACTGGTACCAAACCCTCGCAAACTGGCAAAAACCCGTGTGAACACAAAAAAAAATCCGCAAATTTGCGAGAATTTGCGGATTTTGCGGATTGCGAGTTCGCAAATTCGCAAAATTCGCGAACGCCAGATTCGCAAAATTCGCCCATGCTTACTAAGGGCCATGCATTAATGTTGGGTAAGATGTGCGGGACATAGGCCTTTGAACTAGTGAGAATCAGGCTGTTCTATTGTACCTGTATATAGAAGATGAATGTTTTGGTCATCAATGAGAGGAAATGGAAAACAGAGGGATGAGGTAGTAAGGAAAATGTCCTGTGCGTGAACACTAAAAGAGTAAAGGACAACAGTATAATGTGGGTCTATGAAAGACCTTTGCACGTGGAGACTGTGCAAAGAAAGAGGGGGAGGGAAGAAAAAAGGAGAGAAGGGGGGTGAAACGAGATGGTAGAGAATGTTAGAAGGAAAATAACATGAGCTCACCGCTCTGCCGGTCATAATTCCAACCCGGCTGGGCTAGAACATTCAAGTAAACTTGGGTAGATCTATAGGTATCTAACAATTAAAGGAAAAGAAAAGGGGTTTATGATCACATCATGCAGTCAGATATGACAAGCACCTGAGCATTTCTGGTCATTCTGTAATTATCCACAGTAAGAATGTAAAAGAGGAAGGCATCGCTCACCAGACGTGCCATGAAAATGAACATCTGGCACCTTCTGACACAAATCTGGTTCGGTTGACTATAATTTAATGGTCGCGAATATACAAGAATCAATGTGGACGAGCTGTGAATACATAAAACAAAAGCCTGTTGTCAGGGTATTAGGACTGATTGCGGTGCATTAATAGGATAAGAAGCCAGTAAAAAGTAAAAATTTACCAGGGTATCTGTGGCCTGAGTAGCGGGGTGCCGTGAGGGAGATTCAATTGAGGAACAGATAATTCCAAGGTCTTGGGTGATCTTAAAAGCAGATCAGTTTCACGTTAGTTAGCTAACCATTGTTCACATTATAGATTAATGGTGAACATCATTTGAAAACGGGAGGTGCTGTAAGTCTTACCTTAGGGCGAGTAGCCAAGGAACCCTCACTGCTGATCACTGTGTTCCGGGTCATGGACACGTGAACTGAAGGCCGGAAGTAGAAAATAAGCTGTCGACGGCTCACCATCAATGAAATAACAGAAAAAAGGCAGGAGCGTAAATCTCATTTGTTACGTTAGTTAGTGCAAGTTTACAAGAAAGACTAATAACTGCCTTTCAGTTGGGTGTCAATGAATAAAAGTTATCCAAAAAGTGGTTTCAAAAATCCGACCTCTACTTTGTAATGTTCACTAATCAATGTTGATGATCTGCAGTTTTACCTTATTACGAATTTAATATTTCTTCTTATACTGGGACAAGAAAGGCCGAAGTTGATGGTTTGGGGAAATAAAAGTTTGTGCAAAATCTTCACAACATAAACTTGTAGGGGGAGTCAGACATGATATCTCAAGCTTAGGTACAGGAGTGAAAGAGTAGTGAGGACAGTGTAGAGTAGAGTTTAGTCACCACGTTGTACGTGAACTCGTCCATGCCCTAGTGTACTGCCTCCACATTGTGTGCTCTTCGTATTGAAAGTGCGTTCCAATGTGCTCCCATTAATGAAAACACATAATGAAAATCATCACAAAGCAATTATGGTACTTTCCCAAAGTCAATGTTACAAAACAAAAGGTACTGTTTAACAATAAATGGGTGATTGTTGGATAACAAGACATGACGGTATTGGAAACAAAAATAAGAAAGGGACCTGAAAACCATCATAAGGTCAACATGGCCGATACAGTTTTGCATGGTTCCAGTAATAATGTACACGAATATAGACAAAGTCCAACATTACAGTGATGAAAGCAAAGGAATGGACAAAAACGCAACTCAGCAATAATCAGGTCACAATATCTTTTGCCGAATTTGCGTATTTGCGAACTCGCAATCCGCAAAATCCGCGAACTCTCGCGAATTTCTTTTTTTTTTGTGTTCGCAAGGGTTTCTGCCAGTTCGCGAGGGTTTTGTACCAGTTCGCAATTGCGAACTTACTTGTCGGCTCGCAACGGTCGCGACTTTGTTGTTTCTACGTCTGGTTCATCATCACAGGTTACCAACACCCTCTGTTTCACCACTGCCACCCTCTGATAAACCCATGCCACCTTCTCGTACATCACTGCCACCCTCTGATTCATCACTGTAGATTATGGGGAGGAAAAGCAAGCACACCTGCCCTGCTTCAACTGGCATGAATTAATTTGGGCTTGATTAATGTGTCACTGAATTTAAACTTCCTGTCTGGCACCTGCTTCCTTATCTGTAATTTGCTTTCTGTTTCAGTGCAATTTTTTTTCCCAGGACCTTTGTGGCCTACTTGTAGCTATTCTATGAGCCTGCTGTGAGGGTCAGAGCAGGGTCAAAGAATAGTTGCAAGTAGGCAACTGAACTCTGGAGGGGCCCCTCAGGAAGCACTACAGGGAATGGTTACTAATGATGAGTTTGAACCTTTGCACCTGCTGAGTGCTTTCAGTTTTGCAAAACTCGTTTTTTTGCAGAACAGCAACTGTACGTAGGCAACTGAACTCTGGAGGGGCCCCTCAGGAAGCACTACAGGGAATGGTTACTAATGATGAGTGAACTTCTGCACCTGCTGAGTGCTTTCAGTTTTGCAAAACTCGTTTTTCTGCAGAACAGCAACTGTAATGCCCCAAACAAACTTACTTGTGAAAGTTAATTTCTAATCCAAAAGTGATCCAAAGAAAGTCAAAAAGGCCTCAAATCCAAAAAAGTGCAAGCAAATGTCAACCTGAGGAGTTATTCTGATAAAAATCATCATTTTCAGAAGGTTTATGCTGCTTGCTGGTAGATTTCTTGTGCAGAATTGCAAATTTTGTAATTTCGCGAGTGCGAGATTGTTGCTGCCCGCCGCATCTACATGTTCGCAATTGCGAACTCTCGCGATGCGTCGCCAAACTCCCGCGGGATCCCGCAGCAAGATCCAAACTGGCGCAGCACTTGCAAAATATCGAGAAAAACAACTCGGCAAACGCTGAATGACGGTAAGTAAACGCCACACGCCGCAATATTGTATCACCATGCAAAAAAATCCGCTGCGTGCGAATTTGCGGATTTTCGGTAAATTCGCGGGAGTTCGCGGATTGCGAATCTACCAAAAATCTGCAAAATCCGCGAGCGGAACGGATTTTCCGCCCATGCTTAATCACAATGTAATCACTGATTATTACGTCTGTCTTCAAAACATTATATGGAGAAAAGACACATGCAAGAGGACATGGATAAGCATTGTACTTGTGCTATCCGTTCGGGGCGTGTGCAGTTGAATCCTTAGTCGAATGTATTACAGTAATGAAAAAAACCGGAACATTTCAAAGTAGACCTGGATATCACTTATAATTATTATTTATTTATTTATTTAATTTCTATAGTGCACTATCACCTAACAGGCATCTTCGCGCTCGTAACTCAGATTGACCATCGTGGCGAAGGCTCCCTATAACTCAACCCTAATTCTTAGGAAATAACCATGTTTTTAGGTTCTTTCTGAACGGTAGGAGTTCACTGAGTTGTCTCAGTTCAAAAGGTAGTGTGGGGCAGCAACCCCAAATGATCTGCCTCCTGCTCTAACTTTTTGAAAGCGGGGGACTTTTATTAATTTTGCCCCGGAGGAGCGCAAAGTTCTGCCAGGGACATACCATTCAAATTTGCGTTGAAGGTAACTAGGTCCCTTAATGGTCTTGAAATAGTACATCTCCAATATTGGGAAAGGAAAACATCAAAGGTGCAAGTTGGACCGATGTCTGTGGATGGGAAACAGTGGGTAAAACTCGACTAGCTATGGTACCTGCATTAGTTTCCTAGGAAATATTGCATCTCATGGTCACAGTTAAGGCCACGTGCCACTGTATGCAATCGCATGATCCACATAGCCTCAGTACGTCTAAGTCTGAGTTCCATATTTCCACCCCGTACGTTAGGCTGCATCACATCAATACCAAAGAAAAAAACTTTCTTGTCTGCTCCCTGTGCTGGACATGCAGCTGCATGTAATGCCGCAGGGTATTTTGGGTCTTGTTTGTGAATGGCCCTGATGTGTTGCGTGATTCTTTCCTCCAATGGTCTGATGGTGCTACCAACATAGATTTTTCTACACATGCATTGTATGATGTATATAACGAACCTAGTGGTGCAATTGATATTTACCTTGATGTCATACCTTTTTCGGTCAAAACTCATGACATCCTTAATGCCCTGTTTAGCCCACCTACATACCCCACAAAAGCCACACTTGTAAAAACCTAGGGTGTGTGGTCTAAGTCAGGTTGCTTCTTTGGTGCTATGTGATATGGTTGGGCTCAATCTGTTCTTTAAAGTCTTGCCCCTCCTGAATGTAATCTATGGGTGATTCGTAATGTGGTCTTGAATTGATTTGTCCGCTTGTAAAATGCCCCAGTGTCTCATGAAGCTTCACCTGATTGAATGTTTACCTTTACCAATATTGGAGATGCACTATTTCAAGACCATTATAAGTGATATCTAGGTCTACTTTAATATGTTCCTGTTTTTTTAACATGTTAACATGTTGATATCTTTTCATTACATTAATACATTAGACTAATGATTCAACAGCTCACGCCCCGAATGTATAGCATAAGTACAATGCTTATCCATGTCCTCTTGCATGTGTCTTTTCTCCATATACTGTTTTGAAGACAGACGCAATAACCTATGAGTGATTACATTGTGATTATGTTTACATTTTTTTTTCAAAATCTATAAATGTTCAATATATTTCCATTCAGGTTAACGAGGTGGCAAAAGATATTGTGACCTGATTATTGCTGAATTGCATTTTTGTCCATTCCTTTGCTTTTATCACTGTAATGTTGGACTTTGTCTATATTTGTGTACATTTTTACTGGAACTGTGCAAAATGGTATGGGTCATGTTGACCTTGTGATGGTTTTCATTTCCCTGTCTTATTTTTGTTTCCAACACCATCATGTCTCGTTATACAACAATCACCCATTAATTGTTAAACAGTACATTTTGTTTTGTAACGTTGACTATGGGAAAGTACCATAATTGCTTTGTGATGATTTTCATTATATGTTTTCAATAACAGGCGCACATTGGAACACACTTTCAATACAAAGAGCACACAATGTGGAGGCAGTACACTAGGGCATGGACGAGTTCACGTACAACATGGTGATTAAACTCTACTCTACACTGTCCTCACTACTCTTTCACTCCTGTATACCTAAATTTGAGATATCATGTTTGACTCCCCTACAAGTTTATATTGGGAAAGATTTTGCACAAAATTTTATTTCCCCAAACCATCAACATCGACCTTTCCGGTCCCAGTATAGGAAGAAATATTAAAATCGCAATATGGCAAAACTGCAGATCATCAACATTGAATAATGAGCGTTACAAAGTAGAAGTCGGATTTTTGAAACCACTTTTTGGATACCTTTTATTTACTGACACCTAACCGAAAGGCAGTGATTAGTCTTTCTTCTGAAGTTCCACACTAACTAACGAAACGAATGAGGTTTACGCTCCAGCCTTTTTTCTGTTGTTTGATTGATGGTGGCCCGTCGACAGCTTATATTCTACTTCC
Organism: Lissotriton vulgaris; assembly: GCF_964263255.1. Lineage (NCBI taxonomy): Eukaryota > Metazoa > Chordata > Amphibia > Caudata > Salamandridae > Lissotriton > Lissotriton vulgaris. The sequence continues at coordinate 200,002,997 of NC_141689.1, forward strand.
GGCCTTCAGATCACGCGTCTATAACCCAGAACACAGTGATCGGCCTTACTCGCCCTAAGGTAAGACTTACAGCGCCCCCCATTTTCAAATGGTGTCCACTGTTAATCTATAATATGGATAATGGTTAGTTAACTAATGTACAACGGATCTGCTTTTCAGATCACCCACGTCCTTGGAATTATCCATTCCTCAATTGAATCTCCCTCACGGCGCCCCGCTACGCAGGCTACAGATACCCTGGTAAATTTTCACTTTTTACTTGCTTTTTATCCTTTTAATGTACCGCAATCAGACCTAATACCTTGATGGCAGTCTTTTGTTTTATGTATTCACAGCTCGTCCACATTGGATCTTGTATATTTGCGACCTATAAATTATAGTCAACCAATCCAAATTTGTGTCAGAACGTGCCGGATGTTCCTTTTCAAGGCACGTCTGGTGAGGGATTCCTTCCTCTTTTACACTCTTTTACTCTGGATAATTACAGAATGACCAGAAATGATCAGGTGCTTGTCAAACCTGACGGCATGATGTGATCTTAAACCCCTTTTCTTTTCCTTTAATCGTTAGATACCTATAGAGCGACCCAAGTTTACTTGAATGTTCTAGCCCAGCCGGGTTGGAATTATGACCGACTGAGTGGTAAGCTCATCGTTAGTTTCCTTCTAACATTCTCTATCATCTTGCTTCACCCCCCCTTTTCTCTTTTTTTCTTCCCTCCCCCTCTTTTTTATGCACAGTCTCCACGTGCACCGGTCTTTCATAGACCTACGTTATACTGTTGACCTTTACTCTTTTAGTGTTGACTCATAGGACATCTTCCTTACTACCTCTTCTCTCTGTTTTCCATTTCCTTTCACAGAGGACCAGGACATTCATATTCTATATACAGGTACAATAGAACAACCTAATTCTCACTAGCTCAATGGCCTATGTCTCTCACATCTTACCCAACATTAATGCAAGGCCCTTAGCTAGTTTTACTCTCGTACATATGGCTTCTCAAAACTCCTTTAGTTTATGTATATACCACTGATATCAGCACTTTCCGCATTCATTTAGAATTGCATCCTTCACATGGACTTTGTCACCAAATGGTGGTGTGGGTTTCCACGAATTAAGCTGCATTCTAATCAGATATAATCGTCTTAGTTTTGAGATATTTTGAATGTGAGCCATGATGTCTGTATCATCCTTATTCCTTGTATCCTTCCCAGCCCTGAGGAAGTTCCGTAATTATTTTCCAATTGCGACGAAACACGTGCCGGCTGGTTTTCTTCTGTTCGTTGTCTCTTAACTAAAAAAAACTTAAAAGACAGAACATTATTCAACACATCCGAAGATATTTCTCTCATTGATGGCTACCATACTGTAGTTCTTGTACTTACTTACATACTGTTTATCCACTATTATGTGTGCCTAGGTTGTTGATTTATGGTATATTCAGGTGTAGTTGAGGCTGGGCACAGCTCCTCTCTCCCATCCATCCAGTGATGTCCTATCCAGTCATGCCTAAGCTCCCATTGTGTGTGGATGTCTAGGAGAAATACCCAAAGCACAGCTGCCACTTGCACCAAGCCATGTGACCAGAGACAGGCTTCAGGCTCTAAATGGCAAAGACAAGAAGATTAAAACTTTTTAAAAGTTGTTTTTCAGAATTGTAAAATTCAACTTCACCATAAGTTCAGAAATTAAATTAGAATTCCAGGGACGCCAACATGAACTGGTCATCTCTTCCAATTAGAAATTTACACTTATAGAATGTAATAACACAACTCCAATGTTATCCTATGAGAGAGATAGGCCTGGCAGGAGTAGAAACACGAATTGAAGAGTTTTTCACTAACAAGATATGTAAAGGTTAAAAGTACAGGTCCTACTTTGTACATACATTGCGCTCTGTCCTCTGGGCTGTCCAGGGCCTATCCTTGGAAGGCCTTACATGTATTAAAAAGGAAGATTTGGGCATGGTAAAATGTTTATTTTGCCAGGTCGAAATGGCAGTTTGATACTCACACACAGGCTCTACAATGGCTGGCCTGAGACATGTTGAAGGGCTACTTAAGTGGGTGGCACAGCCAGTGCTGCAGGCCCACTTGTAGAATTTAATGTACAGGCCCTGTGTATTTGATATACCACTTTGCTAGGGACCTTTGTTAGGTTGAATATGCCAATCAGCTGTAAGCTAATTTTACCAAAATTTAGGGCTTGAGCGCAACCATTTTTGCACCAGCTAGTAGGGCGCAGGGTCCTAATGCCAACCCAAATAAATCTGAAAATTAGGAGGATCAAGCAAAAGGTTTGGAGAAAGACACCCTGAAGCAGACAGGGCTGACGGTCTTCAAATATGCTATTTTGTCCCCAGGCCCTACATCTTCCAGTTGGAGCAGCAGCATTTTTAAGTCACACAACCAGACAGCCCAGTACATGAATCTCATTATAAGCTGGCTCAGAGTAATATGTCACATTTTGAAATATATTGAGAAATCAAGATATGTCAAACATATTCCAGGCCCCACAACTGGATCACAAGGCAGAGACTCTGACCTGACTTTTATATCCTACGACAATCTAGAGATACACACTGAAACAAAACGCATGTTGCACTACACCCCAAATAGTACAGGCTCTTTTGTCTCCAATGAAATCATAATACCTTTAGTTTGGGTCACATTGGTCACAGTTCTACCTCTGCTCAAATGCCAAACATGGCCTGCACACTTATCTCCATATCAATGATGACGGAGTGAAGATTGTTATATTTTTTCCCTTATTTCTCCCACCTCGCAAGTTCCACATATGTTTTAAGCTTGTTTAAATGTATGGAATGTTGAAATTGTTTGGATTGACTTGGCACCAACCTATTTCTGGTGTCGTTTTTAGCATAATGCTATATGTCTCTCTTTGGTTCTTCCTGCTGTTTTCTGTGTAGTTTATCTGTGAATTATTTCACTGTCCATTTCTGGAGCCAAGATTGATTTTGTCTAATTGGCCTCTTTCATACTTTTTGGGCTCAATTCAAAAGTGTTTTGAAATACATAGATATTATTTACTCTTGTAATACTCATGACTTTCTTCAGGAATTCAGGAGTAAGTCAAGAGTGTCCAAGAGCAGGTCACAACAAACTTTTTGTGACGTTGTCCCTTTCTCTTCTTCTTGATCCAACAACAGAAGATGATATTCTCACAGTGATTGTGTTTTTCCATAATTTCTTTGAACGGTTATTGTTTCTTTTGTCTCCATGTTCTCAAGCCACATTTCCTTGCTTTCTGATTTGTTCTTGGAATACAGAACCGTTAATTGCAGCTGTCATAAAGATTCATGAACAGGACTGCTGGGAATTTGGCAATGCCTACCTAAGCAATTCTGCATCTGATTTTCATCTTAACTTCTGTTTTTCACATTGTATCTGAAATGCATTGGGTGGAGTTTGACAGTTTGGAATAGATCCATTCAGTTTTAGTTTGTTGAGACACTGAGAGCATTCTCTCTAGGGCTGATTTTTCGCAATCCATTGCTTAGGAGTCTGTCTGTTTTTGTGTGGTTTTGCTAGTATGTGTATCTAATATGCTCTGATGGGATGTGGCTCTTTGATGCTGCTTGAACCACGTACCTCAGGATGGTCAGTTAGATTATGTCGCCTTTTGTTAGTGGTCTGGAGGACTCAACTTTCTAGTCAAGTCAAGTCAAGTCAGAAAATTTATATAGCGCGCTACATACCCAGAGGGTCTCAAGGCGCTTGAGGAGGGGTGGGGAATTACTGGTCAAATATCCACGTTTTAAGTTGCTTTCTGAATGCTAGGTGGTTCTGAGTAAGGCGAAGGTGAGTGGGAAGTGAGTTCCACGTTTTAGCTGCCAGGTAGGAAAAGGATCTACCTCCCATGGTGGTTTTGTTGATGCGAGGTACAGTGGCCAGGGCTTGGTTGGATGATCGTAGCTGGCGTGAGGGGGTGTAGAAGGACAGTCGAGTGTTGAGGCATTCTGGTCCTATTTCGTAGAGTGCTTTGTGTGCGTGGGTTAGGAGCCGGAAAGTGATCCTCTTATTGACGGGGAGCCAGTGGAGGTTTTTCAGGTGACCAGAGATGTGTTCTTTGCGCGGGATGTCTAATATGAGCCTGGCTGAAGCGTTCTGGATTCGTTGGAGTTTTTTCTGGAGTTTGGCGGAAGTACCGGCGTAGAGGGTGTTTCCGTAGTCCAGTCGGCTCGTGACCAGGGCGTGGGTGACCGTTTTCCTAGTTTCGGTGGGGATCCATCGAAATGTTTTTTTGAGCATGCGGAGAATGTTGAAGCAGGATGAAGAGACGGCGTTGACTTGTCTATTCATTGAAAGTGAGGAATCCAGGATGACGCCCAAGTTCCGTGCGTGGTCCGTCGGGATGGGTGCTTTGCCCAGGGCTTCAGGCCACCAAGAGTCGTCCCAGGCAGAGGGGGAGGTGCCTAAGATAAGGACTTCTGTTTTATCTGAGTTCAGTTTCAGACGGCTGTGTTTCATCCATTCGGCAACTTCTTTCATTCCTTCGTGGAGGTTAGTTTTGGCGGTGCTAGGGTCATTGGTGAGTGAAAGGATCAGTTGAGTGTCGTCCGCGTAGGAGATGATGTTGAGGTTGTGTTGGCGAGCGATGGCCGCGAGGGGGCTCATGTATACGTTGAAGAGGGTGGGACTGAGTGAGGATCCTTGGGGTACGCCGCAGATGACTTCAGTGGCCTCTGAGATGAAAGGTGGGAGGCGGACTCTCTGGGTTCTTCCGGTGAGGAACGAGGTGATCCAATCCAATGCTTTTCCTTGTATACCGATGTTTTTGAGGCGCTGTAGAAGGGTGCTATGGCAGACTGTGTCGAAGGCTGCGGAGAGGTCAAGGAGAATGAGGGCGACTGTGTCTCCATTGTCCAGGAGAGTTCGAATGTCGTCTGTTGCTGCAATGAGGGCGGTTTCAGTGCTGTGTTTAGCTCGGAAGCCGGATTGAGAGGAGTCGAGGGATTTGTTTGTTTCAAGGAAGGTGGCGAGCTGGTTGTTGACCGCTTTCTCGATGACTTTGGCCGGGAATGGAAGGAGCGAGATGGGGCGGTAGTTTTTGAGTTCGGTGGGGTCAGCTGTGGGTTTCTGCAGGAGGGCGCTGAGTTCGGCATGTTTCCAGCTCTCCGGGAAGGTGGCGGAGTTGAACGAGCAGTTGATGACATCTCTGAGGTGTGGTGCTATGATGGAGTCTGCTTTGTTGAAGATGTGGTGAGGGCATGGGTCAGTTGGGGATCCTGAGTGGATGGAGTTCATCAGGCGGATGGTGTCCTCAGTGGAGATTGGGTTCCAGTCGTTGAGGGTGTTCAAGGGGGGTGGGGGTCCTGCAAGGGGTTGGGTGGGTTGGTCTACGTGTTGGTTGTCGAAGCTGTTGTGGATGTCTGCGATTTTGTTGTGGAAGAATGAGGCTAGGGAGTCTAGAATGAGGCTAGGGAGTCGCAGAGGGCTTGGGAGGGGGTGATGTCGTTGGAGTTGGCCGTGGGAGTGGATAAATTTGGCCTTGTGATTGATATTTTGGAGCTAAAGCCTATGATCTTATCTGGTTTACATTATTCAATATTTCTCCTTGATAATCTCTTGCCTGTGTACAAGAACGTGATAGATATGATAGGATAATGTAGGGTAGTGTGGTACACAAGCCACCTCTCACTCCTCTCAAATCCTACCCTGAGCTTGTTTTACTAAACTAGGCATCATCCTATTTCTGGTGTAGTGTCTTAGAGTAATGTTATATACTTTTCTACCCTGAACTTGTTCTCCTGAAAAAGATTGTAAAACTATTAATTTGGAGTGCAAAATTAACTCTAGCAATGGTCTCCATAAGGCAATCCAAACTTCTTCAAGTGACCCCCTTTTTTGTTGTTTTGTGCTACCCTCTGTCAATCTGCCAGAAACAAATGGAGTCAGTTTAGATGGTTGCATGGCAATTCAGGGGTTAAGATATTTACAGTTGGGGTTAAGGCCTCTTCAGTGTGATGCCATCACACTCCTATTGTCAATGTGCCTCCTGTCGTGACTGCCTGGCAGCAGACACATCTGCTGAAAAAGCATTTGAGGCAGCAATGAGAAGCCAAAGGGTGACATGAGTAAGCACATGTAAACAGCTGCTTCCACAGGTGCCAGCAGCCTTCCACTTTGTAGAATACTAAGAGGGTGTGGTGTCACATTGTCAATAGTTTTGTTAGATCCACACCCTGACTTTAAAAAGGTACCCGGCCCTCTGCCCTACGCGGACGGTGTTCAGTCTGGGACAACATCCCGCCTAGGACTAGGGTGCCTAGAACTTCTATAGAATCCTCTTTGGATACAATGGCAGGATTAAGGAAGAGGTGTGGCACAGCGGCCAGAGCGACTGACTTCAGAACATGGGGGCTCACTGTTCGATCCCCTGCAGCAGGTTAGCCCAGCACCATGTGACTCTGGGCAATAGCTCGCTTAATCTTCCCGACGGCCCCCAGTGCTGTGACACCCATAGGGGTATTTGTTCCCACTTTCCAAATACCGTTTTTATTATTATTATTAATGGCAGAGTGATGAGGCAGTCGGGCTGTGTACCACCTGCTGGTGGCACACTGTTAATGCATCCCTCCAAGGTATATACATTATAACGACTGAGGGACTCTCCAACTACCACCCCTATGAATATCCGCTCTATCAGTTTCTAGCATGTACATTTTACGGTGCATGAGTTAAGGGGAAGAAGCCACCACCATCCTTTCTGTGGGAAAATATAGGGGTGCCCAGTATTCTCATTTGATTAATTATATGACCAAATTGGGAATTTCAAAGTCCATATATGCCATACACATTTCTTAAAGTGGTTCAAAGGAAAAACGTACTCAAAAGTGTGGTGTATTTAGCTCATCGTTTTATGGTCATTATGTTTCCTGTAGCTAATGCGTTTTGTTCCCATAGAATATCCTCAGGGCTACAATTAAACATATATAAAAAGAATCCATTAATATGCTTGTTTTTCACCCTAAAAATCAATCCTTCTGCAGGGGCGAGATTTTAGATCTCTATCTTATCACTCTAGATCTAAACCCCGTTCTGGTCGACTGAACCTTTATTGTCTGTCATTGAGGAAAGGAAGTGCATCCAATACCAGGTTAACTTTGCTAATGATGGACTCGACTCAGAAAAACCACAAACTACTTCTAGCTTTTAAAGATTTATTACAGAGTCAAGGATAACTGCAAATACAGACATCTCAAAATGAGATTCAAAAGATATATGGGCACCACTACAAACATGTGCTCTCGAAAGGCCCTCAGGCGAGCGAAGAACACAACTAGGACTAGTTCCAAAATTAAAAGGGCTGCAAGCATAGACACAAATTGTGATCTCTCCGTCATTTACAAGAGGAGGGAAGGTTTCAGGTTAGGCTGTCCCTACCCTGCTCTAGATGGTATCCCTACTTAACAGAGTCCCAACCTACCAAAAGGTGTCAGCTGTGAATGACTTCCTAAGAAGATCACCCACACTTAGTCTCTAGGTGAAAACCCTATGATCGCCAGTCATGACCCCTCTCTGCCTACCCATCCGCTCTCTAAAGGGTCCTCAGGCATCTGCTCTAACTCCACCCCGGGGTGCTGACCCTAATACAAAACACAATAACATTTGAGACGCCTCTCGTGAGACGCCCCTCACGTGGTGTCGATTCTGGCTTTTTCCATGATGATCTTCCTCTGGGCCTCGTGCGTTAGCGTTGACCTTGCTTCTCAGACTCTTCTCCGGCCCGCCGATACCCCCTAAAACATTCCTGAACCCTCCTCCATGTCTGCACCAGTCTCTTGAACAGAACTCTATTCATCCAATTATTAATTGGATCCCCCTCACATATGCAGACAGACATCCGTATCTGAATCCCCATTCCCATAAACTTCTAACAGAAGTTGCAACTTATTTCCTGACACAGCTCGGCCTGTACCAGTACGTGCAAATCAGAAACCCTTTTATCACTTCAGGCCTACAACTCTTCTCGCAGAGGTTAACTAAAATAACATGTTTAGCATCTTATTGTTAATTAATAAAAACACATCTATGGAATATAAATCCAACGAATAAACAAGAGCATTGTAATATTAGTGCAATCCATGTCAATGCAAAGGTGTATACGTTTCTACCCTTCTGGCCTAGCCATAAGGCCCGTTCCCTTCTATGCCTTTCAGCATGTCATTCTTCTATTAGCAGCTACATAACATGGATCATGATTATTCACGTCTAATAAGGTTATACATTTCACACATTTCTACATTAGTTCCACCTCTATATGAAATCTCTAAATTAACTACACATTTCGAAGTATAGGTGAATATATTTTCAGCACTCATAGCATTTCTCTTATGATTTGTGCGTACTACTTGTAACTTTGGTGCACTCATGCATTTTGTTCAGTTTGCGCTCTCTCAGTTCCCCCCTTTGATGACCTCTAGGGGTCATCACCAACATTTAAACTGAACTAATTGCTAATGCCCCTCGTTTCTGCGTTTCTAGAGCCCTCAGGCTCCGGTACTGATTGTCTTGCATTGCAGCCAATCTCTGTAACTGCTCTCTCCTGGATCTCTCCAATCTATTTGATCTATACCATTGGTACGACCTCACCAATCCCCACAACATGATCACACAGATCACTATTATGATGATGGGTTTCAGTACATACCATACAAAACTCTTCCCTAGGTTGGCGAACCAACCTCCAACTTCCCCCATTCCATGACCCACTTTTTCCCAAACATTTACTTTAGTTAGGTCTTCGATCTCTTTGTGAATATTAGTATATTCATAATGACCTTCTCAAGAGGTTTTGAATTGTCTGGAATGTAAGTGCAACATTCCTGGACCTTCAAAGCCTTACAGACTCCGCCTTCCTTTGCTAGCAGGACGTCTAACGCAAGACGGTTCTGAAGCACCATGGCCCTTATCGATTGCATCTCTCCTTCCACCAGCATTAAGGATCTAGCCGTGCTGGCAGACAACCTGTCTACGACTGTTGCCAGTCGCCTAATTTTGACATCATTGAGGATCAGTCCTAAGATAGGAAATGCAGCTCCAAATACATCTCCGACTAATTCTGCATCTCCTAGATCTCTTCTCCCTCTTGACGAGGCCTTGCCCTCGATGATCTCTAAGTCTTGGGCATGGTATATTTTGGGAAAGACAATTGCCAAGTAACATGATCCATACCAATTGTCAGGTAGTCTCACGTAAGCATTTCTTCCACATACAAAATATACATTTGGAATCACTTGCATTCCTTTCAAAAAATCCTTTGTGTAATATTCTAATCTGAAAGCATGTTCACAATTGACTTCCCCTACGAATACATTTTCGTAGTACGTTTTACTTCTGTGAAGACATAACTTCCCTCTCTGCGTTTTATCCAAAGCTATTGGACCACTACTACCCTTTCTCTTGTGTGCCTTCTCTTCCTCGGTCCAATCTGTTTTCCATTGTCCTGATTTTTTCAAAATCTTTTGCCTTCTATATCGATCATCCACCTGCCCTATAAACTTCTTTTTGACTTCTGACACTTTGCATGTCAGGTTATTCCTGCGGGCATGTGAAGTATCTAAGGTATCCCAAGGAATGAAGAACTTGGCCAATCTGTCTTCACTCTTCCAGTAGTCCCATTTGTTCATTTGCTTGTAATTTGGGACTTCTGGTAACACGGAATCATAGTTAGAGAAATAATACTCAAAACTATCTCTTCCGTAGAAAATGCTAAGCAATAAGCTACATGTAATGCCATATGTCAACGGGAGGTGATGATATCTAATGCCTTCATCTACAGACGCCGGCAGTTGCATGCAGACGTAGCAATCTTTAACCTCCATGGCATCCACGTATTCATACAAAAGTTTGGCATAAGCATTTGACCTATAATCGCCTTGGGACTCATCCATGTGTAACCTACGGGCTTCTGCTGCTAATAACGCTTTCTCTTGCATGTTTTCCCCTTTCTTAGCAGCAACAGTGGGTTTTGGTGTCACTACAGACTTCTCGTCTGATACCCTTGCCTCCCTCTCATGTCCCATTACTTATGATACAGTAACTACTAAAGCTATTAGAAGTATCACTCCTACTATTAGTGTGCCTATTATACATTTGGCTCTACGATTCGGGCTACCGGCCTCCATTTCTTCAGACGGTATGGCTCTTTCCTTCTATTTCAACTCAAAATTATTTTCCTCTTTGTTCCTTTACAGTCTCTTTCGATTCTTCAGTCTTTAGAACCACACAATCGGAAGCTGGCAATCTCCTTTTGCAAAGTTTTTTTAAAGCTTTAACACAGACAACCCTAGCTCTTCTCCGTCAACTTATAGGAAGGTCCCTAAGATTCTCTGCTTCCTAGGTGCTAGGTAGTCTTCTTTTTCTTGCTTATTTACAAAGTCTTTAAGCATCTACAATGAGGCTGGGGCCTGCGGCTTGGATAGCATAATTCAATATTTCTAGACGAAGAATGTGCTCTTCATGGCTTGTTATCTTTGTTCCAAAGTCGGGGAATTGCAATTCGGTGAAAAACATGTGTTTTAACTTGCTTAGGCGGGGAGGGTTGGGGAGTGTGAACGTTAGTGACCCTTCTGCTTCGACTCCGGGCACTAACAGCTGTACTTCCACTGTGAGGATGGGTTCAGAGCTGGTCACCAGCACCGCTCGTATCCTCCCTGTCGCTCGTTCCCAAGACATTTGTCACCAGATATGACCACTCAGGGGTGGCGTATCTTCTGTTAGGCACACGTACTCTTCTTGACCTTCTTAGATCTGGTGCTTCAGAGCCCTGAGCACCTTCATCCGGGTCTGAGTCCTCAGATATGGGAGCAAGGGTTCTCTCTGGAGTTGACCTCAGGCTGGAACTCCTTCTTTGCGGCCAACTGGCTTCTCCATGCCTTACCCTTCTGCTCCTTGTCCTTCTGGTTTGCTCGCGCTCTCTTTCAGACTGGTCGGTGTCTGATTCGTACTCCCAGCTGCTTCCTCCTTCTGTAGCGTCGTCCGTTTCACTGTTGTACTGACCGTCCTCAGCTTGGTCAGACACGTTCCCAGATTCTTCTTGCACCTCTACAGCTTGGCTGGCCCCCTCTATGGCTTCTCGGTCCACAGCTGGACTTCCATCCGAGAGAGGAGCTGTTTCTTCCAGAGGTGCTGGAACTCTCCGCGTATGAGACGCGTGGATCCAGTTGGGCAGGCCTCCCACCTTCACAGCAGTGTTCGTGATCAGGATGATCTGGTAGGGCCCACGCCAACGAACATCTAGGCAGCTTCTTCTTACGTGCTTTTTCACAAGCACCCAGTCTCCAGGGCACAGGTCATGACACAGGTCCTGGCACGACGGAACCTCGGCAGCCTGCACCTGAAGGGACACAGAATGAATGGCGTCAGACAGCCCCTTACAATAGTCCAGGATCATATCATCTGTGATGTTTAACAATGCAGCTGTTGGTACTGATGGCAATCTCATTGCCCTCCCCATTAACACCTCGTGCGGTGATAGTCCCGTTCTTCTGTCTGGGGTACTACGGATACTCATAAGGACCAATGGCAGAGCATCGGGCCAACTCAGGGACGTTGATGAACACATTTTGGCAATTCGGGACTTGATGGTGCTGTTTATCTGCTCCACAATTCCTGATGCTTCTGGCCGATAACTACAATGCAGTTTCTGATCTATGTTCAGGGCCGCACAGATCATCTTCACAAGCTCGCTGTTGAAATGTGTCCCCCTATCTGATTCCAAAGAGGCCGGTACCCCGAATCGCGGAATGAGTTCCCTAAGCAGTAACTTGGCTACTGTGAGGGTGTCACACCTGCGTGTAGGGTATGCCTCGACCCATCTGGAAAATATGCAAACAACCACCAGGACATAACGAAGGCGGTTGCACCTTGGCATTTCAATAAAGTCGATCTGCATCCTATTGAACGGACCTCCAGACCTCCCTATGTGACTCAATGCAACTGGTGTTCTTTTTCCTATGTTCAACTGCTGACAGGTCACACAACGCTGGCACACTGCTTCTGCTGCTACTCTGAACTTAGGGTTGTACCAGGTTTGTCTGAATACTCTCAGCATAGCATCTCTCCCTAGATGTACTGGACCGTGTATCTGTCTGGCCATTGGGCTCACCATCTCATTGGGCAACACTGCTCTTCCATCTGCTGAAACCCAGAAATGCGCCTCACCTATCACACATCCTGCAGTTTCCCAGGTTTGCTTTTCAAAATCGGGTGCATTTTCCTGCATACATTTTAATTCGTCCCAAGTGTCTACAGTTTCCAATATCATGGCTAATTCAGTTCTTACATTTATTCCGCCCACTTCCACTTCCGTGAAAGAGTACCCTTGTTCTGCACAATATCTCGCGACTTCGTCGGCATATCTATTGCCTTGTGACACGAAGTCCATGTTCCTAGTGTGGGCGGTACATTTTACAACTGCAATACCTGCTGGACATTGCAAAGCTTCTAACAGCAAACGTACGAACTCTCCATTACGAATGGGTGAACCTGAAGAAGTCATGTAACCTCTTTGTGACCATAATTGCCCGTAATCATGAACTACCCCGTAACCATATTGGCTGTCGGTGTATATGGTGACTCGAATTTGGTCGCTTGCCAGGCAGGCACGCGTTAATGCAATAATTTCAGCCACCTGAGCGGAGTGTACTCCTTCCAGGCATCCGGCTTCCACAACTCCAGTAATTGTACAAACAGCATAAGCTGCTCTCAACTGCCCAACTTCGTCTCTTACACACGAGCCATCGACAAAGAAAACTTCAGCGGGGTCAGTCAGTGGCTCATCCACGATGTCGGGTCTCGGTTTGGTGCATAGTTCAGTCACATCAAGGCAATCATGGTCTGTACATACATCATCATCAAGGTCACCTGGGAGTGGCATCAAGGTGGCAGGGTTCAAAACAGAGCATCTCTTGTGGGTCACGTTCTCTGCAGCAAGAATGACTTGCTCATAGCGCGTGAGCCTGCTATTGGTCAGATGCTGTGTTTTGGTCCTGGTCATTAACAATTCAACTGAATGCGGCACATACACCTCTAACTGGTGTCCCATGACAATGTTTTCGCAACGTTCAATACTAACACCTGTTGCAGCAACGGATTTGAGACATCCGGGCAACGCTGCGGCTACTGGGTCTAAAGTAGCCGAGAAGTAGGCAACTGGTCTACGGGCATTCCCATGGATTTGGTCCAAGACAGACAAAGCACAACCCTCTCTTTCACAACAGTAAAGCAAGAATATTTTATCGTAATCAGGCATTCCCAGAGCAGGAGCACGACACAGGTCCTCTCTCAGCTGCAGGAACGCCATCAAACAGTCCTTGTCCCATGGTACCGGATCACTCACCTCCTTGTGCGTCAGTTTTTGCAAGGGTTTTGCTTTCAGTGAAAAGTTCGCTATCCACTGTCGGCAATACCCCACCATCCCTAGGAACATCCTGACCTCTCTCTGTGTTTTGGGCGCATTCATCTTCATGATCGCCTCTATTCTGTCTGGGGACACCTTCCGTTTCCCCTTCTCTATCCTGTGCCCCAAGTACTGCACTTCAGTCAGGCAGTACTGCAATTTTCCCGGGGACACCTTGTGCCCATTTGCAGCTAAATGGTTTAGCAAAGCAATGGAGTCCTCCCTGCAAGCCTCTTCAGTTTCTGACGCCACCAGAAGGTCGTCTATGTACTGGACCAGAACTGACTTCTGGGGCAGCACTAGACTTTCAAGATTTTTCTTCAACAGCTGGTTAAAGATCGATGGGCTCTCTGTATACCCCTGGGGGATACGACACCATGTTAACACGCGACCTTCCAGCTTAAAAGCGAAAAGGAAATGGCTCTCCTCGTCCAGAGGGATCGAAAAGAACGCCTGGCAAAGATCTATCACAGTGAACCATTCAGCTTGGAACGGTATCTGAAACAATATCACTGATGGATTCGGTACCACTGGACAACATGAGACAACTATGTTATTAATCTTTCGAAGATCCTGCACTATCCTGAATTTCCCATTTGGTTTCTGCAAACCCATAATCGGGGAGTTACACGGACTACCCACGATTTCTTTCAGTATTCCCTGCTTAATCATGGACTCGATCACTGGCTTTATTCCTGCAATCGTTTCTGGAGTCAATTTATATTGGGGTGTTCTTGGAAACTCAGCATGCGGTTTCACTATGATTTTCACTGGGTCTACTCCCTTGACCAGTCCAATCTCTTCCCCCGTGAAGTCCCACACTTCCGGTGCTACGGTCTCCCTTAGATCCCATGGGAGCTCATCCACTGTCAAAGTGGGATACAGCTCCACACATATTCTTGAGTTTGCGACTTTGAAATCAGCGTCATCATCATTAGTTAATACCTCCACTCCCTGCGGGGTGCAGTATATTGTACAATTTAATTTACACAAAAGGTCTCTTCCCAATAAACATACAGGACTAGAATCGCAAACCACAAACTGGTGCTCATCGCTGTACTTCCCTATTTTCACCTGTACTGGTTCTGTCAATGGGCTTGTTAGTCTCCTGTTCGCGACCCCCACCACTTGAATGGTCTCTCCAGACATGGGCAGGCCTGGAACTGCGGCTGATCTTATCGTGGATCGGGTGGCTCCTGTGTCTACTAAGAATGTCGTGGGGCACCCTGCTACTTCGGCCTCAACGTAGGGTCCCCTTTGGTCCACATCTAAGGCTGCCCCAAGGGTACAGTCTTCTCTCTCCACTCTCTGTCCTGTTAAGGGATCAATGTAATAGCACTCCTCTCCTCCTACGAACAGAGGCATCTGTCTAAAGGTCTTTCCCGTTGTCCCTATTCTGGGTGGTTGTGGGAACTGGGCTCGCGGAGCTGGGGTCCCCCCTTTGATCACCTTTCCTTGGTACGGCGTTACCCCTCTTCCTGGAGTGCTTTGAACCTCTTCCTCCTCTACTTCTTGTTCTCCAATTTCAACGTTGTAGGGGCACTCGCGTTTCCAATGCCCCACCTCGTTACACTGGTGGCACCGGGTCGTCTTTTTCAATGCCGCAATGTCTACCCTAGGTCTAAAGGTGGAGTTCTCCTCATTGCCCTTGTTCTGACTATACTGTTTCTTACCCCCGGTTCCTGTTCCCTGTTGCTGTTGCTGTTGTCCACCCTTACCAGCTGACTGCATCTGTACCACCATCAGTTTTTCTTTTAGCTTCTTTGCCTTTGAGTCTATCTCATCACAGCAGTACCTAGCATATCTCAGAATTTCATCCAAAGGTTTATTTTGCCAACAAATCAAGTGTTGCTGGATCATTAAACTAATATCCGGTCTCAAACCCAAAACAAACTTAGACACAAACTGCCCTATGTCTTTCGGGTCCATTACATGCAACCCGCTATATTGTTTAAACGCCTTCAGCAATCTCTCATAATATTCATGAACTGTCTCTTTGGGCTCCTGCCTAGTTCGATCTATTTTGACCCAATCTATGTCCTGCATTGGCACTTTGTCTTTCAGCCAAGTCATCACTCTCTCGTATTTTACCATTACTGTCTCGGACGGTCCATTGGTCCGTGCATCTCTCTCTGGTTCTGCTGTGGGCCACTCAGCACTAACCTTACATGCTGTCCACAAGTCTCCTGGTACCACAATGTCAAACAGTGTGTTCAGATCTATCCATAGTACTTTGGAGATTTTTACGAACCTCTCCACCTGTTTGTACCATTCAACTGGATTCTCCCTCAATTTAGGGAAGGAGTTGGTAAAGGCTGCTAAGTCCCCCCTACTCCATGGCACATGCACATAGTTCCCGTTTGCAACCTCACGCAAAGGGTATGCCTCTACTTTCTGCAGTCCTCCCTCTGGGGTCATCCCAAGCATGCTTCTCCTAACAGTTTCTTTCTTCGACCACCTTTCTTCCCACTTATCCAGCGCTCTCCATGTCCTTATTCCCGTGATCAGCTCCCTTATGTGTGTTTTTAATCCTATTGTTCTTCTCTCATCTAGGTCCTGATCTGAATAATGTAGCCTATGGTTACCCTGTAATGCTTTGGTCCTCGACAGGTCTACCATATATTTCCCTGCCAGTTCGACTAATTTCTCATGTACCGTTCTCGCTTTCCGAGTGATGTCCTTTGCCATGAATAGTATCTCATCCTGCTCATACATGTCCATTCTCTCTAAGGGCAAGGTACCATCTACCATGTCATCTAAGTCTGATTTTAAGCTGGCAACATCAAGTCTCTTGGCTTTTATCTCGGCTCTCAATATGTCTTTCTTAGGGTGCTCATCGGTCTCTCTACCGTCCCAGCTCCGAGTCCTACGCTTGGGCTCAGGGGAGTTAAGGAGAGTTCTCCCTTGTTCCCATCTCTCTAGGTCCCATGCTCGGCCATCCTGTCTTGGAAGGTGATGAAACACGGGCCTGTTTCCCCCAATCTCATTTTGTCTACTCTCCCTGTCCTCCCTCGCTCCCTGGTAGGATTCCCTACCATTCTCCACCCTGTCACTTTTCTCTCGTTGCCTAGTGTCACTCAGTATCTGGTAAGATCCTTCTCGGCTCCCCATCTCCCCAGGACTGCGTTCATGTCCGTAGTCACAGGGGTTATGGCGAGGCCTCTCGCAACTCTCGTTCTGTCCACTATTGCCAGACGCATAGTGGGCGCACTTAAAACTGTTCCTGTACTCCTGCGTTCTCCTATCCCCTTCGCTGTGGATTGGGCGGGACACCCCCCCACACTCAGGGTTCCTGTTTTCCAGGTCTGGTCTACCTCCACTCCTGGTATGACGAGTGTCCCCGCTATCGTCCTGACCCTTCCTGTCCCACTCCTGACTGCTTTCTTCAGCCCCACAGTGAGTCCGGGTCCTGCTGTCCTGGCTTTCCCTTCCAGCTTCCGCTGCTATGATGCTCTTGTGAATCTCTACTGCCTCATCCCATTTCTTCATGTACTCACTTAGTTCCTGAAAGGATTTCGGCTCTGATCCCCTCAGATCCTTCGGCCATCTAGGGCCCCCCGGATCTCCTGGTGGATCTACTGCTGTATGTACTGGGGTGCTCCACTCCCTTGGTCTTGGCAGCTGACTTGGGGAATTGATTGTATCGTTCCTCCTTGCCATCTCTGCTCTCTCCCTGTCCATTCGTACCTGTTCCTCCCCTCTGGCTCTCTCTGGGTCATAAATCGATACTATAGGACCTATAGTAACAGGTACTTGCAGGGCGTCTGGCAGTGCGTAGGAAGTGGCACACTCCGTTTCTGGCACCCTTTGTACCACAAACCTTCCGACTACCTTCTGCACCGGACTAGGCTGAGACAACTCTTTACTTGCCGTGGGATCCCAATCCGTAGTGGGAAGCGGTCCATACTCCCCTACGCCAGGCCCCCCTTCCCTGCATGGCTCGACATTTCCTGTCTCTTTATTGTACGGGGGTGGCCTATCTGTTAGTAACCTATTTATCAGGCTGTCTTCTGTCTCGCTCTCATCATCCTCCTCGAATGGGCTCTTGTTTCCTGCCACCTCTAATACTGGGTACAGTTTGTTTACTTCGATGTTATGCACTCTCCATCGTTTAGCATCCGCATCCCATTTGGCATCCTGCACTGCTCTTACCGATCGTTTCACCCTTTCTTGTCGTCTATTCAGGTTCCTCTCGTGCGCTGCCCTAATCCATGCATTGAGAGCTTCAAACTGGGTCGGTCTAGGCATAGGTCTCATTGAGGTCATGACTGCTTTTAATCGGTGTAGCACCTCTAATCTGTACGTCCCGTACTTTGGAAAAATCAGTTCCTCATTTCCTTCTGTAATCTTACTCCACTCTGAAATCCACAATATAGTGTGTAACCCAACATTTGTCGCCATATAATAAGCCGGCGTACCCTCCGGCGGGGCTTCTTCCCCATCATAAGATCTCCGTCTTTCTCTTTTAAACACTGCTCTTAACCATTTAAAACATTTCATGATTAAACATACAATTTCCAGCCTCGCTATTCCGTTTACTTCCTGATGACAATCCACCAATCCTAGCGCGGCTTTGCTATCTGGCCTATCACAGCGCGGTCTTGCTCCGGCCGGCCAATCCCAGCGCGGCACTTTCTGACGTCACTCGTCTCCGCTTCGCAGCAGCACCCCTCCTTTCTCAGCTCGTCTCCCGGTCACACATGCGTCCCATTCATACACCGAAAAATGACTACTTCCGACCAAGCCGTCACTTCTCTTGACTGTACGTCCACAGTCTATCTGTAATTGTCACCACAACTGACGAAATGTCTTCCGTCCCTCTGATAGGTTGCTTACACACAGTAACTTCCGACCAGCGTCCGTTACTCACACACTCACTCTTACGTTCCCCCTATCTCGGTCCTGCGGGCGATCAATGGTACCTCATGACCCCCTTCACACTGGTTGACAATTACTCTGGATGTCCGATACACCCGAACCACTTAAGCTCTCCTTGAACTTAAGATTTGCACCGGTTGCGCGCGCTCACAACCTGTTCCACAGTCACTCTACAGGCATTCAACTCCGCCAGACATTACAACATAGATACAACACAAAAACACCGCAATCTAACACGCATGACCCTTTATACTCACTCTCGACCGATACTGCTGCTTTTCTGTCTCACGTCATCCGGACCTTCTTCGGCGGGCGGTTCTTTCGGTCATCGATCTCTAGGGGCCTTGGGGTAATCTAACCTGGCCTAGATCACCTTCCTCAAGAAGGCAACCATCATCTATAGCTACCAACTGCAGGGGCGAGATTTTAGATCTCTATCTTATCACTCTAGATCTAAACCCCGTTCTGGTCGACTGAACCTTTATTGTCTGTCATTGAGGAAAGGAAGTGCATCCAATACCAGGTTAACTTTGCTAATGATGGACTCGACTCAGAAAAACCACAAACTACTTCTAGCTTTTAAAGATTTATTACAGAGTCAAGGATAACTGCAAATACAGACATCTCAAAATGAGATTCAAAAGATATATGGGCACCACTACAAACATGTGCTCTCGAAAGGCCCTCAGGCGAGCGAAGAACACAACTAGGACTAGTTCCAAAATTAAAAGGGCTGCAAGCATAGACACAAATTGTGATCTCTCCGTCATTTACAAGAGGAGGGAAGGTTTCAGGTTAGGCTGTCCGTACCCTGCTCTAGATGGTATCCCTACTTAACAGAGTCCCAACCTACCAAAAGGTGTCAGCTGTGAATGACTTCCTAAGAAGATCACCCACACTTAGTCTCTAGGTGAAAACCCTATGATCGCCAGTCATGACCCCTCTCTGCCTACCCATCCGCTCTCTGAAGGGTCCTCAGGCATCTGCTCTAACTCCACCCCGGGGTGCTGACCCTAATACAAAACACAATAACATTTGAGACGCCTCTCGTGAGACGCCCCTCACGTGGTGTCGATTCTGGCTTTTTCCATGATGATCTTCCTCTGGGCCTCGTGCGTTAGCGTTGACCTTGCTTCTCAGACTCTTCTCCGGCCCGCATATACCCCCTAAAACATTCCTGAACCCTCCTCCATGACTGCACCAGTCTCTTGAACAGAACTCTATTCATCCAATTATTAATTGGATCCCCCTCACATATGCAGACAGACATCCGTATCTGAATCCCCATTCCCATAAACTTCTAACAGAAGTTGCAACTTATTTCCTGACACAGCTCGGCCTGTACCAGTACGTGCAAATCAGAAACCCTTTTATCACTTCAGGCCTACAACTCTTCTCGCAGAGGTTAACTAAAATAACATGTTTAGCATCTTATTGTTAATTAATAAAAACACATCTATGGAATATAAATCCAACGAATAAACAAGAGCATTGTAATATTAGTGCAATCCATGTCAATGCAAAGGTGTATACGTTTCTACCCTTCTGGCCTAGCCATAAGGCCCGTTCCCTTCTATGCCTTTCAGCATGTCATTCTTCTATTAGCAGCTACATAACATGGATCATGATTAATCACGTCTAATAAGGTTATACATTTCACACATTTCTACATTAGTTCCACCTCTATATGAAATCTCTAAATTAACTACACATTTCGAAGTATAGGTGAATATATTTTCAGCACTCATAGCATTTCTCTTATGATTTGTGCGTACTACTTGTAACTTTGGTGCACTCATGCATTTTGTTCAGTTTGCGCTCTCTCACTTCCTTCACAATACTTGAGCCATTTCTACTTTACCCTAAATATCGCAAACACCTACTAATGTTATAAACAGATCAACATTCCTATGTCCATCTCGTTCAACAAAATATATACCAATTTATCAAGAATGAACAATGTTAATGTATATGTACACAATATGGTGGTTCATGTTTTATTCGGTGATGCTTCATTTGTTACTCTGTTTACTTTTCCCTTTTGTCTTTTTGCTGTTGAATACCTAAATAAAACTTTAAAACAATGACGTGGCCTCTTTGTGTGGGAACTCCTGAAATCGTATGATTGTTTATAATGTTTGGTATGCAAGGTTCAATTGTCAAAGAAACACGAGCGTAGACAAAAAGCAGCATTGTCTTCTTCCCTTCGTTAGTAGTTTGACTCAGGTAACTAGATCTTACTTCTAGTTTTGTCAAGGCATGCCAGAAATTGGACAAACAGGAGGGCAGACATGTTTAGGCCAAGACCCGAAATATGTAAAGTCTTACTTTAATATGTCCTATGACTTCGATCATACGCCTTCTCCACATCAAGCATGAAAAAGGACTAGGGAAACGTCTTTTGTGGTGGGCATCTCCATAATATTTACTGCTAGTATAGTATTGTCACCTGTTTTCCTATTTCTTATCAAACCTGCATGGCACAGTGAAATCAGAACTTGCCACAGATTCCTGTGGTGAGGATTAGTGGCATAACACAAAACGATGGGGCCCCCTGCAGAATGCAACGAGGGGTCCCTGATTTTCATTTATCTTGCAGTTATCCATTGACCCCTGGTTTAATGGGGGGGGCCTGAAGGGTCAAGGGCCCATTGTTGGAATGTGGGGGAGGGTCCCCCTGCGCAACAGGGGCTGCAAGGGCCTGCATTACTCCCATTGTGAGCATCTTTTTAAAGACTTAAGAAGGGAAGTGGCCCTGTAGAAGCATACTTTTTGGGGACCTTAGTTGGCTTTAGTATCAGTAAAAGCACGGAATCTATCATGCTCTGAGTTATTGCCCCCTTCTCCAAGAAGGAATTAAATGCTTTCGTTAGCGTGTCCATTAAAATGTCACTAAAAACTTTGCAAAATGGATTTGGAACCCCATCCGGCCCAGCGGCTATATAATTTGGTAGAGATTTTATGGCTCGCTCATTTTTGTCATTTGTAATCTATTCAACCTGACCTTCTAACTCTTCTGATGAAATAGGAGGAGGAAACTTTAATGTCATTTATTCATAGTAGGCCTGCCTTACACCTGACAATTCTTCATCTTTGGTTAATAGGGCTTCAAGTTCACCTCTGGCTCACTGCTGTTCTTTATGTGCTCACCTAGACAAAGTTGTTTTGTGACCTTGTTTCAGTCAAACTATTTTGGTTTCTAATTCTACATTTCTCACTTTTGCCAACCTAACTTAGGTGTTTGTGAAAGAGATACATTTGTGCCATATCACTAGGGGTGGGAGATAAATTCCGCTCCACTGGCAGGGAATGTGCCCACTCCGCGATACACTTGTAACGTGGAGTTTTAGCAAAACTCCCCCCCCCCCATGGTAGAGTTTTTTCTCATGTGCAGCTCCCCAGCATTAAGTTGGAGAGAGAGGATTGGCTTCCCCCACCGCAATTTTTTGGTTCTAGAATGGCACCCAGTGAGATTTTCTCAATGTGGGCAGTCGTGAGCCATCGCGACCCTTCATGGTGAGAAAATGCTGCTCGAATAGAGAATCTACTCAAGTGGCACCCTCTGGCACACTGCGTGGTACAATTTGAGTCAATTTTGCAGTGTGGAACAAGCTCTTGGTGCTAAAAATCAGCACGATGTGCTGATTCTGCCAGCTCGCAGAATTCAATGGAATCTCGTTGAGTTTTTGTGTAACTTCCCTGAATTTGCAAAGTGAAACTCCACACATTCCACCCACCCCTACTTATTAAAGCTGGCACTGTCCCAAATTGTAGCCCAAGAGCCATGTTCTGCCACATTTTCTTCAAAATAATGCTCTAGACCTTCACAGATGTTCTAAGGACAGTGTCTCTAGAAGCCGCCTCGTAAATTCTCCAAATTCTAGTGGGTTTCACTTCACAAGGGGTGGCCTTCATTGTCAATAAAATTAGTCACAGTCATATAGTACTTGGGTATCTAGTGTTGTCGATAATACTTCTTCTCCAACAATGAGCAAATCATGAAGAAACCCATATGAATGGGATTTGTGAACATTTGAGAAAAAAGTGCAATGTCTCTTGTTATGTTGCAACGTAGGCCCGTAACCCAGATATAGAGATGGTCTAGCTCTTGCATTCCTCCTGCAAGCATTGAGGAGGAATCAGATTGTTGCCAGGATGATGCATAACTGTCCAATCAATGGTCAACATTTACACTAAAGTCTCCTCTAATTAGCATGTGTACTTTGGCAAGTTGTGGAGTGGAACTGTGAGGGGAATATTCTAGACGTCAACCTGACCTTGTCCTTAGATAACAAATGCATCTGCTGAAGCAGCACTATATCTGCATCCTTAGTATACAGCTAGTTCAAAAGCGTTTTACGCTTTATGGGCGAATTCCATAGAGCGGATTCCATAAATTTGAGTTTCTGGTCACCTTGTTGGTCCATTATCAGTAAAAAACACTGTTAATGACCTAATTTCTGGCTTAATATTGTTAACACTAATAACAATTGAATAAAAGGGACATGTCTGAAAATTCATGGACAAGCCCAAGAATTACTGAAATCATCAGGGATTCTCCAAGCCATATATAATGCAAATAGTGGCAACACTTTCTCTCAGACAGTTTCCAAAGAATTGCTACTGTAGTCCAAATTATGACCAAGGTACAGCCAAATCATTCTCCACCTCTACAGATATGTGAATATTATGTACCAGCAGCCCGTCCCGATGTTGTCCGGGAGCAATTAGGCTTCAGGGCCCCCGCCCGCCCCGACGTTGTCCGTGGGTCTCCCGGAGCCTTCCTCCATATATTGCAGTATTATACCTCTATGTTTACTTTGTACGCTTTTGTAACCTGCACACGTAACTTTTTCCTCCTGTAAAGCACCGTTTGGCTCACTTTTTTAATGCTCCATTTGCTTCCTCTTGCTACCTGCACACATCACTTTTTCCTCCTACACCTCTATGTATACTTTCTACGCTTTTGTAACCTGCAAACGTAACTTTTTCCTCTTGTAATGCACCATTGAGCTCACTTTTTTAATGCTCCGTTTGCTTCCTCTTGCTACCTGTACACGTCACTTTTTCCTCCTATACCTCTATGTTTACTTTCTATGCTTTTGTAACCTGCACATGTAACTTTCTCCTCCTGTAATGCACCGTTTGGCTCACTTTTGTAATGCTCCGTTTGCTTCCTCTTGCTCACAATGTACGCTTTTGTAACCTGCACACGTAACTTTTTCCTCCTGTAACGCACCATTTGGCTCACTTTTGTAATGCTCCGTTTGCTTCCTCTTGCTCACGATTTTCATTTTTGCTTCATTTTTCCGCCGCTCACTGCTCCTAAATAAATAAATAAATAACCTACCTCATCCGCCGCTCACCGCTCCTCCCTGCCTGTCCGCCGCTCCTCACCGCCTGTCCGCCGCTCCTCGCCGCTCCTCACCGCTCCTCCCCGCGCCATGTCCGCCGGTCCTCCTCGCTCTCCTGGACGCCGCTCCTCCCCGCGCTCCTCACGTCGGACACGCACGTCGCGGCCGGCGCTTCTTCCAAGGGACTACATTTTGTTTTGGTAAATTTTTTAAATAACGTATATTTATTATGTTTATATAGCCTACGTCCATCTGCACACCCTGACGATTACAACGACGTATCGGGTGTGTGGATTGGCGCTGTGGTTCCTGAGTTTACCGCCTCAAAGGTTCAAAGTTCTTCCTTTATAATAGTAGTATAGATAACACAAAATAGCAGATTTTCCACAAAGGGTTTGTGACAGGTGGGGCTATAATAAAGGTAAATGTAAAAATCTAAATGCCAAGGTAAGTTGGGAAGCAAAGAACTCTACTAATGGCCTGGTGTTCTTACAAGTTTATTTTCTAACAGCTTTTATTGTAGCAGTTTCAAAAGACTAGGAGGCATCATGTTTAAGGTTGCTGTCAAAATATAGATTGTCCTGATGTTTCAGTCAACCTCTTGGCCTTGATCTGTGTGATCTTTGCATCTACCATACTGGTCTTTTCTATCTTGCTATTTAAATATTTTGATATTTTAAGCAGCTCTATGGTTTTTCTCTAATAGGGACAACCAATTCAGTGGCATAGCTGGGAAGGAGTGGAGCGGTACGCCCCGGTTGGCACTGCTTTTTTGGGGTTGGCGGGAGTCATGTCTATCAACTACCCTGGTGCCCCTGGCCACGAGAACCAGTCAGCCGCCAATTATCCCCCGCCCACCCCCTGCCCCGGAACAAGTCATCCATGATCCGCCACCCTGAACCCCACCCTCGCTCTAACCTGCACCCGGGCAGCAAACTTAGGGCCGTCCCGGGTGGCAGTAATGTCTAGCTGCGCTACTGAATCAATTGTGTGTTATTGAGGCAGAATATTGACTTGAAAGGGAGCCTTAAACTATATGGAATTTGTTTAGACCTTAAATGGTCTATGGATTTTTTTAATGTTTTACTTTTCACAAACGTCAGGGCCTATACATCTTGAAAAAGAGAAAGTATTGATCCTTTGAACAGCTGTTGTTCTGTCTTTCGAGCTGCTTTAGTATTTCCTCTTAAATCTTCAAGAAATGACTGCAGTTCAGGATACCTACCGTTAGATTATTCTTTGTTTGGTAAACAGATTAGACACTCTGGACTCTGTCCAGCTGTTTTGAACCATTGTCTGGAGACTGCAAGATGTGGTGAAACAGGTTTTTTATATATAGACACCCAACTCCACATCTAGGACCACCTCTGAGATTACTCTGGTCCCTAAGATGTTGTGGGAGATAGATTTTCCCCATCATCAATCTTGTCAAGCAGAATCTGACAGCTCGTTAACTCTTGCTTCATCTTACACTCAGGTGCCCCTTCCACTGCACCTACTTTGAGTAGGTCAACTCTATTTTCTACCTTTTGAAGCATATGGTCACGGTGAGACCGGGATTTGGCAAAATCCCGTCTATGGGTAGACATTTCTTTATTGAATTCGACCATGAATTAATTAATTAATTAATTAAGTGCTTGTATAGCGCAGGAATCACTCCCGAAGGGGTACCTCCGCGCTTCGACCGCTGCGAAACCCTTCCTGGCTTCCCTGAGAGATGGTCCCTTAATGGGTATCTCCAGGGTGAGACCAGGCATCTCCGGCGGTCTGGTGGGGCCGTTAGTGAAGATGAGGCAAGCTAGTGCCCAGAGTTGCCGAGTGTGATCGCTGATCAGAGTGGGCACCGAGGCGAGAGAATTATCGAGTCCGCTGACCCTGGTCCAGAAACCTGCCGCGTCGGGAATCGAACCCTGGTCCCGGGCCGTCCTCTGCTCTCGGGTCTGCCGCCTCTAACCAGTGAGCCACACTACTTCACTGAATAGTCAATAATGTCCCTTAGTAAATGCCCCCAAATCCTCTGTGGTCTGTGTCTCAGATGAATTTGAATTTGAATTTGAAGGGATTTGTATAGCGCTCGTACACCTGGCGGTTTCTTGATGCCTACTCTGCTGTTGATTAAGCATGGTTGAAGAGCACCTGGCTTTCGCTTGGCATTTTTGAACATGCAGTAGTTCGTTTATACTTGAAGCTTTTGTGGATTTGACCCTTGCAGATGTCATCTGATTATCCTGGCTTTGGTATCTGGGTGACCCTCAAGCACTTGCTTCTTTCCTTCCTGTTATTTGGGCACTTGCAAAAGTCAAAAATGAAATACTTACCATTTCAGATTCTCAAGTTTAGTACGTGTGATGGAACAATGAGTGCCTTTTTCACACATGCCTCAACAGCGCAGTTTTTACAACACACTTAGTACTACAAGGCATGTTTTCACCATGAAACAAACTACCAGGCATATACATAGAGTATCATTAAGCATGTCATTACCACACAGCATTACAACATATCACATCAGCAAATTCTAAAAATAACAATACAAAATTTACAAACTAATATTTTCCCAAAAAACACAAATCAACATCAT
The DNA here is from genome assembly GCF_964263255.1 of Lissotriton vulgaris. Taxonomy (NCBI): domain Eukaryota; kingdom Metazoa; phylum Chordata; class Amphibia; order Caudata; family Salamandridae; genus Lissotriton; species Lissotriton vulgaris. The sequence goes on from NC_141689.1 coordinate 200,029,238, forward strand.
AAATCAAACATGACACATTATAAATATTATTGAAAAAAATGTGTTCCCAAATACAACGTTTGCACCTTAGTGCCCGATTAGGAGTTTGACTGCTGGACTGCCATTCTGGCAGTCGGGAGTATGCTGCCAAGCCGGCTGCAACTCGATTGCTGCCTTATGAGTTAACCACCGGTCTGGGGGTGTTGGGGCAGCAGGGTGGCAGCGGGGTGGCGGAATGCTTTGGCTCATTCAGAGCCTGCAGCACCTGCCGCTGCTGTGACATTGCCTCTTGCACATCGGTGTACTGTGTACAATGCACCATGTTGTGCATGGCACAGAGTGCATGCATGACAGTGCAAGAAGAGGGTGCACAACATGTGCCCCCATCCACACCCCCCATGGCCTACAACACCCTGTGAACCTGTTTGGGGCTTCTTTCCTGGCTTTGAACCAACATTTTCATGGCATTTTTATGGCGGAGTCCTTGCCATGAAAAAGTCGGCGGTAAGGCAGGTCGTAACCTGCACCACTGCCAAAGACCACAGCATCCAGGATCATGCCAGTGGGGGTGGTCTTGTGTTGAGCCTGTAATGGTCCGGCTGTCAACCTCGTAATCTGGCGGTTGAACGGTCGAGGAGGCAGCAGTCAAACCGCCACCGGGGGTACGGCGGTCCTTGGACAGCCATGCTTGTCACCAGGCCCTTACCCCTACCTTTATTTTAACCCCTTATTTTCACCTTTCCCAAATAAATATGGCTCTCATTGCGGAACAGGAAGTGGAACAAGTGTTTTCTTTATACGAATAAAATATTAAACTACAAAGCCACAATAGAACCCACATAAAACATACTTTCCAACACATATCTTTGTTTAAATTTGCATCTACCACATCAACCACATTTAAAAAGGGCTGTCTACTATTTTACAAACACTACTACACTGATTACGTTCGTGATCACACAAAATACTGTTACTAAAGCGAGACTTTACTTCGACAAACTATACCACCTACCAGTCCCAGTAAGTGGAACTTTCACAAGAAAATACTTGTATTTGTACTAGTTAGTTAAATGACTTATCAATTAATTTATGGTCTCCTAAACTTACAGATTTTGCCCACAAATGTTACAAAACTTGGCCTGACAAACATGTACTGGCTTTGTATATTTTAAATTATTTTACATAAAATATTATTGCAGTTTTATAAAATATATCTTTCTAACATATTATATATTTTATTTAACTAATGAAAAGAAATAAATTAACAAAATGTATCAATATATTTTTTCCCGCGTACAATTCCAGAACGTTAACTTAAATACCTATAAGAAAAATTCTTGGTGTACACTTTGAAGGAAATGCCAATGATTAAGTATAACCAAAAATTACTATTGCACCTTCACCATCTTCTACCCTCAGATAAAGTGGTGGGCAATAACTGGGGTGAAAACGTGTTATTCTAACACCACCAGATACATCTCATCTAGTACATGCAAAACAGTCACTATACCATAAAATTACTATTCTAATTCCATCACCAACTTACCTCAAGGCAGGTTCTAGAGTGTGACTAAAAGGCAAAATTACTACTCTAATTCTACCATATACTTACCTAAGGGTCGGTATTGGACAGAAATTAGTTTTTAAAATTACTATTATAACTCCTTCGATGTATTTATCTCAGGACAGGTGTAACTCCACTGAATAATTATATCAGGGCAGTTGCTGGGCAGTAACTAGGGAGAAAATTACCATTCTAACTCTACCTCAGGGCACGTGCGGGACAGTAACTAGGGGGCAAAATTACTAGTCAAACTCCACCAAGTATTTACCTCAGTACTGGGCTGAATAGTGACTACAGTCTAAATTTAGTAGTTTAAAAGCACCAACTATTTAACTTAAACAATATGCTCAAGTTCATAAAATAAATACTTTATAAAAAATGTAACAACTTGCATTTCGTTTCCTATTAAAAGAGATACACCTATCTACAAAGCAACATGAAATATATCAATTTACAAGACATTACTTAAACCAGAAGCACAGAAATATTCCTGTAAGTGTTGTAAATGTCAACAGTAAATAGTAAGAAAAACACCATAAAACTTAAAGTTAATCAATAACTAATAAATTGCATTTTTATTTCAGAACAGAAAACAACAGACTTGAAGAAAGAAATATTTACCTAACTGAATTTTCTTTTTCTCTCCACAAAAAAATACAAAATTAACAAAACATATTTTCATTTTTTCAACAGGCAGTTAAAGTAAAAGAGAAATGTAATAAAGCATCATAAACATACACTTACACTTTTTCAATTTCTCTGTTTTAACATAATTAACATCAATTGCATTAGCTAATCAAGCAAACGGTATGAACTCCTAGATAGGCAACAGAGTGTTAAGTGATGCTAGCTATCTTTATTGTAACAACAGGTTAAGTGATCCCAGTGTCATTGGAGGTGTGTGGAGATCATTTACCTCTGCTCACTAGTCTAGCCTGACATGTTTGCTGACTCACTTTGCTTACAAGAAGCCGCTAACCAGTGTCTGACGCAGCCGTTGTCCACGCCACCTCCGCCACCACAGCTCGCACTACCAATGCTGCTGTGAGGCCAGCGTGGAGATGGGCTCTGGCACAGCTTGAGGGGCCGTGGCAAGATAAGGAGGAGCAGTTAAACACGGGAGACGCCAGTGCCAGGAGAGCAACATCCAGGGAGGTGAGTCGCTGATAAGATGCTACAGAGACAAGTCTAAAGAGGAGCATTGTGGTTGTTCCCACAGGCTGCCTCCCACTTGCATTTGGAGTGACTTGACAAGGGGGAGAGACGGGGAGGCAAGAAGAGAGGAGTGCCTGGAGCCTGTGTGCTCCTTGAATACAGCGGAGGACTGTGTAACTAGGGGTTGCAACTGAGCCGGTCCCCAGCAGAGAGCAGAGGGGAGACTGGAGTGTGGCAGGGTGCGCCCACCTGTCTGGTCTTTTCCAGAAAATAAGGAAAAGAAGATACATGGAGCCTACGGAAAGACTAGAACCTGGACCAGAAACAGGAAAATAAAAGAGGGTAAATAATACCTGACGGCGACAGTCATATGACAGCAAGAGTCAGTTAGTGAGCAGAGGTAAGTACCAGAAGTGTGCTTAAAAGAGTGAGAAGTGTTAAAAAGGAGGAAAGAACAAGCACTATAGATTGAGTAGGGCAGCTGCATAAAAGATTCTATCCTGACTGACTGGAATGCCATCCCACCGTGACTCATCCAGGGGGGTCTTATTTCAGGGGCATTTCTCAGGCCACCATCACGCATTGTGATTACGTGAACTCCTACCTCAATTGTGAAGCTCAAGCCCTATTTCGAGAAGCGTCTCATTTCTACAAACCACGCATCAGTCACACTAGAATTCAGTTATCTTTGAAAAACTCCTCTCATTGACTTTTGATTTGTACTTAAGGTCGCTTGGGCTCAAGCACCTTACGATAATTCTCGAGAGTTTCAACCTTTTGTATATTATCATCCATACTTCCCCACACTCTTCTGTTTGGTCCATTCATTATCTCATTGTGGAATTACTGTGGCTTTTCTGAAGAAGGCATCTAGCACGCTGAAACACACGTAGACACTGAGAAGATTCATCATCCAGTTACTTGATTAAATCTACGTTAATTTATTTATTTTTTCCTGGCGTTTTTTTTTCTCTTAGAATATTAATTATTGTCATTCTTGTGTTCAGTTGATATGCACATGTCTTTTAATTGTATTCTTCTTTTTTGCTCACCTTGTAAGCTATGTTGTGATGTTACTGTTTAGCACCTAACATTTATGGAATTTCTTCAACAGATACTATGATAATCCTTAAAGAATTTGCATTAATAAAATGAAGTTTTATTGAATTGAAGTGTACACTGAGTCTCTAATATCATGTTTGTGTCTTATTAGGTCTTATATATTGTTTAGACCAATAGTTTCCATGGGGTTCTTTCTTCAATTATTGTATTTTACCTGCCCTAGGAACCTACATTTGTAGCAGGGGGTCCTTGTTTTTGACATAATAAAAGATTCAGACATAAAAAAGTAGAAGATTTCCTGTGGATATCCATAAAAATAAAAACAAGTGAACAAGCCTAAAGAAAGTAAGATATGGCACCAGGGAAACCAAAGCACGTGAGGGACAGAATAATTGTGTAAAGTTGACCAGCATTATAGAAGAAGGAGAGAAGATTTTAAAAAAAACTGAATAAGAGGGAAGGAAACAAAAGTCATGTGGAAGAGTTAACCCCAGGATCAAGAAATAGAAATCTGAAAAAACTGCCCCAGACTAACCCCCCCCAGTGAAATAAAGCAGGGGGTGAGAGATGGAGCTTCAGTTACCAAGTCGATAAAAGATTTGGTGGGTAAACATTTTAAAAAGAACCAACGGCTAACTGATTCTCAATTAGGTGAGGGAAAGCAATCAGCATCAAACAGCTGGACATCACTAGATTTGAAGTTATCATACTCGAGCCATCATGAGAAATCAAACATAAGTGACTTATTTTTAGAACCAAGATTGTCATCTTCACCCTGTCTCCTTTCTGGCTTCGAGTTCCAAAATACAGAAGCAGGGAAGGGGAAGAGGGGCATAGACAGTGACCAGGACAGTATTGGGCCTAATAACTGGGTAGGGGTACAACTGGAGGCAAATGAAAGAAAGGAACTGCCCCCAGTTATTGTGTATGACCCGGTTGAAGGATCAATATATAACCTCGAGATTACAGCAACATCAAGCATCTCAATGCTGAAGCTCAACTTAGAGAAGACAGAAGTTTTCCTCCTTGCACCCACCCCCTCAGCTTGGGACAACACCTGGTGGCCCATTGCCCTTGGCAACCCTACCATCCCCACGGACCACGTCTGGAACCTCGGCATCAAACTTGACTCCTCCCTCACCATGATCCACCAGATCAATGCTGTTGCCTCCACCTGTTTCAACACCCTCTGCATCCTTTGCAAGGCCTTCAAGTGGATCCCCCCAAAGCCAGAAAGACCATCATCCACGCACTCCGAACAAGCAGACTGGACTACGGAAACACCCTCTATGCTGGAATCAACAAATTCCTGCTACACAAACTCCAGACAATCCAGAACACCGCAGCTAGACTCGTCCTCGGCATCCCACAACATGAGCACATCACCTAACACCTCCAAGACCTCCACTGGCTCCCCGTCAAAAAGAGAGTAACCTTCAAGCTACTCACCCACGCCTACCAATCTTTCCATAACACCGGACCCAAATACCTCAATGAAAGAGTCTCCTTCCATGTACCCAAAAGAATCCTCTGCTCTGCCGACCTCGCCCAACAGAATCCCCGTGCATCTGCAGAACCAGAGTGGGTGGAAGAGCCTCCTGCTATGCACAGCTAAGGACTGGAACAAGCTCCCTGTCAACATCAGACACGTCCCTATTCTGCACACCTTCAGGAAAAGCCTCAAGACCTTGCTTTACGGCTGACTCGGAGCTGCACCCCCTCTCCCTCAGCAGTTTGAGACCCTCAAGGTAGAGTAAGGTGCTTCACAATTCCTTTATTAATTGATTGATTGAAAGTAATGCTGATCCTAAAAAAAAACTCTGCAAGGCCTGTTGAAGGTGTCAGTGATTGAAAGATATTCTAAAAAAAAAAAAAAAAGAACAGTTACAACTGATTGTGGGGGAACTGAAACAGATTAAGGAACACATGTCTTCAATAGTTAGACCAGTCATAGAATAAAAGCCTGCAGAAGGTGTATCCCCACAAATAGGGGAGGAGAAAGGTGCCCCGCAAAATGAAAAACAGTGTGCTTATAACGAAAGAGGGAGAAGCAAGGAGATATAAACAATATATCCTTAGGACGAGGAGACTGGGGAATAGGGCCAGGAAGGGGCTGGATATGAATATAAAACAGAAGAAAAAGGAGATTGTAATTACAGATGGAGGGTACAATGGTGCAGTAAAACCCCTCAAGAATGATCAGAAAACAAATCCCCAGAAATAAAAATAGATATTGGAAATATAAAGAATACAGGGAGGAAGGGAAGAGAGCAAAGGACATTCCAAAGTAGTATCATGAACCCCAGAGTACAATCTATGAGTAAGAATGAGTGTGATTACAGTAGGAGTAATCAGGTTGGAAGACAAGGGATAAAATGAGATTTTGAGGATCAAATGGGGCAAAGAGAAGGGTGTGGAATTATCAGATGAAAAAAGGAGGGGTATACGCCGGGGTAACCAATGAACAGAAAGTGGAAAGGAGTACAACCTACTGTTATATTTTAAGCCAAAAAATCAAAAGAAAGATGGAAAGAAAGTAAAGAAATGAAATTCACTAAATCAGACACAACTACACTTTTCCCTATCCAAATGTGCAAGTCTGAGCGATATAACGACTATGGGGTATATTCACAAGAACGTGTGCTAAACATCTCCAAAAAATGTTACTGCAACTTTGCACATCGCAACCCATCGGGGGAAAATAACCCAGTGTCAACGTGAAATTCACAACACAGTGGTACCATGCGATAGTCCTCAGCAAATGCGGCCAATGTCCGCGATACAACCACTGCGACGGAGATAAAAACACAAACCCCAACGCGTAAAAATACGCGATGTGCCCAAACGCGATAAGAAAACAGTGACAACCAGCGAGAGGCCAGCAATACCCACGTGTAATGCGAGAAAAAGCACAAAAACAACATATGGAAAATGCCACTAAAAACGACATCAACTGCAGAGCACCACGGATGAACCCCACAATACCCATGGAGGAACATCCAGGAATGCAGGGCCCGTGGAAGGCCAATGAGAAGAGGAAGAGGAAGATGGGGTACAGTCACCAGGAAGCCCGATTATCACCACAGATAAGCCAGAACAAAACAACCACTGTACGTCACCTCCAACGTGTCATTGGCAACAAAGAGGCCAAGATGGCACACCACCTCAGATCATGTGAATGCCGTCGCATGGCAGAGGAGGACAATGGAAGAGCACAAGAGGCCCTGGACTGATGTGAATGGCAAACCCAAACGTTTTTGTTCTTCGGGTGTGGCTGTGTGCGGGGCTCCATTGCCTACTGCAGGTAGTCGTCCGGCTTTACACATGCATGAGGCAGGTGTTAAATACCTGCTGCTACCGCGGCTTATCGGATGGTTCCGACTCCCATCGCGGTTCTGGCAGTTCATTGTGAAAGTGGTGTTGTGGTTTTTTTGTGTGTTTTTGCACGGGAACGCCTATTCTGCATCTCATTTGGGTTAGATGGTGGTGTCCACTGTGGACATAAATTTTGGGGCAGTTATTGCGGGAATACTGCAGATGTCTGCAGTTTGCACCAGCTTGGGAATGGGGTGATAAATCTATCTCTACTTTTGATGCGTTAAGGTGGAGATAAATTGGAGATAAGTCCATTTGAATATCCCCCTAAATATCTTAGACAAGTGGGATTTCCTGTAAATAGAATAGGAAAAGCAGTAATAAAGGTTCTGCTGCACTCAGGATTTTCCAAGTCAGCATTATTAAACGCAGAGCAGGAGTGCGAGAAGCTGGCTTGGTATATGGCTTCACCAACTGATGCCATAATTGGTGAAGTGTGGTGTTGCACCTACCTAACCTAGTAGGAACTAACTCTCTGAAGTTGGAGAAAGGGTTGTACTAGACCCGTAACTACCCAACTCTAAGGTCAGTAGAACTTACTTATTCTAAGCTGTAATATATGTGCTGAACATTAGTGATGAATGCAAAAATCAACAATTGATGGACAGAATGCAGAACAATGTTCTACATTCACCCCAGTACACAGATCTGGGCCTAAATCCATCTTTTTTTTGCTCACCATGCCATTCCAGATTGGACCCAGCCATAAGCAAATCAATCTTGACCCTGGGCCCAATAGGAATATTCCAGCCCAAACTGCCAGGCCAGGTCTTCCTTGGACTAGAAACAAGCATACTAGGACCGGTTCCGGACTTTCGGTCCTCATCAGCCAGGATAGTTTGACCCCATTGGCATGGAGAACACTGGACCCACGTCTGGGCGTACCCGTACCACTCAGGGTGACAAATGCAAAAACAACAATTGATGGACAGAATGCAGAACAATGTCATACATTCACCCCAGTACAGAGATCTTGGCCTCAATCCATTGTTTTTTTGCTCACCATGTCATTCCAGTTTGGACCCAGTCCGGTGCAAATCAGTCTTGACCCTGCGCCCAATGGGAACAGTAAAACCAGAACTGCCAGGCCAAGTCCTCCTTGGACTGGAAACAAGCATCCTAAGACCAGTTTAGGGCTTTCAGCCCTCATCAGCCAGGATAGCTTGACTCCAGTGGCATGGAGAGCACAGGTCCCACATCTGGGCATACCCGTACCACTCAGGGTGAAAAATGCAAAAAGAACAATTGATGGAAAGAATGCAGAACAATGTCATACATTCACCCAAGTACAGAGATCTGGGACTAAATCCATCGTGTTTTGGCTCGCCATTCCATTCCAGTTTGGACCTAGCATATGCAAATCAGTCTTGACCCTGCACCCAATGGGAACAGTCCAGCCCGAACTGCCAGGCCAGTTCTTCATTGGACTGGAAACAAGCATCCTAGCACCGGTTTTGGGCTTTCATCCCTCGTCAGACAGGATAGCTTAACTTCAGTGGCATAGAAAGCACGTGACTCACGCCTGGGCATACCCGTACCACTCGGGGTGACAAATGCAAAAACAACAATTGATGGACAGAATGCAGAACAATGGCATACATTCACCCCAGTACAAAGATCTGGGCCTAAATCCATCGTTTTTTTGCTCACCGTGCCATACCAGTTTGGACCTAGCCATATGCAAATCAGTCTTGACCCTGCGCCCAATGGGAACAGTCCAGCCCAAACTGACAGGCCAGGTCTTCCTTGGAATGGAAACAAGCATCCTAGGACCGGTTTCGGGCTTTCAGCACTCATCAGTCACGATAGCTTGACTCCAGTGGCATGGAGAGCATGGGACCGACGTCTGGTCATACCCGTACCACTCTGGGTGACAAATGCAAAAACAACAATTGATGGACAGAATGCAGAACAATGGCATACATTCACCCCAGTACAAAGATCTGGGCCTAAATCCATCATTTTTTTGCTCACCATGCCATTCCAGTGTGGACCCAGCCATATGCAAATCAGTCTTGACCCTGCACCCAATGGGAACAATCTACCCGAACTGCCAGGCCATGTCTTCCTTTGACTGGAAACAAGCATCTTAGGACCGGTTTTGGGTTTTCAGCCCTAATCAGCCAGGATAGCTTGACTTCAGTGGCATGGAGAGCACAGAACTGACGTCTGGGCATACCCAACCACTCGGGATGACAAATGCAAAAACAACAATTGATGGACAGAATGCAGAACAATGTCAAACATTCACCCCAGTACAGAGATCTGGGCGTTAATCCGTCTTTTTTGCACGCCATGCCAGTTTGGAGCCAGCCATATGCAAATCAGTCTTGACCCTGCACCCAATGGGAATAGTCCACCCGAACTGCCAGGCAAGGTCTTTCTTTGACTGGAAACAAGCATCTTAGGACCAGTTTCGGGCTTTAAGCCCTCATCAGCCAGGATAGCTTGACTCCAGTTTCATGGAGAACACAGGACCCACCTATGGGCATACCCGTACCACTTGGGGTGACAAATGCAAAAATAACAATTGATGGACAGAATGCAGAACAAGGTCATACATTCACCCCGGTACAGAGATCTTGGCCAAAATCCATAGTTTTTTTGCTCACCATGCTATTCCAGTCTGAACCCAGCCATATGTAAATCAGTCTTGACCTTGCGCCCAATGGGAACAGTTTTATTTTATTTATTTATTTTAGGTTTTTATAGAGCGCGTAGTCACCCTCGAGTATCCCAGCGCTGAAACCTCGGATTCATAAGGGGGGGGAGCACAGGAAAGCTTCGAATAAATCAGGGAAAAAGGAGGGTTTTGAGGGACTTCCTAAATCGTAGGAGGTTTGGTTCAGCTCTGAGATTCGAGGGGAGAGCGTTCCATTTTCTGGCCGTGTTTACCGAAAATCTGCGGCCGCCGATGCGGGTTTTCTTCACCCTAGGGACAACGATAAGGTTTCCCTGTTCAGACCGGAGCGCTCTCGGCGGTCTGTATGGAGTGATCCAAGTGCTCAGAATGGGGGGACCAGCGTTGTGCAGGACCTTGTGTGCCAGGCAAAGGGCCTTGAAGGCGACTATTTCCCTCACGGGGAGCCAGTGAAGTTTTCTCAGAGCAGGCTTGGCCGATGTTCTTGCTGGGGTGTTTGTGAGCAGGCGGGCTGCGGCATTTTGGGTTTTTTGTAGTATTTGGAGGGTGGCTTCCGGCGCCCCGAGGTAAACAGCGTTGCTATAATCTAGCCTTGCTAGCACTAAGCCTTGAATTAGCAGGAGGCGGGACTGGAATGGCAGTAGGGGGAGCACCTTTCTGCATGATCTAAGTAGCCCATAGCAGATGCCGGCTGTTTTCCTAGCCTGTGTCCTAAAGGTGAGATCTGTCTCCAGCCACACTCCCAGACTCTTAACCTCTGTCTTAGGGGAGGGGGGGTCACCCATACAGGCGGGCCAGATGTTAGGGGGGAGACTCGAAGTTTTGTGACCGAGGAGCAGGATCTCTGTTTTTGACCCGTTAAGCTTTAGGTCAGAGTCGCCCATCCATTGATGGACGGAGGAGAGGCAGTCTCGCAGGTTGGAGGGCTTTAGCTTGGGGTGTGAGAGGGTCACCACCAGCTGAGTGTCGTCAGCATAGCTGACGATCGTGACTCCGAATGGGGCGACCAGCTCCTCCAGTGGGGCCATATACACGTTGAAAAGCGTGGGGCTCAGTGACGAGCCCTGAGGCACTCCACACCGGAGGGGAATTGAGGGTGAGCGGCTTTCTCCTTCCCAGACTTGGAAGGAGCGTCGGGAGAGAAAGGATGTAAGCCATCTCAGCGCACTGTCTTGTACGCCAGTGTTCTCTAGACGCTGGGCTAGGACCTGGTGGCTGACAGTGTCGAATGCCGCGCTAAGGTCCAGGAGGACCACTGCCACTGATCCTCCTGTGTCCATGATTTCCCTCGCGTTTTCTACGGCCGCCAGGAGGGCGGTGTCTGTGCCCTGACCTGGTCTGAAGCCTGTTTGGGAGTTTTTTAGCAGATGGTTTGCCTCTAAGAAGTGGGACAGCTTTTTATTTGCAAGCTTCTCCGCGACCTTACCTATCCAAGGGAGGAGCGAGATGGGTCTGTAGTTGGATAAGTCCGCGGGGTCTAGCGACGGCTTTTTCAGAAGACCTTTAACAACGGCCTCCTTCCAACTTTGTGGGACTTCTCCTTGGGCAAACGAGGTGTTAATGAGGGCCGTGAGTCTGGCTGTAATGGTCCGAGCGATGTTTTTAGTGAACCGTACGGGAACTGAATCGCTGGGGGCCCCACTTTTCGTGGCTGCTAGAGTAGTTGCCACTTCTTCTTCTGTGATTGGTCCGAATGAAGCTAGACGAGGGGGTTCGGGTTTGTCCGTGGGGTTACCTGACGTGAGGGCACGATCCTTGTCTATTCCAGGGGTGGCCTGATTGGTGGCAGGTAGGGAGGAAAGGATTTTCTTAATTTTATTGTCGAAGAAGTTAGCCAGGTTGACGCATTTCTCCTCGGCTGCTTTGGGGTCCAAGGGTGTCTGCGGGGGGGCTGGGACATGGAGGAGCTCTTTAAGGATGGAAAAAGTCTCTTTGGCAGAGCACGAGGAATTCTTTATTCTTTCCTCAAAGAAGGAGCTTTTTGCGCTGTGGAGGGCTTGTTTGTAAGCCTTCATGGATGTTTGATAAGCGTTTTTGTCCGTCGCCAATTTATTTTTTCTCCATGTTCGCCCCGTTTTTTTGCACTCCTTCCTAAGAATGTTCAGGGGCGGAGTGTACCAAGGAGCATGGTTAATCCTTTTTACATGCTTAAGAGAGCATGTTAATGGGATGAGGCTGTCTAGGGGGTTGGTGAGCCAGCTGTTAAATTCTCTATCGGCGGTGTTAGGGTCAGTTGAGAGGGGGCCGTCGGATTCCCTAAGCTTCACTTCCCATTCTTCTGGACTTAACTTGTGCCAACGTCTGGTTAATATCCTAGTTTTCTGTTTAGGGACCGAGGCGGGCTGATAGGACCAGTGCATAGGGACCAGGAAGTGGTCAGTCCATGGAAGGGGGGTAGGGTCTTGGGTTTGGAGATTCCTAATATTGGTGAAAACTGGGTCTAGGAGATGTCCTTTCTCGTGAGTGGGTTTCGAGTTCAGGAGCAGGAGGTCAGCTGACATGAGGTCTGCTAGGAGATTAGCGGCAGTGTTGTCTGCCGGGTCTAGAAAGTGTATATTTAAGTCCCCTAGAAGAAGAAAGTTGGGCGTTGCTATAGTTCAACAGTCCAGACCAAACTGCCAGGCCAGGTCTTTCTTGGACTGGAAACCATCATTTTAGGACCGGTTTTGGGCTTTCCGCCCTCATCAGCCAGAATAGCTTGTCACCAGTGGCATGGAGAGCGCGGGACCCACGTCTAGGCATATATGTACCACTTGGGGTGACAAATGCAAAAATAACAATTGATGGACAGAATGCAGAACATTGTTATACATTCACCCTAGTACAGAGATCTGAGCTTAAATCCATTGTTTCTTTGCTCACCATGCCATGCCAGTTTGGACCCAGCCATATGCAAATCAGTCTTGACCCTGAGCCCAATGGGAACAGTCCAGCCCAAACTGCCAGGCCAGGTCTTCCTTTGACTGGAAACAAGCATCCTAGCACCGGTTTTGGGCTTTCAACCCTCATCAGCTAGGATAGCTTGACTCCGTGGCATGTAAAGCATGGGACCCACTTCTCAGCATACCCATACCACTCGGGTGACAAATGCAAAAACAACAATTGATTGACAGAATGCAGAACAAGGTCATGCATTCACCCCCGTACAGAAATCTGGGCCTAAATCCATCATTTTTTTTGCTCACCATGCTATTCCAGTTTGGACCCAGCCATATGCAAATCAGTCTTGACCCTGCGCCCAATGGGAACAGTCCAGGCCGAACTGCCAGGCCAGGTCTTCCTTGGACTTGAAACAAGCATCCTAGGACCAGTTTTGGGCTTTTAGCCCACATAAGCCAGGATAGTTTGACTCCAGTGGAATGGAGAGCACAGGACCCACGTCTGGGCATACCCGTACCACTCGGGGTGATAAATGCAAAAACAATAGTCGATGGACAGAATGCAGAACAATGTCATACATTCACCTTAGTACAGAGATCTGGGCCTAAATCCATCGGTTTTTTCTCACCATTCCATTACAGTTTGGACCTAGCCATATTCAAATCATTCTTGACCCTTCACCCAATGGGAACAGTCCAACCCGAACTGCCAGGCCAGGTCTTCCTTGGACTGGAAACAAGCATCCTAAGACCGGTTTCAGGCTTTCAGCCCTCATCAGCCAGGATCGCTTGACTCCAGTGGCATGCAGAGCACGGGACCCACGTCTGGGCATACCCGTACCACTCAGGGTGACAAATGCAAAAACAAAAATTGATGGACAAAATGCAAAACAATGTCATACATTCAGCCCAGTTCAGAGATCTGGGCCTAAAGCGTTTGTGTTGTTGCTCACCATGCCATTCCAGTTTGGACCCAGCCTTATGCAAATCAGTCTTGACCCTGCGCCCAACGGGAACAGTCCAGCCCGAACTGCCAGTCCAGGTCTTCCATGGACTGGACACAAGCATCCTAGGACTGGTTTCGGGCTTTCAGCCCTCATCAGCCAGGATAGCTTGACTCCAGTGGCATGGATAGCACGGGACCCATGCCTGGGCAAACCCATACCACTCTGGGTGACAAATGCAAATACAACAATTGATGGACAGAATGCAGAACAATGTCATACATTCACCCCAGTACAAAGATCTGAGCCTAAATCCATCATTTTTTTGCTCACCATGCCATTCCACTGTGGACCCAGCCATATGCAAATCAGTCTTGACCCTGCACCCAATGGGAACAGTCTACCCGAACTGCCAGGCCATGTCTTCCTTTGACTGGAAACAAGCATCTTAGGACCGGTTTTGGCCTTTCAGCCCTAATCAGCCAGGATAGCTTGACTCCAGTGGCATGGAGAGCACAGAACTGACGTCTGGGCATACTCAACCACTCGGGGTGACAAATGCAAAAACAACAATTGATGGACAGAATGCAGAACAATGTCAAACATTCACCCCAGTACAGAGATCTGGGCGTAAATCCATCTTTTTTTGCTCGCCATGCCAGTTTGGACCAGCCATATGCAAATCAGTATTGACCCTGCACCCAATGGGAATAGTCCACCCGAACTGCCAGGCCAGGTCTTCCTTTGACTGGAAACAAGCATGTTAGGACCGGTTTCGGGCTTTCAGCCCTCATCAGCCAGGATAGCTTGACTCCAGTGGCATGGAGAGCACAGAACCCACCTATGGGCATGCCCGTACCACTCGGGGTGACAAATGCAAAAACAACAATTATTGGACAGAATGCAGAACAAGGTCATACATCCACCCCGGTACAGAGATCTGGGGCAAAATCCATCGTTTTTTTGCTCACCATGCTATTCCAGTTTGAATCCAGCCATATGTAAATCAGTCTTGACCCTGCACTCAATGGGAACAGTCCAGACCGAACTGCCAGGCCACATATTCCTTGGACTGGAAACAAGCATCTTAGGACCGGTTTCGGGCTTTCAGCCCTCATCAGCCAGGATAGCTTGACTCCAGTGGCATGGAGAGCACGGGACCCACCTCCGAGCAAACCCGTACCACTCGCGGTGACAAATGCAAACACAACAATTGATGGACAGAATGCAGAACAATGTCATACATTCACCCCAGTACAAAGATCAGAGCCTAAACCCATCATTTTTTTGCTCACCATGCAATTCCAGTTTGGACCTAGCCGTATGAAAATCAGTCTTCACCCTGAACCCAATGGGATCAGTCCAGCCCAAACTGCCAGGCCAGGTCTTTCTTGGACTGGAAACCAGCATCCTAGGACCGGTTTTGGGCTTTCAGCCCTCATCAGCCAGAATAGGTTGTCTCCAGTGGCATGGAGAGCGCGGGACCCACGGCTGGGCATATCTGTATCACTTGGGGTGACAAATGCAAAAATAGCAATTGATGGACAGAATGCAGAACAATGTCATACATTCACCTCCGTACAGAGATCTGGGCCTAAATCCATCGTTTTTTTAGCTCACCATGCTATTCCAGTTTGGACCCAGCCATATGCAAATCATTCTAGACCCTGCGCCCAATGGGAACAGCCCAGGCCGAACTGCCAGGCCAGGTCTTCCTTGGACTTGAAACAAGCATCCTAGGACCAGTTTGGGGCTTTTAGCCCTCATCAGCCAGGATAGCTTGACTCCAGTGGAATGGAGAGCACAGGACCCACGTCTGGGCAGACCCGTACCACTCGAGGTGACAAATGCAAAAACAATAGTCGATGGACAGAATGCAGAACAATGTCATACATTCATCTTAGTACAGAGATCTGGGCCTAAATCCATCGATTTTTTTTTCTCACCATTCCATTACAGTTTGGACCTAGCCATATTCAAATCATTCTTGACCCTTCGCCCAATGGGAACAGTCCAGCCCGAACTCCCAGGCCAGGTCTTCCTTGGACTGGAAACAAGCATCCTAAGACCGGTTTCAGGCTTTCAGCCCTCATCAGCCAGGATAGCTTGACTCCAGTGGCATGCAGAGCACGGGACCCACGTCTGGGCACACCTGTACCACTCAGGGTGACAAATGCAAAAACAAAAATTGATGGACTGAATGCAAAACAATGTCATACATTCAGCCCAGTTCAGAGATCTGGGCCTAAAGCGTTTGTTTTGTTGCTCACCATGCCATTCCAGTTTGGACCCAGCCTTATGCAAATCCGTCTTGACCCTGCGCCCAATGGGAACAGTCCAGCCCGAACTGCCAGTCCAGGTCTTCCTTGGACTGGACACAAGCATCCTAGGACTGGTTTCGGCTTTCAGCCCTCATCAGCCAGGATAGCTTGACTCCAGTGGCATGGAGAGCACGGGACCCATGCCTGGGCAAACCCATACCACTCGGGGTGACAAATGCAAAAACAACAATTGATGGACAGAATGCAGAGCAATGTCATACATTCACCCCAGTACAAAGATCTGGGCCTAAATCAATCATTTTATTGCTCACCATGCCATTCCAGTGTGGACCCAGCCACATGCAAATCAGTCTTGACCCTGCACCCAATGGGAACAGTCTACCCGAACTGCCAGGCCATGTCTTCCTTTGACTGGAAACAAGCATCTTAGGACCGGTTTTGGGCTTTCAGCCCTAATCAGCCAGGATAGCTTGACTCCAGTGGCATGGAGAGCACGAAACTGATGTCTGGGCAAACCCATACCACTCGGGGAGACAAATGCAAAAACAACAATTGATAGACAGAATGTAGAACAATGTCATACATTCACCCCAGTACAAAGATCTGGGCCTCAATCCATCATTTTTTGCTCACCATGCTATTCCAGTGTGGACCCAGACATATGCAAATCAGTCTTGACCCTGCACTCAACGGGAACAGTCTACCTGAACTGCCAGGCAATGTCTTCCTTTGACTGGAAACAAACATCTTAGGACCGGTTTTGGGCTTTCAGCCCTAATCAGCCAATATAGCTTGACTCCAGTGGCATGGAGAGCACAGAACTGACGTCTGGGCATACCCAACCACTCGGGGTGACAAATGCAAAAACAACAATTGATGGACAGAATGCAGAACAATGTCAAACATTCACCCCAGTACACAGATCTGGGCGTAAATCCATCTTTGTTTGCACCTCATGCCAGTTTGGACCCAGCCATATGCAAATCAGTCTTGACCCTGCACCCAATGGGAATAGTCCACCCGAACTGCCAGGCCAGGTCTTCCTTTGACTGGAAACAAGCATCTTAGGACCGGTTTCAGGTTGCAGCCCTCATCAGCCAGGATAGCTTGACTCCAGTGGCATGGAGAGCACAGGACCCACCTATGGGCATACCCGTACCACTCGGGGTGACAAATGCAAAAACAACAATTGTTGGACAGAATGCAGAACAAGGTCATACATTCACCCTGGTACAGAGATCTGGGCCAAAATCCATCGTTTTTTTGCTCACCATGCTATTCCAGTTTGAACCCAGCCATATGTAAATCAGTCTTGACCCTGCGCCCAATGGGAACAGTCCAGACCCAACTGCCAGGCCTGGTATTCCTTGGACTGGAAACAAGCATCTTAGGACCGGTTTCGGGTTGCAGCCCTCATCAGCCAGGATAGCTTGACTCCAGTGGCATGGAGAGCACAGGACCCACCTATGGGCATACCCGTACCACTCGGGGTGACAAATGCAAACACAACAATTGATGGACAGAATGCAGAACAATGTCATACATTCACCCCATTAAAAACATCTGAGCCTAAACCCATCATTTTTTTGTTCACCATGCAATTCCAATTTGGACCCAGCTGTATGCAAATCAGTCTTCACCCTGAAACCAATGGGATCAGTCCAGCCCAAACTGCCAGGCCAGGTCTTTCTTGGACTGGAAACCAGCATCCTAGGACCGGTTTTGGGCTTTCAGCCCTCATCAGCCAGAATAGGTTGTCTCCAGTGGCATGGAGAGCGCGGGACCCACGGCTGGGCATATCTGTATCACTTGGGGTGACAAATGCAAAAATAGCAATTGATGGACAGAATGCAGAACAATGTCATACATTCACCCTAGTACAGAGATCTGAGCCTAAATCCATTGTTTCTTTGCTCACCATGCCATGCCAGTTTGGACCCAGCCATATGCAAATCAGTCTTGACCCTGCACCAATGGGAACAGTCTACCTGAACTGCCAGGCCATGTCTTCCATTGACTGGAAACAAACATCTTAGGACCGGCTTTGGGCTTTCAGCCCTAATCAGCCAGGATAGCTTGACTCCAGTGGCATGGAGAGCACAGAACTGACGTCTGGGCATACCCGTACCACTCAGGGTGACAAATGCAAAAACAAAAATTGGTGGACAAAATGCAAAACAATGTCATACATTCAGCCCAGTTCAGAGATCTGGGCCTAAATCGTTTGTTTTGTTGCTCACCATGCCATTCCAGTTTGGACCCAGCCTTATGCAAATCAGTCTTGACCCTGCGCCCAATGGGAGCAGTCCAGCCCGAACTGCCAGTCCAGGTCTTCCTTGGACTGGACACAAGCATCCTAGGACTGGTTTCGGGCTTTCAGCCCTCATCAGCCAGGATAGCTTGACTCCAGTGGCATGGAGAGCACGGGACCCATGCCTGGGCAAACCCATACCACTCTGGGTGACAGATGCAAAAACAACAATTGATGGACAGAATGCAGAACAATGTCAAACATTCACCCCAGTACAGAGATCTGGGCGTAAATCCATCTTTGTTTGCACGCCATGCCAGTTTGGACCCAGCCATATGCAAATCAGTCTTGACCCTGCACCCAATGGGAATAGTCCACCCGAACTGCCAGGCCAGGTCTTCCTTTGACTGGAAACAAGCATCTTAGGACCGGTTTCGGGTTTCAGCCCTCATAAGCCAGGATAGCTTGACTCCAGTGGCACGGAGAGCACAGGACCCACCTATGGGCATACCCGTACCACTCGGGGTGACAAATGCAAAAACAACAATTGATGGACAGAATGCAGAACAAGGTCATACATTCACCCCGTTACAGTGATCTGGGCCAAAATCCATCGTTTTTTTGCCCACCATGCTATTCCAGTTTGAACCCAGCCATATGTAAGTCAGTCTTGACCCTGCGCCCAATGGGAACAGTCCAGACCCAACTGCCAGGCAACGTATTCCTTGGACTGGAAACAAGCATCTTAGGACCGGTTTCGGGATTTCACCCCTCATCAGCCAGGATAGCCTGACTCCAGTGGCATGGAGAGCACGGGACCCACCTC
The DNA here is from genome assembly GCF_964263255.1 of Lissotriton vulgaris. Classification (NCBI taxonomy): domain Eukaryota; kingdom Metazoa; phylum Chordata; class Amphibia; order Caudata; family Salamandridae; genus Lissotriton; species Lissotriton vulgaris. Next base: position 200,048,196 of record NC_141689.1, read on the forward strand.
TGAGCAAACCCGTACCACTCGCGGTGACAAATGCCAACACAACAATTGATGGACAAAATGCAAAACAATGTCATACATTCAGCCCAGTTCAGAGATCTGGGCCTAAATCGTTTGTTTTGTTGCTCACCATGCCATTCCAGTTTGGACCCAGCCTTATGCAAATCAGTCTTGACCCTGCGCCCAATGGGAACAGTCCAGCCCGAACTGCCAGTCCAGGTCTTCCTTGGACTGGACACAAGCATCCTAGGACTGGTTTCGGGCTTTCAGCCCTCATCAGCCAGGATAGCTTGACTCCAGTGGCATGGAGAGCACGGGACCCATGCCTGGGCAAACCCATACCACTCTGGGTAACAAATGCAAAAACAACAATTGATAGACAGAATGCAGAACAATGTCATACATTCACCCCAGCACAAAGATCTGGGCCTAAATCCATCATTTTTTTGCTTACCATGCCATTCCAGTGTGGACCCAGCCATATGCAAATCATTCTTGACCCTGCACCCAATGGGAACAGTCTACCCGAACTGCCAGGCCATGTCTTCCTTTGACTGGAAACAAACATCTTAGGATCGGTTTTGGACTTTCAGCCCTAATCAGCCAGGATAGCTTGACTCCAGTAGCATGGAGAGCACAGAACTGACGTCTGGGCATACCCAACCACTCGGGGTGACAAATGCAAAAACAACAATTGATAGACAAAATGCAGAACATTGTCAAACATTCACCCCAGTACTGAGATCTGGGCGTAAATCCATCTTTGTTTGCAAGCCATGCCAGTTTGGACCCAGCCATATGCAAATCAGTCTTGACCCTGCACCCAATGGGAATAGTCTACCCGAACTGCCAGGCCAGGTTTTCCTTTGACTGGAAACAAGCATCTTAGGACCGGTTTCGGGTTTCAGCCCTCATCAGCCAGGATAGCTTGTCTCCAGTGGCTTGGAGAGCACAGTACCCACCTATGGGCATACCTGTACCACTCGGGTGACAAATGCAAAAACAACAATTGATGGACAGAATGCAGAACAAGGTCATACATTCACCCCGGTACAGAGATTTGGGGCCATAATCCATCGTTTTTTGCTCACCATGCTATTCCAGTTTGAACCGAGCCATATGTAAATCAGTCTTGACCCTGCGCCCAATGGGAACAGTCCAGACCCAACTGCCAGGCCACGTATTCCTTGGACTGGAAACAAGCATCTTAGGACCGGTTTCGGGCTTTCAGCCCTCATCAGCCAGGATAGTCTGACTCCAGTGGCATGGAGAGCACAGGGCCCACCTTAGAGCAAACCCGTACCACTTGCGGTGACAAATGCCAACACAACAATTGATGGACAGAATGCAGAACAATGTCATACATTCACCCCAGTACAAAGATCTGAGCCTAAACCCATCATTTTTTTGTTCACCATGCAATTCCAGTTTGGACCCAGCCGTATGCAAATCAGTCTTCACCCTGAACCCAATGGGATCAATCCAGCCCAAACTGCCAGGCCAGGTCTTTCTTGGATTGGAAACCAGCATCCTAGGACTGGTTTTGGGCTTTCAGCCCTCATCAGCCAGAATAGGTGGTCGCCAGTGGCATGGAGAGCGCGGGACCCACGTCTGGGCATATCTGTATCACTTGGGGTGGCAAATGCAAAAAATAGCAATTGATGGACAGAATGCAGAACAATGTCATACATTCACCCTAGTACAGAGATCCGACCCTAAATCCATTGTTTCTTTGCTCACCATGCCAGTTTGGACCCAGCCATATGCAAATCAGTCTTGACCCTGCACCCAATGGGAACAGTCTACCCGACCTGCCAGGCCATGTCTTCCTTTGACTGGAAACAAACATCTTAGGACCGGTTTTGGGCTTTCAGCCCTAATCAGCCAGGATAGCTTGACTCCAGTGGCATGGAGAGCACAGAACTGACGTCCGGGCATACCCAACCACTCGGGGTGACAAATGCAAAAACAACAATTAATGGACAGAATGCAGAACAATAATGTGAGAAAGAGTTCTCCCGGGTAATTTTAGGTCCAGAGGGGGGAGAAACAAACCAAGCAAAAAAGTACAGAGCCTCAATAGGGACCTATATTTCTTTTAACATTGAATAAATCTAATAAGTTTGTATGAAAGATGCCAAAGAGAAAAACTATAAAGTATTATTCAAACATGTAAATTTATTAATCTTTTTTCATTTTTTTGAAGAATTTTTGAGACACATTTGTACAACTATATAAATCATTTTGTTGTCAAAGGAAAATTAATCAATTTTACATACATATTTTCTTAAAAAGCAGAACATTGAGAGTGCCCTCTAGTAACAACTAATCTAAACAATCAAACACACATACTCACATACCAGTCATACTATTACCTATTTTAAAAGGAGCATATCTATCTTCATGAACACAAAAGACTCAATTTTACAAGACATAGGACTAACACAATTGGCAACTCTAAGGTGTACTTAGTTGAATACACATGGGAACCAGGATGGTATAGTTCTACTAGTTGTGATGGAATTAACCAGTTCGTATCCAAGACAATAGATGTTGGGCCGACGTACGTTTCGGTGAGAGCCACCTTCCTCAGGGCCAAAGACAACGTATACAACAAATTAACAAAATGATCTTAAAAGATTGAGGGCATAATGCAATTTTCTGAAAGATAGAAAGTACACAAAAAAGCAAGTAAATGTCAATGTTCCCATTGTTCCATTATATGACATTCTAAATCATTGGCATCAACTAAATACATATCTACACTTTAATAATAAATAAATGCTCATAACTAACAAAGCCTCCTTGTGTCGAGTTACAATTGGATAAACCAGAAAATTGTGAGTCCAACAGTGAGAAGGAAAAGGACAGAACATAGCATTTCCCATTATATCTGATGCACCCAAAAAGTGCTAAGATTAATTGCATGCAGTGCTTGTAGGATATTTTAAAGTGCTGTTTTATAGTATTGACATAGGGGTTAAAAGGATTTACCTATGATGTGGTCTATGTAGACACTGAATGTGTAGTAGGACAAATGCTGGTCAGTCTTTATTAAAGCAAGAACTGGAAAAACAAAAGGACTTCTGTGATTATCTGATAGCATAAAAGCTAGCATTAAGAAATGGCATATGGGTCGCGCTATGTTACCTCTGGTTTCGGCGCAGAATCTCTAAGTTATGGAGCCTGTATTTTCATGAGACGGGAAGCTTCTATGAATCGGGCGTATTTTCTGTATAGATAACAGTAAATAACCTATTAAGTATCTAGCTATTATCCGCACAACAGATGGCTATGACCAAGTATAAGATTTATATAAAATACCTGGTCGTTTGTAATTGTAGATGTTTAAGACTCGGGTAACATGGTTCAGTGCGCCTCTAATTATATACTAGAAAAAACATGACAGAGATATTTTACTCTATTTTGTTGCACGTTACGTTGGAAAAACCACACAATCTCTGCTTTTAAAATTGACACAGCATTATGTAAAGTGCCTTGATATACATGTCTAGTTAAAAGGTAAAATACTTTATAATGCTTATTTGTTGGTTGAGGGCAAGTCCTATATGAAGCCTTTTTATGCTGTAGTTGGATTTGGGGTTTGGCACCACTTACAGTGCAGTTTTCGACTTTACAGCGGCAGCGCGTTTGTTGATATTTGTGCCTATTGGTATTTTATTGCACCAGGCGTTGAGAGAAATGCTCAGTCTCTAGTTTAGAATTGAAACGGCATTTTGATGAGTGCTATGATATGCATGTCTAGTTATAGGCTCATGTTATTTATAATGCTTATTTGCAGCGGCAACGGCAGTGCGTTTGGTGATATGGCGACCTATTGGTATTCTAAAACACTCGGCTATATTGTATGACTTTATCGTCTTACCTTGTATTTAGAGGTCTACCGCTACAGCCGGGGGTTCCATGATTTTTTAGCCCAATATAGGGAGTTACGCTGACATTCGTCACAGAGCCTTAAAAATAATAATAAGGGTTGCGATAAGACAGGAGGCTAGATGCATTTACAAAAATGCCAGAAGTAAGTGGTGGCATAAGACTGAATTACGCATTATGCTAGTTACGGCATGGATTGCATATTGTTTGCAAACGTTCCGTACGATGTAATAGCCAAAGTGCAGGTGGGCGCGAAAACGGGGCATGCCTTCAGAAAGTCTCTTACCTCTTCCGTGATCAGCTGTTTCCGCGGCCGGGGGTTCTTGGGACTAGTCCTAGCGAGAAAGGTTTCTAAACTTGGGGAACAATTTAAATGCAGCGTGAGAATTACATATAGGTGTGGGTGCATGGGCAGAGAAACAGGATTCTCGCTCTGCGTTTGTTTGGAGAGAGTGTAAACATAGTTGACAGACTAGGGTTGGAATGCCCACACTGTGGCGGCCATATTGGAGATGGTTTTAGTTACTTAGTCTTAGAGGGGATATAATGAGAATTAGGATACATTAAGGGATGTCATTGAGTTCTAATTTACAAGATTAGCTATGAGAAGGCTCGGGTTTGTGAAAGTTTGCAGTGTGTACAGTTGGTCCTTCACACAACCATAATAGGGAGTGCGTGTATGTATAACCAGATAGTCAGATTGAATTTACAGAAGCAGAGGTATTGTCAGAGTGTAACTATCCAGGAGATTTCCTCGTTGTGCCCAAAACGGACTGTATCCAAAAGATGGATCCAGAAAGTTTCACGTTTTTTGCAAAAGATTGTTGGATCTTTTCCAGGGGGTGTGTGAACATGTTCCAGAATCTGCCATCGCAGGTCTTTTTCTTTATGGCCATATTGGACAAAGTGGGATACCATTGGGGCATTGATTTTTTGCGTTCTAATTGCGGACTTATGTTCCGAGAGTCTAATACGGAATTCTCTAGATGTTTCACCTATATACCCTATTACACACGGGCATATGATAAGGTATATGACATTTTTGGTTCTGCAATTAGTCATTTCTTTTAGGTTTCCTTGCTTATGACCATAAGTCCATGTGTCGCCGGGGATTATCTGGTCACATGCGTGGCAATTGTCGCATCTGTAATTGCCAATTGGTAGTGGATTTCCATCGATGGTTTTCTGTTTATTTCTTTCTTTGCCTTTCCACCTGCTGTGTACCAGTTTGTCTCGGAGATTTTGATTTCTTCTGAATGCTAGGATAGGTTTGCTCAGTTTATCTTCCTGGTCATTTGTGTTCAATATCTTCCAGTTGTTATGGATCACCTTCCTTATCTTGTTATTAATGGTGGAGTGATTCAGAACACACACAAGTTTTTGTTCCTGGGATTTCGGAGTTGGGTTTAACAGGACATCTCTGTTATAATATTTTGCTCTTTTCATAGAGTTACGTATGAGACGCTTGGGATATCCTCTTGCCAGTAGCCGTTCCGTTAATAGGTTGGCATGTGTCATAAAATCCTTCATAGACGTGCAGTTTCTTTTTATTCGTAGAAATTCCCCAAACGGGATAGAGTCCTTTTGGCAAATAGGATGGTAGCTGCCATGTTCCAAGATGGTGTTTTTGGCTGTGGGTTTGCGATATAGGTCGACTGTCAGTTCTCCGTTTGTATGTCGTATCCATATATCTAGGAATTCCACTTTGTCTGGGGAAAAGTTGGGAGTGAATTTCAGATTTTTATCTGCCAAGTTGAGCCATTCTATGAATTCTTTTAAAAGATCTTCCGTCCCTGACCAGATAAAGAACACATCGTCTATAAATCTGTGCCATCTAGAGATGTTCTCAAAGAAAGGCGCGATTTCGTTGTAGATGTTCTTGCGCTCAAATTCTCCCATATATATATATTAGCTATGCTGGGGGCACAAGAGGCCCCCATGCTAACTCCTTTGACTTGATGGTATACCTCATTACCGAATTCAAAAAAGTTGTTTTGTAGAACCATTCTCAAACATTCTAGAATAAAGGTATCGGGTCTAGTTCCTGGTGTTCTTGCTAGAAGTGCTGCCACAGATTCCATTGCTTTGTCTTGAGGGATATTTGTGTATAGGGATTCTATATCACATGTTACAAGCAATTGGGTATCATTATTGAATGGAGAATGTTCAAGGACTTTGATCATGTGCCCCGTGTCCTTGATGTAGGAGGCATATGTAGTGGTAAGGGGGCACAGGAAGGAGTCTAAATATTTTGAGAGGGGTTCCGTGCTAGAGTTTATAGAGGCTACTATCGGTCTCAAGGGTGGGTCCAATGTGTTCTTATGTGTTTTTGGGACACCGTAGATAGCAGGTACCACTGGGTAGATGTTAATGAGGTAGTCCATTTCTTTCTGGCAGATATGCCCTTCTACGAAAGCATTGGATACTATAGTCTTTATCTCCTCTGCTAGATTGGTGAGAGATCGTCTATTTGCTCTTCTGTAATGTTCCTCCACTCCTAACATCTGATTGATTTTATCTGCGTAATGGTTTGTATTCATGATCACAATCCCTCCTGCTTTGTCACAGGGTTTTATTATGATGTCTTGGTTGTCTTGTAACATCTTCAAAGCTGATCTTTCCTCTTTTTCCAGGTTTGTTTGAGGCATTGGGATATATTTCAAAATTCTTTCCAGTTCATTAAGAACACTTTTCTCAAATATTGCGACTTCTGGTCCAAGCATGTCCAAAGTGGGGGTGAAAGTGGATGGGGGACGACAGCCTGATAGATTTTCCTCTTCATCTCTTACATCCATATTGTCAAAATACTTTTTTAATCTGATCTTCCTGAAAAAGGAAAAGATGTCTTGGTGGATTTGAAATCTGTTCGCTCCAGTGCTAGGGACATATGATAGACCTTTACTCAGTACTTTTACTTCTTCCGATGATAAATTATGCGAAGAAAGATTAAATATTGGTATAGATGTATTGTTCTGTTTCTTTATTGTTTCCAATATTGTTGTCGTCTCGTTTGGACATATGGCTGAGGATGTGGAGGGTTCGGTTGTTGGTATGGGATCGGTTGTTGATATTGATTTTGATTCGCTGTTGGGTAGCGAGGTCTGCCACGTCCCCTGCCCCTCGATAAAAAAGGATGTCGCGGGCCTCGATTTGGTCTTCCTGAGAAATGGCCTCTTTGATTGTGATTAGGGAAGCCATAGTCATAATCTTCTTCTGTCATTATTCCTTCTTGTTCTGAGTCTGAGGAGTTGGTGTTGGAAAATGTTTGGAATCTAACTCTTTTGTTAAATCTGGCGTTGTGATAGGTCTGATCATAAGATCTACTTCCTTCAGCTGGGTCATCTTGTTGCTGGGTATAAAAATCCTGTTTAAGATAAGGGTAAATTTTTTCTTGTGCGAACCAGCGGACATCTTTTCTTAATTTGTCCATTTTCTTTTTTGTTAGATAAGTATCAAACTCTTCTATTTCTTCATTTATTTCCTGAAGGGTTTTCTTTGCATCTTCTAAAGATGGATTTGCTTTTAGTTTCTCTTCTAACTCATGGATTTCCTTCTGTAATGCCTCAAGCATATCTTTCACTGTATTTATAATAAGGAGCATCCAATCGCGTGAGCAGCGATTCGCTATGAGGGACCAACGCTCTAAAAAACTGCGAACTTCCACAAAAAGGGCCGGCATGTTTCTGACTCTAAGTCCTATGGGAATTGCTCCTGCTTTTAAGTACTCCCCCATAAAGAAGGCATGTGATTCCATTCTTTTGGCTTTCTTTTTTAAGTTAACAAGTTTTAACCAATCTGTGTTGGTACTAGGTGTACTAATAGTGTTGGTCTTGTTACCACCTGTAATTTGGTCCATCATAGTGAGGAAATCTTCATCGGAGAAACCGAATGTTTTTAAATTATCCATGATTATTTTTTGAAGATGAGAGAAATATGGTGTCAAGGATGTGATTTAAGATGAAACTGAGAGTAGTGAATACTAAGGGAAGGATTATGGTGTAAAAGAAAGGAGAGGTTTAGTCCTGAACAAGGAGAAATATGCTACGAGCAATTAATTGAAAAAAGAAGGAAGAAAAGCTCTACAGTAAAAACTGTTGAGAAATAATGTGAGAAAGAGTTCTCCCGGGTAATTTTAGGTCCAGAGGGGGGAGAAACAAACCAAGCAAAAAAGTACAGAGCCTCAATAGGGACCTATATTTCTTTTAACATTGAATAAATCTAATAAGTTTGTATGAAAGATGCCAAAGAGAAAAACTATAAAGTATTATTCAAACATGTAAATTTATTAATCTTTTTTCATTTTTTTGAAGAATTTTTGAGACACATTTGTACAACTATATAAATCATTTTGTTGTCAAAGGAAAATTAATCAATTTTACATACATATTTTCTTAAAAAGCAGAACATTGAGAGTGCCCTCTAGTAACAACTAATCTAAACAATCAAACACACATACTCACATACCAGTCATACTATTACCTATTTTAAAAGGAGCATATCTATCTTCATGAACACAAAAGACTCAATTTTACAAGACATAGGACTAACACAATTGGCAACTCTAAGGTGTACTTAGTTGAATACACATGGGAACCAAGATGGTATAGTTCTACTAGTTGTGATGGAATTAACCAGTTCGTATCCAAGACAATAGATGTTGGGCCGACGTACGTTTCGGTGAGAGCCACCTTCCTCAGGGCCAAAGACAACGTATACAACAAATTAACAAAATGATCTTAAAAGATTGAGGGCATAATGCAATTTTCTGAAAGATAGAAAGTACACAAAAAAGCAAGTAAATGTCAATGTTCCCATTGTTCCATTATATGACATTCTAAATCATTGGCATCAACTAAATACATATCTACACTTTAATAATAAATAAATGCTCATAACTAACAAAGCCTCCTTGTGTCGAGTTACAATTGGATAAACCAGAAAATTGTGAGTCCAACAGTGAGAAGGAAAAGGACAGAACATAGCATTTCCCATTATATCTGATGCACCCAAAAAGTGCTAAGATTAATTGCATGCAGTGCTTGTAGGATATTTTAAAGTGCTGTTTTATAGTATTGACATAGGGGTTAAAAGGATTTACCTATGATGTGGTCTATGTAGACACTGAATGTGTAGTAGGACAAATGCTGGTCAGTCTTTATTAAAGCAAGAACTGGAAAAACAAAAGGACTTCTGTGATTATCTGATAGCATAAAAGCTAGCATTAAGAAATGGCATATGGGTCGCGCTATGTTACCTCTGGTTTCGGCGCGGAATCTCTAAGTTATGGAGCCTGTATTTTCATGAGACGGGAAGCTTCTGTGAATCGGGCGTATTTTCTGTATAGATAACAGTAAATAACCTATTAAGTATCTAGCTATTATCCGCACAACAGATGGCTATGACCAAGTATAAGATTTATATAAAATACCTGGTCGTTTGTAATTGTAGATGTTTAAGACTCGGGTAACATGGTTCAGTGCGCCTCTAATTATATACTAGAAAAAACATGACAGAGATATTTTACTCTATTTTGTTGCACGTTACGTTGGAAAAACCACACAATCCCTGCTTTTAAAATTGACACAGCATTATGTAAAGTGCCTTGATATACATGTCTAGTTAAAAGGTAAAATACTTTATAATGCTTATTTGTTGGTTGAGGGCAAGTCCTATATGAAGCCTTTTTATGCTGTAGTTGGATTTGGGGTTTGGCACCACTTACAGTGCAGTTTTCGACTTTACAGCGGCAGCGCGTTTGTTGATATTTGTGCCTATTGGTATTTTATTGCACCAGGCGTTGAGAGAAATGCTCAGTCTCTAGTTTAGAATTGAAACGGCATTTTGATGAGTGCTATGATATGCATGTCTAGTTATAGGCTCATGTTATTTATAATGCTTATTTGCAGCGGCAACGGCAGTGCGTTTGGTGATATGGCGACCTATTGGTATTCTAAAACACTCGGCTATATTGTATGACTTTATCGTCTTACCCTGTATTTAGAGGTCTACCGCTACAGCCGGGGGTTCCATGATTTTTTAGCCCAATATAGGGAGTTACGCTGACATTCGTCACAGAGCCTTAAAAATAATAATAAGGGTTGCGATAAGACAGGAGGCTAGATGCATTTACAAAAATGCCAGAAGTAAGTGGTGGCATAAGACTGAATTACGCATTATGCTAGTTACGGCATGGATTGCATATTGTTTGCAAACGTTCCGTACGATGTAATAGCCAAAGTGCAGGTGGGCGCGAAAACGGGGCATGCCTTCAGAAAGTCTCTTACCTCTTCCGTGATCAGCTGTTTCCGCGCCCGGGGGTTCTTGGGACTAGTCCTAGCGAGAAAGGTTTGTAAACTTGGGGAACAATTTAAATGCAGCGTGAGAATTACATATAGGTGTGGGTGCATGGGCAGAGAAACAGGATTCTCGCTCTGCGTTTGTTTGGAGAGAGTGTAAACATAGTTGACAGACTAGGGTTGGAATGCCCACACTGTGGCGGCCATATTGGAGCTAGTTTTAGTTACTTAGTCTTAGAGGGGATATAATGAGAATTAGGATACATTAAGGGATGTCATTGAGTTCTAATTTACAAGATTAGCTATGAGAAGGCTCGGGTTTGTGAAAGTTTGCAGTGTGTACAGTTGGTCCTTCACACAACCATAATAGGGAGTGCGTGTATGTATAACCAGATAGTCAGATTGAATTTACAGAAGCAGAGGTATTGTCAGAGTGTAACTATCCAGGAGATTTCCTCGTTGTGCCCAAAACGGACTGTATCCAAAAGATGGATCCAGAAAGTTTCACGTTTTTTGCGAAAGATTGTTGGATCTTTTCCAGGGGGTGTGTGAACATGTTCCAGAATCTGCCATCGCAGGTCTTTTTCTTTATGGCCATATTGGACAAAGTGGGATACCATTGGGGCATTGATTTTTTGCGTTCTAATTGCGGACTTATGTTCCGAGAGTCTAATACGGAATTCTCTAGATGTTTCACCTATATACCCTATTACACACGGGCATATGATAAGGTATATGACATTTTTGGTTCTGCAATTAGTCATTTCTTTTAGGTTTCCTTGCTTATGACCATAAGTCCATGTCTCGCCGGGGATTATCTGGTCACATGCGTGGCAATTGTCGCATCTGTGATTGCCAATTGGTAGTGGATTTCCATCGATGGTTTTCTGTTTATTTCTTTCTTTGCCTTTCCACCTGCTGTGTACCAGTTTGTCTCGGAGATTTTGATTTCTTCTGAATGCTAGGATAGGTTTGCTCAGTTTATCTTCCTGGTCATTTGTGTTCAATATCTTCCAGTTGTTATGGATCACCTTCCTTATCTTGTTATTAATGGTGGAGTGATTCAGAACACACACAAGTTTTTGTTCCTGGGATTTCGGAGTTGGGTTTAACAGGACATCTCTGTTATAATATTTTGCTCTTTTCATAGAGTTACGTATGAGACGCTTGGGATATCCTCTTGCCAGTAGCCGTTCCGTTAATAGGTTGGCATGTGTCATAAAATCCTTCATAGACGTGCAGTTTCTTTTTATTCGTAGAAATTCCCCAAACGGGATAGAGTCCTTTTGGCAAATAGGATGGTAGCTGCCATGTTCCAAGATGGTGTTTTTGGCTGTGGGTTTGCGATATAGGTCGACTGTCAGTTCTCCGTTTGTATGTCGTATCCATATATCTAGGAATTCCACTTTGTCTGGGGAAAAGTTGTGAGTGAATTTCAGATTTTTATCTGCCAAGTTGAGCCATTCTATGAATTCTTTTAAAAGATCTTCCGTCCCTGACCAGATAAAGAACACATCGTCTATAAATCTGTGCCATCTAGAGATGTTCTCAAAGAAAGGCGCGATTTCGTTGTAGATGTTCTTGCGCTCAAATTCTCCCATATATATATTAGCTATGCTGGGGGCACAAGAGGCCCCCATGCTAACTCCTTTGACTTGATGGTATACCTCATTACCGAATTCAAAAAAGTTGTTTTGTAGAACCATTCTCAAACATTCTAGAATAAAGGTATCGGGTCTAGTTCCTGGTGTTCTTGCTAGAAGTGCTGCCACAGATTCCATTGCTTTGTCTTGAGGGATATTTGTGTATAGGGATTCTATATCACATGTTACAAGCAATTGGGTATCATTATTGAATGGAGAATGTTCAAGGACTTTGATCATGTGCCCCGTGTCCTTGATGTAGGAGGCATATGTGGTGGTAAGGGGGCACAGGAAGGAGTCTAAATATTTTGAGAGGGGTTCCGTGCTAGAGTTTATAGAGGCTACTATCGGTCTCAAGGGTGGGTCCAATGTGTTCTTATGTGTTTTTGGGACACCGTAGATAGCAGGTACCACTGGGTAGATGTTAATGAGGTAGTCCATTTCTTTCTGGCAGATATGCCCTTCTACGAAAGCATTGGATACTATAGTCTTTATCTCCTCTGCTGGATTGGTGAGAGATTGTCTATTTGCTCTTCTGTAATGTTCCTCCACTCCTAACATCTGATTGATTTTATCTGCGTAATGGTTTGTATTCATGATCACAATCCCTCCTGCTTTGTCACAGGGTTTTATTATGATGTCTTGGTTGTCTTGTAACATCTTCAAAGCTGATCTTTCCTCTTTTTCCAGGTTTGTTTGAGGCATTGGGATATATTTCAAAATTCTTTCCAGTTCATTAAGAACACTTTTCTCAAATATTGCGACTTCTGGTCCAAGCATGTCCAAAGTGGGGGTGAAAGTGGATGGGGGACGACAGCCTGATAGATTTTCCTCTTCATCTCTTACATCCATATTGTCAAAATACTTTTTTAATCTGATCTTCCTGAAAAAGGAAAAGATGTCTTGGTGGATTTGAAATCTGTTCGCTCCAGTGCTAGGGACATATGATAGACCTTTACTCAGTACTTTTACTTCTTCCGATGATAAATTATGCGAAGAAAGATTAAATATTGGTATAGATGTATTGTTCTGTTTCTTTATTGTTTCCAATATTGTTGTCGTCTCGTTTGGACATATGGCTGAGGATGTGGAGTGTTCGGTTGTTGGTATGGGATCGGTTGTTGATATTGATTTTGATTCGCTGTTGGGTAGCGAGGTCTGCCACGTCCCCTGCCCCTCGATAAAAAAGGATGTCGCGGGCCTCGATTTGGTCTTCCTGAGAAATGGCCTCTTTGATTGTGATTAGGGAAGCCATAGTCATAATCTTCTTCTGTCATTATTCCTTCTTGTTCTGAGTCTGAGGAGTTGGTGTTGGAAAAAGTTTGGAATCTAACTCTTTTGTTAAATCTGGCGTTGTGATAGGTCTGATCATAAGATCTACTTCCTTCAGCTGGGTCATCTTGTTGCTGGGTATAAAAATCCTGTTTAAGATAAGGGTAAATTTTTTCTTGTGCGAACCAGCGGACATCTTTTCTTAATTTGTCCATTTTCTTTTTTGTTAGATAAGTATCAAACTCTTCTATTTCTTCATTTATTTCCTGAAGGGTTTTCTTTGCATCTTCTAAAGATGGATTTGCTTTTAGTTTCTCTTCTAACTCATGGATTTCCTTCTGTAATGCCTCAAGCATATCTTTCACTGTATTTATAATAAGGAGCATCCAATCGCGTGAGCAGCGATTCGCTATGAGGGACCAACGCTCTAAAAAATTGCGAACTTCCACAAAAAGGGCCGGCATGTTTCTGACTCTAAGTCCTATGGGAATTGCTCCTGCTTTTAAGTACTCCCCCATAAAGAAGGCATGTGATTCCATTTTTTGGGCTTTCTTTTTTAAGTTAACAAGTTTTAACCAATCTGTGTTGGTACTAGGTGTACTAATAGTGTTGGTCTTGTTACCACCTGTAATTTGGTCTATCATAGTGAGGAAATCTTCATCGGAGAAACCAAATGTTTTTAAATTATCCATGATTATTTTTTGAAGATGAGAGAAATATGGTGTCAAGGATGTGATTTAAGATGAAACTGAGAGTAGTGAATACTAAAGGGAAGGATTATGGTGTAAAAGAAAGGAGAGGTTTAGTCCTGAACAAGGAGAAATATGCTACGAGCAATTAATTGAAAAAAGAAGGAAGAAAAGCTCTACAGTAAAAACTGTTGAGAAATAATGTGAGAAAGAGTTCTCCCGGGTAATTTTAGGTCCAGAGGGGGGAGAAACAAACCAAGCAAAAAAGTACAGGGCCTCAATAGGGACCTATATTTCTTTTAACATTGAATAAATCTAATAAGTTTGTATGAAAGATGCCAAAGAGAAAAACTATAAAGTATTATTCAAACATGTAAATTTATTAATCTTTTTTCATTTTTTTGAAGAATTTTTGAGACACATTTGTACAACTATATAAATCATTTTGTTGTCAAAGGAAAATTAATCAATTTTACATACATATTTTCTTAAAAAGCAGAACATTGAGAGTGCCCTCTAGTAACAACTAATCTAAACAATCAAACACACATACTCACATACCAGTCATACTATTACCTATTTTAAAAGGAGCATATCTATCTTCATGAACACAAAAGACTCAATTTTACAAGACATAGGACTAACACAATTGGCAACTCTAAGGTGTACTTAGTTGAATACACATGGGAACCAAGATGGTATAGTTCTACTAGTTGTGATGGAATTAACCAGTTCGTATCCAAGACAATCGATGTTGGGCCGACGTACGTTTCGGTGAGAGCCACCTTCCTCAGGGCCAAAGACAACGTATACAACAAATTAACAAAATGATCTTAAAAGATTGATGGCATAATGCAATTTTCTGAAAGATAGAAAGTACACAAAAAAGCAAGTAAATGTCAATGTTCCCATTGTTCCATTATATGACATTCTAAATCATTGGCATCAACTAAATACATATCTACACTTTAATAATAAATAAATGCTCATAACTAACAAAGCCTCCTTGTGTCGAGTTACAATTGGATAAACCAGAAAATTGTGAGTCCAACAGTGAGAAGGAAAAGGACAGAACATAGCATTTCCCATTATATCTGATGCACCCAAAAAGTGCTAAGATTAATTGCATGCAGTGCTTGTAGGATATTTTAAAGTGCTGTTTTATAGTATTGACATAGGGGTTAAAAGGATTTACCTATGATGTGGTCTATGTAGACACTGAATGTGTAGTAGGACAAATGCTGGTCAGTCTTTATTAAAGCAAGAACTGGAAAAACAAAAGGACTTCTGTGATTATCTGATAGCATAAAAGCTAGCATTAAGAAATGGCATATGGGTCGCGCTATGTTACCTCTGGTTTCGGCGCAGAATCTCTAAGTTATGGAGCCTGTATTTTCATGAGACGGGAAGCTTCTGTGAATCGGGCGTATTTTCTGTATAGATAACAGTAAATAACCTATTAAGTATCTAGCTATTATCCGCACAACAGATGGCTATGACCAAGTATAAGATTTATATAAAATACCTGGTCGTTTGTAATTGTAGATGTTTAAGACTCGGGTAACATGGTTCAGTGCGCCTCTAATTATATACTAGAAAAAACATGACAGAGATATTTTACTCTATTTTGTTGCACGTTACGTTGGAAAAACCACACAATCTCTGCTTTTAAAATTGACACAGCATTATGTAAAGTGCCTTGATATACATGTCTAGTTAAAAGGTAAAATACTTTATAATGCTTATTTGTTGGTTGAGGGCAAGTCCTATATGAAGCCTTTTTATGCTGTAGTTGGATTTGGGGTTTGGCACCACTTACAGTGCAGTTTTCGACTTTACAGCGGCAGCGCGTTTGTTGATATTTGTGCCTATTGGTATTTTATTGCACCAGGCGTTGAGAGAAATGCTCAGTCTCTACTTTAGAATTGAAACGGCATTTTGATGAGTGCTATGATATGCATGTCTAGTTATAGGCTCATGTTATTTATAATGCTTATTTGCAGCGGCAACGGCAGTGCGTTTGGTGATATGGCGACCTATTGGTATTCTAAAACACTCAGCTATATTGTATGACTTTATCGTCTTACCTTGTATTTAGAGGTCTACCGCTACAGCCGGGGGTTCCATGATTTTTTAGCCCAATATAGGGAGTTACGCTGACATTCGTCACAGAGCCTTAAAAATAATAATAAGGGTTGCGATAAGACAGGAGGCTAGATACATTTACAACGCATCTAGAACGCTTGGTTGGTGGCAGCTACCTAGCACTCTGGGAACCCTGAATCTTTCGTGGTAACGACGCTGTCACTAGAAGACATAGCAGCAGCTCTGGCGCGTTTTAGGCGCCAGCGCTCGAAAAACTTTTAATGCTCATTTTATAACTGTAGTGATATTTTATTTCACTTTGCTTACCGACTGTAGTGAGTGCACACTTGATACCCGCCCTGGTCCATCGCGGCTTGTGCCGTTTGTGTGGAGGGTGAGGCGAGCCGCCATCTTAGGTGGGGCTGGACCGGATCTAGCGGTCTAGTCCTCCCGGGAGGCAGGCTTTAAAACACTTCCTGTTTCAGAACTTACCGAGAACGCTTGGTTGGTGGCAGCTACCTAGCACTCTGGGAACCCTGAATCTTTCGTGGTAACGACGCTGTCACTAGAAGACATAGCAGCAGCTCTGGCGCGTTTTAGGCGCCAGCGCTCGAAAAACTTTTAATGCTCATTTTATAACTGTAGTGATATTTTATTTCACTTTGCTTACCGACTGTAGTGAGTGCACACTTGATACCCGCCCTGGTCCATCGCGGCTTGTGCCGTTTGTGTGGAGGGTGAGGCGAGCCGCCATCTTAGGTGGGGCTGGACCGGATCTAGCGGTCTAGTCCTCCCGGGAGGCAGGCTTTAAAACACTTCCTGTTTCAGAACTTACCGAGAACGCTTGGTTGGTGGCAGCTACCTAGCACTCTGGGAACCCTGAATCTTTCGTGGTAACGACGCTGTCACTAGAAGACATAGCAGCAGCTCTGGCGCGTTTTAGGCGCCAGCGCTCGAAAAACTTTTAATGCTCATTTTATAACTGTAGTGATATTTTATTTCACTTTGCTTACCGACTGTAGTGAGTGCACACTTGATACCCGCCCTGGTCCATCGCGGCTTGTGCCGTTTGTGTGGAGGGTGAGGCGAGCCGCCATCTTAGGTGGGGCTGGACCGGATCTAGCGGTCTAGTCCTCCCGGGAGGCAGGCTTTATAACCAATGTGTATACAGGAGCGCAGCGGACGAGCGCAGCGGGCGCGACGAATGCGCGCCGAAGTCGCGCACAAGTCAAGCCCGTCTGCGCCCGTCCGCGGCAGACCGGGGCCCGGGGCCACAACCCCTGGTCAAAAACGGAAATACTCCTCTTCTGAGTTACTGTCACTTAGACCCTCCATTTGTGCGGGACTCGCCCCTCCTGCTTATGCTCTAAAACGCGCCGCTACACATGGTATTTTACGACCAGAGTTCGCCATCGCTAAAACTTTAAAGCCAAGCCCTTTAAATTGTTCTCCACCCTTTCCCAACCCAAACACTGATTTTAAATGTTCATATCTTAATACCAGGTCCATGGTTAAGCACCAGCTGGACATTTTTCTTTATCTACAAACCGAGCTGCCTGACATTTTATTTCTCACGGAGACCTGGCTGAATGCAGACTCCCTACCCGATATACTGGCAGCGGTTCCTTCCGATTACTACATCTTACATGCGGATAGACCCGCGGACAAAAGGGGTGGGGGGGTCGCTGCGATTATTCGCAAGTCCCACAAATTCTCCCTTTTACCGTCCTTGGACCTCACATATTCGGATAATTTGGTTATCAAAATGGACAACAGTAGCGGCACTCTACTTATGATTCTCATATATCGCCCTCCTCAAAACATGTCTAGTTTTGTGGCAGCCTTAGCAGAACAGCTTGCTCCCTTAATAATCTCCCACAAAAAAATTGTGCTGCTAGGCGATCTTAATGTTTGGCTGGATTCGGCCGAGTTAGACACTCAGGCAGCTGCACTGAAAGATGCCCTTCTAGATTTGAATCTCATTCAACAGATTCACCTTCCTACTCATGCAAAAGGGCACAGTCTCGACCAAATTTGGTCTCAGAACATTCCTCTTACTATTAATTCCATCATGCCTTGCATTTGGTCTGACCATTTCATGATCAAATTTACCTTAACCCTCGAAAACAGTAGGAAACACCCGATTCAGACAGGAGGCAAAACTAGAATCTGGAAGAACGTCGATATTTATGCTTTCATTGGCACACTAGCATCTTCCTGCCCTCTTTTAGATCAGGATACTGAAGAAATGGAAGCAGCATTTTCTAGATGGTTACTTCAGGCAGCTGATGCTTATGCTCCTTGTACCAACTTCCCCCGCTCTCGCCCCAATGACGCTCATAGGTGGTTTACACCTCTGTTGAAAAATCTCAAATTAGAAGTCCGTCAAATGGAGCGCAAGTGGCGAACAGCCTACCTAGAAGCAGATAGAGTTAATTATTGTAAAACACGTAAGGACTACCAAAAACTCATCCAGGAACATAAAACTGACTATTTCTCAAAAAAGATCCTTAATGCCCACAACAAATCCAAAGAGTTGTTTAACATTGTTGAGAACTTAAGTGCCAGCGATAGAACGTCTCTCCCGGTAGCTCCTACTCAGGAGCTCTGCAATTCCCTGAACTCATTTTTTTCTGACAAAATTAGCATAATTAAACAAAGCATCCCCATCACTCAATCACCGCCCCTACTGACTGATACTTTTTACAATACTGCGACCCTAAGTTCGCTCCCCCCTGTTGACAGCACTATGCTATCCAAACTCCTTGCCAAAGTTAAATCAGGTGCCCCTGATGACATCTGCCCCCCTTTTATTTTGAAAGAAATAGGAACCAGTATTCCTGAGGGTATACTATCTTTATTGAATGGCACGCTCACCCAGGGTAAAGTCCCCGAAAACTTTAAAAAGGCCCTTCTGATTCCCTTACTCAAAAAAGCAGGAGCTAACCCGCAGGACCTGCAAAATTACAGGCCTATATCCCTGTTGCCCTACTGTGCCAAACTTTTGGAGGCTCATGTCTGTAACAGCATCTCCAAATTTTTGGAAGAATCAGAATATCTTGCACCGAACCAGGCTGGTTTCCGCCCATGCC
The DNA here is from genome assembly GCF_964263255.1 of Lissotriton vulgaris. Lineage (NCBI taxonomy): Eukaryota > Metazoa > Chordata > Amphibia > Caudata > Salamandridae > Lissotriton > Lissotriton vulgaris. Next base: position 200,067,164 of record NC_141689.1, read on the forward strand.
ATTCCACCGAGGCGGTCATTCTTTCGGTGCAGAACACTCTGAGACGGAATGCGGATGAGGGAATACATCAGGCCCTGGTGCTGTTGGACCTCTCTGCTGCTTTCGACACGGTCGACTATAACATCTTGGTCGACCGTGTCGAGCAGGCAGGTCTCAGGGGCCTGGCACTGAGCTGGATTCGCTCATTTATTACTGGGCGCACTCAGGCTGTCAGACTGGGACCTTACACTGCCCCCACCATACCTTCTACCTGCGGAGTCCCGCAGGGCTCTTCGCTTTCCCCCCTGCTTTTCAATTTATATTTACGTCCCCTTCTGTACTCCCTGAGGAGGGCCAAGGTGACAATTTTCAACTATGCTGATGATTTGCAGCTCATCTTTCCTTTAAACACCAAGGACGCTGTGGTTGAATTTCAAAATACTATGTCCCACATTTTAAACTGGATGAACTGCAGTCACCTAAAACTTAACCCTGGCAAGACCGAACTGGTCTTGCCGGGGCAGAGTGCTCTTAGTTGGAACCCTAGCTTTTGGCCTTCCAGCATGGGAGCCCCCCCATCCAAGTCCCCCTCAGTCAAGAGTCTGGGGATATATATCAGTGAGGACCTTTCTCTTAAAAAACAAGTAGGAGCAGTTGTCTCAGCTAGTTTTTTCCAGCTGAAGAAAATCAAGAAAATTGCAAGCTTCTTCTCCCCAGCTGCCCTCACTCAGATTGTCATCTCCCTGGTTCTGTCCAGACTAGATTTTTCCAACAGTCTCTACTTTGGCATTCAAGCTGGAGAGCTAAAACGCCTTCAGCTGGTTCAGAACCAGGCCGCTAGACTCCTCCTGAACCTCTCTAAGAGACAGTCTGTCAGATCTGGCTTGAAACAGCTACACTGGCTGCCCGTGGAGCAGCGCGTGGCTTTTAAAACAGGGTGTATTCTATTCAGATCTCTGCACGACTCTGGCCCCCTGTTCATCAGAGACATGTTTAAGAAATACACTCCTTCCCGCAACCTCCGGTCTATCCATAAATCTCTTTTGACTGTCCCACCTTATAAGAGGAAACGTCTGGGAGGCAGCTGCTTCGACCATCTTGCAGCTGGTTTTTGGAATTCCCTCCCCCTTCATCTGAAACTGAATGATAACATCCTCAGTTTCAGACATTCCCTGAAAACTTGGCTTTTCACTCAGGCTTATTGCTGAGCTGCTCCTCCTCTTCAGTGACTGCTGCGTTCGTTCCTTCTATAGCGCCATGAAGCCCCCGGGCGTACGAGCGCTCATAAATATCTATTAACATTAACATTAACATTAACATTTACAAAAATGCCAGAAGTAAGTGGTGGCATAAGACTGAATTACGCATTATGCTAGTTACGGCATGGATTGCATATTGTTTGCAAACGTTCCGTACGATGTAATAGCCAAAGTGCAGGTGGGCGCGAAAACGGGGCATGCCTTCAGAAGGTCTCTTACCTCTTCCGTGATCAGCTGTTTCCGCGGCCGGGGGTTCTTGGGACTAGTCCTAGCGAGAAAGGTTTGTAAACTTGGGGAACAATTTAAATGCAGCGTGAGAATTACATATAGGTGTGGGTGCATGGGCAGAGAAACAGGATTCTCGCTCTGCGTTTGTTTGGAGAGAGTGTAAACATAGTTGACAGACTAGGGTTGGAATGCCCACACTGTGGCGGCCATATTGGAGCTAGTTTTAGTTACTTAGTCTTAGAGGGGATATAATGAGAATTAGGATACATTAAGGGATGTCATTGAGTTCTAATTTACAAGATTAGCTATGAGAAGGCTCGGGTTTGTGAAAGTTTGCAGTGTGTACAGTTGGTCCTTCACACAACCATAATAGGGAGTGCGTGTATGTATAACCAGATAGTCAGATTGAATTTACAGAAGCAGAGGTATTGTCAGAGTGTAACTATCCAGGAGATTTCCTCGTTGTGCCCAAAACGGACTGTATCCAAAAGATGGATCCAGAAAGTTTCACGTTTTTTGCGAAAGATTGTTGGATCTTTTCCAGGGGGTGTGTGAACATGTTCCAGAATCTGCCATCGCAGGTCTTTTTCTTTATGGCCATATTGGACAAAGTGGGATACCATTGGGGCATTGATTTTTTGCGTTCTAATTGCGGACTTATGTTCCGAGAGTCTAATACGGAATTCTCTAGATGTTTCACCTATATACCCTATTACACACGGGCATATGATAAGGTATATGACATTTTTGGTTCTGCAATTAGTCATTTCTTTTAGGTTTCCTTGCTTATGACCATAAGTCCATGTCTCGCCGGGGATTATCTGGTCACATGCGTGGCAATTGCCGCATCTGTGATTGCCAATTGGTAGTGGATTTCCATCAATGGTTTTCTGTTTATTTATTTCTTTGCCTTTCCACCTGCTGTGTACCAGTTTGTCTCAGAGATTTTGATTTCTTCTGAATGCTAGGATAGGTTTGCTCAGTTTATCTTCCTGGTCATTTGTGTTCAATATCTTCCAGTTGTTATGGATCACCTTCCTTATCTTGTTATTAATGGTGGAGTGATTCAGAACACACACAAGTTTTTGTTCCTGGGATTTTGGAGTTGGGTTTAACAGGACATCTCTGTTATAATATTTTGCTCTTTTCATAGAGTTACGTATGAGACGCTTGGGATATCCTCTTGCCAGTAGCTGTTCCGTTAATAGGTTGACATGTGTCATAAAATCCTTCATAGACGTGCAGTTTCTTTTTATTCGTAGAAATTCCCCAAACGGGATAGAGTCCTTTTGGCAAATAGGATGGTAGCTGCCATGTTCCAAGATGGTGTTTTTGGCTGTGGGTTTGCGATATAGGTCGACTGTCAGTTCTCCGTTTGTATGTCATATCCATATATCTAGGAATTCCACTTTGTCTGGGGAAAAGTTGTGAGTGAATTTCAGATTTTTATCTGCCAAGTTGAGCCATTCTATGAATTCTTTTAAAAGATCTTCCGTCCCTGACCAGATAAAGAACACATCGTCTATAAATCTGTGCCATCTAGAGATGTTCTCAAAGAAAGGCGCGATTTCGTTGTAGATGTTCTTGCGCTCAAATTCTCCCATATATATATTAGCTATGCTGGGGGCACCAGAGGTAACATAGCGCGACCCATATGCCATTTCTTAATGCTAGCTTTTATGCTTTCAGATAATCACAGAAGTCCTTTTGTTTTTCCAGTTCTTGCTTTAATAAAGACTGACCAGCATTTGTCCTACTACACATTCAGTGTCTACATAGACCACATCATAGGTAAATCCTTTTAACCCCTATGTCAATACTATAAAACAGCACTTTAAAATATCCTACAAGCACTGCATGCAATTAATCTTAGCACTTTTTGGGTGCATCAGATATAATGGGAAATGCTATGTTCTGTCCTTTTCCTTCTCACTGTTGGACTCTCAATTTTCTGGTTTATCCAATTGTAACTCGACACAAGGAGGCTTTGTTAGTTATGAGCATTTATTTATTATTAAAGTGTAGATATGTATTTAGTTGATGCCAATGATTTAGAATGTAATGTAATGGAACAATGGGAACATTGACATTTACTTGCTTTTTTGTGTACTTTCTATCTTTCAGAAAATTGCATTATGCCCTCAATCTTTTAAGATCATTTTGTTAATTTGTTCTATACGTTGTCTTTGGCCCTGAGGAAGGTGGCTCTCACCGAAACGTACGTCGGCCCAACATCTATTGTCTTGGATACGAACTGGTTAATTCCATCACAACTAGTAGAACTATACCATCTTGGTTCCCATGTGTATTCAACTAAGTACACCTTAGAGTTGCCAATTGTGTTAGTCCTATGTCTTGTAAAATTGAGTCTTTTGTGTTCATGAAGATAGATATGCTCCTTTTAAAATAGGTAATAGTATGACTGGTATGTGAGTATGTGTGTTTGATTGTTTAGATTAGTTGTTACTAGAGGGCACTCTCAATGTTCTGCTTTTTAAGAAAATATGTATGTAAAATTGATTAATTTTCCTTTGACAACAAAATGATTTATATAGTTGTACAAATGTGTCTCAAAAATTCTTTAAAAAAATGAAAAAAGATTAATAAATTTACATGTTTGAATAATACTTTATAGTTTTTCTCTTTGGCATCTTTCATACAAACTTATTAGATTTATTCAATGTTAAAAGAAATATAGGTCCCTATTGAGGCTTTGTACTTTTTTGCTCAGAATGCAGAACAATGTCAAACATTCAACCCAGTACAGAGATCTGGGCGTAAATCCATATTTGTTTGCACGCCATGCCAGTTTGGACCCAGCCATATGCAAATCAGTCTTGACCCTGCACCCAATGGGAATAGTCCACCCGAACTGCGAGGCCAGGTCTTCCTTTGACTGGAAATAAGCATCTTAGGACCGGTTTCGGGCTTTCAGCCCTCATCAGCGAGGATAGCTTGACTCCAGTGGCATGGAGAGCACGGGACCCGCCTCTGAGCAAACCCGTACCACTCGCGGTGACAAATGCAAACACAAGAATTGATGGACAGAATGCAGAACAATGTCATACATTCACCTTAGTACCGAGATCTGAGCCTAAACCCATCATTTTATTTGCTCACCATGCAATTCCAGTTTGGACCCAGCCGTATGCAAATCAGTCTTCACCCTGAACCCAATGAGATCAGTCCAGCCCAAACTGCCAGACCAGGTCTTTCTTGGATTGGAAACCAGCATCCTAGGACCGGTTTTGGGCTTTCAGCCCTCATCAGCCAGAATAGGTTGTCTCCAGTGGCATGGAGAGCGCAGGACACACGTCTGGGCATATCTGTATTACTTGGGGTGAAAAATGCAAAAATAACAATTGATGGAATGAATGCAGAACAATGTCATACATTCACCCTAGTACAGAGATCCGAGTCTAAATCCATTGTTTCTTTGCTCACCATGCAATGCCCGTTTGGACCAAGCCATATGCAAATCAGTCTTGACCCTGCACCCAATGGGAATAGTCCACCCGAACTGCCAGGCCAGGTCTTCCTTTGAGTGGAAACAAGCATCTTAGGACCGATTTCGGGTTTCAGCCCTCATCAGCCAGGATAGTTTGACTCCAGTGGCATGGAGAGCACAGGACCCACCTATGGGCATACCCGTACCACTCGGGATGACAAATGCAAAAACAACAATTGTTGGACAGAATGCAGAACAAGTTCATACATTCACCCCGGTAAAGAGATCTGGGCCAAAATCCATCGTTTTTTTGCTCACCATGCTATTCCAGTTTGAACCCAGCCATATGTAAATCAGTCTTGACCCTGCGCCCAATGGGAATAGTCCAGACCCAACTGCCAGGCCACGTATTCCTTGGACTGGAAACAAGCATCTTAGGACCGGTTTCGGGCTTTCAGCCCTCATCAGCCAGGATAGCCTGACTCCAGTGGCATGGAGAGCACAGGACCCACCTCTGAGCAAACCCGTACCACTTGTGGTGACAAATGCGAACACAACAATTGATGGACAGAATGCAGAACAATGTCATACATTCACCCCAGTACAAAGATCTGAGCCTAAACCTATCATTTTTTTGTTCACCATGCAATTCCAGTTTGGACCCAGCCGTATGCAAATCAGTCTTCACCCTGAACCCAATGGGATCAGTCCAGCCCAAACTGCCAGGCCAGGTCTTTCTTGGATTGGAAACCAGCATCCTAGGACTGATTTTGGGCTTTCAGCCCTCATCAGCCAGAATAGGTGGTCTCCAGAGGCATGGAGAGCGAGGGACCCACGTCTGGGCATATCTGTATCACTTGGGGTGGCAAATGCAAAAAATAGCAATTGATGGACAGAATGCAGAACAATGTCATACATTCACCCTAGTACAGAGATCCAACCCTAAATCCATTGTTTCTTTGCTCACCATGCCATGCCAGTTTGGACCCAGCCATATGCAAATCAGTCTTGACCCTGCACCCAATGGGAACAGTCTACCCGACCTGCAAGGCCATGTCTTCCTTTGACTGGAAACAAACATCTTACGACCGGTTTTGGGCTTTCAGCCCTAATCAGCCAGGATAGCTTGACTCCAGTGGCATGGAGAGCACAGAACTAACGTCTGGGCATACCCAACCACTCGGGGTGACAAATGCAAAAACAACAATTGATGGACAGAATGGAGAACAATGTCAAACATTCAACCCAGTACAGAGATCTGGGCGTAAATCCATATTTGTTTGCACGCCATGCCAGTTTGGACCCAGCCATATGCAAATCAGTCTTGACCCTGCACCCAATGGGAATAGTCCACCCTAACTGCTAGGCCAGGTCTTCCTTTGACTGGAAACAAGCATCTTAGGACCGGTTTCAAGTTTCAGCCCTCATCAGCCAGGATAGCTTGACTCCAGTGGCATGCAGAGCACGGGACCCACGTCCGGGCATACCTGTACCAATCAGGGTGACAAATGCAAAAACAACAATTGATGGACAGAATGCAGAACAAGGTCATACATTCACCCCGGTACAGAGATCTGGGCCAAAATCCATCATTTTTTTGCTCACCATGCAAATCCAGTTTGAACCCAGCCATATGTAAATCAGTCTTGACCCTGCGCCCAATGGGAACAGTCCATACCCAACTGCCAGACCAGGTCTTCATTGGACTTGAAACAAGCATCCTAGGACCGTTTTTGGGCTTTTAGCCCTCATCAGCCAGGATAGCTTGACTCCAGTGGAATGGAGAGCACAGGACCCACGTCTGGGCATACCCGTACCACTCGGAGTGGCAAATGCAAAAATAATAGTCGATAGACAGAATGCAGAACAATGTCATACATTCACCTTAGTACAGAGATCTGGGCCTAAATCCATCGATTTTTTTTCTCACCATTCCATTACAGTTTGGACCTAGCCATATTCAAACCATTCTTGACACTTCGCCAAATGGGAACAGTCCATCCCGAACTGCCAGGCCAGGTCTTCCTTGGACTGGAAACAAGCATCCTAAGACCAGTTTCAGGCTTTCAGCCCTCATCAGCCAGGATAGCTTGACTCCAGTGGCATGCAGAGCACGGGACCCACGTCCGGGCATACCTGTACCAATCAGGGTGACAAATGCAAAAACAAAAATTGATGGACAGAATGCAAAACAATGTCATACATTCAGCCCAATTCAGAGATCTGGGCCTAAAGCGTTTGTTTTGTTGCTCACCATGCCATTCCAGTTTGGACCCAGCCTTATGCAAATCAGTCTTGACCCTACGCCCAAAAGGAACAGTCCAGCCCGAACTGCCAGTCCAGGTCTTCCTTGGACTGGACACAAGCATCCTAGGACTGGTTTCGGGCTTTCAGCCCTCATCAGCCAGGATAGCTTGACTCCAGTGGCATGGAGAGCACGGGACCCATGCCTGGGCAAACCCATACCACTCGGGGTGACAAATGCAAATACAACAATTGATGGACAGAATGCAGAACAAGGTCATACATTCACCCCGGTACAGAGATCTGGGCCAAAATCCATCGTTTTTTTGCTCACCGTGCTATTCCAGTTTGAACCCAGCCATAAGTAAATCAGTCTTGACCCTGCGCCCAATGGGAACAGTCCAGACCCAACTGCCAGGCCACGTATTCCTTGGACTGGAAACAAGCATCTTAGAACCGGTTTCGGGCTTTCAGCCCTCATCAGCCAGGATAGCTTGACTCCAGTGGCATGGAGAGCACGGGACCCATGCCTGGGCAAACCCATACCACTCGGGTGACAAATGCAAATACAACAATTGATGGACAGAAATCAGAACAATGTCATACATTCACCCCAGTACAAAGATCTGGGCCTAAATCCATCATTTTTTTGCTCACCATGCCATTCCAGCGTGGACCCAGCCATATGCAAATCAGTCTTGACCCGGCACCCAATGGGAACAGTCTACCCGAACTTGCATTGCCATGTCTTCCTTTGACTGGAAACAAGCATCTTAGGACCGGATTTGGGCTTTTAGCCCTAATCAGCCAAGATAGCTTGACTCCAGTGGCATGGAGAGCACAGAACTGACGTCTGGGCATACCCAACCACTCGGGGTGACATATACAAAAACAACAATTGATGGACAGAATGCAGAACAATGTCAAACATTCACCCCAGTACAGAGATCTGGGCGTAAATCCATCTTTTTTTGCACGCCATGCCAGTTTGGACCCAGCCATGTGCAAATCAGTCTTGACCCTGCACCCAAAGGGAATAGTCCACCAGAACTACCAGGCCAGGTCTTCCTTTGACTGGAAACAAGCATCTTAGGACCGGTTTTGGGTTTCAGCCCTCATCAGCCAGGATAGTTTGACTCCAGTGGCATGGAGAGCACAGGACCCACCTATGGGCATACCCGTACCACTCGGGATGACAAATGCAAACACAACAATTGTTGGACAGAATGCAGAACAAGGTCATACATTCACCCCTTTAAAGAGATCTGGGCCAAAATCCATCGTTTTTTTGCTCACCATGCTATTCCAGATTGAACCCAGCCATATGTAAATCAGTCTTGACCCTGCGCCCAAAGGGAACAGTCAAGACCCAACTGCCAGGCCACGTATTCCTTGGACTGGAAACAAGCATCTTTGGACCGGTTTCGGGCTTTCAGCCCTCATCAGCCAGGATAGCCTGACTTCAGTGGCATGGAGAGCGTGGGACCCACGTCTGGGCATACCTATACCTTTTGGGGTGACAAATGCAAAAATAACAATTGATGGACAGAATGCAGAACAATGTCATACATTCACCCTAGTACAGAGATCTGAGCCTAAATCCATTTTTTCTTTGCTTACCATGCCATGCCAGTTTGGACCCAGCCAAATGCAAATCAGTCTTGACCCTGCACCCAATGGGAATAGTCCTGCCCAAACTGCCAGGCCAGGTCTTCCTTTGACTGGAAACAAGCATCTTAGGTCCGGTTCGGGCTTTCAAACATCATCAGCCAGGATAGCTTGTCTCCAGTAGCAAGGAAAGCAGCGGACCCACTTCTCAGCATACCCGTACCACTTGGGGTGACAAATGCAAAAACAACAATTGATGGACAGAATGTAGAACAAGGTCATGCATTCGCCCCCGTACAGAGATCTGGGCCTAAGTCCATCGTTTTTTTTGCTCACCTTGGTATTCCAGTTTGGTCCCAGCCATATGCAAATCAGTCTTGTCCTTGCGCCCAATGGGAACAGTCCAGGCCGAACTGCCAGTCCAGGTCTTCCTTGGACTTGAAACAAGCATCCTAGGACCGGTTTGGGGCTTTTAGCCCTCATCAGCCAGGATAGCTTGACTCCAGTGGAATGGAGAGCACAGGACCCACATCTGGGCATACCCGTACCACTCGGGGTGACAAATGCAAAAACAATGGTCGATGGACAGAATGCAGAACAATGTCATACATTCACCTTAGTACAGAGATCTGGGCCTAAATCCATCTTTTTTTTCTCACCATTCCATTACAGTTTGGACAAAGCCATATTCAAATCATTCTTGACCCTGCACCCAATGGGAACAGTCTACCCGAACTGCCAGGCCATGTCTTCCTTTGACTGGAAACAAGCATCTTAGGACCGGTTTTAGGCTTTCAGTCCTAATCAGCCAGGATAGCTTGACTCCAGTGGAATGGAGAGCACAGGACCCACGTCTGGGCATACCCGTACCACTCGGGGTGACAAATGCAAAAATATTAGTCGATGGAGAGAATGCAGAACAATGTCATACATTCGCCCCCGTACAGAGATCTGGGCCTAAATCCATCGTTTTTTTTGCTCACCTTGGTATTCCAGTTTGGACCCAGCCATATGCAAATCAGTCTTGTGCCTGCGCCCAATGGGAACAGTCCAGGCCGAACTGCCAGACCAGGTCTTCCTTGGACTTGAAACAAGCATCCTAGGACTGTTTTTGGGCTTTTAGCCCTCATCAGCCAGGATAGCTTGACTCCAGTGGAATGGAGAGCACAGGACCCACGTCTGGGCATACCCGTACCACTCGGGGTGACAAATGCAAAAATAATAGTCGATGGACAGAATGCAGAACAATGTCATACATTCACCTTAGTACAGAGATCTGGGCCTAAATCCATCAATTTTTTTTCTCACCATTCCATTACAGTTTGGACCTAGCCATATTCAAACCATTCTTGACCCTTCGCCAAATGGGAACAGTCCATCCCGAACTGCCAGGCCAGGTCTTCCTTGGACTGGAAACAAGCATCCTAAGACCAGTTTCAGGCTTTCAGCCCTCATCAGCCAGGATAGCTTGACTCCAGTGGCATGCAGAGCACGGGACCCACGTCCGGGCATACCTGTACCAATCAGGGTGACAAATGCAAAAACAAAAATTGATGGACAGAATGCAAAACAATGTCATACATTCAGCCCAATTCAGAGATCTGGGCCTAAAGCGTTTGTTTTGTTGCTCACCATGCCATTCCAGTTTGGACCCAGCCTTATGCAAATCAGTCTTGACCCTGCGCCCAAAAGGAACAATCCAGCCCGAACTGCCAGTCCAGGTCTTCCTTGGACTGGACACAAGCATCCTAGGACTGGTTTCGGGCGTTCAGCCCTCATCAGCCAGGATAGCTTGACTCCAGTGGCATGGAGAGCATGGGACCCATGCCTGGGCAAACCCATACCACTCGGGTTGACAAATGCAAATACAACAATTGATTGTCAGAATGCAGAACAAGGTCATACATTCACCCCGGTACAGAGATCTGGGCCAAAATCCATGGTTTTCTTGCTCACCGTGCTATTCCAATTTGAACCCAGCCATATGCAAATCAGTCTTGACCCTGCGCCCAATGGGAACAGTCCAGACCCAACTGCCAGGCCACGTATACCTTGGACTGGAAACAAGCATCTTAGGACCGGTTTCGGGCTTTCAGCCCTCATCAGCCAGGATAGCTTGACTCCAGTGGCATGGATAGCACGGGACCCATGCCTTGGCAAAACCATACCACTCGGGGTGACAAATGCAAATACAACAATTGATGGACAGAATGCAGAACAATGTCATACATTCACCCCAGTACAAAGATCTGGGCCTAAATCCATCATTTTTTTGCTCACCATGCCATTCCAGTGTGGACCCAGCCATATGCAAAATAAGTCTTGACCCTGCACCCAATGGGAACAGTCTACGCGAACTGCCAGACCATATCTTCCTTTGACTGGAAACAAGCATCTTAGGACCGGTTTATGGCTTTCAGCCCTAATCATCCATGATAGCTTGACTCCAGTGGCATGGAGAGCACAGAACTGACGTCTGGGCAAACCCATACCACTCGGGGCGACAAATCCAAAAACAACAATTGATGGACAGAAGGCAGAACAATGTCATACATTCACCCCAATACAAAGATCTGGGCCTAAATCCATCATTTTTTTGCTCACCATGCCATTCCAGTGTTGACCCAGCCATATGTAAATCAGTCTTGACCCGGCACCCAATGGGAACAGTCTACCCGAACTGCCAGGCCATGTCTTCCTTTGACTGGAAACAAGCATCTTAGGACCGGTTTTGGGCTTTTATCCCTAATCAGCCAAGATAGCTTGACTCCAGTGGCATGGAGAGCACAGAACTGACGTCTCGGCATACCCAACCACTCGGGGTGACAAATACAAAAACAACAATTGATGGACAGAATGCAGAACAATGTCAAACATTCACCCCAGTACAGAGATCTGGGCGTAAATCCATCTTTTTTTGCACGCCATGCCAGTTTGGACCCAGCCATATGCAAATCAGTCTTGACCCTGCACCCAATGGGAATAGTCCACCAGAACTACCAGGCCAGGTCTTCCTTTGACTGGAAACAAGCATCTTAGGACCGGTTTCGGGTTTCAGCCCTCATCAGCCAGGATAGTTTGACTCCAGTGGCATGGAGAGCCCAGGACCCACCTATGGGCATACCCGTACCACTCGGGATGACAAATGCAAAAACAACAATTGTTGAACAGAATGCAGAACAAGGTCATACATTCACCCCGGTAAAGAGATCTGGGCCAAAATCCATCGTTTTTTTGCTCACCATGCTATTCCAGTTTGAACCCAGCCATATGTAAATCAGTCTTGACCCTGCGCCCAAAGGGAACAGTCCAGACCGAACTGCCAGGCCACGTATTCCTTGGACTGGAAACAAGCATCTTTGGACCGGTTTCGGGCTTTCAGCCCTCATCAGCCAGGATAGCCTGACTTCAGTGGCATGGAGAGCGCGGGACCCACGTCTGGGCATACCTGTACCTTTTGGGGTGACAAATGCAAAAATAACAATTGATGGACAGAATGCAGAACAATGTCATACATTCACCCTAGTACAGAGATCTGAGCCTATATCCATTTTTTCTTTGCTTACCATGCCATGCCAGTTTGGACCCAGCCATATGCAAATCAGTCTTGACCCTGCACCCAATGGGAATAGTCCTACCCAAACTGCCAGGCCAGGTCTTCCTTTGACTGGAAACAAGCATCTTAGGTCCGGTTTCTGGCTTTCAACCCTCATCAGCCAGGATAGCTTGACTCCAGTAGTATGGAATGCAGCGGACCCACTTCTCAGCATACCCGTACCACTCGGGGTGACAAATGCAAAAACAACAATTGATGGACAGAATGTAGAACAAGGTCATGCATTCGCCCCCGTACAGAGATCTGGGCCTAAATCCATCGTTTTTTTTGCTCACCTTGGTATTCCAGTTTGGACCCAGCCATATGCAAATCAGTCTTGTCCCTGCGCCCAATGGGAACAGTCCAGGCCGAACTGCCAGACCAGGTCTTCCTTGGACTTGAAACAAGCATCCTAGGACCTGTTTTGGGCTTTTAGCCCTCATCAGCCAGGATAGCTTGACTCCAGTGGAATGGAGAGCACAGGACCCACGTCTGGGCATACCCGTACCACTCGGGGTGACAAATGCAAAAACAATAGTCGATGGACAGAATGCAGAACAATGTCATACATTCACCTTAGTACAGAGATCTGGGCCTAAATCCATCTTTTTTTTCTCACCATTCCATTACAGTTTGGAGTGGACCAAGCCATATTCAAATCATTCTTGACCCTGCACCCAATGGGAACAGTCTACCCGAACTGCCAGGCCATGTCTTCCTTTGACTGGAAACAAGCATCTTAGGACCGGTTTTGGGCTTTCAGCCCTAATCAGCCAGGATAGCTTGACTCCAGTGGCATGGAGAGCACAGAACTGACGTCTGGGCAAACTCATACCACTCGGGGCGACAAATGCAAAAACAACAATTGATGGACAGAAGGCAGAACAATGTCATACATTCACCCCAGTACAAAGATCTGGGCCTAAATCCATCATTTTTTTGCTCACCATGCCATTCCAGTGTGGACCAAGCCATATGCAAATCAGTCTTGACCCGGCACCCAATGGGAACAGTCTACCCGAACTGCCAGGCCATGTCTTCCTTTGACTGGAAACAAGCATCTTAGGACCGGTTTTGGGCTATTAGCCCTAATCATCCAAGATAGCTTGACTCCAGTGGCATGGAGAGCACAGAACTGACGTCTAGGCATACCCAACCACTCGGGGTGACAAATACAAAAACAACAATTGATGGACAGAATGCAGAACAATGTCAAACATTCACCCCAGTACAGAGATCTGGGCGTAAATCCATCTTTTTTTGCACGCCTTGCCTGTTTGGACCCAGCCATATGCAAATCAGTCTTGACCCTGCACCCAATGGGAATAGTCCACCAGAACTACCAGGCCAGGTCTTCCTTTGACTGGAAACAAGCATCTTAGACGTGGTTTCGGGTTTCAGCCCTCATCAGCCAGGATAGTTTGACTCCAGTGGGATGGAGAGCACAGGACCCACCTATGGGCATACCCGTACCACTCGGGATGACAAACGCAAAAACAACAATTGTTGGACAGAATGCAGAACAAGGTCATGCATTCACCCCTTTAAAGAGATCTGGGCCAAAATCCATCGTTTTTTTGCTCACCATGCTATTCCAGTTTGAACCCAGCCATATGTAAATCAGTCTTGACCCTGCGCCCAAAGGGAACAGTCCAGACCCAACTGCCAGGCCACGTATTCCTTGGACTGGAAACAAGCATCTTTGGACCGGTTTCGGGCTTTCAGCCCTCATCAGCCAGGATAGCCTGACTTCAGTGGCATGGAGAGCGCGGGACCCACGTCTGGGCATACCTGTACCTTTTGGGGTGACAAATGCAAAAATAACAATTGATGGACAGAATGCAGAACAATGTCATACATTCACCCTAGTACAGAGATCTGAGCCTAAATCCATTTTTTCTTTGCTTGCCATGCCAGTTTTGGCCCAGCCATATGCAAATCAGTCTTGACCCTGCACCCAATGGGAATAGTCCTGCCCAAACTGCCTGGCCAGGTCTTCCTTTGACTGGAAACAAGCATCTTAGGTCCGGTTTCGGGCTTTCAAACCTCATCAGCCAGGATAGCTTGACTCCAGTAGCAAGGAAAGCAGCGGACCCACTTCTCAGCATACCCGTACCACTCGGGGTGACAAATGCAAAAACAACAATTGATGGACAGAATGTAGAACAAGGTCATGCATTCGCCCCCCTACAGAGATCTGGGCCTAAATCCATCGTTTTTTTTGCTCACCTTGGTATTCCAGTTTGGACCCAGCCATATGCAAATCAGTCTTGTCCCTGCGCCCAATGGGAACAGTCCAGGCCGAACAACCAGACCAGGTCTTCCTTGGACTTGAAACAAGCATCCTAGGACCGGTTTTGGGCTTTTAGCCCTCATCAGCCAGGATAGCTTGACTCCAGTGGAATGGAGAGCACAGGACCCACGTCTGGGCATACCCGTACCACTCGGGGTGACAAATTCAAAAACAATAGTCGATGGACAGAATGCAGAACAATGTCATACATTCACCTTAGTACAGAGATCTGGGCCTAAATCCCTCTTTTTTTTCTCACCATTCCATTACAGTTTGGACCAAGCCATATTCAAATCATTCTTGACTCTGCACCCAATGGGAACAGTCTACCTGAACTGCCAGGCCATGTCTTCCTTTGACTGGAAACAAGCATCTTAGGACAGGTTTTGGGCTTTCAGCCCTAATCAGCCAGGATAGCTTGACTCCAGTGGCATGGAGAGCACAGAACTGACGTCTGGGCAAACCGATACAACTCGGGGTGATAAATGCAAAAACAACAATTGATGGACAGAAGGCAGAACAATGTCATACATTCACCCCAGTACAAAGATCTGGGCCTAAATCCATCATTTTTTTGCTCACCATGCCATTCCAGTGCGGACCCAGCCATATGCAAATCAGTCTTGACCCTGCACCCAATGGGAACAGTCTACCCGAACTGCCAGGCCATGTCTTCTTTTGAATGTAAACAAGCATCTTAGGACCGGTTTTGAGCTTTCAGCCCTAATCAGCCAGGATAGCTTGACTCCAGTGGAATGGAGAGCACAGGACCCACGTCTGGGCATACCCGTACCACTCGGGGTGACAAATGCAAAAATAATCGTCGATGGACAGAATGCAGAACAATGTCATACATTCACCTTAGTACAGAGATCTGGGCCTAAACCCATCGATTTTTTTTCTCACCATTCCATTACAGTTTGGACCTAGCCATATTCAAATCATTCTTGACCCTTCGCCAAATGGGAACAGTCCATCCCGAACTGCCAGGCCAGGTCTTCCTTGGACTGGAAACAGGCATCCTAAGACCAGTTTCAGGCTTTCAGCCCTCATCAGCCAGGATAGCTTGACTCCAGTGGCATGCAGAGCACGGGACCCACGTCCGGGCATACCTGTACCAATCAGGGTGACAAATGCAAAAACAAAAATTGATGGACAGAATGCAAAACAATGTCATACATTCAGGCCAATTCAGAGATCTGGGCCTAAAGCATTTGTTTTGTTGCTCACCATGCCATTCCAGTTTGGACCCAGCCTTATGCAAATCAGTCTTGACCCTGCGCCCAATGGGAACAGTCCAGCCCGAACTGCCAGGCCACGTATTCCTTGGACTGGAAACAAGCATCTTTGGACCGGTTTCGGGCTTTCAGCCCTCATCAGCCAGGATAGCCTGACTTCAGTGGCATGGAGAGCGCGGGACCCACGTCTGGGCATACCTGTACCTTTTGGGGTGACAAATACAAAAATAACAATTGATGGACAGAATGCAGAACAATGTCATACATTCACCCTAGTACAGAGATCTGAGCCTAAATCCATTTTTTCTTTGCTTGCCATGCCAGTTTGGACCCAGCCATATGCAAATCAGTCTTGACCCTGCACCAATGGGAATAGTCCTGCCCAAACTGCCAGGCCAGGTCTTCCTTTGACTGGAAACAAGCATCTTAGGTCCGGTTTCTGGCTTTCAAACCTCATCAGCCAGGATAGCTTGACTCCGGTAGCAAGGAAAGCAGCGGACCCACTTCTCAGCATACCCGTACCACTCGGGGTGACAAATGCAAAAACAACAATTGATGGACAGAATGTAGAACAAGGTCATGCATTTGCCCCCGTACAGAGATCTGGGCCTAAATCCATCGTTTTTTTTGCTCACCTTGGTATTCCAGTTTGGACCCAGCCATATGCAAATCAGTCTTGTCCCTGCGCCCAATGGGAACAGTCCAGGCCGAACTGCCAGACCAGGTCTTCCTTGGACTTGAAACAAGCATCCTAGGACTTTTTTTGGGCTTTTAGCCCTCATCAGCCAGGATAGCTTGACTCCAGTGGAATGGAGAGCACAGGACCCACGTCTGGGCATACCCGTACCACTCGGGGTGACAAATGCAAAAACAATAGTCGATGGACAGAATGCAGAACAATGTCATACATTCACCTTAGTACAGAGATCTGGGCCTAAATCCCTCTTTTTTTTCTCACCATTCCATTACAGTTTGGACCAAGCCATATTCAAATCATTCTTGACCCTGCACCCAATGGGAACAGTCTACCCGAACTGCCAGGCCATGTCTTCCTTTGACTGGAAACAAGCATCTTAGGACCGGTTTTGGGCTTTCAGCCCTAATCAGCCAGGATAGCTTGACTCCAGTGGCATGGAGAGCACAGAACTGACGTCTGGGCAAACCCATACCACTCGGGGCGACAAATGCAAAAACAACAATTGATGGACAGAAGGCAGAACAATGTCATACATTCACCCCAGTACAAAGATCTGGGCCTAAATCCATCATTTTTTTGCTCACAATGCCATTCCAGTGTGGACCCAGCCATATGCAAATCAGTCTTGACCCGGCACCCAATGGGAACAGTCTACCCAAACTGCCAGGCCATGTCTTCCTTTGACTGGAAACAAGCATCTTAGGACCGGTTTTGGGCTTTTAGCCCTAATCAGCCAAGATAGCTTGACTCCAGTGGCATGGAGAGCACAGAACTGACGTCTGGGCATACCCAACCACTCTGGGTGACAAATACAAAAACAACAATTGATGGACAGAATGCAGTACAATGTCAAACATTCACCCCAGTACAGAGATCTGGGCGTAAATCCATCTTTTTTTGCAAGCCATGCCAGTTTGGACCCAGCCATATGCAAATCAGTCTTGACCCTGCACCCAATGGGAATAGTCCACCAGAACTACCAGGCCAGGTCTTCCTTTGACTGGAAACAAGCATCTTAGGACCGGTTTCGGGTTTCAGCCCTCATCAGCCAGGATAGTTTGACTCCAGTGGCATGGAGAGCACAGGACCCACCTATGGGCATACCCGTACCACTCGGGATGACAAATGCAAAAACAACAATTGTTGGACAGAATGCAGAACAAGGTCATACATTCACCCCGGTAAAGAGATCTGGGCCAAAATCCATCGCTTTTTTGCTCACCATGCTATTCCAGTTTGAACCCAGCCATATGTAAATCAGTCTTGACCCTGCGCCCAAAGTGACCAGTCCAGACCCAACTGCCAGGCCACATATTTCTTGGACTGGAAACAAGCATCTTTGGAACGGTTTCGGGCTTTCAGCCCTCATCAGCCAGGATAGCCTGACTTCAGTGGCATGGAGAGCGCGGGACCCACATCTGGGCATACCTGTACCTTTTGGGGTGACAAATGCAAAAATAACAATTGATGGACAGAATGCAGAACAATGTCATACATTCACCCTAGTACAGAGATCTGAGCTTAAATCCATTTTTTCTTTGCTTACCATGCCATGCCAGTTTTGGCCCAGCCATATGCAAATCAGTCTTGACCCTGCACCCAATGGGAATAGTCCTGCCCAAACTGCCAGGCCTTCCTTTGACTGGAAACAAGCATCTTAGGTCCGGTTTCGGGCTTTCAAACCTCATCAGCCAGGATAGCTTGACTCCAGTAGCAAGGAAAGCAGGGGACCCACTTCTCAGCATACCCGTACCACTCGGGGTGACAAATGCAAAAACAACAATTGATGGACAGAATGTAGAACAAGGTCATGCATTCGCCCCCGTACAGAGATCTGGGCCTAAATCCATCGTTTTTTTTGCTCACCTTGGTATTCCAGTTTGGACCCAGCCATATGCAAATCAGTCTTGTCCCTGCGCCCAATGGGAAGAGTCCAGGCCGAACAACCAGACCAGGTCTTCCTTGGACTTGAAACAAGCATCCTAGGACCAGTTTTGGGCTTTTAGCCCTCATCAGCCAGGATAGCTTGACTCCAGTGGAATGGAGAGCACAGGACCCACGTCTGGGCATACCCGTACCACTCGGGGTGACAAATGCAAAAATAATAGTCGATGGACAGAATGCAGAACAATGTCATACATTCACCTTAGTACAGAGATCTGGGCCTAAATCCATCTTTTTTTTCTCACCATTCCATTACAGTTTGGACCAAGCCATATTCAAATCATTCTTGACTCTGCACCCAATGGGAACAGTCTACCCGAACTGCCAGGCCATGTCTTCCTTTGACTGGAAACAAGCATCTTAGGACAGGTTTTGGGCTTTCAGCCCTAATCAGCCCGGATAGCTTGACTCCAGTGGCATGGAGAGCACAGAACTGACGTCTGGGCAAACCCATACAACTCGGGGTGATAAATGCAAAAACAACAATTGATGGACAGAAGGCAGAACAATGTCATACATTCACCCCAGTACAAAGATCTGGGCCTAAATCCATCATTTTTTTGCTCACCATGCCATTCCAGTGCGGACCCAGCCATATGCAAATTAGTCTTGACCCTGCACCCAATGGGAACAGTCTACCCGAACTGCCAGGCCATGTCTTCTTTTGAATGTAAACAAGCATCTTAGGACCGGTTTTGAGCTTTCAGCCCTAATCAGCCAGGATAGCTTGACTCCAGTGGAATGGAGAGCACAGGACCCACGTCTGGGCATACCCGTACCACTCGGGGTGACAAATGCAAAAATAATCGTCGATGGACAGAATGCAGAACAATGTCATACATTCACCTTAGTACAGAGATCTGGGCCTAAACCCATCGATTTTTTTTCTCACCATTCCATTACAGTTTGGACCTAGCCATATTCAAATCATTCTTGACCCTTCGCCAAATGGGAACAGTCCATCCCGAACTGCCAGGCCAGGTCTTCCTTGGACTGCAAACAAGCATCCTAAGACCAGTTTGAGGCTTTCAGCCCTCATCAGCCAGGATAGCTTGACTCCAGTGGCATGCAGAGCACGGGACCCACGTCCGGGCATACCTGTACCAATCAGGGTGACAAATGCAAAAACACAAATTGATGGACCGAATGCAAAACAATGTCATACATGCAGCCCAGTTCAGAGATCTGGGCCTAAAGCGTTTGTTTTGTTGCTCACCATGCCATTCCAGTTTGGACCCAGCCTTATGCAAATCAGTCTTGACCCTGCGCCCAATAGGAACAGTCCAGCCCGAACTACCAGTCCAGGTCTTCCTTGGACTGGACACAAGCATCCTAGGACTGGTTTCGGGCTTTCAGCCCTCATCAGCCAGGATAGCTTGACTCCAGTGGCATGGAGAGCACGGGACCCATGCCTGGGCAAACCCATACCACTCGGAGTGACAAATGCAAATACAACAATTGACAGACAGAATGCAGAACAATGTCATACATTCACCCCAGTACAAAGATCTGGGCCTAAATCCATCATTTTTTTGCTCACCATGCCATTCCAGTGTGGACCCAGCCATATGCAAATCAGTCTTGACCCTGCACCCAATGGGAACAGTCTACCCGAACTGCCAGGCCATGTCTTCCTTTGACTGGAAACAAGCATCTTAGGACCGGTTTTGGGCTTTCAGCCCTAATCAGCCAGGATAGCTTGACTCCAGTGGCATGGAGAGCACAGAACTGACGTCTGGGCAAACCCATACCACTCGGGGTGACAAATGCAAAAACAACAATTGATGGACAGAAGGCAGAACAATGTCATACATTCACCCCAGTACAAAGATCTGGGCCTAAATCCATCATTTTTTTGCTCACCATGCCATTCCAGTGTGGACCCAGCCATATGCAAATCAGTCTTGACCCGGCACCCAATGGGAACAGTCTACCCGAACTTGCATTGCCATGTCTTCCTTTGACTGGAAACAAGCATCTTAGGACCGGTTGTGGGCTTTTAGCCCTATTCAGCCAGGATAGCTTGACTCCAGTGGCATGGAGAGCACAGAACTGACGTCTGTGCATACCCAACCACTCGGGGTGACAAATACAAAAACAACAATTGATGGACAGAATGCAGAACAATGTCAAACATTCACCCCAGTACAGAGATCTGGGCGTAAATCCATATTTTTTTGCACCCCATGCCAGTTTGGACCCAGCCATATGCAAATCAGTCTTGAACCTGCTCCCAATGGGAATAGTCCACCAGAACTACCAGGCCGGTCTTCCTTTGACTGGAAACAAGCATCTTAGGACCGGTTTCGGGTTTCAGCCCTCATCAGCCAGGATAGTTTGACTCCAGTGGCATGGAGAGCACAGGACCCACCTATGGGCATACCCGTACCACTCGGGGTGACAAATGCAAAAACAACAATTGTTGGACAGAATGCAGAACAAGGTCATACATTCACCCCGGTAAAGAGATCTGGGCCAAAATCCATCGTTTTTTTGCTCACCATGCTATTCCAGTTTGAACCCAGCCATATGTAAATCAGTCTTGACCCTGCGCCCAATGGGAACAGTCCAGACCCAACTGCCAGGCCATGTATTCCTTGGACTGGAAACAAGCATCTTTGGACCAGTTTCGGGCTTTCAGCCCTCATCAGCCAGGATAGCCTGACTCCAGTGGCATGGAGAGCGCGGGACCCATGTCTGGGCATACCTGTACCTTTTGGGGTGACAAATGCAAAAATAACAATTGATGGACAGAATGCAGAACAATGTCATACATTCACCCTAGTACAGAGATCTGAGCCTAAATCCATTTTTTCTTTGCTCACCATGCCATGCCAGTTTGGACCCAGCCATATGCAAATCAGTCTTGACCCTGCACCCAATGGGAATAGTCCTGCCCAAACTGCCAGGCCAGGCCTTCCTTTGACTTGAAACAAGCATCTTAGGTCCGGTTTCGGGCTTTCAACCCTCATCAGCCTGGATAGCTTGACTCCAGTGGCAAGGAAAGCAGCGGACCCACTTCTCAGCATACCCATACCACTCGGGGTGACAAATGCAAAAACAACAATTGATGTACAGAATGTAGAACAAGGTCATGCATTCACCCCCGTACAGAGCTCTGGGACTAAATCCATCGTTTTTTTTGCTCACCTTGCTATTCCAGTTTGGACCCAGCCATATGCAAATCAGTCTTGTCCCTGCTCCCAATGGGAACAGTCCAGGCCGAACTGCCAGACCAGGTCTTCCTTGGACTTGAAACAAGCATTGTAGGACCGGTTTTGGGCTTTTAGCACTCATCAGCCAGGATAGCTTGACTCCAGTGGAATGGAGAGCACAGGACCCACGTCTGGGCATACCCGTACCACTCGGGGTGACAAATGCAAAAATAATCGTCGATGGACAGAATGCAGAACAATGTCATACATTCACCTTAGTACAGAGATCTGGGCCTAAACCCATCGATTTTTTTTCTCACCATTCCATTACAGTTTGGACCTAGCCATATTCAAATCATTCTTGACCCTTCGCCAAATGGGAACAGTCCATCCCGAACTGCCAGGCCAGGTCTTCCTTGGACTGCAAACAAGCATCCTAAGACCAGTTTCAGGCTTTCAGCCCTCATCAGCCAGGATAGCTTGACTCCAGTGGCATGCAGAGCACGGGACCCACGTCCGGGCATACCTGTACCAATCAGGGTGACAAATGCAAAAACAAAAATTGATGGACCGAATGCAAAACAATGTCATACATTCAGCCCAGTTCAGAGATCTGGGCCTAAAGCGTTTGTTTTGTTGCTCACCATGCCATTCCAGTTTGGACCCAGCCTTATGCAAATCAGTCTTGACCCTGCGCCCAATAGGAACAGTCCAGCCGAACTACCAGTCCAGGTCTTCCTTGGACTGGACACAAGCATCCTAGGACTGGTTTCGGGCTTTCAGCCCTCATCAGCCAGGATAGCTTGACTCCAGTGGCATGGAGAGCACGGGACCCATGCCTGGGCAAACCCATACCACTCGGAGTGACAAATGCAAATACAACAATTGACAGACAGAATGCAGAACAATGTCATACATTCACCCCAGTACAAAGATCTGGGCCTAAATCCATCATTTTTTTGCTCACCATGCCATTCCAGTGTGGACCCAGCCATATGCAAATCAGTCTTGACCCTGCACCCAATGGGAACAGTCTACCCGAACTGCCAGGCCATGTCTTCCTTTGACTGGAAACAAGCATCTTAGGACCAGTTTTGGGCTTTCAGCCCTAATCAGCCAGGATAGCTTGACTCCAGTGGCATGGAGAGCACAGAACTGACGTCTGGGCAAACCCATACCACTCGGGGTGACAAATGCAAAAACAACAATTGATGGACAGAAGGCAGAACAATGTCATACATTCACCCCAGTACAAAGATCTGGGCCTAAATCCATCATTTTTTTGCTCACCATGCCATTCCAGTGTGGACCCAGCCATATGCAAATCAGTCTTGACCCGGCACCCAATGGGAACAGTCTACCTGAACTTGCATTGCCATGTCTTCCTTTGACTGGAAACAAGCATCTTAGGACCGGTTGTGGGCTTTTAGACCTATTCAGCCAGGATAGCTTGACTCCAGTGGCATGGAGAGCACAGAACTGACGTCTGTGCACACCCAACCACCCGGGGTGACAAATACAAAAACAACAATTGATGGACAGAATGCAGAACATGTCAAACATTCACCCCAGTACAGAGATCTGGGCGTAAATCCATCTTTTTTTGCACGCCATGCCAGTTTGGACCCAGCCATATGCAAATCAGTCTTGAACCTGCACCCAATGGGAATAGTCCACCAGAACTACCAGGCCAGGTCTTCCTTTGACTGGAAACAAGCATCTTAGGACCGGTTTCGGGTTTCAGCCCTCATCAGCCAGGATAGTTTGACTCCAGTGGCATGGAGAGCACAGGACCCACCTATGGGCATACCCGTACCACTCGGGGTGACAAATGCAAAAACAACAATTGTTGGACAGAATGCAGAACAAGGTCATACATTCACCCCGGTAAAGAGATCTGGGCCAAAATCCATCGTTTTTTTGCTCACCATGCTATTCCAGTTTGAACCCAGCCATATGTAAATCAGTCTTGACCCTGCGCCCAATGGGAACAGTCCAGACCCAACTGCCAGGCCATGTATTCCTTGGACTGGAAACAAGCATCTTTGGAACGGTTTCGGGCTTTCAGCCCTCATCAGCCAGGATAGCCTGACTTCAGTGGCATGGAGAGCGCGGGACCCACATCTGGGCATACCTGTACCTTTTGGGGTGACAAATGCAAAAATAACAATTGATGGACAGAATGCAGAACAATGTCATACATTCACCCTAGTACAGAGATCTGAGCTTAAATCCATTTTTTCTTTGCTTGCCATGCCAGTTTTGGCCCAGCCATATGCAAATCAGTCTTGACCCTGCACCCAATGGGAATAGTCCTGCCCAAACTGCCAGGCCTTCCTTTGACTGGAAACAAGCATCTTAGGTCCGGTTTCGGGCTTTCAAACCTCATCAGCCAGGATAGCTTGACTCCAGTAGCAAGGAAAGCAGGGGACCCACTTCTCAGCATACCCGTACCACTCGGGGTGACAAATGCAAAAACAACAATTGATGGACAGAATGTAGAACAAGGTCATGCATTCGCCCCCGTACAGAGATCTGGGCCTAAATCCATCGTTTTTTTTGCTCACCTTGGTATTCCAGTTTGGACCCAGCCATATGCAAATCAGTCTTGTCCCTGCGCCCAATGGGAAGAGTCCAGGCCGAACAACCAGACCAGGTCTTCCTTGGACTTGAAACAAGCATCCTAGGACCAGTTTTGGGCTTTTAGCCCTCATCAGCCAGGATAGCTTGACTCCAGTGGAATGGAGAGCACAGGACCCACGTCTGGGCATACCCGTACCACTCGGGGTGACAAATGCAAAAATAATAGTCGATGGACAGAATGCAGAACAATGTCATACATTCACCTTAGTACAGAGATCTGGGCCTAAATCCATCTTTTTTTTCTCACCATCCCATTACAGTTTGGACCAAGCCATATTCAAATCATTCTTGACTCTGCACCCAATGGGAACAGTCTACCCGAACTGCCAGGCCATGTCTTCCTTTGACTGGAAACAAGCATCTTAGGACAGGTTTTGGGCTTTCAGCCCTAATCAGCCCGGATAGCTTGACTCCAGTGGCATGGAGAGCACAGAACTGACGTCTGGGCAAACCCATACAACTCGGGGTGATAAATGCAAAAACAACAATTGATGGACAGAAGGCAGAACAATGTCATACATTCACCCCAGTACAAAGATCTGGGCCTAAATCCATCATTTTTTTGCTCACCATGCCATTCCAGTGCGGACCCAGCCATATGCAAATTAGTCTTGACCCTGCACCCAATGGGAACAGTCTACCCGAACTGCCAGGCCATGTCTTCTTTTGAATGTAAACAAGCATCTTAGGACCGGTTTTGAGCTTTCAGCCCTAATCAGCCAGGATAGCTTGACTCCAGTGGAATGGAGAGCACAGGACCCACGTCTGGGCATACCCGTACCACTCGGGGTGACAAATGCAAAAATAATCGTCGATGGACAGAATGCAGAACAATGTCATACATTCACCTTAGTACAGAGATCTGGGCCTAAACCCATCGATTTTTTTTCTCACCATTCCATTACAGTTTGGACCTAGCCATATTCAAATCATTCTTGACCCTTCGCCAAATGGGAACAGTCCATCCCGAACTGCCAGGCCAGGTCTTCCTTGGACTGCAAACAAGCATCCTAAGACCAGTTTGAGGCTTTCAGCCCTCATCAGCCAGGATAGCTTGACTCCAGTGGCATGCAGAGCACGGGACCCACGTCCGGGCATACCTGTACCAATCAGGGTGACAAATGCAAAAACACAAATTGATGGACCGAATGCAAAACAATGTCATACATGCAGCCCAGTTCAGAGATCTGGGCCTAAAGCGTTTGTTTTGTTGCTCACCATGCCATTCCAGTTTGGACCCAGCCTTATGCAAATCAGTCTTGACCCTGCGCCCAATAGGAACAGTCCAGCCCGAACTACCAGTCCAGGTCTTCCTTGGACTGGACACAAGCATCCTAGGACTGGTTTCGGGCTTTCAGCCCTCATCAGCCAGGATAGCTTGACTCCAGTGGCATGGAGAGCACGGGACCCATGCCTGGGCAAACCCATACCACTCGGAGTGACAAATGCAAATACAACAATTGACAGACAGAATGCAGAACAATGTCATACATTCACCCCAGTACAAAGATCTGGGCCTAAATCCATCATTTTTTTGCTCACCATGCCATTCCAGTGTGGACCCAGCCATATGCAAATCAGTCTTGACCCTGCACCCAATGGGAACAGTCTACCCGAACTGCCAGGCCATGTCTTCCTTTGACTGGAAACAAGCATCTTAGGACCGGTTTTGGGCTTTCAGCCCTAATCAGCCAGGATAGCTTGACTCCAGTGGCATGGAGAGCACAGAACTGACGTCTGGGCAAACCCATACCACTCGGGGTGACAAATGCAAAAACAACAATTGATGGACAGAAGGCAGAACAATGTCATACATTCACCCCAGTACAAAGATCTGGGCCTAAATCCATCATTTTTTTGCTCACCATGCCATTCCAGTGTGGACCCAGCCATGTGCAAATCAGTCTTGACCCGGCACCCAATGGGAACAGTCTACCCGAACTTGCATTGCCATGTCTTCCTTTGACTGGAAACAAGCATCTTAGGACCGGTTGTGGGCTTTTAGCCCTATTCAGCCAGGATAGCTTGACTCCAGTGGCATGGAGAGCACAGAACTGACGTCTGTGCATACCCAACCACTCGGGGTGACAAATACAAAAACAACAATTGATGGACAGAATGCAGAACAATGTCAAACATTCACCCCAGTACAGAGATCTGGGCGTAAATCCATATTTTTTTGCACGCCATGCCAGTTTGGACCCAGCCATATGCAAATCAGTCTTGAACCTGCTCCCAATGGGAATATTCCACCAGAACTACCAGGCCGGTCTTCCTTTGACTGGAAACAAGCATCTTAGGACCGGTTTCGGGTTTCAGCCCTCATCAGCCAGGATAGTTTGACTCCAGTGGCATGGAGAGCACAGGACCCACCTATGGGCATACCCGTACCACTCGGGGTGACAAATGCAAAAACAACAATTGTTGGACAGAATGCAGAACAAGGTCATACATTCACCCCGGTAAAGAGATCTGGGCCAAAATCCATCGTTTTTTTGCTCACCATGCTATTCCAGTTTGAACCCAGCCATATGTAAATCAGTCTTGACCCTGCGCCCAATGGGAACAGTCCAGACCCAACTGCCAGGCCATGTATTCCTTGGACTGGAAACAAGCATCTTTGGACCAGTTTCGGGCTTTCAGCCCTCATCAGCCAGGATAGCCTGACTCCAGTGGCATGGAGAGCGCGGGACCCATGTCTGGGCATACCTGTACCTTTTGGGGTGACAAATGCAAAAATAACAATTGATGGACAGAATGCAGAACAATGTCATACATTCACCCTAGTACAGAGATCTGAGCCTAAATCCATTTTTTCTTTGCTCACCATGCCATGCCAGTTTGGACCCAGCCATATGCAAATCAGTCTTGACCCTGCACCCAATGGGAATAGTCCTGCCCAAACTGCCAGGCCAGGCCTTCCTTTGACTTGAAACAAGCATCTTAGGTCCGGTTTCGGGCTTTCAACCCTCATCAGCCTGGATAGCTTGACTCCAGTGGCAAGGAAAGCAGCGGACCCACTTCTCAGCATACCCATACCACTCGGGGTGACAAATGCAAAAACAACAATTGATGTACAGAATGTAGAACAAGGTCATGCATTCACCCCCGTACAGAGCTCTGGGACTAAATCCATCGTTTTTTTTGCTCACCTTGCTATTCCAGTTTGGACCCAGCCATATGCAAATCAGTCTTGTCCCTGCTCCCAATGGGAACAGTCCAGGCCGAACTGCCAGACCAGGTCTTCCTTGGACTTGAAACAAGCATTCTAGGACCGGTTTTGGGCTTTTAGCACTCATCAGCCAGGATAGCTTGACTCCAGTGGAATGGAGAGCACAGGACCCACGTCTGGGCATACCCGTACCACTCGGGGTGACAAATGCAAAAACAATAGTCGATGGACAGAATGCAGAACAATGTCATACATTCACCTTAGTACAGAGATCTGGGCCTAAATCCATCTTTTTTTTCTCACCATTCCATTACAGTTTGGACCAAGCCATATTCAAATCATTCTTGACCCTGCACCCAATGGGAACAGTCTACCCGAACTGCCAGGCCATGTCTTCCTTTGACTGGAAACAAGCATCTTAGGACAGGTTTTGGGCTTTCAGCCCTAATCAGCCAGGATAGCTTGACTCCAGTGCCATGGAGAGCACAAAACTGACGTCTGGGCAAACCCATACCACTCGGGGTGACAAATGCAAAAACAACAATTGATGGACAGAATGCAGAACAATGTCAAACATTCACCCCAGTACAGAGATCTGGGCGTAAATCCATATTTTTTTGCACGCCATGCCAGTTTGGACCCAGCCATATGCAAATCAGTCTTGAACCTGCTCCCAATGGGAATATTCCACCAGAACTACCAGGCCGGTCTTCCTTTGACTGGAAACAAGCATCTTAGGACCGGTTTCGGGTTTCAGCCCTCATCAGCCAGGATAGTTTGACTCCAGTGGCATGGAGAGCACAGGACCCACCTATGGGCATACCCGTACCACTCGGGGTGACAAATGCAAAAACAATTGTTGGACAGAATGCAGAACAAGGTCATACATTCACCCCGGTAAAGAGATCTGGGCCAAAATCCATCGTTTTTTTGCTCACCATGCTATTCCAGTTTGAACCCAGCCATATGTAAATCAGTCTTGACCCTGCGCCCAATGGGAACAGTCCAGACCCAACTGCCAGGCCATGTATTCCTTGGACTGGAAACAAGCATCTTTGGACCAGTTTCGGGCTTTCAGCCCTCATCAGCCAGGATAGCCTGACTCCAGTGGCATGGAGAGCGCGGGACCCATGTCTGGGCATACCTGTACCTTTTGGGGTGACAAATGCAAAAATAACAATTGATGGACAGAATGCAGAACAATGTCATACATTCACCCTAGTACAGAGATCTGAGCCTAAATCTATTTTTTCTTTGCTCACCATGCCATGCCAGTTTGGACCCAGCCATATGCAAATCAGTCTTGACCCTGCACCCAATGGGAATAGTCCTGCCCAAACTGCCAGGCCAGGCCTTCCTTTGACTTGAAACAAGCATCTTAGGTCCGGTTTCGGGCTTTCAACCCTCATCAGCCTGGATAGCTTGACTCCAGTGGCAAGGAAAGCAGCGGACCCACTTCTCAGCATACCCATACCACTCGGGGTGACAAATGCAAAAACAACAATTGATGTACAGAATGTAGAACAAGGTCATGCATTCACCCCCGTACAGAGCTCTGGGACTAAATCCATCGTTTTTTTTGCTCAC
Organism: Lissotriton vulgaris; assembly: GCF_964263255.1. NCBI lineage: Eukaryota > Metazoa > Chordata > Amphibia > Caudata > Salamandridae > Lissotriton > Lissotriton vulgaris. The sequence goes on from NC_141689.1 coordinate 200,096,254, forward strand.
CTTGCTATTCCAGTTTGGACCCAGCCATATGCAAATCAGTCTTGTCCCTGCTCCCAATGGGAACAGTCCAGGCCGAACTGCCAGACCAGGTCTTCCTTGGACTTGAAACAAGCATTCTAGGACCGGTTTTGGGCTTTTAGCACTCATCAGCCAGGATAGCTTGACTCCAGTGGAATGGAGAGCACAGGACCCACGTCTGGGCATACCCGTACCACTCGGGGTGACAAATGCAAAAATAATCGTCGATGGACAGAATGCAGAACAATGTCATACATTCACCTTAGTACAGAGATCTGGGCCTAAACCCATCGATTTTTTTTCTCACCATTCCATTACAGTTTGGACCTAGCCATATTCAAATCATTCTTGACCCTTCGCCAAATGGGAACAGTCCATCCCGAACTGCCAGGCCAGGTCTTCCTTGGACTGCAAACAAGCATCCTAAGACCAGTTTCAGGCTTTCAGCCCTCATCAGCCAGGATAGCTTTACTCCAGTGGCATGCAGAGCACGGGACCCACGTCCGGGCATACCTGTACCAATCAGGGTGACAAATGCAAAAACAAAAATTGATGGACCGAATGCAAAACAATGTCATACATTCAGCCCAGTTCAGAGATCTGGGCCTAAAGCGTTTGTTTTGTTGCTCACCATGCCATTCCAGTTTGGACCCAGCCTTATGCAAATCAGTCTTGACCCTGCGCCCAATAGGAACAGTCCAGCCGAACTACCAGTCCAGGTCTTCCTTGGACTGGACACAAGCATCCTAGGACTGGTTTCGGGCTTTCAGCCCTCATCAGCCAGGATAGCTTGACTCCAGTGGCATGGAGAGCACGGGACCCATGCCTGGGCAAACCCATACCACTCGGAGTGACAAATGCAAATACAACAATTGACAGACAGAATGCAGAACAATGTCATACATTCACCCCAGTACAAAGATCTGGGCCTAAATCCATCATTTTTTTGCTCACCATGCCATTCCAGTGTGGACCCAGCCATATGCAAATCAGTCTTGACCCTGCACCCAATGGGAACAGTCTACCCGAACTGCCAGGCCATGTCTTCCTTTGACTGGAAACAAGCATCTTAGGACCGGTTTTGGGCTTTCAGCCCTAATCAGCCAGGATAGCTTGACTCCAGTGGCATGGAGAGCACAGAACTGACGTCTGGGCAAACCCATACCACTCGGGGTGACAAATGCAAAAACAACAATTGATGGACAGAAGGCAGAACAATGTCATACATTCACCCCAGTACAAAGATCTGGGCCTAAATCCATCATTTTTTTGCTCACCATGCCATTCCAGTGTGGACCCAGCCATATGCAAATCAGTCTTGACCCGGCACCCAATGGGAACAGTCTACCCGAACTTGCATTGCCATGTCTTCCTTTGACTGGAAACAAGTATCTTAGGACCGGTTGTGGGCTTTTAGACCTATTCAGCCAGGATAGCTTGACTCCAGTGGCATGGAGAGCACAGAACTGACGTCTGTGCATACCCAACCACCCGGGGTGACAAATACAAAAACAACAATTGATGGACAGAATGCAGAACAATGTCAAACATTCACCCCAGTACAGAGATCTGGGCGTAAATCCATCTTTTTTTGCACGCCATGCCAGTTTGGACCCAGCCATATGCAAATCAGTCTTGAACCTGCACCCAATTGGAATAGTCCACCAGAACTACCAGGCCAGGTCTTCCTTTGACTGGAAACAAGCATCTTAGGACCGGTTTCGGGTTTCAGCCCTCATCAGCCAGGATAGTTTGACTCCAGTGGCATGGAGAGCACGGGACCCACCTATGGGCATACCCGTACCACTCGGGGTGACAAATGCAAAAACAACAATTGTTGGACAGAATGCAGAACAAGGTCATACATTCACCCCGGTAAAGAGATCTGGGCCAAAATCCATCGTTTTTTTGCTCACCATGCTATTCCAGTTTGAACCCAGCCATATGTAAATCAGTCTTGACCCTGCGCCCAATGGGAACAGTCCAGACCCAACTGCCAGGCCATGTATTCCTTGGACTGAAAACAAGCATCTTTGGACCGGTTTCGGGCTTTCAGCCCTCATCAGCCAGGATAGCCTGACTCCAGTGGCATGGAGAGCGCGGGACCCACGTCTGGGCATACCTGTACCTTTTGGGGTGACAAATGCAAAAATAACAATTGATGGACAGAATGCAGAACAATGTCATACATTCACCCTAGTACAGAGATCTGAGCCTAAATCAATTTTTTCTTTGCTCACCATGCCATGCCAGTTTGGACCCAGCCATATGCAAATCAGTCTTGACCCTGCACCCAATGGGAATAGTCCTGCCCAAACTGCCAGGCCAGGCCTTCCTTTGACTGGAAACAAGCATCTTAGGTCCGGTTTTGGGCTTTCAACCCTCATCAGCCTGGATAGCTTGACTCCAGTGGCAAGGAAAGCAGCGGACCCACTTCTCAGCATACCCATACCACTCGGGGTGACAAATGCAAAAACAACAATTGATGGACAGAATGTAGTACAAGGTCATGCATTCACCCCCGTACAGAGCTCTGGGACTAAATCCATCGTTTTTTTTGCTCACCTTGCTATTCCAGTTTGGACCCAGCCATATGCAAATCATTCTTGTCCCTGCGCCCAATGGGAACAGTCAGGCCGAACTGCCAGACCAGGTCTTCCTTGGACTTGAAACAAGCATTCTAGGACCGGTTTTGGGCTTTTAGCCCTCATCAGCCAGGATAGCTTGACTCCAGTGGAATGGAGAGCACAGGACCCACGTCTGGGCATACCCGTACCACTCGGGGTGACAAATGCAAAAACAATAGTCGATGGACAGAATGCAGAACAATGTCATACATTCACCTTAGTACAGAGATCTGGGCCTAAATCCATCTTTTTTTTCTCACCATTCCATTACAGTTTGGACCAAGCCATATTCAAATCATTCTTGACCCTGCACCCAATGGGAACAGTCTACCCGAACTGCCAGGCCATGTCTTCCTTTGACTGGAAACAAGCATCTTAGGACAGGTTTTGGGCTTTCAGCCCTAATCAGCCAGGATAGCTTGACTCCAGTGCCATGGAGAGCACAAAACTGACGTCTGGGCAAACCCATACCACTCGGGGTGACAAATGCAAAAACAACAATTGATGGACAGAAGGCAGAACAATGTCATACATTCACCCCAGTACAAAGATCCGGGCCTAAATCCATCATTTTTTTGCTCACCATGCCATTCCATTGCGGACCCAGCCATATGCAAATCAGTCTTGACCCTGCACCCAATGGGAACAGTCTACCCGAACTGCCAGGCCATGTCTTCTTTTGACTGTAAACAAGCATCTTAGGACCGGTTTTGGGCTTTCAGCCCTAATCAGCCAGGATAGCTTGACTCCAGTGGAATGGAGAGCACAAGACCCACGTCTGAGCTTACCTGTACCACTCAGGGTGACAAATGAAAAACCAACAATTGATGGACAGAATGCAGAACAATGTCATACATTCACCCCAGTACAAAGATCTGGGCCTAAATCCATCGTTTTTTTGCTCATCATGCCAATCCAGTGTGGACCCAGACATATGAAAATCAGTCTTGACCCTGCGCCCAATGGGAACAGTCCAGCCCGAACTGCCGGCCCAGTTCTTCATTGGACGGGAAACAAGCAGTCTAGGACCGGTTTCGGGCTTTCAGCCCAAATCAGCCAGGATAGCTTGACTCCAGTGGCATGGAGAGCACTGGACCCACGTCTGGGCATACCCTACCACTAGGGGTGACAAATGCAAAAACAACAATTGATGGACAGAATGCAGAACAATGTCAAACATTCACCCCAGTACAGAGATCTGGGCCTAAATGCATTGTTTTTTTGCTCACCATGCCATGCCAGTTTGGATCCAGCCATATGCAAATCAGTCTTGACCCTGCACCCAATGGGAACAGTCCACCCGAACTGCCAGGCCAGGTCTTCCTTCGACTGGAAACAAGCATCTTAGGACCAGTTTAGGGCTTTCAACCCTCATCAGCCAGGATAGCTTGATTCCAGTGGCATGGAGAGCACGGGACCCACCTCTCGGCATACCCGTAGCACTCGGGTGACAAATGCAAAAACAACAATTGATGGACAGAATGCAGAACAAGGTCATACGTTCACCCCAGTACAGAGATCTGGGCTCACCATGCTATTCCAGTAGGACCAAGCCATATGCAAATCAGTCTTGTCCCTGCGCCCATTGGGAACAGTCCAGGCCGAACTGCCAGACCAGGTCTTCCTTGGACTTGAAACAAGCATCCTAGGACCGGTTTTGGGCTTTTAGCCCTCATCAGCCAGGATAGCTTGACTCCAGTTGAATGGAGAGCACAGGACCCACGTCTGGGCATACCCGTACCACTCGGGTGACAAATGCAAAAACAATAGTTGATGGACAGAATGCAGAACAATGTCATACATTCACCTCAGTACAGAGATCTGGGCCTAAATCCATCGTTTTTTTGCTCACCATGCAATTAAAGTTTGGACCTTGCTATATTCAAATCATTCTTGACCATTCGCCCAATGGGAACAGTCCAGCCCGAACTGCCAGGCCAGGTCTTCCTTGGACTGGAAACAAGCATCCTAGGAACGGTTTCAGGCTTTCAGCCCTCATCAGCCAGGATAGCTTTGCTCCAGTGGCATGGAGAGCACGGGACCCACGTCTGGGCATACCCGTACCACTCAGGGTGACAAATGCAAAAACAAAAATTGATGGACATAATGCAAAACACTGTCATACATTCAGCCCAGTTCAGAGATCTGGGCCTAAATCGTTTGTTTTGTTGCTCACCATGCCATTCCAGTTTAGATCCAGCCATATGCAAATCAGTCTTAACCCTGCTCCCAATGGGAACAGTCTAGCCTGAACTGCCAGGCCAGGTCATCCTTGGACTTGTACCAAGCATCCTAAGACCAGTTTCGGGCTTTCAGCCCTCATCAGCCAGGATAGCTTGACTCCAGTGGCATGGAGAGCACGGGACCCACGTCTGGGCATACCCGTACCACTCAGGGTGACAAATGCAAAAACAACAAATGATGGACAGAATGAAGAACCATGGTATTGATTCACCCGAGTACAGAGATCTGGGCCTAAATCCATCTTGTTTTTCTTCACCATGCCATTCCAGTTTGGACCCAGCCATATGCAAATCATTCTTGACCCTGCACCCAATGGGAACTTGTTGGATGCTCGTTTCCAGTCCAGGGAGGACCTGGCCTGGCAGTTCGGTCTGGACTGTTCCCATGGGGCACAGGGTTAAGACTGATTTGCATATGGCTGCGTCCAAACTGGAGTGGTGTAGTGGGCAAACGAACAATGATTTAAGACAGATCTTTTGACTGGGGGAGAATGTTTGCATTGTCAGCATTCCATCCATCATTTTTTTTTGTTACACTTTTTGCCCTAAGTGGGATGGGTATGCCTGGACGTGCGTCCCTTGCTCGAACACCAGTAGCGCATTGCCCTATTCCGGCGCCTGGTATCGTAGCCTGCTGCATTTGCTCATTTCCCTGCTTTTGTCATCGTGCTGCTTTTGTTTATTTCCGTGCATTTGTCTCCGCCCCCCTCCACTCTCCACGTATGCCAGATGTCCCAACGTGCAGCGTTCACGCGCAGCGATCGCGCCCCAGTTGCGCCGAAGGTGCGCCAAAGGTAAGCCCGTCTACGCCCGTCCGCGCCTGGACCGCGCCCAGCGCCAGAGCCCCTGGTCCTCGTAATGTCCTCCCCTCCCGCATTTCTTACGATGCCACCACCCTCCTAGCCCTCAACTCCGGCCGTTCCCTCAACTGCATCCAAGCCGCTCCTGGACACACCCATGGACCCTTCTCTTGCAACTCCTGCAAGTTCGACGGCACCAAGAACAACTCCTCACCTACGATCACACAACAGATATCCGACCCCAACCACCTAAAATGCATCCTGCTCAACACCCGATCGGTTCACAGGCACGCCATCGACCTCTGGAATCTACTAGACACCATCTCTCCGGACGTCGCCTTCCTAACAGAAACATGGATGAATACCTCTTCAGCCCCAGACATCACCATTGCCATCCCGGAAGACTATAAGATCATTCGCAAGGACCGTATCGGCCACACAGGTGGAGGTATCGCTATCGTCCACAAGAAATCCATCCGCATCTCTACCAGCTCGGACGTCAATCTCGCCAACTCTGAACACCTTCACTTCCAGATCCACATCGACCCCAAAACCACACTCAGAGGCACCCTCCTTTACAGGCCACCAGGACCTCGCGCACAGTTTAGTGAAGACATCACGGACTTCATCACTCCACACGCGCTCCCCTCAGAGGACTACATCCTGTTGGGAGACCTCAACTTCCACCTTGAAAAGAACAACGACCGCAACACCACCACCCTTTTGGACAACCTCGCCAACCTCGGACTTAAACAACTTGTCACCACCTCCACCCACATCGCAGGTCACACACTCGACCCTATCTTCACCTCCAGCAAACATGTCTCCTTCAGCCACACCACAGCTCTCCTTTGGACTGACCACAGCTGCGTTCACTTCACCTACAACAAGACCACTTCCAACAACCACCCCCAACCCACTCTGCAAAGAAACTGGAACAAAATCACTATCGACCAGATCTCCTCATCGCTTCTTCAAAACCCCCCAGCCCACTCCTCAAACCCAGACCTAGCAGCCACCAACCTCACCCAATGGTTATCCAACACCGCCGACATCCTAGCACCACTGAAAAAACGACAAATCAAACTAGGCTGCAAGAAGGCCTCCTGGTTCAACGATGATCTTAAGAAATCCAAGAAACTCTGCCGCTCCCTTGAGAAGGCCTGGAAAAAAGACTCAACCACCAGCACCAAGGACGCCTTCAAAAACGCCACCCGCATACACCACCAACTGATCCGGACTGCCAAGAGAGCCGCTTTCAAGGACGGACTAGATAACAACACCCACAACAGCAAGGAATTATTCAACATCGTCAAGGAATTTACCAACCCCTCGGCCAACTCCAACGACATCTCCACCTCTCAAACCCTCTGCGACTCCCTAGCCTCATTCTTCCACAACAAAATTGCAGACATCCACAACAGCTTCGACAACCAACCCGAAAACCAACCCACCCAACTCCCTGCAGGACCCCCACCCCCCCTGAACATCCTCAATGACTGGAAGCCAATCTCTATCGAGGACACCATCCGTCTGATGAACTCTATCCACTCAGGATCCCCCACAGACCCATGCCCTCACCACATCTTTAATAAAGCAGACTCCATCATAGCACCGCACCTCCGAGACGTCATCAACTGCTCCCTCAACTCTGCAACCTTCCCAGAAAGCTGGAAACATGCCGAACTCAGCGCCCTCCTGAAGAAACCCACAGCTGACCCCACCGAACTCAAAAACTACCGCCCTATCTCACTCCTTCCATTCCCGGCCAAAGTCATCGAGAAAGCGGTCAACAACCAGCTCGCCGCATTCCTCGAAACCAATAAATCTCTCGACTCCTCACAATCCGGCTTCCGAGCCAAGCACAGCACGGAAACCGCCCTCATCGCAGCAACAGACGACATTCGAACTCTACTGGATAATAGAGACACAGTCGCCCTCATCCTCCTCGACCTCTCCGCAGCCTTCGACACGGTCTGTCATAGCACCCTTTTACAACGCCTCAAAAACGTCGGAATCCACGGAAAAGCACTGGAATGGATCACCTCGTTCCTCACCGGAAGAACCCAGAGAGTCCGCCTCCCACCATTCAAGTCAGAGGCCTCTGAAGTCATCTGCGGCGTACCCCAAGGGTCCTCACTCAGCCCCACCCTCTTCAACGTATACATGAGCCCCCTCGCGGCCATCGCACGCCAACACAACCTCAACATAATCTCCTACGCCGACGACACTCAACTGATCCTATCACTCACCAAAGACCCGAACACGGCCAAAACCAACTTGCATGAAGGAATGAAAGAAGTAGCCGAATGGATGAAGCACAGCCGTCTAAAACTGAACTCAGACAAAACAGAAGTCCTCATCCTAGGCACCTCCCCCTCCGCCTGGGATGACTCTTGGTGGCCAGAGGCCCTTGGAAAAGCACCTATCCCGACGGACCACGCACGCAACCTGGGCGTCATCCTGGACTCCTCACTCTCGATGAACAGACAAGTCAACGCCGTTTCTTCATCTTGCTTCAACATTCTTCGCATGCTCAAGAAAACATTTCGCTGGATCCCCACCGAAACTAGAAAAACAGTCACTCACGCTCTGGTCACGAGCCGACTGGACTACGGAAACACCCTCTACGCCGGTACCACCGCAAAAATCCAGAAAAAACTGCAACGCATCCAGAACGCTTCAGCCAGGCTCATATTAGACATACCGCGTAAAGAACACATCTCTGGTCACCTGAAAAACCTCCACTGGCTCCCCATCAATAAGAGGATTACTTTCCGGCTCCTAACCCACGCACATAAAGCACTCTACGAAATCGGACCCGAATGCCTCAACACACGACTGTCCTTCTACACCCCCTCCCGCCAGCTACGATCCTCCAACCAAGCCCTTGCCACTGTACCTCGCATCAACAAAACCACCATGGGAGGTAGATCCTTCTCCTACCTGGCAGCTAAAACCTGGAACTCACTTCCCACTCATCTTCGCCTTACTCAGAACCACCTAGCATTCAGAAAGCAACTTAAAACGTGGATATTTGACAAGTAATTCCCCTCCCTTCTTCTAGCGCCTTGAGACCCTCTGGGTATGTAGCGCGCTATACAAATTTACTGACTTGACTTGACTTGACTGTGCCACTGGATTCAAGCTAGCCTGGCTGAGGAAGGGTGACATACCCTGAAACCGGTCCCAGGATGCATATTTCCGGGCCAGGGAGGACCTGGCCTGGCAGTTCGGTCTGAACTGTGCTCATGAGGCACAGGGTCAAGACTGATTTGCATATGGCTGGGTCCAAACTGGGGTGGCAATGTGGGCAAAAGAACGATGGATTTAACCCAGATCTTTTGACTGGGGGAGAATGTTTTCATTGTCAGCAGTCCGTCCATGATTTTTTTGCTGTAACACATTTTGCCCTAAGTGGGATGGGTATGCATAGACGTGGGTCCCTTGCTCACTGTGCCATTGGATACAAGCTAGCCTGGCTGAAGAATGGTGACATACCCTGAAACCGGTCCCAGGATGCTTGTTTCCGGTCAAGGGAGGACCTGACCTGGTAGTTCGGTCTGGGCTGTTCCCATGGGGGCACAGGGTCAAGACTGATTTGCATATGGCTGGGTCCAAACTGGGGTGGTGTAGTGGGCAAACGAACAATGGATTTAAGCCAGATCTTTTGACTAGGTGAGAATGTTTGCACTGTCAGCATTCCATCCATCATTTGTTTGCTGTAAGAACATTAGTGATGGTATTCAATTAATCCACACTAAGATTATCTGGTAAAACAATGCAGGCTTGAATCTCAACCACTGCACACCATTACGAGAAGCTGGCATGGTATATAGTGCACACCTATGTAAGTGGGCACCCTGCACCAATCCACACAACCCTTATGGTGATTTTAGTGCTCTTAGACAACATTTGAAAGCTCTCAGAGTGTTAGCCGTGGACAGCAGCCCACAGGCTTATTTTAAGACTCAGTTCTTTAACCCGTTCGCTGCTGGCCCGTTTCCGCCGCTGTGCGGTAAACAAACGAACAGGGCGGGGCCGTGACGAACCCCAGCCGTCATCAGCACACGAGCACCGTGGAGCGTGACGGCTGGGGTTCGTCACCAGCATACAAGGGGTTAAAGAATATGTCACAATGCATTAACAATCCACAACTTGCTTCCTCCCCTACTATTTGTTGACTTAATGCTTGTCTTTGACCATGTACAGTGCTCTGCTGCTTTTTGGCTAGGTGTGGAATATAAAAATACCACATACATACGTTCCATTTGTGGTGTTGTGTCCTGTTATGTTGTTATTGTATTGTTGAGATGGTTGTGCGTGTTATTGATATGCTCTGTTGTTTATTTTTACTATGTCAACAAATACTTTTCCAGTTGGACTCACCACATGCCTTCAAAATTCCAGTGACAGTGGACCAATTTCCAATGTCTAGCGCTTTAAATTACCTAAGACAACTGTCAGTCCAAAACTGTGGCAGAGACTTTGTCCTTAGTTGCAAGGGACTTGCTTTATGTTACAGGCCTCCTGTCTGAAATTAGCCCTCTCAGTGCTCATGCTTTATTTTTCAAAATCTCAAAGCCCGTTTTTTCTGCAGCGCAATTTTAAGGTTTCATTTGCCACTTCTTTTGTCTCTTTCCTCCTCCTAACTTGTTATTTCCTTCTTCCTATAAATGGCAGCGCCCTTTCACCTCCGTCTCTCTTCATCTTTCACTTCCTCTCTCTCACCCTCACTTTGCCGCCGAGGCACTGACGCCTTTAATTCCCTTCTACCGCGTCCCCCACGGGCTTGTGCCTAAAATGGCTGCCAGAACCTTAAATACCTCAGCATGTTTTCAGTGGCACTGGCCCCCGTCCAGTTTCACATTACCGCCTGACAAAATGTTCTCTAAGGTGGCTCCCCTAATTAGGCTGCATCTGTCATCTGCTCGCATCCCCTCAGTGCCGCAGATTATTAGCTGGTGCTGGCACGCGCTCCCGGGCTGCTTAGAAGCGGGGCAGCGAGACCCAGTCAATCTATTGACGGCCTGCCCATATGTTCAGGAATCGGAAATGTGAGGGACAAACAAGTGTGCGGCAATGCAATCAGGGACTTTGGCCTGCAACTGCGAAGGAGCCAATGAAAGCGCTGTTCCATTTAATTACAAAATCCACCGTTGAAAGAGGGTCGTTCTTTTGGGTAGTCCAACTTTTGCGCGTTGCACAAACAGTCTGCTCTGTCTGGACATAGCAGTCCAGTCCGGCTTAGTTACGATCTGCACACTGAGAACCCCGGAAGTAAAGGCATTAGTCACCTCCTCACTCCTATCTGACAGTGTGGAGGTATTTACAAGCGAGGAGGAGTCGATGGCTATACTTACGCTTCATCTTAAAAGTGACAGTCAAGAGGGGAAATGAAACAATGCGTCACTTGAGTGTTCTTCTGCACTGCGTCACAGAATAAAGTAACAGCCCATAACTTACCTATTTTTGCATGGTCTTTCGTTTCATCTTAAATGCATTATTACGTTTTTTTTGTGCTGTTTTCAGGGAGCTGAGGAACCCAACATCGCTCAGCCATCAACGACAATATGGCGATAATCTGCTTTCCTCGAGTGCATTTTCAATATCTCTAACAGATTCCTTTTTATTTTCTCGCCCCCTTGTTATACATATTTATGTATTAACATCGATCATATTGTCAGGGAAGAAAGACACTAAACCTCTGGAGTTAGGAATGGTAAACCTATACTTACCTATTTGCACTTACCTTCCAGCTATTCTAGATATTCTGCCCACATTATATTTTTGGTTCCGATGTTCTGTCAGTGATCCTTGATGCCTATTGGACATTGGACCCAGTGTTCAGGGTCAGATCCCAAACAAAGACGTGGTGAGTTGTGTCAAGCGCAGTCAAGGACGGCCAGTAGGTCACATTTGCACTAAGATAACAATCGGGATCCAACAGTAGTGGTGGGGGTTATGCTGGCTAGTAGTAGTCCCAGGGAAAGCAGAGTGGGCCAGGAGAGAGAAGCGGAAGGTATGTCCCCTCTTGCTGTTCTTACGTCGAGGCTCAAGCTGCACTGCACAAGTCTTGGGGCCATATGTATGAAGCTCAAATGGGTTCGCAAACGACAACATTCGCAGAATTTCGGAGTTTGCAAACTCATTTTCGCTAAATGGACTGTATGTAGCAAATTTGAGTGCAAAATAAGGAATTGCAAATTTGCGATTCCTCATTTTGCAATTGCATTTAAGGAATCGCAAATTTTGCGATTCCTTAAATGCAATGTATGAAGCACCCAAGTTGTGCGACTTCTCATTAAGAAATCGCAACTTACCACCAACTACAAGTTGGTGGTAATTTGCGATTTTTTTCACAAAAGCATTTTTTTGCATTTGTAAAGGTGCCATGTGGCGCACACATGTGAATTTCAGGGGTGCATCAGGGTGTCCTTATGACACCCTTGCACTCTTGAAATTATTCTCAGTTTGCGATTTGCTATTTATTCTCAATTTGCAAATCTCAAATTACGATTAGCAAATTGAGAATAACTTCACATTCATTCCTATGGGCCTCCTGGCAACGGTTTCTGATTGTACCAATCCCCATCAGTAAACAATGGGCATTAAAATAGACATATGATCCTCAGCATTACTGTTTTACTAATATGACATATTACATACCTTGTGACAATCTCTGTCTTTCCTACCTTCTACAGGTGATGAAAGTCTGGGACTTCATTGTAAATTAAGTCCGTGTTCTAAATAAGTATAATATTACCTGTTAACTAGCTGTTAGACCATCATTTACATTAGTATTGTTACTTGCACCACCATAGTCAATTCATTATTACCATACATGATTAAAAAAAAGTCTGTATAAGATGAGGTTTCTTGTCATTACTTTAATAGAATAGTGCAGGTGGAGTTCATAATCCTTGAAAACATAATTTAAATTATAAAGCACAAATATCAAAAGTCTAATCCCTGATCTCAAATGTATTCCAGAATATCTATCCGTATACATAAAGTCTTTGAATACCAAACTCTGAAGTATCTTGAACACCCTGAAACATGAGGAATTTATACACCATAATTAAAAGGTGGCCACCTCCATTGTGAGCATTGTGAGAGTCATCTGGTGCCCTGGAATTTGCCAATTTGCTAGGCTCAATCTGTGTGTTTTGCAGTGAGTGCATCACAGATTTGAAGCCTCACTCAAAGCGGTGCACTCGCTCTGCGTATAGCACTGACTTCTGCTGCAAAGACCATTGCCTCCAGGAATTTAGGAAGAGCAAATCTCCACACCTGCCCAGAGTACACGGTAAGCGCCATATGTGGATCATGATACTTTCATGTTCATTAACCTTCATTTTAATGGGCGAGTTGGATGTGCAAAATAATTTAGCATAGACCTGAAAGGCGTTTGACTCAATGCGCTTTCCGAAAATCGTATGTGGTTGATGTTCATGGCTCCAAGAACACCTGAGTTCGGAGCCCTAGGGCCAAGTATTTCCTTTCTATCTGCAAAAGTCTGAAGAGGTTAGATGTACTGCCATAAATGTTCAGTCTTTTAAATTGTTGTCAGTGGTGATTGGAAAGTTTCCCTTTCAGTTCTGCTTCATGACTTCTCAGGTGGTGGAAGTTTGAGTGAAATAAATCAGGTGTTTTTATCCTGTCTGAATCATAACTAAGCAGTTTTGTGAAGGCTGATGGTGAATTTTCCCCAAGAGTCAGTTTTTATTGAGTAGGCAGTCACATATTTGAGGGTATTTTAAGTGATTAACGATCCAGAGAAAAATTGAGAACGTTTTCTGCTAGTAAGAAGTGTTCATGGTGTGGAAGAAGAGGTTGCTCCTATGTTTTTTTCTCCCCTAAGAAATGAATCGTTAGAAATCAGTCATTTGAAGAATTGCCAAAGGTCATATACTTAATCCTACATTTGGAGTTGTTTTAGCTATTTCAGTGTGGCAGATTTAGGAGTTCACATCTGATGGTATTAAGTGTGCCTTCAGAATGTGGCACAGGAGATGTCTGTAAGAGAAGTGACTATGGCACGATGGGAGTGGGGATTCTAATTAGGATGAAGGAAAATTAGTATGCTAATTTAGGATGGAATAATAACTCATTCAGCCAAGAGGTCAATGAGCCAGGGTGCTGAGTGCATTAAAAAGTGTGAAGTACAAACATGGTATAGGGTAGCCTTGGAACATGGTGCAGAGATGGGAAATTAAAGTTGAAGATGTGCTTTTACTGTCCGGTTTATGTTTCTGGTTTACATATGCTTTTATTGTTTGGTTTATGTTTGCTGTTCAGGATTAGATATCAGAAAAAAAGTAAGCGATTTAAATAGGCTTTGAAAGGGCAGCCCATAGGTACTATAGTGAGCGTGATAAGGTATATCCATTTGCAAGGTTCTTGTAATTATAAAGTGACTTGCATAAAATAACTTTTGTGAATTACTTGAATGTTTGACATTGAAATTCTGTATTCATCCTATTTCAATTGATCCAGTGTTAAAAATGGGGGGTCTCTAGTTGGCAGAGGTAGGTACCATTGTCCAAGTAGGGACCCTTCTTCTTAGTCAGGGTAAGGAGGATACACGTCTAAAATAACCCCTGCTCACGCCCTTGGTATATTGGCACGAGCAGACAGGTTTATCCCAGAGGCAGCGTGTGAAGCACTTGTGAACACATACAGTAATACAGTGAAAACACTGCAAATGGACACCACATCAGTTTGGAAAAATAAGTAATCTTTATCTAAACGAAAACAAGACCAAAATGGCAGAAAACCTCAATACGGGACTAAAATTATGATTTTTAAAGGTAGAAACTGTTCAGTTCCAAGAAAATGTTGAATGCAACACTTCTACACAAAGTAGGTTGGATGCATCGGAAAAGGCAAGCAAAAAAAGTTGCAAAAACGAAGTCCACCAAACAGAAACATAAGGGGAGGTAAAGGCAAAAATACTGGGGAAACCCATACAGATGATGCCAGGTGTAAAATGTTTCCCCTCCAGCTGAAATGTGGGGAGACCTAACCACCCTCCTGGGAGTTCTTTTCACTACGGCGAAAAAATCTGGACAGACCTTCAGCACGGGCGTGTTCTGTACCAGGGTCGTGTTCCATTGTGAAGTCCATCCCCTGTAGTTAAATGAACCACCTCAACAACTTTGGGTTCTCACCCCTGCATCAACCATCTGAGGGGCCTGTGGTTGATATGTACAGCTCTGATAAAGCAAGTAGGGACTCAGCTTTATCAGAGCCCAGACCGAAGCAAAGCCTCATGCTCATCGCAATCCACCTCTGTTCCTCTGGAAGTAACCGCCTACTAATGAAGACTACAGGTTGGTCTAGCCTCACCTCATGAAGACTACAGGTTGGTCTAGCCTCACCTCATTTAGCTGTGAGAGCACAGCCCCCACACCATGCTCTGATGCATCTGTCTGTACCATGTATTCCTTTGAGAAGTTGGGTGCCTTGAGCACATGTGTCGTGCTAATGGCAGATTTCAGGGCATCAACAGCTTTTTGGCAGGCCTCAGTCCAGTTCACCTTCCTGGGCTGCTTCCTGGAAGACAGCTCTGTCAAGGGGGCAACAATGGAGCAGTAACCCTTTACGAATCTCCTGTAATACCCGTTGACTCCTAAGAAGGCTCTCACTTTGGCCTTCGTCTTGGGAGGGTTCCCAAGCCAGAATGGTATCAATCTTGGGCTGTAGGGGTGCCACCTGGGGACTTTCCTACCTGGTGTCCCAACTACGCCACCGAACCCTGCTCGACCTGGCTCTTGCTGGCCTCGATCATGAGGGCTGCCCTCTGCAGAGCCTTCAATATTTCCCAGGGGTGATGCAGATGCTCCTCCCAAGTGGCACTAAACACAGCAATGTCATCCAGGTATTCAGCAATGAAATTCTCCAGCCCAGCCAAAACCTGGTTGACCAGTCTCTGGAAGGTGGCAGGGGCATTCTTCAACCCAAAGGGCATCACCTGGAATTGTTAGTGCCCCTCAGGCATTGAAAATGCTGACCTCTCCTTTATCCCATCAGTTAAGGCAATCTGCCAGTACCCATACGTTAAGGCAAATGTATTGAGGTACTTGGCAGCTCCCAACCGATCTATGAGCTTATCAGCTCTGGGGATGGGGTGTGCATCAGAACTGGTGACTGAATTGAGCCCTCTGTAGTCCACATAGACCTCAAGTTCAGGCGTGGCACTGGGTGCGGCAGCTTTTGGGACCAAGACCCCGGTGCTGGCCCAAGGGCTGCAGGACGGCTCAATCACCGCTAACATCTTGGAGACCTCCTCATTGATGCAAGCCTTGACCCTGTTAGTCACTCGGTAGATTTTGTGCTTCACAGGACGACTGTCCCCAGAGTCCACATCATGGACACACCCCCGAGTGACACAAGGGGTCAGGGAGAACAGAGCAGCAAACTGTCCCAACAGTTTGCGGCAGTCACTCTGCTGTTCAGGGGTCAGGGTGGAGGAGAGGGTTACACCGTCTACTAACCCATCATGTTCCTTAGTAGACAGGATGTCAGGTCGTCTTCCGTTCTAGCATCTGTTGCTTGGAACATACCCACTTCAGACCTCTCCAAGTGGGGTTTAAGGAGGTTCACATGTAGGAACCGTAAAGGATTCTTTGGAGAATGCAAGTCCCCCAGGTAGGTGACTTCACTCTAGCCAGTCCAATACCTCAAATTGACCTGTCCACTTATCTTGGAGAGCACTAGGCTCCACTGGGGCCATGATACACACTTTTTAAGCAGGCTGAAACTCGATCTGAGTGGCATTCTAATCTTAACACCCTTTCATCTCTTTCTGGCTGGCTTCCATATTCGCCTGAGCGAGTTGCCTCAAACACTTAGTCTGGTTCCTGAAGGCCAGCATGTAACTATATATATCCTGGGGAGGTTTACTGGGAGTTTTCTCCCAGCCTTCTTTGACCAAACTTAGAGGCCATCTTACAGAATGCCCATACAGGAGCTCAAAGGGACCGAACCCATAGGACTTCTGCTGTACCTCTCTGTAAGCAAACAACAGGCATGGTAAGGGAACTTCCCACGTATGCCTAATGGGTTCATCAGGACCCATAATCAAGCCCTCCAGGGTCCGGTTGAATCTCTCAGCCAGTCCATTACCTTGGGGTGGTAAGGAGTGGTGAACTTGTAGGTAACACCGCAGTTCTGCCACAGGGACTTCATACACTTGGATATGAAGTTGGACCCCGGTCAGACACCAGCTCTCTGGGGAACCCCACATGGGGGAAGATCCTCATCAATGCTCAACCCACCACAGCCGTCACAGTCCGGAGAGGGATGGCCTAGGAGTACCAGGTGGCATGGCCCACCAAGACCAGGAAGAACCTGTTGCCCATGGCTGTCTTGGGATGCAGAGACCCCACAATGTCAAAACCCACCCTCTCAAAAGGGGTGCTGACTATAGGCAAAGGTTGGAAAGGAGCCTTGCACTTCCTCCCACTCTTACCACTTGCCTGGCAAGTCTGGTAAGACCTCAAATGTGTTTCAGAGTTGTTATGCATTTGGGGCCAGTAAAAGTGGAAGGCAAGCCTTGCAAAGGTCTTGTCTTGCCCCAAATGCCCTGCCAAAGGCATATCATGAGCCAGACCCAATACGAAGGCTCTGAAGCGCTGGGGTACCACCAGAACACAGGCTGATCCAGGCTCGGCAACCTTAGGCTCACTGTGCAGGAGATCATTCTCCCAGTAAATACAATGTGATCCTGTCTGATCACCTGCTGACTGTTTTGCAACCTGCTGCCGCAAACCAACAAGAGAATGGCATTTCTGATACTCCTGTCAGAATTCTTCCCTGGAGGGGCCCCTTCTTGCTGCCAATGGGTCAGCTCAGGCAGGTCCCCTTGTTTCAGCAACTTGCTTTCCTGTAGGCTCCAGTGCATCCCCCAAAGTTTACTCCCTCCTGGACCGTGGGAACTTTAGGGGCTAGTTTCCCATGTCCCCTGCCTCTTCTCTTCTGGAAGGCACCTGGGCCACTGTTTCAGTCTACAGGTCCTCTTGATTGCCCTCACCGGCTGCCATAGTCCAAGTGGTCACACACTCTGGCAAACCCAACATCTCCAAATGAGACTTATGCTCCACATTCTCCCAAGGGGAACTCTCCGAACCGTTGCCTAGCAGACAGTCACAGACATGGCTGGCCTCACAGCTACTTTCAAGGTTCATGAGACCCCAACCCACACTCAAAGGGAACATGTGCCACTTTACAGAGGCACTTTTAGTTGTCAGCTGCAACTACTGAGCAGAATGTTTTGGGGACTACCTGCTCCTCAGACAGTAGGTGACAACTGACAGCTATCACACTGGCACCAGTGTCTATTAGAACTTTAACAGTATGGCCGTTGATGGTCACCCACTGCCTTTACGTCTTAGGGTTAACCGGCAGATGAGTGCTTGGGACTATTTCTAAATAGACCAGGGTCATTTCTGAGGGCTCCCACTTCTCTTGGGCACCCAACTCCACCCCTAAGGCTAGACTAGAAATCTTCCATGGGACATAGCACCAGTGGGTGCAGTGGTAATCTTTTTGGGACACCTAGGGTCCAACTGGAAGTGACTCACCTGACCACAAGCATAACATGCGCGGGGACCCTTCTGGGCATGCTTACCTGCAAGGACCCATGGCTTCTTTTCAATGGGAGGCTGGGAAGCTTTGCCTTGCTTCCCTTGGGAATTAATTTGGGGCCGTTTTGGAACTCCTTCTGTTTACCCTTGTCCCCCCGACTCTTCTGCTGGGGCCTTGACCACCTTTGTCAGAGTCTCCCACACAACCTTTTTCGACCCTGGTACTGACCTAGCGGTCCTCCTCCACAGCAAGCTTCCTGGGGTCAGTCAGCCTACTGTCAATCAAGTGCTGACGTAACTCTGGAAATCAATTATCTGACAAGTGCTCCCATGCAACCAAATCATAGAGCACCTGAAAATCATTCACCCGGCTACCCTTCACCCATCCATCCAATGCTCTTCAGAAATAGGAAAAAAACACAGTTGATGGACAGAATGCAGAACAATGTCTTACATTCACCTCAGTGCAGAAATAGGAGACATACCCCAAGCAAGTGCTTGACTCCAGCTTCCCACAGGCCCTCAACTTCTGCCTGTACAGGTCTGGGGTCAAACCATACTTTCATAGTAAGGCTTCCTTCATGGAGGCATAAGACATCTGATACTCAATGGGTAATGCTAGCAAAGTGTCCCTCCCTTCTGTAACAAAGTGGTTCCATAACCTCACTCCTCAGTCTCTCTCAGGGATCCTGTAGGACCCATTGCTACCTCATATTCCTTAAACCACTGACCAATGTCCTCATACTTAAAAAAAATCCATAATAAACTCCATAGGATGCATACCCTCCCTTCTCCAGGTACTGATGGTGCGCTTGCCACCATTGGGATTGTACTCTATACTGTTTGCTTTCAGATCCAGTTTCCTCAAACCTCTTTCATGCTCTAAGAGCATTGTTTTCTCTTCCAGGGCTAATTCTATCTCGGAAATGCCAGCTCCTTATCCTCTTTCCCTAGCCAGAGCTTTCGTAGCTTAAATTCATGCATCCTGTTTTTCTACCTGTCCTCCGCGTCTGCTGGAGAAGATACACTGCTGCCCCACCGGGAAGGCACCCTCCCCCCAGGCAGAACCAATAGCATATCCTGCTGTCCATCTAAATTCTCTACCTCATTCATAGGTTGCTCGTCATGCTCGCTGGCATCCCTTAATTCCTCCTTCATGGAGAGGTCTCTTACAGAGATGTTTAACTTTTTGCAGATAGCTGGTAATTGTGGCACAGTGTAGGGTTCAACCCCATCCTCTTCAAACTCAATACCCACCGATGCAAGCGATGCTGGCTTTGACATGATGAAGATTGGCAGTTCTCAGTTGTGATAAAAAAAATTGTCCCAAAGAAAAAGTTCCACCAATTGTATGTGTTTGCGTGATGGTCTGCACTCTACTAGTAGTGTACAGCAATCACTGTATGTAAGACACAAATGCAAGTCCAGATCCTCACCCCTGACCACCAATGTTAGAAATGGGGGTCTCTAGTTGACAGAGGTAGGTACCTTTGTCCAAGTAGGGACTTTTCGTTCTAGTCAGGGTAAAGGGGATACACTTCTAAATTAACCCCTGCTCACCCTCTTGGTAGCTTGGCACAAGCAGACAGGCTTATCTTAGAGACAGTGGGTGAACCATTTGTGAACACATATAGTAATACAGTGAAAACACTACAAATGGACACCACATTAGTTTGGAAAAATAAGTAATCTTTATCTGAACCAAAACAAAACAAAAATGGCAGAAATCTACGCTACAAAACTAAAAATAAGATTCTTAAAAAGGTAGAAACAGTTGAGTTCCAAGAAAATGTTGGATGCAACTTTTTTACATAAAGTTCCTTGCCTGCATCTGAAAAGGCAATCAAAAAGGGTCGCAGGGAAGATGATGCGTCTGTTCCTTACTCGCAGGGAAGGTGATATGTTGGTTCCTTGCTCCAGGGGAGGTGATGCGTTGGTTCCTTACTGGAGAAGAGGTGATGCGTTCGTTTCTTACTGCTTGGGGAGATGATGCGTCATTTTCTTACTGCGTTCCCCCAAGGATGCGACTGACTTGGCACTTTGATGCGATGCATGACAATCTGGTACGATGCGATGCATGAAGACCCAGGATGCACTGCAATGACTTCAGCCACGTCCCCTCGATGAGTCGGTTTTTCTCCAACAGGGCCTGCATGAGGATCCGTGCAGTGATCTCTGACATCGTAGATGGTGCACGGGATTCATCGCACGGCAGACACTTCAACCGCGAGCAGGCACTACGTCGATTCTTCAGTGGTGGCAATGCATCGGAAAGTTCTCGCACCACTGTGTTGCATCGGAAACAGGTGATGCATCGATTTACACAAATCTTCCAGTTTCCAGTCCAAAAACAACATCCAGAGGTCCAGAACAAGGGCAGGCACCTCTTAACAGGTCAGAACTCTGTTCAGGGGGACTTGGGGTGAATCCTGTGTGTCGCTGAGACTTCTGAACAGAAGCAAACTCTATTTCAGGCCCTTGGAGATCTTCTTCAACAGGGGACACAGCAAACAGCAAAGTCCTTCTCCTTTCCTTGGCAGAAAGTAGCCACTGCAGGCCAATCCTAGACAGCAAGTAGCACAGGGGCAGTATCCCTCTTCAGTTTCTCCAGCTCTTCTCCTTGGCAAAGGCTCCCTTGGATTCCCAGAAGTGATCTAATCATCAGGGGTCCGGGCCCCTTATTTTATAATACGAAATACTTTGTTCTCTGTAGCAGTAAAGCTCTTTGCCCAGCCAAACACAGTTTTGTCCTCTCTGCTGCAGCTTCCTGGCAAGAGGTGGAGACAGCATTGTCTAAGTCAGTCTATGCCCATTGAGGAGTGAAAGAAATCTTCTCCCACTACTCTGAATACAGCCCAGGTCCATTCAGCCGAGCCCTGACTCACCCTGGAAAGGCAGAACACACCTAACCCCCCAAGTGGCTGTTGAACAGAATACACATCCTAGCCCCTGTCAAATCAAAGCCAGACAGTCAATACATAACCTGGCAGAGGCACACTGGATGGTCAGGCAGGAAAATACCTACTTTCTTAAAGTGGTATTTTCAAACCCAGAATGTAAAAATCACGCTCACTAAAAGATGCATCTTAACACTATGAGTGCAGGCATATCAAACTTTACTTTCCTACTGTGCTCCCATGGGCAGTAATGCTTATAAGATGTTATAAGCAAACTCCCCACTCTCTCCTATGGGACATTTAGCCTTACAATAGTGAAAAACGAAATTGGCAGTATTTCACTATCAGGACATGCCACACAGACCAGGGCATGACCTACCTTTCACATACACTGTACCCAGCAGACAGAGGTACCTTGGGCCTACCTTAGTGGCGACTAACATGTAAGAAAAGGTAAGGTTAGGGGCTGGAAAGTGGGTGCACTTTCCAGGTCGACATGGCAGTACCAAACTGCACACAGACACTGCAGTGGCAGATCTGTGTTACGTTGGAGTGGAGAAGTGTGGCTCAGGTGTTAGAGGCGGCAGACCCGGAAGCTGAGATCGGTCCTGGACCAGGGTTCAATTCCCCGCCTCGGCGGGTCTTGGGCTCAAAAATTCCACGGACTCGATAATTCTCGTTCTGGTGCCTACTCGACTCACGGGTTCACACTCTGCGACTCTGGGCAATAGCTTGCTTAATCTCCACTACGGCCCCTCGCGGCGGGATGCCTGGCTTTCACCTTGTGGATACCCTGCTGGGGTTATCTCACAGGGGAATACCAGGACGGGTTCCCAAGGCAAGCGCTTTGATGCCTTCGGGTGATACGTGCGCTATATAAATTGCAGTACATTTACAGGCTGCTTATGTGGGTGGCACAATCAGTGCTTCAGGCCCACTAGCAGCATTTGATTTACAGTCCCTGGGCACACACAGTGCACAGTACTAGGGACTGATTAGTAAGTCAGATAAAACAATTTGTAACAAAGAAGGGGTACCTCTAATACCTTTTCCTATATCAGGGTCTGCATAGCATATATGAAAAAAACATATAGGGAACACAATCTATGGTGGACTGTCTAATTACACAAACTTGTAAACACCCAAAAAGTAGTTCTATTGAAAATTCATTTTTTATTTAATCATGTGTTTTTGTACTTAAAAGGGGGGGAAGGATTTCTATATTCATTATAGTGATCAAGGATTTTGTATCTTTCTCTTGTTAGGGTAATTGTCCGTTGATACAATTACATAAGCAATATAGTTAATGGTCCATATATACAAAATCTTTTCAATCAACTGTACATATACACATTGCAAATTTCAATAATTATAAAACCAGGGGGGAGCAAGGAAAGGGGGATAGTATTCACATACAATTATCTCTCATGGCTAATGATATATTTTCCTACGCTAGTTTCAGCCTTGTGCTTTCATCAGGTAGCTATGTAATTATGAACCTGAAAGATAAAAAGGTGAAGAGGAATTATTTCTAAAAATAATTGTATTTTTTTTAAAATCTTTTTATTAGCAGCAAGTTAAGTAAGGACCAATACAGTTTTCTGACATGGGTAAAGTACCTCCATAAGATGTCCCAACATGACAATAATATGTTCAATGATCACATTTTCTTTTTAATACAATCCAATTATTCCAACCCAACTCCCCCCACCCCTACCCTCCCTTCCGGCACTTTACTTGGACTTATTTGATGATTGCATTACATGACTCCACTTAGCATAACTGGCGTACTGTTATTGTTTCAACACAGACCATTTGGGGACTTGCTCAGTATGGTATACATAAGATTTGCATTCTCTGCACCCAGAAACTATTCTCTTTCACCGGTGTGTAGGACGGTGCCGACCAGGGGGGAAGGCAACATACATACCTGACCCAACACTGCATCTCCTAGTCAGGGGTAGATGATGAGTTAGATGCAACGTCCCCACCCGCCTCAAAAGCCCCAAGTGTAGCATTCCAGTCCAGGGATATGAGGGTCTTCCTGAGTCCCTTACGCTCTTCGCGTTGCAACATCTCGCCCTCTGCCTTTCCCAAGTGCACCACTTCTGCTCTCCATATCTCAGGGTCAGGCGGCGTAGCTGACTTCCAGCGCATCGTTATTGTGCGCTTCGCAAGCAGCAGAGCCAGATCGGTAAACTGTGTAACTACACTTTTTTTACGCTCCACGGGCCCCAGTCCTAATATTGTATATTCTATAGCGTTGTATGGTTTGGAAGGAGCTCATTTAAATAGAGCCTCCTGGATTGCCTTTCGTATCCTAGTTTTGGGCAGTCCCAAATCATGTGCATTAGTCGCGCACTATCCGCACCGCATCGGGGGCAAGTGTCAGCTGTGTCAGGGAACATTGTGTGTAAGCGGTGGGGTGTTAGGTACGCCCTATGCAGGACCATAAGTTGAATGAATTTAAATTTCGGGTTCCTGGACTCTTTCTTCGGGAATTTAAGGATTCTCTCCCATTCCTTGTCCCTTACTGGTCTCCCTACGTCCCTTTCCCATTTTTCTCGCAGGGACAGTAACGAGGTCGCCCTCCCCTCTCTAATACCATTCGTTATCCATTTTGTCAGGTGGCTGCCTGATCCCATAAGGTACTGATTTGTGAGCAGTGGGTTCGTGGATGGCTCCACTCCATCCTGTGCCCATGTCTTCACTATGTACCGACATACCCCAGCATGTAAGAGAAACATTCCTCCTGGGGTCCAGTGTGTGGCATGAAAGTCCTCAAATGACATTACTCGGCCATCTACAAACAGATCTCCCACCTGCGTCACACCCGCCTCGTGCCACACAGTGAGCGATTGGTTCGAGAGCGTTCCTTGTCCCAGTGGGATCCCTAGCAGAGGTATTGTGGGAGCATAGGAGGATGCAGGGGACGTGTATTTCACCGCCTTCCTCCAGTAGGCAATCAGAAGTCACAGCAGGGGGGGTGTCGAACTAGGAATCTCTGATTCAGGTAATAACAGGGTGTGAACATTCCCCCTTGACCAGTCCATCTCAGACATGCCAATTTCATGAAGATTGTGCCCCGCCAGCCAGTAGGCCAGCCACTGTAGCTGACAAGCATAGTTGTATGCCTGGAAGTCCGGAACCCCCATACCGCCCATCGCAGTGGTGAGCTGTAGTTTGGGCAGCCTGATACGTCTTTGGCCCGTTCCCCATACTAGTTTGGTAATGATTGTGTTTAACATCCTGAACATTGTAGCAGGGACCATGAATGGCATGCTCGTAAAGTAGTAAAGTAGTCTGGGTAGTACCACCATCTTGGAGATGGCTACTCTGCCCTCCACTGACAGTGGCAAGGTGGTCCAGAATTGTACCTGTGATTTTAACGCTGAGATCGCCCTACCCAGGTTGCCATCGATCATATCCGTCGCACCTCTATATATCTGTATCCCTAGGTATCGGAAGGTTGTCTCCGCCACCTGGAAATTGTGAGGCGCAAAGGATAGGTGTGTGGTCCCTTCGACATTGCCGAAGTAGAACCCATAGGACTTAGGCTCGCTAATGGTGAGGCCCAACAGTGCACAAAAGTCCTCGAAGATCTCGGGGATGGGGCCCAGGTTCCCCCCCAGGTCTCATAAGTATAGAATGATATCGTCTGCATATGCCGATACCACATGGATTGTTCCGGCTCTATCTATGCCCTGATGTTGTGCTGATCCTCGAAGTTTACAGAGTAAGGGCACAAACGCTAGTGTAAGCAAGAGTGCGGACAGCGGGCATCCCTGTCTGGTCCCCTTTGCTATGTCCAGTTGTGCCGATATGCATTTATTCGTGCGCACCCGGGCTGTCGGATGGGTGTATAATAGTTTGACCCAGGCGATATACTCTAGTGGTATCCCACATTTTTTAAATGTCGCAAACATGAAGTCCCATCTAAGGGAGTCAAATGCCTGTTTCAGGTCAAGGGAAAGGCAGCCTTCTGTCCCTTCTAGTGCCTGTTCGCATAACATGAGTTGGCTAAGCCTCCTCAGGTTCATGGCCGTACTCCTGCCAGGTACGAAACTGCACTGATCAGTGTGTATTAGGTGTGGGATGTATTGTGCTAATCTCGTCGCAGGGATCTTGCTCAGTATTTTATAGTCTGTATTCAGTAAGGACAGGGGTCTATAGTTGGCTAGATGCATTCCATCCCTACCTGGTTTCAGAAGTGAGACTATCAGCGCCTGCAGGGACGACTGTGGCAGTGTCTGTGTATACAGCGCTTCTTGGTATGTAGACGTGGTGCAAGGAGGTTGATATAGGCCTCATAGAACTCGGCTTGGAGGCCGTCGGTCCCCGGGGATTTGTTCCTAGGGAGCCCGCGTATGACCTGTCGGACCTCCGCAACTGTCATAGGACGTGTTAAGTCCTCCCCCTGGTGATCTTCAAGGCGTGGCAGTTCAATCCCCGACATAAACTCCTAGAGAGCCGTCTCGGAGAGCAGTCTGTGTGGGCCATACAGCATCTTGTAGTATTCTCTAAATGCAGTATTAATGTCTATTTGCGTCGTGGCTGGCGACCCCCGTTGGTCTGTAACTTCTAGTATGGGCATGTGTGCTGGGGCATCTCGTACTATGCCAGCCAGTAAGGGCCCTGACCTGTCTGCTTGTGCGTGTTGTCAGCATATGTATTCCCTGTGGTCTAGTACGCGTAGCTCCTCCAAAAGTTCAGCATGGAGTATGTGCGCTTCCTGTAACGGCGTGAAGGGTAAGTTTGTACCTGCAGCTTCACTTTCCAACATGGCTAGGCGGCCCTCCACCTCCCGGAGTCTGCTTATCACTTTGAGTCTCATGCCTACTCGTGTGCCCATCGCCTCTCCTCTGATTGACACCCTGAAGGCATCCCATTCTACTAGCCGTGAGCTAGCAGTACCAGTGTTTGTACTGAAGTAATTTGTGATAGCATCTGCCAGTGATGTCTTAAATACAGTGTCTTCCAGTAGTTCTGTGGGTAAGCGCCATGTCGGAATGGGTGTCGGGATTCTGCACCATTGCAATGTGACTTCCACTGGGTTATGGTCGGAGAGGGTCTTGCCCATATGTTCCGCTGCAGTAACCGCCTCTAACAATGGTTTGGCACTAAAGACTCGATCTATTCTAGTGTGTAGTCTGTGGGGCGGGGAGTAAAAAGTGTATTCTCTATTTAACAAGGGTTTGCAGCGCCATATGTCAGCTAGATCCCATCCCTCCGCCCACTGTGCCAGCGCGTCTGCCTGTCTCCTGCTTTCAGTGGCTTGTAGTGGTGGGTGCGACCTATCTAGGGATATATCCAAGACAGAATTAAAATCCCCTCCTATAATCCACTGGTATTCTACCCAGTCTGCCAACACTCCATTCATGCTAGTCAAAAAATCTGATTGGCCAGAGTTTGGCGCATACACACTGCCAAACACAACGGGGGAACCATCCAATAATCCACGAACAAATACATATCTGCCCTCCTTGTCCAGTCTTTTTTCCACTAACTTAAATGGCACTGAGTTCCTGAGCCATATGGCCGCCCCCCTTGAGAACATAGAATAAGAGGTAGCAAACAGTTGACCTTTCCATTTTTTGAGCAGCTTTACACCCTCAGCACTGTTCAGGTGAGTTTCTTGGAGGCATGCTATCATGACATTACGCCGGTTAAGCTGTGCCAAAATTCTGTGTCTCTTGTGGATTGATCCCATACCCCTGACGTTCCAGGTGCATAGTTTGTAGGTGTTAAGGGTCCCCATTTCCGTCTGTGGTAGATGTGCCCACCAGGGTTTGCGCCAGGAGGGTCATATGTAGTATGTGCAATGTTTCAAGTGCCTTCATAACGTGTAACCCTCTAACTTTAAGGTTCTCGAGTGAAGAAGTTCGAGGTCCAAACCTTGCTGCCCAACATGGGCAAGAGTTAAACCATAACATGTCTATACGGTGGGGGGGTGGAGACCACTCACATCCGCACAGGACCAGTCGGTGGTGGTACTGCGTGCTCTGGGCTAATGTGTCCCCATTCCCCGTCGACCCACCCTTGACCTTGCGTGGATCTCATACATTACCATCCGGAGTCTTCTGAAAACACACTCAGAATTCATTTGCCACCTGTGCCGTGATTTTGGGAAAGAGCTGTAAGCTATCCACAGAGCCCGACACCTCCGTGTGCGTGTCTGAGTTGCTTCCCGGTGTTGATTTGCCTCGTGCATCATGTGCAGCCAACGCAGCCTTTGTCAGCTGTACCACCTTTGCCTTCTTGATGCTGTGCTCTGACATGGACCCACTATGTGCCTCCGACTCTTTCGCGTGGTCTTCTCCTGTGTCAGTCCGTTGGCGGTCCTCCTCACTCTCGATGTCCAGACAAGTCAACGCAGTCTCATCCTCCTGCTTCAACGTACTTCGTATTCTCAAAAAACTCTTCCGCTGGATCCCCCCCGAGACAAGAAAGACTGTCACCCACGCACTGGTCCCAAGCTGACTGGACTATGGAAACACACTATACGCCGGAATCACAGCCAAATTACAGAAAAAACTTCAACGCATCCAAAACGCATCAGCGAGACTCCTTTTGGACATCCCTCGCCAAGACCACATTACCGGACACCTAAAAGACCTCCACTGGCTTCCCGTCAACAAGAGAATTACATTCCGTCTCCTCACCCACGCACACAAGGCCCTCTACAAACTAGGACCCGAATGCCTCAACACTCGACTGTCCTTCTACACACCCACCCGCCAACTAAGATCTTCCAATCAAGCCCTGGCCGCAGTCCCGCGCATCCAAAAATCCACCATGGGTGGTAGATCCTTCTCCTTCCTGGCGGCCAAGACCTGGAACTCACTCCCCACTCACCTCCGCCTTACACAGAACCACATCTACTTCAGAAAAAAACTTAAAACCTGGCTATTCGACAAAAAATGAAGCCCCCCCTCCCCAAGCGCCTTGAGACCCTCTGGGTGAGTAGTGCGCTATATAAATCCCTGAACTTGAACTTGAACTTGAACTTGGTGCGAAGGCCCTCCACCGAGGTCCTCCTCAAAAGGGTCCTGTGTATTCGGCGGCGTCAGCGTTACCTCCATCCACTCTGCTGCTTCCTCAGGGGTGTCAAAGAAATGCGATTTGTTTTCATATAGTATCTTGAGGCAGGCCGGGAACATTAAGGCATATTTCAAATTCCTGTCTCGTAGTTTGCGCTTTACTCCTAGGAACGACGACCTGGCTCTCTGCTCCGCTGGGGTGAAGTCCGGGTATACTGAGATGGTCTTATCCTCGTACCTCAGCGGCGCTTTCTCTCTTACCACTCTCAGCACTGAGTCTCTGTCCTTGTAATGCAGGAGGCGCGCTATCAACGGTCGCGGTGGTGCACCGGGCCTAGGCGGCCTTGCCTGCATTCTATGTGCTCGTTCCACACTATATAGCGGGGTGAGATCTTGCGGGCCCACCATCAACTTCAGCCAGTCCTCGACGAACTGCGTGGGATTCCTCCCCTCACTTCGTTCCGGTACTCCTAAAATTCTCACGTTGTTGCGGCGGGCCCGCCCTTCCGCATCGTCAATCTTGTCCCAGAGTAATTTAATCTGTTTCTCCATGGACCCGAGTTTTGTGGAATGGTCCGTCTGTTCGGTTTCAGGTCGTCGAGCGCGATTTTATGTTACGAGACCTTCTTAGCTAGTTTGTTGTGATCAGCCAGTGGTCATATTGTCCATACGTAGCTCCAGTGCCTCCCTTGAGGCCTTTATTTCGGCCAGTAAGAGGTCCAGTTTAGCGCCCTGCATGCATTTGCCTGTCGGCTGTATGATCTCCATGTTAGATGAGGCCAGTGGGTCCTCCGACCCGGTGGACTGCACGTCTTCATTCGTGCCTTGGTCCAGCACTTTGGCCCTGTGCTTCCCCATGGCTCTCGTCAGCAGGGTGGCGGTATCAAAGTCCCACTTACACAAGCAATGACAGTGCGAGCGCTGCGTATTTTTAGTAATTGTGTAGTTTCAGTCACAGTTACACCCCTCGGTGCACTCACTTATGTGGGAGTGAATGCCTCGTAATGCTGAAAGGATGATCAGGTCCGTCTCCAGGTTTTGTCAATGCCACAGGCCAGCACTCATAGTGTACGTCTCTGCTCTTTCCGTGAAGGCCCAGCACAGCACGACAGACCAAGGACCGAGTATCTGTTACTTACGGTCCTCTGCGTAGTGAATCCGCTCTCTGCACAACAAAAGGGCCAGCAAGGTCGCATGGTGCGATAGCACTGCCACCCGGACACTCGAGGCGGTGGTAATTATTAGCCAGTAGGTGGTTCCCTGACGTTGTGGTGTATCGTAGGGAGTATGATCTTTACGGCGAATTATGGCGTGTTCTGCCGTGTTCTGCTCCTCGCGCCTGTAGATCGTGTTACTGTCTTGTGCTGGTGCGGACACTCTTTCCAGCTGGTCCGGTGCCCCGATAGCCCTCGTCAACAGGAGATAGTCCTCGGAGCCCAGACGCGCAGCTGTGCTCCTCTATACGCCACAAAATGGCGGCTGCTGTTGTTTGCTCAGTGGTTAATGATGGCCACCTCTCAGGATCTTGTAGTCAGCGGACAGCCAGTGTCTTTCCGCCTCTCGCTGCCCTGCCCCTCTCTTCCACCGCGCTCCGCCGCTCCGCTTACTTTTATTGCAGTGCCAGGTGTCCGCGACGCGCCAGGGCCCCGTTCCTCGGGTTCGCGCCCCGTAAAGGATTCCTCCAATGGTCATGTAAGTGTATCTCACTCCGCCCCGTGTTCAGCCACAGCCACTTTGTTCTTGTCGTTTGGGGTAACCCCCGACTGCCTCACTCCTGGTGCGCCGTGCCCGCGCACCTTCAGGTTCCGATGCAGCGCCTCTGTCCTCAGGCCGCACACGGGCCGGCTCCTGCTCTTATGGCAGTCCGCGGCTTCCGACGTGCCGCAAGGCCCCTCCGTCTCCGGCGGCCCTCCGCACTATACAGGGTCAGCTGGTGTCACGGAGTTCGTCTCCGGTAATCCTCTTCTCCTCCAATAGTAGTTGGCCAAGGGTGAGTGTCCCTCAAGAGCAGGGATCGCAGGATAATTTGCAAAGTATAATGGCATGAGACGGAGCTAACTTAGTTCACGTCTTCCATGTTCGGCGCGTGGCCACGCCCCCCCTTCTAGAAATAATTGTATATGAATACTATCCTCCTTTCCTTGCTTCCCCCCCAACGGTTTTATATTTATTGAAATTTGCAATGTGTATATGTACAGTTGATTGAAAAGATTTTGTATATATGGACCATGACTATATATACCTCAACAAGAGAAAGATACAAAATCCTTGATCACTATAATGAATGTAGAAATCCTTCCCCGCCCCCTTTTAAGAACAATAAATAAATAAATAAATAAATAAATAAATAAATAAATAATTTTGAATAGAACTACTTTTTGGGTGTTTACATAATTGTAGATCTGTCAATACTGTAAAAGGAATCATAGAAAAGGAATGGGCGAAGAGATGAGAACTTGAAAGGATAGTAGGCAGTTGACTTCAAGACGAACAGTGAGTGCAGAGGACATGATGTAACAACTGAACAGCAGTCTTCTCAGGACTTATTTGAAGTCGGCTTTTGAGCTGTCAAACAGAACTTTGGACGGATGAAATGTCCATCTTCTAGGGACACAGATGGAGAAGAATTGAGCCACACTACTTAGTTTATTGTGGTCTGGAGTCTAGATATAGCACACCAGTGCTATGAAGAGAGCTCTGACCCCTCGAGTAAGGAATCTTACAAGACAGGTACTGTTAAGGTACATTTTATCGAGCAAGCCAGTGAGGCAAAAGAACCGGCAGCAGGGCACACTGACTGTGCTACAAAGAGGTGGTGTACTGTTAGTTCACCCCAAGCGGGCTGAAAAAATTGGAGTATTAGTTGAGGAGGATGAGAAGCTACCTCAGGTAATTATCACAGTTCATTTTAGGGTGAACCACTAATGTCACTAATAGTCATAGTAGTAATAGTTGTTGTTTATTTTGGAAAATTACAATCCCTGAAAACATACAAGAAATAATAAATTTTCAATATAAAATACAATATAAGATAAAAGTGTTAAAAACAAGATAATAGTCATACTGTGTTATCAATAGAGGGCAAATAACATTGTTCATATCATACTAGTTAATGTAAAAGAGGGAGTTTAAAAATGGAATTATAGCAGCCTTGCGGTCCATAAAATACATGATGTTATAGTGCTAGTGAATTTAGTATTATTCAAATGTGTTTTATAGAGGCATGTAAAACCTTAAGAGGTAAGTGTATTGATAAACATGACAAAGTACAAAAAGTGTGAATGGCTGCCTGATACAAATAAGAAAGTAACACTTCATTAAACTAGTCTCTAGAGATTATTACACTCACAGAAATCTAGTACTTGGAGGTATACTTTCACATGGGGCACTGTGTCAATCATGAAAAAAAACCTCATCAGGAGACTAAACCTTTAGATGTTCATGTTTCCTCAATAGCCTTTCTGTGAATAAATATTTACTCATGATAATCACCGTATAGGTTGATGTATCTACCTTTAGTGACCTTGATGCTTGTCAGAGCTCCAAGCATTACCTGATATGTATATTCTTGACTCTCACTTGCGCAGGAGCAGAGATGGTTTCTGGCTCGGGAACTAGATGCTAATACCCAAATCCCAAGAGACGATGCCGGCAGGTCTAGTAGAACCTCCCTACATCATCCTCCGGGAAGGGGGTGTGGATAAAATAATAAACAGAGAAGAGACTGGTCCGGAAAGTTTCTTCAGACAACTTCCTTCTGGGTGTCTGCTAGTAGAAACCTGAAATAGGAGCACACCATTAGTTTCCCTACTCTCTTCCCTACTCTCCTATCCTAACTCTGGTATTCTCGGGTTCTTATGTTAACTCACTTTACTATTTCTGGACCTTGCTTCTCTTCTTAAGGGTTATTGTGTTTTTCTCGTCTAGTCAGTTGTTACTGCATGGGAAGACAAGAACGAATGGGTTAGATACCTACTAGTACTACTCTATTGTTAAACTAGGACTATTATCTTCTAGTGCATACTTACTTTACTAACTAAGGTTGCTGTTAAATAACGTCTCTCGACCAAGGCTTATCCTATTGACAATATTTAGCTTATTTCTTCAGGCAACAGCTTCAAGGTTATGCAAAGTTCATGTAATCGTTTCTTTCTTTGTTCACTCAGAAAATACCCAAGAAATAAGTCTTTTCTCCTTTGACATGTTAGTTCAATTACTGTAGGTAATCTTCAGTTTGGCCAAACACTGGTAATTGTTACTTAGCTTCCAGTTCGGTGACGAACTCTCTTTTCCGTTGGGGTTTTTCTCCTCAGGGGATCAAGGATTGTTCGCTAGTCTCTTCGTCGACGCTTCGGGGGTTTTTCTTCTGACACTGGAATCCCGAACTTGGAATGGGGAAAGAATTGCTACGCGTTTGAATTAATACACCGTAACAACATTTCCTCGACACTCGCGCTAGACGCAAATGGAGTACTACAACCAGGATATTTAGAACTAAGGATTCAAGGAATTCACCAGAGCTACGCACACAGGTTCGTCTTCGCTAACGGTTCAGGTGAAGTGCGTAGTTTCCAGAGCTCGCGCTCCGTTCATACTCTCCGCATCAGAACGAGGTTAAACGACTAGAGCGTCAACCTCACAGCACCACGGCACTGTGGCAGCCATTTTGTCTCTCCAGACTCGGACCCTCTCAGACCATGACGAATATGCAGGAATTCTGGCATCAACTTGGGCTGATATTGAACCACATATTTGCGAGTCCAAATGACGGGTTCTGACAGTACCCCCCAACAAGGTAGGTTCCTTCCGTCTGGGTTTGAAAGGGTAACGTTGATGAAAGGAATGGATTAACCTAGGAGCGTGAACATCCTCCTCCAACTCCCACGATCGCTCTTCTGGTCCATAACCTTTCCAATCGATGAGGTAGTACAGTTTCCCTCTGGAGACCTTAGAATCCAGGATTTCTTTCACTTCAAACTCCGTTCCCGTCTTAAGGTGGATTGGCTTAGGAGGTGATTGCATTCTCAGTCCTGCAGAAGCTCTTTTAAGCAAGGAGACATGAAAGACGGGATGAATTTTCATCTTAGGAGGAAGTGTCAATTGATAGGTAACTGGATTAATTTGCTTCTCCACTGGGTAGGGGCCAATAAAACGAGGTTGAAATTTTCGATTCCCTTTCAGTCTCAGATGTTTTGTGTTCAACCACACCTTATCTCCAACGGACAGTGGAGGACTTGCACGTCTCTTCTTATCTGCATAAGCCTTGTATTTCACCTTTGCCTTTCGCAGATTGTCTACTGCTTCCTGCTGGATTTGATTCAGTTGAGAAACCAAGTCTTTGACAGCTGGGACTGCAACTTCCATTTGTCGAATTGATGCATTTGGGTGCCGCCCATAATTCAAGAAGAAGGGGGAAAAACCAGTTGAGCCATTTTTAGCATTGTTATGGGCGAATTCCGCCGACCACAAGTAGTCTGCCCACTGAATTTCCTCTTTCAGGAGGAATAATCGAAGGTATTGTTCCAGTTCTTGGTTCACCCTTTCTGTTTGCCCATCAGTTTCTGGATGATAGCTCGTAGAAAATCTGACTTCTGTACCTAGACCCTTCATAAAGGCTCTCCAAAAATGGGATATAAACTGGGACCCCCTATCCGAAATGACCACCTTGGGTATGCCATGGATCCTGACAATCTGGGAACTAAAATGATCTGCTAGTTGTTTGGCTGATGGAGTTCCTTTTAAAGCTATGAAGTGGGCCATTTTTGAGAAAGCATCTACTACCACTAGA
The DNA here is from genome assembly GCF_964263255.1 of Lissotriton vulgaris. Classification (NCBI taxonomy): domain Eukaryota; kingdom Metazoa; phylum Chordata; class Amphibia; order Caudata; family Salamandridae; genus Lissotriton; species Lissotriton vulgaris. Next base: position 200,130,257 of record NC_141689.1, read on the forward strand.
ATGGTGTCAAAACCCCTGCTCAAAGGTAAATCAGTGATGAGATCTAGTGTTACTGTGTGCCAAGGATAAGGAGGGGTGGGTAGGGGTTGTAGGAAACCCCTTGGGGCTTGTCGTTCAGATTTTCCCTGCGCGCAGATCTCACAAGCCTTAACATATCTCTCAATATCAGTTGACATTCCAGGCCACCAATAGTGTCTCTTTATCAACTCTTCTGTCTTGTTTTCTCCCTTGTGTCCGGCTAACTTTTCATCGTGACATTCACGCATCACTTGTTGCTGCAGTTCAGTCGTTGGCACATACAAGGCCTCCCCATGATATGGTAACTGATGAACGATTGTCCTGTTTGGATCTCCTTTAACCCAATCCTGCATAGCCTCTGAACTCATGTTTTCTGCGATGGCTTTTTGGATATTGATGGAGACTGTGGCTCCAATAAACTTGTTCTCAGGGATGATCGGTTGAACATCTATAGCTGCCCTCTGAGACTCGGTGCCCAATCTGGAAAGCGCATCGGCCTTCCCATTTTGTGCTCCTGGACGAAAGGTAATTACAAAGTCGTAATCTGCAAAATTCAAGGACCATCTAAGTTGTCTTGGCGTGAGCGTTCTGGCGGATTTCAAGAATTTCAAGTTACGATGATCCGTAAATACTGTAACTTGATGCTGTGTTCCCATCAGATAATGCCGCCACTCCTTGAAGGCGTCCTTGATAGCCAGTAGTTCTTTCTCGGTGATGGTATAATTGATCTCTGCTGGGGTCAGTTTTCTTGATCTGTAGGCTACTGGATGCAGTTGACCCGTGCTCTTGTGACGCTGAGACAGAACCCCCCCCAGCGCCTGATCCGACGCATCGGTCTCTACGTAAAACGGTTCCGATGGATCAGCATGAAGCAGTACAGGTGCTGTGGTAAAGGCTTCTTTTAAGGTTTGGAAGGCCTCCTCTGATTCTTTCGACCACTCAAATTTTGTTCCTTTTCTCAACAATCTGGTAAGAGGTAAAATTTTTCCGGAGAACTCACTGATGAATCGTCTGTAAAAGTTGGCAAATCCAATGAAGCTTTGGACCTCTTTCACACTCGTCGGAGATTTCCAGGTGGTCACCGCTTCTACCTTTTTTGGATCCATCAAAATGCCGGACGGGGAAAGGACAAATCCTAAGAACTCGACCTGAGAGACATCGAATGCACATTTCTCCAATTTCACGAACAACTTGTTCTCTTGCAGTCTTCTCAATACTCCTTTCACCTGCTCATGGTGTCTTGTCACATCGGAGGAGTAAATCAAGATATCGTCAATGTACACAATGGCGCACTGATCGATGAACTCCTTCAAAATATCATTGATAAAGTGCTGGAAGGCAGCTGGGGCATTACACAGTCCATAAGGCATCACTTGGTATTCGAATAGCCCGAATCTAGTCCGAAAGGCCGTCTTCCATTCATCTCCTTCTCGCATTCTGACTAGATGGTAGGCCCCTCGCAGATCTAATTTTGTATAGATTTGGGCTCCCTTGACCTGATCCAATAAGACCGATATCAAGGGTAGAGGGTACCTGTTCTTTTTTGTTATTCTATCGATTGCTCTGTAATCGATGCACATTCTCAATTCTCCTTCCTTTTGTGGCACAAAAAATAGGGGCGATGAGACAGGTGACTGTGATGGCCGGATGAAGCCATTCGCCAAATACTTATCCAGGTATTCCTTTAGATGTTGGTGTTCTTTTTCTGTTAGTGCGTACACTCGACTGCATGGCAGATTGGCTCCAGGTTCTAGGTCTATCTTACAGTCATAGACTCTATGTGGGGGTAAAAGTTCAGCTTCCACTTCATTGAACACGTTCTCGAACTCCTTATACTCTTCTGGAATCTGGTGTGTATCAATGGCACACATAGAATGCTCCACAAGACTCAAGGCGTGAGCTGGGTTTATCTCCTCTCCGATAGTTCTTGAAACAAAACAGTTCTCGCAACAGTAATTTGAATCCATAATAACCGTTCTGGAGTTCCAGTTAATTGTAGGGTTATGCTCCGTGAGCCATGGCAATCCAAGAATTAATTGAAACTGTGGAGCGTCGATTAAATTAAATTGAATCTGCTCTCGATGGCCATCTGTGGTGATCAGTTCCATCATTTCTGTGTGGCTCACAATGGGCCCCGATGATAAATTAGTTCCATCTACTGCTCGGACTGGTTCACTCCTCTCTTTCTTTATTGCTTGGATTCCCACCTTGTCCGCAAAACGCAAGTCGCAGAAATTTCCTGTCGCTCCTGAGTCTATCATAACTGAGACTTCGGTTAGGACCGTTGATCGGAACTTTACTTTCATAGACAGAATCAAATGTGGAGCTGCCGCTTGCAAGGTGTTCGCCACGTGGTGTTCATTTGGAGTCTCTTCTGTAATTGCACCCACCCGTTCAACTCCAACTACGGGTGGTGCTGCTAGTTTTCCTTCGGCTTGAATGTGCCTTTGGGCTTCTTCGGACAGTTTCGGACAAAATGCCCACTCGAACCACAATACATGCACAGGTTATTAGTCCTTCTCTTTTCTTTTTCCTCTTTCGTTAGTGGTCCTCTGATGGTTCCGATTTGCATTGGTTCAATACCTGATGCCGTCTCGGAGGTTCTTGTTCCTTCAGAACGTGCTCTGTCAAACCTAGGAATGGCCGCTCGGAAATCCTTCTTCTTTTCTCCTCTTCGCTCCCCTTGACGAAAATCTATTTCTAGAACTAAATCGATGAGGGCCGATATTTCCGTTGGTCGGTTCGGAATTTGGGCTAACGTGTCTTTCAGCTCGTCTCTCAATCCACGGTAGAAAACTGCTGCTCGCTTGCTTTCTGGCCAATCCGTCTCCACCACCAACTTGTTGAACTGCGCCAGATATGCTATTAAATCTCGATTGCCTTGTCGTAAATCAAGTAATTCATTGTCCACAACCTGGGAGATTCTCCTACGATCAAATATTCGAAGAAATTCTTGTTTGAAATTTTCGAAGTTCCTCAACAGCGGGTCTTCTCTTGTGACTAGGGGCATGGACCAGGCAGCTGCATCCCCGCTCAGATATGAGAGAATGAAGGCCACTTTAGACTGCGCGTCAGGGAAAATGGACGGACGACATAGGAAATGTAAAGAGCATTGTGAGAGGAATATCTGTGCCTTCTGCGGATCCCCATTAAACCTTTCAGGAGCGGCTAAAGGAATAACAGGAGACAGGGAGTGAATGACTTGTGTTGTTGACCTATTTGTCGCTTCTAACACCGGGTTCATGGCCTCTCGCTCTAAACTACTAGTCCGGTGTAACCTCAGGGCTAACTCAGCTGTCTCTTTTCGGGCATTAACTACTTCTTGTTTTAAATTTTGGTTCTCCTCTCTTACTGCTCCCAGTTCCTTGTGGATTGCGTCTAAGATTGTTCCTAACGATTGGACATCTATTCCTTCTGCCATCTCTGCTCGGGTGCAAAAAGAAACTTGGGCACTTCCCTCTGTCAGAGCTCCAAGCATTACCTGATATGTATATTCTTGACTCTCACTTGCGCAGGAGCAGAGATGGTTTCTGGCTCGGGAACTAGATGCTAATACCCAAATCCCAAGAGACGATGCCGGCAGGTCTAGTAGAACCTCCCTACATCATCCTCCGGGAAGGGGGTGTGGATAAAATAATAAACAGAGAAGAGACTGGTCCGGAAAGTTTCTTCAGACAACTTCCTTCTGGGTGTCTGCTAGTAGAAACCTGAAATAGGAGCACACCATTAGTTTCCCTACTCTCTTCCCTACTCTCCTATCCTAACTCTGGTATTCTCGGGTTCTTATGTTAACTCACTTTACTATTTCTGGACCTTGCTTCTCTTCTTAAGGGTTATTGTGTTTTTCTCGTCTAGTCAGTTGTTACTGCATGGGAAGACAAGAACGAATGGGTTAGATACCTACTAGTACTACTCTATTGTTAAACTAGGACTATTATCTTCTAGTGCATACTTACTTTACTAACTAATCGATGACGCTGTATTAGGGGTTCTGTAAGGTTGCTGTTAAATAACGTCTCTCGACCAAGGCTTATCCTATTGACAATCTTTAGCTTATTTCTTCAGGCAACAGCTTCAAGGTTATGCAAAGTTCATGTAATCGTTTCTTTCTTTGTTCACTCAGAAAATACCCAAGAAATAAGTCTTTTCTCCTTTGACATGTTAGTTCAATTACTGTAGGTAATCTTCAGTTTGGCCAAACACTGGTAATTGTTACTTAGCTTCCAGTTCGGTGACGAACTCTCTTTTCCGTTGGGGTTTTTCTCCTCAGGGGATCAAGGATTGTTCGCTAGTCTCTTCGTCGACGCTTCGGGGGTTTTTCTTCTGACACTGGAATCCCGAACTTGGAATGGGGAAAGAATTGCTACGCGTTTGAATTGATACACCGTAACAACATTTCCTCGACACTCGCGCTAGACGCAAATGGAGTACTACAACCAGGATAATTAGAACTAAGGATTCAAGGAATTCACCAGAGCTACGCACACAGGTTCGTCTTCGCTAACGGTTCAGGTGAAGTGAGTAGTTTCCAGAGCTCGCGCTCCGTTCATACTCTCCGCATCAGAACGAGGTTAAACGACTAGAGCGTCAACCTCACAGCACCACGGCACTGTGGCAGCCATTTTGTCTCTCCAGACTCGGACCCTCTCAGACCATGACGAATATGCAGGAATTCTGGCATCAACTTGGGCTGATATTGAACCACATATTTGCGAGTCCAAATGACGGGTTCTGACAATGCTTCTTGGTGTCACCTAAAGTCTAGATAGTTGCAAGGTTGATGGATCCATTTGTTTCTTGGCTTTGTATAAGCGGGACAAAGAAAACAGATTTGGCTGATATTTTCTTTAGTTTGCTGCTTTACATAGAAGTCACTAATTCACCATTTCAAGGTTAAATAAGAACATAAGCAAAAGGAACGAAGGATGGATGGAATGCTGAACAACGCAAACATTCACCCTCAGTCACAAAGATCTGAGTTGAATCAATCATACTTTTGCTCACTACGCCACCCCAGGTTGGACCCAGCCCTATGCAAATCAGTCTTGACCCTGTTCTTCATGGAAACAGTCCAGCCCGAACTGCCTAGCAAGGTCATCTCTGGACCAGAAACAAGCATCCGGGGACCAGCTTCGGACATTAACCCTCATCCACCAGGCCAGTTTGAATGCAGAGTTGCAGTAAGCAAGGTACCCACTTCTGGGCATACCCTTCCCACTTAGGGCGACAATAGCAAAAGGAAAAGAAAATAGATGGAATGCTGAGCAATGCTAACATTCAACCATAGTCACAAAGATCTGGCTTAAATCCATCGTTTTTTTGTTCAATAGTGTACCTCAGTTCAGACCCAGCCATATGCAAATCATACTTGACCATGTACTTCATGGGAAAATGCCAGCCCAAACTGCTAGGCCAGGGTCTGCCTGGACGGAAACAATCATTCTGGGACTGGTTTTGGGGCATCACCCATCATCAGCCAGGCTAGCTTGGATCCAGTGGCTCTGTGAGCACGGGATTCACATCTGGGCATAATGCGGCCGATTCACAGAACTAACTTAAGACAAAATCCTAAACGTACTACTTTTGGTATTCACAGCAGTTAGGATTTTGTCTTAAGTTAATCTTAAGACAAACTTAAGACAGACTTAAGACAAAATCGTAACTTAAGTCTCTCTTAAGTCTGTCTTAAGTCTGTCTTAAGACACACTTAAGACAAAATCCTAACTTCTGTGAATAACAAAAGTAGTAAGTTTAGGATTTTGTCTTAAGTTAGTTCTGTGAATCGGGCCCACCCTTCCCACCTAGGTGACAAATGCAAAAGGAACAAATGATGGACCGAATACTGAGCAATACAAGCATTCACCCCAGTCACAGAGATATGGTTTTAATCCATTGTTCTTTTGGTCACAAAGCCAACCCGGTGCAGACCCAGCTAAATGCAAATAAGTCTTGACCCTGTTCTTCAAGGGAACAGCCCAGCCTGAACTGCCAAGCCAGGTGCTCCCTGAACCGCAAACAAGCATCCTGGGACCCATTTTGAGGAATCATCCCTATTCAGCCAGGCTAGCTTGAATCCTGTGCTGCAGTGAGCACGGGACCTATGTCTGGGCATACCCTGCCCAATTAGGGTGACAAAAGCAAAAGGAACACATGATAGTTGGAATGCAGAACAATGCAAACATTCACCCCAAGTGACAAAGACTGGGTTTAATCCATTGTTCATTTGCTTAAGACACCAACCCAGTTTGGACACAGCCATATGTAAATCAGTCTTGACCCTGTTCTTCATGGGAACAGTCCAGCCCGGATTGCCAAGCCAGGATCTCCCTGGACCGGAAAAATGCTCCTGGGATCCGTTTCAAGGCATCACCACTCGTCAGCCAGGCTAGCTTGAATCCAGTGGCGCAGTGAGCACGGGACGCACGTCTGTGCATACCCTTCCCACTTATGGCAACCGAAGCACAAGGAGTAAAGGATGACGGAATGCTGAACAATGCAAACACTCACCCACAGTTCCAAAGATCTGGGTTTAATCCATTGTTCCTTTACTCATCTTACCACCCAGTGTGAACTCAGCCATATGCAAGTCAGTCTTGACCCTATTCTTCATGGGAACAGTTCAGCCTGACCTGCCAAGCCAGGTCCTCCCTGGACCAAAACAAGTATCATGTGACCGGTTTCGGGGATCATCCCACATCACCCAGGCTAGCTTGAATCAAGTGGTGCATTGAGCACATGATGAAATTCTGGGCATACCCTTGCCACCTAGGGCGACAAAAGCAAAAGGAACAAATGACAGATGAAATGCTGAACAGTGCACACATTCACACCAGTCATAAGGATCTGGGTTTAATCCATCGTTCTTTTGCTCACCACAATACCCTAGTTTGTACCCAGCCGAATCCAAACACGTCTAGAACCTGTTCTTAAAGGGAACACCTCTGGGCATACCCTTCCCACGTAGGGCGACAAAATCAAAAGGAACAAATAATGGATGGAGTGCTGAACAATACAAACAATCACCCCAGTCACAAAGATCTGGCTTTAATCCATCGTTATTTTGCTCATCGCGCCACCCCAGTTTGGACCCAGCCATATAAAAAATAAGCCTTGACCCTGTTCTTCAATGGAACAGTCCAACCCAAACTGCCAAGCCAGGTCCTCCCTGAACTGGAGACAAGCATCCTGGGACCCATTTCAGGGCATCACCCCTCATTGGCCAGGCTAGCTTGAATCCAGTAATACAGTGAGCATGGGACCCAAACCTGGGCATAGCCTTCCCACTTAGGGTGACAAAAGCAAAAGGAACAAATGATTGATTGAATGCTGAAGAATGAAAACATTCACTCTCAGTCACAAAGATCTGGGATTACTGCATCATTCTTTTGCTCACCACACCTTCCCAGTTTGGGGCCAGCCATATGCAAATCAGTATTGACTCTGTTCTTCATGGGAAAAGTCCAATTCGAAATGCCAAGCCAGACCTCCCTGGACCGGAAACAAGCTTCCTAGGACCAGTTTTGGGGCATCACCACTCATCAGCCAGGCTAACTTGAATCCAGTGGCACAGTGAGCATGGGACCTATGTCTAGGCATACCCTTGCCACTTAGGGTGACAAAAACAAAAGGAACAAATGATGGGCGGAATACTGAACAATACAAACATTCACCTCAGTCACAAGGATCAGGGTTTATTCCATTTTTCTTTTACTCACCAAGCTACCCCAGTTTTGACTCACCCATAAGCAAATTAGTCTTGACCCTGTTCTTCAGGGGAGCAGTCCAGCCCAAACTGCCAAGCCAGGTCTTCCCTGGACCATAAACAAGCATCCTGGGACCAGTTTCGGGGCATCAACCTTAATCAGCCAGGCTAGCTTGAAACCAGTGGCACCGGGAGCATGGGACCCATGCCTGGGCATACCTTTCCCACTTAGGGCAACAAAAGCAATAGGAACAAATGATGTACGGAAGGCTGAACAATGCAAACATTCACCCCCATCACAAAGATCTAGGTTTAATCCATCATTCACCACGCCACCCGAGTGTGGACCTAGTCATATTCAAATAAGTCTTGACCCTGTTCTTCAAGGGAACAACCCAGCCAGAACTGCCAAATCAGGTGTTCCCTGGATCTTGAGCAAGTTGCCTGGGACCCCTTTCGGGGCATCACCCCTCGTCAAACAGGGTAGCTTGAATCCAGTGACGCAGTGAGCATGAGGCATTCCCTTGCCTATTAGGGCAACAAAAGCAAAAGGAGCAAATGAAGGACAGAATGCTGAACAATGCAAACATTCACCCCCAAGTCACAAAGATCTGGGTTTAATCCATTGTTCTTTTGCTCACTATGCCACCCCAGTTTGGACCAACCATATGCAAATCTGTCTTGACCCTTTTCTTCAAGGGAAAAGTCCAGCCCGAACTGCCACGCCAGGTCCTCCCTGGACCGGAAAAAGCTTTCTGGGTCCAGTTTCAGGGCATCACCACCCATCAGCCAGGCTAGCCTGAATCCAGTGGCGCAGTGGGCATGGGACACACTTCTGGGCATACCCTTCCCACCTAGGGCGACAAAAGCAAAAGGAACAAATGATGGATGGAATGCTAAACAATGCAAACATTCACCCCCAGTTCCAAAGATCTGGGTTTAATCCATCATTATTTTGCTCAGCACACCACCCTAGTTTGAACACAGCCATATGCAAATCAGTCTTGACCCTGTTATTCATGGGAACAGACTAGCCCCTTTACTCATCTTACCACCCAGTGTGAACTCAGCCATATGCAAGTCAGTCTTGACCCTATTCTTCATGGGAACAGTTCAGCCTGACCTGCCAAGCCAGGTCCTCCCTGGACCAAAACAAGTATCATGTGACCGGTTTCGGGGATCATCCCACATCAGCCAGGCTAGCTTGAATCAAGTGGTGCATTGAGCACATGATGAAATTCTGGGCATACCCTTGCCACCTAGGGCGACAAAAGCAAAAGGAACAAATGACAGATGAAATGCTGAACAGTGCACACATTCACACCAGTCATAAGGATCTGGGTTTAATCCATAGTTCTTTTGCTCACCACGCCACCCTAGTTTGTACCCAGCCGAATGCAAACACGTCTAGAACCTGTTCTTTAAGGGAACACCTCTGGGCATACCCTTCCCACGTAGGGCGACAAAATCAAAAGGAACAAATAATGGATGGAGTGCTGAACAATACAAACAATCACCCCAGTCACAAAGATCTGGCTTTAATCCATCGTTATTTTGCTCATCGCGCCACCCCAGTTTGGACCCAGCCATATAAAAAATAAGTCTTGACCCTGTTCTTCAATGGAACAGTCCAACCCAAACTGCCAAGCCAGGTCCTCCCTGAACTGGAGACAAGCATCCTGGGACCCATTTCAGGGCATCACCCCTCATCGGCCAGGCTAGCTTGAATCCAGTAATACAGTGAGCATGGGACCCAAACCTGGGCATAGCCTTCCCACTTAGGGTGACAAAAGCAAAAGGAACAAATGATTGATTGAATGCTGAAGAATGAAAACATTCACTCTCAGTCACAAAGATCTGGGATTACTGCATCATTCTTTTGCTCACCACACCATCCCAGTTTGGGGCCAGCCATATGCAAATCAGTATTGACTCTGTTCTTCATGGGAAAAGTCCAATTCGAAATGCCAAGCCAGACCTCCCTGGACCGGAAACAAGCTTCCTAGGACCAGTTTTGGGGCATCACCACTCATCAGCCAGGCTAACTTGAATCCAGTGGCACAGTGAGCATGGGACCTATGTCTAGGCATACCCTTGCCACTTAGGGTGACAAAAACAAAAGGAACAAATGATGGGCGGAATACTGAACAATACAAACATTCACCTCAGTCACAAGGATCAGGGTTTATTCCATTTTTCTTTTACTCACCAAGCTACCCCAGTTTTGACTCACCCATAAGCAAATTAGTCTTGACCCTGTTCTTCAGGGGAGCAGTCCAGCCCAAACTGCCAAGCCAGGTCTTCCCTGGACCATAAACAAGCATCCTGGGACCAGTTTCGGGGCATCAACCCTAATCAGCCAGGCTAGCTTGAAACCAGTGGCACCGGGAGCATGGGACCCATGCCTGGGCATACCTTTCCCACTTAGGGCAACAAAAGCAATAGGAACAAATGATGTACGGAAGGCTGAACAATGCAAACATTCACCCCCATCACAAAGATCTAGGTTTAATCCATCATTCACCACGCCACCCGAGTGTGGACCTAGTCATATTCAAATAAGTCTTGACCCTGTTCTTCAAGGGAACAACCCAGCCAGAACTGCCAAATCAGGTGTTCCCTGGATCTTGAGCAAGTTGCCTGGGACCCCTTTCGGGGCATCACCCCTCGTCAAACAGGGTAGCTTGAATCCAGTGACGCAGTGAGCATGAGGCATTCCCTTGCCTATTAGGGCAACAAAAGCAAAAGGAGCAAATGAAGGACAGAATGCTGAACAATGCAAACATTCACCCCCAAGTCACAAAGATCTGGGTTTAATCCATTGTTCTTTTGCTCACTATGCCACCCCAGTTTGGACCAACCATATGCAAATCTGTCTTGACCCTTTTCTTCAAGGGAAAAGTCCAGCCCGAACTGCCACGCCAGGTCCTCCCTGGACCGGAAAAAGCTTTCTGGGTCCAGTTTCAGGGCATCACCACCCATCAGCCAGGCTAGCCTGAATCCAGTGGCGCAGTGGGCATGGGACACACTTCTGGGCATACCCTTCCCACCTAGGGCGACAAAAGCAAAAGGAACAAATGATGGATGGAATGCTAAACAATGCAAACATTCACCCCCAGTTCCAAAGATCTGGGTTTAATCCATCATTATTTTGCTCAGCACACCACCCTAGTTTGAACACAGCCATATGCAAATCAGTCTTGACCCTGTTATTCATGGGAACAGACTAGCCCGACCTGCCACGCCAGATCCTCCCGGACCAGAAACAAGCATCCTGGGACCCGTTTCGGGGCATCACCCTCATCAGCTAGGCTAGCTTGATTCCTGTGATGCAGTGAGCACAGGACCCACGTCTGGCCATACCATTCCCACTTAGGATGACAAAAACAAAAGGAACAAATGATGGACGGAATGCTGAAGAATGCAAACGTTCACCCCCGTCACAAATATCTGGGTTTAATCCATTGTTCTTTTGCTCACCACACCACCCCGGTTTGGAGCCAGCCATATGCAAATCAGTCTTGATGGTATTCTTCATGGGAACAGTCCAGTCCACACTGCCAAGCTAGGACCTCACTGGACCAAAAACAAGCTTCCTGCGACTTTTTTTCTGGGACATCACCACTCCTCAGTCAGGCTAGCTTGAATCCATTGGTGCAGTAAGCACAGGACCCATGTCTGTGTATACCCTTCCCACTTAGGACGACAAAAGCAAAAAGAACAAATAATGGATGGAATTTTGAACAATGCAAACATTCCCCCCCAGTCACAGATATCTGGGTTTATTCTATTGGCCTTTTGCTCACAACGCCATGCCAGTTTGGACCCAGCCATAAGCAAATTAGTCTTGACCTTGTTCTTCATGGGAGCAGTCCGAAACAGGTCCTCCCTGGACTGGAAAGAAGCATTCTGGGACCGGTTTCAGGGAATCACTCCTCATCAGCCAGGCTAGTTTGAATCCAATGAATTATTGTTCCATCCCTCTAGCTCAATCAAAGGGACAGCCATCTGAACCCTTGGAGCCATTTTGTTGGTCCTGTGTCCAAGGCAAGCAGTTCCAGGTTTCCTCCAATAGTCAGACAGCAGGGCAGTCCTTTTTCTGCTCTTCCCAGTTCTAAGACTATCCCGAGATGGGTCCTCTGGGTGTCACGTTTATGTCCAGTTCCAGTCTATGAGTGGGGAAAATTCCTGACTGCTCCCTAACCAATCAGGCAAATGTTCCCAAGAGTGTACCTACCCTTTTTTCAGAATGTCCTGTGTCTTTTACTGTAAAGTATCGCACAGTGCCCTTCTCAACCTAAAACGAGCACTGCCAAACCCTTCTTCTCCTGGTCAGAGCTCCCTGTGCCCACCATTTAACTATGGTAATGAGAAAAACCTCCCTTGTGATCACTCTAAACCAGTTCTGTGGCAGCTCTCCTCGCCTACTGGGATTGGAGGCAAGATCACTAGGAAGACAAAGGGAAGTAAGCCTACTTTGAGCTACAGCTGCCAATCATAGGGTAGGCCCCCTTTTAAGTGCAGGACGGGGCTGGACGCCATTCCCAAGCTTTCATGCTCAAGGGAGAAAAACCCCTCTTCACACCCAAGCCTTTTGTCCACTGTCTGGGAGCAATCCACATCTCACCAGATGTAAACTATTCACCAGACAGGTGACACAGTACTCTGGCAGTAAGGCACATTTGACCTAGGCAGAGAAACTTTCTTAACACCATCGCTGCTGCTTTCCAGGCTTTACCATTGTTCATGACGAGCTCAGCTCGTCATAAGCACAGCTCAACCGTGCATCGAAGGGGTTAAAGTATCATTTTCAAAATAGTAATATGAAAGCCGGTTTTAACATTAGGTTAGTTTTTAAATTTCTATTAAAATAAGTTCTTGAATTATTTTTCTAGCTGCTCCCTAACTGAAATTAGGCATTATAAGTTTTCATAATGTAACCCAGTGCTTCTCTATGGGAGAGCCAGCCTTGTTACATTGAAAACGACTTTGACACTCCATCAGACAACAACCACAATCCTTGTCAGGGTGAATCATAAAAGTCTCCAAATAAACCTTTGCTTAACTCTCTGGTAGCTTGGCAGAAAATAATCAGGCTTAGCTTAGAGGCAACATGTAAAGAATGTATGCAGCGCACCAGAAAAATCCTAAATAAATTTAGAAAAATAGAGTAAATGGTAACAAATTAAGTGATACCAGAACCTCCCAAATCCAATCAGCAGAAATGGAGATATACAATTTTAAAGTTGTTGTTGGTATATATAGCTGTTAAAAGCACGAATCGTCACTCTTGGCCGTGCTAGACTTTGCGTAAGTCACAAGTTCAGTCTGACTCTGATGGCGTGCAGGTTGGATAGAAGAATCAGGTTAGTCTCACTAAAAAGGCACCTTCTTAAGGTGTGTCACAAAGAGTTCAGTTTGTGGTGCAGGAGGCCACAAGGAGCAGGGAGAGAGTCGCAGATGGTCATTGATGTTGCAAGAAGAGCAGGCTGCACTGCGTGAGCTGTAGTCATTGTCGTTTGAGGAATTGGTAGGTGTTGTGGACGGTGGTTGCTGGAGCTTTGCATAGGTGGTCAACATGGGCTGTTGCTGCAAGCGTCGTTTGTCAAATATTTTTACCGGGTGCAGGCTTTTGAGCTGGGGGACGTTTTTCCCTCAACTGTCAAGGCTCCAACAAGTCTGTGGTGACAAAAGACAAGGCAGGCCTGGTGTCAGATTCCTTTGTGTGTGCGAATGAGGCAGAGTCTTTTGAAGTGCAAGTGGGGATAGGTGCAGCTCCTCCAAATCATCCTTCCAGGATGGAACTTCCATTCCACACCTAAGCCCTCTTTGTGTCGCTGTCAGGAAGGGATACACAAGCCCCAACAGCAGAGTCATTCACTCTGGATACTGGCCGAAGGCACAAATGGTTAGGAGAAGAACATTTCTAAAAGTGGCTCTTTCAGAATTGTGGCTAAACATCCAACTTTACCATTAAAGAGGAATCTAAATTACATTTTGTTTAAATGTAAACAATGTCTCTCTCCGCTCCCAATCCAAAGTTATCACCTATAAATGTAATAAGGTAACCCAGAATTAATCAATGGTAGAGATAGCCCTTACAATGGGGAAAAACAACGTTAGGAGTTTGTCACAACCAGGGCATGTAAAACTTTAACCCACATGTCCTACTTTTTAAATACAGTGCACCTTGCCCATTGAAAATTTAGGACCAATCTTTAGGGTCATGTTAGAGTATTAAAAAGGAAGGTTTAGGACTGGCAACATGTTTATTTTGCCAGGTCAAAATGGCAGTTTAGAACTGCCCTACAGGTTGCAGTGGCAGGCCTAAGCCACAATTTAAAAGGTTACTTCATTGGGTGGCACAATGAGTGTTACAGGCCCACTTATAGATTTTAATGTACAGACCCTAGAGGGTGTGGTACCATAAACTAGGGACGTACAAGTAAATTAAATGTGCCAAACAGGTGTAAGCCAATTTTAGTATGTACTACGGAGAAGGCACAAGCACGTCAGCAATGTTAGCAGTGATAAAGTGTGCAGAATCCTAAAGCCAACAAAAACAAATCCAGCAAAACAGAAGGAGTTAAGGTAAAAGTGTGGTGGACTACCACGCCAAGGATGTCATGTTTAACAGAGGTTTTGCACTGCCAGGATGTTCAAAACCTGATACATGTCCTACATTTTAAATACCACACACCCTGCCTGTTGGAAGTCAAGTCCTTATCGCTTACCGCCATCGCCAAATGCTGGAGGCGGGAGTCCCCGACCCCTCGCTTCAAGGTTAGGCTAAGTAAGGGCACCGTCTGAGATAGCCCTGCTCACACCCTTAGTAGCTTGGCACGAGCAGCCAGGCTTATCTCCAAGGCACGAGTGTTCAATATGTGCAACCACGCTCACAGTAACCCAATGATGTCATCGCAAATAGACTCCACATGAGTTTTGAAAAAAATGAGTATAATCTTTATATAAGCAATTATACAATACTACCACATCATACACGATTAAATTAAAGAATGGGTAATATTCTTTCCGGTGGGTTGGTAGGCTCTAATCTCAACCACAGCTCCTAACCAACAGTTAAGCTCACTTCTAACCATTTTCTAAAGGTTAGGCCAGTCGTATTGCTAGAATCACACACATTGCAAAAGGGAACAAATACTGCAATGTGTAATGATATTCTCTTATACTGTGCAACAGAGAAATAATGCCATACGTAGCGTCACAGTCATGTACTTTGCAATTGAAGAAATAATGCAATGCATATCACCACCAACATGCCCTGTACCAGGAGGAAACAAAGCAATGTGTTAATCTCCAATCCTGTACAGTGTAATGAAGAAATAATACACTGCGCCTTGTAATACTCAGATACTGTGCACTGAAGAAATAATGCAATGTGCCACAGTACAATCAGGTAATATGCAAGGGAAAAATAGCACTGTGTGTAGCGCACCAAGCATGTAGTTCGTCAGGCCCAAATGAGGTCAGGCGTCATACGACAGTCCGATAGCTCGTTAGCAGGAATAATGCAAAGTGTAATACAATATTCTTAAGTGCTCTGATAACAGTGCCCCTATTATGGATCAAATGATGACACAAAAGAACTGCTTCCCACTCTGGCCCCAGCGCTGCCCCTCCTTGGGCCAGCATGGGCTGGGATCTGAGCTGAATCAATGGCTTGCACAACGAACGGAAACGGGAAACTGAGAGAGTGTCCCTTTGGGCCCACCCCAGGGGTTGATCCACGTTACCTGGGGTGGCGCGGCCCCACTCTCCTCCCCAACATCAGCGACTTGGACCTTGATCCAGAACTCTGTCACAGGGTGCGGCGGACTTGGGCCGTAGGCTAACTCTTCCGTGGCTGCCGGTCCCAGCCGCTGCAAGTGGCTCTGAGGGCCCAATGACTTGGCCCTCGTTCCGGCGGTCTCAGACCACATCGAGATCCACCCTCAGCAATGTGGGGACTTTACTTCCAACTCAGCGCACCCCCTACTCAGGTACTCCTCACCAGCGCCTCAGGCTGCACTTCAACATGCACACCGCCCGTCCAAGACTCACCTCTTCTCTGGTGCTTACAGCGACCCCGCGCCCTTCACCAACACTCCGCTTGCACCTCAACACGCTCTCTGCGCGTTCGAGTCTCTCCTTTTCTCTCACTGCACAGGATGTCCAGGAGCTCTACACTAATGCCCTGCCTGCACCACGACACACACTCTGCGCGTCCAAGTTTTAACTCTTTTCCCGGTGCACACGATGTCCAGGCCTGGGATCTAACACAGGGGGCCCAACATGTATGTAAAAGGGAACCTCAGGCTTGACAATTAGTTGTAGTTGTCAGGACTACATGCTAACTTAGCATTCTGGGCGAGGGCCCTACACTGGAGGGCTGAGTTCCCTTCTCTGCTCGCCCATGCATTACTAGCCCTTGGTCAGACAGTGCACATCACTAGGGATTTTACTAGTAAGACAAACATACCAATCATGGCTAACCAATCACCATTTCATGTTACATAGGGAACACTTGTACTTTGACACTGAGCAGTAGTGGCAAAGTATCCAAAGCATCTAAATTGGCTATTCTTTATCAGGGAAACGGTCTAGGGGGAAAGGAAAAGGTTTAGGGAACTTTAGCCAAAAAGGCCAAGTCCTACACTGCCCATATGGACGTTCAGGGCCTACCTGCAAGTATTGAAAAAGAATATTTAGGCCTTGCAAAAGTTTTCCTTTTCCAGGTCGAATTGGCAGCTTAGAACTGCCCTCCCAGGCTGCAATGGCAGACCTGTAGACATGTTTTACAGTTCTACTTTAGTTGGTTGCACAACGAGTGCTGTAGCATACTAGTAGCATTTAAATTACATGCCCTAGGAACATGTTGTACCATATTCAAGGGACTTACAAATAAATGAAATGTGCAAATTAGGTGTATCTCAATCTTATCATGCTCAGGAGGGAGAGCACAAGAACTTTTAACACTGGTTAGCAAGAGCAACGTGTACAGGGTCCTACAGCCAACAAAAGCAGGTTCAGCTAGAGAAGTCAAAAATCTTGGGGATCACCACACAAAAGATGATCATTTCCAGCAGCAACTCTTGAAAGTGGGTACGTAGAGTCTAAGGGACACCCACCATCCAGGTTTATGCAGTCACTCTCTGTAAACAACTGCACAGGGGTTTTGGTTCCCCTTTCACGAAGAGCGGGTTGTCACTTGCACCGTGAAAAGTATACAGGCTGCTTCAAACAGCCAGTGTGCCTTTTTCTAATGCGCTATCCCTAGGGTGGTAATGAGTTTGTGGCTGCAGTGGGGGTAGTGCACTAGAAATAATAGGGTGCACTGTCCCTGTCTGAGCTGGGACCACTCATTTAAAGGTGTGCTGGGGCGCCACAAAGAAAATGCATTCTGTCTACATTTATATATATAAATATAGACATAGTGAAATATTACATCATGGGACAATCAGGTTATATTAGTCATATGTATTTTATATTCTAAGGTGAGGTATAGAGATGGCTGTTTGCGTTGATATATTCTGAAAGCATTGCAATGTTTTCTATGGAAATAAACTTAATTTATGTTAATGGCATTCCATTTGAACATATGGATTGCGATTCAAAAACAATTCTGCTCTACCAGGTTTCCCTTTCCAGCTGCTGAGCGAGGGAAAGTTCAATTGCATTTTACATGAAATTTCACTCATCAATTGCTTTAACTGCTTAACATTCCTGCACATGATTTTTCAAACATAAGTGAAGGGGCGGAGTCCTTCATTTAGCTTTCTACACTCCATAAATTAACAAATTCACACATGGAGGTGTCGCATTGTGCCTCATCTAGTCCCTCCTGTAACAGCAGCTATGCGCTCCTTTCAGAATCCTCAGATGTTGTTATTTTCCAATTCTATGAACACTGAACTATTTGCTTCTGATTTGGTACGTTCTGCTCACTTTGCTTTGCAACACAGAATATCTTAAGATGTGCATTGGAAACGACGCACCGCACCCAAGTGAGCCCTTTGCAGGGTTTAAATGGCAAAACTGGAATTCAATCAAATATTCGTTCAATTTGAATACTTTCCTTTTAGCAGAAGAATTGGAAAAGAAGTGATTTAGGGCCTGATGTACAGAGGGCTTTAGCATACCTAAACCCTCTGATTTGGTAAATCAGATGGTTTACAAACTCTAAAACCCTTTTTCAAATGTGCTAATCTTTTTTAAGAATTCCAAAAGGTTTTCTGAATCTTTAAATGGGGTTAGAAAAGTATATTGAGAGGCAGTTTTATGCAATATGTGATGCAGACCAGCCCAACATGCCACCTTGCTGCACTGTGTCAAAGGGAAAAGGCAGGGATGCACTGTATTTAACATAATACCGTATATTGCTGCCTTTTCCAAACCCTGGCACACAATTTTCTGCCTAGCACCAACAAAGGCATTTTTGCACCATGGCGCAAGGGTGCCTGCGTAGGAGCACCTTCCTGCACAAAAGTAATCCCCTGAGGCATTTTTCACTTCCTATGTGTGCTGCAGAATGTAGCTCACATAAAAAGAGGAAAACACAAGGAGAAGTAAACATATTTCTCCTTGTTACGCCTCACCTGGGGAAGTGTTAGAAATTGTTTTTTCTGGTTGGCAGAGGTATGCACCTCTAGTGAATAACTCTTAGCCATAGATAGAGTTATTAGGATTATATTCCAGGATAACTACACAGCAGACAGGAACAGTGAGAGCACAACACATATCTCTCCAACTGCTCTTCACACCACTGAATAGAGCACCTAGCAACAGGGTAACCAGGCATCACATCAACATTCTACCTGATTAACTCCAATGTGACAGAACAACTTATTGAGAAGATTACAACATATCTTCCTTTCTCAATAAACAAAAATAAATAAATGAAAAAACAATAGAAACAAGAGTAACCTATGAAAACTACAGATACAATATTGCAAAAGAAGATATGAAGAAAAATACAAACTGCAAAACCAAAAATGACAGAGAAGCATGTGAACAACATTCTAAAACAGTTCAATTGCGAAACCTCAGAGGAACACTTCTGAATCTAGTGCTCCTTCTGAGAGACATTTCAGAAGGTCCTGCAACAGCAGAACAATGGGTGTAGGTAGTGGAAGATTGAAAGACATTTTTTACTATTACAACTTTGCTAGTATTCCAACACTTTCCCCCTTCAACTTGAACAGCGTTTCTACCTACCTTTGTGACTGACAAGGGAGAACTAAACTTGTTCTCATCCTTCTTAACATGTACAGGGGACTTAACACTAACAAGATCCCCAACTCTAACAAGAACAGTTTTAACATTTTTCTTGGTGTCAAACCATGATTTTTGTTTATCTTGAGAGTCAGAAACATTCTCTCTAACTAACATCATCAGGCTGTCAATATCAGGAACAAATGTAATCCATTTGTTCATCTATGTAGGTTTGAAAATGGTGTTTGCCCTTCTTCCTCTCAAGAGATCAAAGGGAGAAACTTTGGTTGTGGAGTGGGGAGTGGTTCTGTAAAACCACACCATACTGTTAATTGAATTTATGATGTCACAATTAAAGGATCTAGCCCACTTAATGGTGCCCCCCACCACTCTGTACATACGCCCAACAAGACCATTGGATTGGGGGTGATAGAGTGAGCTTTTAACATGTTGTATGTTGCATGATTTAAAAAATGAACCAAACTCACCACTGGTAAATTGTGCACCCTTGTCCGTCACCATGGTGTGAGGAAAAGAGTGATATTGCTGGTGGAAGCATCCTTACCTAGCTTTATTTCCGGCCATTTTGAAGCACAATCAATTAAAACTAAAATAAAGCGAAAGCCAGCAGGTAGAATTTCCAAAGGTCCCATGACATCCACACCTACTTTCGACCAAGGTCCAGAAGGACATTCAACAGGGAGAAGGGTGTGACCACTTTGACCCTTTATCAACAGACTTACAGATGGAACACACCCCAACCAGATCATTTATATCGCTGTCCATCGAGGGACACCAGAAAAACTCGTGGACTCGTGGCCCCTGAGGGGCAATAAGTTTATCTCCTCGTGATAACACAACATCCTCTAAAGAAATTTCCGATTCGACCTTCAAATAAGGTTGAATAATACATAGTGGAAGATTGCGTTCCCTGGGCCAACAGGACTCTACAAAACCACACACACACGTAGCAAAACTTCATCATCAGCTAGGGCCTCATTCCAACCCTCAACAGTATCAAGAACATACTCCTGTACGTCAAGTGCTGCTACAAGGCAATCATCTGAATCTTCTTCCCCAACATCAGCAGGAACTGACAACTCTTTGTTATTCTCCATAGGAAAATGCGACAGGTAATCTGCTCTAAGATTATTGCCTCCGTAGACATGAACAATGTCAAACTAGTACTGCATTAACCGAGACACCATTCGAAGGATCGTAGGAGAACAATACCTCCCGGTCCCAGCTCCAAGGATATTAATGAGAGGTTTATGATCTGTTCTCAACAAAAAACGCCTGCCCCAGATATGAAGTCGGAACTTTTCGATGGACCACAAACAGGATAACAGTTTTTCTCTAGTACAGAATACTGCAGCTCAACATTTATGAAAACTCTGGAAGCAAAAGAGACAGTGTTCTCTCCACTAGCCAGTGTGTTGGGTCAAGACAGCACCCAGACCCACGTGACTCGCATCCACTGTCAAACAAGAGGGCAAATCAGGGTCAAAAGGTTTGAGCGAACCACTATTAATGAGAGAAAATTTTACAGAATTCAAAGCAGACTCACACTCTTTAGACCATTCAAATGCCACACCCTTACATAAAAGAGAACTGATGAGACGTACTAAAGTGGCATAATTCAGTACAAATTTCAATAATACTCAAGAAGCCCAAGCAGAGACTTAACATCACTCTTGTCAGAAGGTATAGGAGCCTGGATGATAGCAACAAGTAGCCCTAGTCTAGGTGTGATACCCTCCCCGGCATTCAAGTTACCCAGATATTCAATTTCTTTGGTGAGGAACACACATTTCTCTGATTTGACAACCACTCCATGACTTTTGAAAATATCCAACACCTTCTCGAGTAAACAATTGTGTGACGGTATGTCTTTAGAATGAATCAAGACATCATCTTGAAAAGCAAGTACTCCACTAATTCCCCCTAACATGTTTTGCATGATCCGTTGAAAAACGGAGGCCGCTGAGGCAAGCCCGAAGGGCATTCTCCTGTATTGAAAGGTCCCTAAAGGTGACACAAAGGCTGTAAGTGGGCGAGAGGCAGGTTCCAATTCAATCTGATGATAAGCGCTGGCCAAGTCCAGCTTTGAAAAAAACTTGGACCCCTTAACACTTGCGAACAGGTCACAAATTTTAGGTAAAGGGTGAGAATCAACCTAGATCTCCACATTTAGAGACCTCAAGTCCACACAGACACGTAGTTTACCACATTTCTTGTGTGCTACGACCAGGGGTGATAACCATGGTGAGGATTCAGTAGGTCCGATAATCCCCTGGTCGTAGTTCTCTCTCTAGATTGTCTCTCACGCTGCAAGGTATACCTCTCAATTTGTGTTTGCTAGTTAGGGCACCACCTTTAACTACAATTTTGTGTTTGAACCCCTTTATGGTACCTAAACTTTCTACAAAAACAGATGGAAAACGTTCCTTCCATTGGGACAGATGTTGATCATCAGATATCACTATAACCTGTTCAGAAGTACCAGGTCTAAGGGCCATTCTGAATAATCCCTGATGATACCATTCAAAGATGTTTAGACCTTTAACTCAACGTAAACCTTCCCAGTTATTTTTCTGTTGAAGTGGTCTATCACCCCAAGTTTTGTAAAACAATTCTTGGTCTAACATAGTGACCCTGGCACCAGAATCGACAAGAAAATTAAGAGGTTTATCACCAATGGTGATCTAAACAATTGGATCCACACATTCACATGAATCAACAACATTAGAAACAACTTTATGTGAATCACAGAACACAGAAACCACCTCAGAATCAGACTCTTGATCGGACTCAAGGAGACAACCTTCTCAAATTTTTCCTTTTCAAGCAGACCTTTGCAAAATGACCTAATATTTTACAGTAAGTACACATTACATTGGCCCCAGGATACTTTGCTCTATTCTGGTGGGGTGGATTTCCACACCAATAACACATTTGCTTAAAGTTGACAAAATCTGGTGCACTTCTTTCCAAACTAGAGTTCTTGAAAAAATTAGATTTAACAGAGTAAGGTTTAGTGAAGTTCAGTTTTCTTTTGGCACCAGAGGAGACAACATTGACAGGCTCAGTAGATTTCTCTTCAAGTTCCTTTAAAGATACATGTGATATCTCAATGCTCTTAGCTATTTTGATTGATTCCTCATCAGAAGACAGTAACTTTTGCCGAATCTGCTTATCTCTACAATGACACACCAATTGAACACGGATTAGTTGATCAGTGAAAGTGTCAAACTGACATACAGATGCAAACCTACGTAAGGTAGAGATGTATTAATCCACATTTTCGTTCTCACGCTGTTGTCTTTTAAAAAACTTGTGTCAGAGAACCATCAAACTCGGTTGTTTATCAAACCTAGTTTTAAGTTTGAATATAGTGTCTTGTAAGTCATCAATAACGTCATCTGGTGGATGGTTAACTTCAGGAATATGCTTAAATATTGAACAACCTTTAAATCTGAGAGGGGAGGAGAAGGCATTTTTTACTTTCAGAGCTAAATCTCGAGGCACCAATGGCTCTCAAATACATCTGTAAGGCATCGAACCAGATCTCCCATCGAACTGGAGGTTCTCCTGGAGATTCTTGAAAAGAGGGTGGGGGAACTACAGATTGCATGGCTGAACAGAAAATGGATGGAAATAAAGTAATGCAAATCAAAAAGCAAAAAAAACACGAAGTACAAGTGTAAACACACTAGAAACGAGTAATAGCTCTTCTTTGACATAGTAAATAAACAAGGAATTGATACAACGTTGGGTGCGCGAATCACCGTAATTATAATCCGCAATAAGCTCTGATAAAATGGTGTAGAATGGTGTTTCTTCTTTTATGTAGTAAATAAACCAAACAAAACAAAAATGTTGTGCAAATCACCGTGTGATCATTCACAATAAGCAATGATAGAAGTGATGCAGGATGGTGTGCGAATCACCATGGTGTGTAATGATCGCACTTCGTTGAGTATCGAACGTAGGCAGGTGTGTGAATTACTGTTGTTAAAACTTGCAATTGAAAGCTTTGAAAGAGGTGTGTGTGGAGCAATGAGTTGTGCAGAATGGTGTGCGAAGCACCGTGATGTATAATGATTGCACTTCGTTGAGAATCTGACGTAGGGAGGTGTGCGAATCACCGTCGTTAAAACTTGTAACTGAACGCTTAGAAAGAGGTGTGTGGATCACCGCAAACTGACCCACTGTGTATAAGTAAGCGTGGTTGGGAAATAAATAGTTAAAGAAGGAGAAACGTGCCACTTGTTGTCATGGATCGGCAATGAAGAAAAGACATGCCGGTCATCGGAGAAGAAGAGCGAGGCGTTGCTATGAGATGAAATGCAAGATTGTCTTGTTACTAAGCAACAGTGTCAGTGCGTCCGCTAGAAGTGCAGTGTGAAAAGATGACGAAGGAAGTCAGGCAAACCAGGCAGACTGAGGCCTGGTGGTGCGCAAGCCTAGCACGCACGAAACGGTCCCAAACAACTGTCTCCACAGAAAACACGAAAAAGGCTAGAAAATGGGGTGCAAATCAGCACAGGTCACAGCAAGGGTAAAAAAGGTAGGAAAAACGCTGCGTGAATGGAGTTCACAGAGAAACAAAGCACAAGCTGATGCCGAACCTGCATAGACGTGCTGGAAAGGCAGGAAACCTGGTGTAGGCCACGGTATGAAACAAGGTGAGATCGGTGTTGAGTGAAGATCTGGGCAAGATGTGGAAAATTGGAACAGTCTTACCACAAAAAAAGGAGGTCTTCAACAGGATCAACACCAACAGTGAGTAGAGTTGCATGCAGGATCCGATGTGTGATTGTGTAGTTCAATCGCCGCCATCAATTGTAGTGAATACGTCGGAGCCATAGATAGAGTTAATGAACAAGTTACTTACCTTCGGTAACGCTTTTTCTGTTAGATACAGTATCTGCCTGTGGATTCCTAACCTTGTGAATATCCCCTGCGCAGCAGCCAATCGGAAACTTTTGTAGCTCTCCACACCGGCGAGGTCATGGACAACGTCACAGAGGGTACTACTTCGCTCGTGACCCCGCTGACGTCACTGGGTCCATAATAGGGCCTCGTCAGCGTGATGACATCAGTTCCGCCTTTTTTTCCCGTGCCCCAGAGGCACACGGACGGACCGACATAAACAGTAATAGTATACATAGTACACAGTATTCAAAACAGCACACACAGTGTGAAATCAATGCAATATGTATGAACATATAAATAAACCCATTAACATTTTTTCCCAAATATACACTTAGCAGGTATAGAAGAGTGGACAACGGGGTGGCGGGTGGGTCAGTGAGGAATCCACATGCAGATACTGTATCTACCTGAAAAAGCATTACCAAAGGTAAGTAACTTGTTCTTCTGATAGATACATCTGCCAGTGGATTCCTCACCTTGTGAATAGATTACCACAGCAGTCCCCACTTCCGGAGGAGGGTGTCCACTCTGCTATACCAAGAAATCTTGGAGGACAGAGCCCGCAAAGAGGCCATCCCTCCTCACCTCGGAATCCAAGCAGTAATGCTTCGCGAAAGTGTGGAGGGAGGCCCAAGTTGCAGCTCTACAAATATCCTCTACAGGTACACCCCTAGATAAAGCAGATGTTGAGGACTTTGCTCTAGTAGAGTGAGCCCTTATACCCTCTGGAGGTTCTTTACCAGCAAAGGCATAGCAGATCTTTATACACATGATTGTCCATCTCAACAGAGTGTGCTTGTGCACCGCTTTTCCTTTCTTACAGCCAGCAAATTCAACAAAAAGCTGGTCATCCACACAATAGTCTTTAGTCCTATCGAGGTAGAAACTCACCGCCCTCTTGGGGTCTAGACGGTGAAGCCGCTCCTCCTCCTTGAAAGGGTGAGGGGGAGGATAAAAGGTAGGGAGGGTAATGGACTGCCCCAGATGGAAGGGAGTTACTACTTTAGGCAGAAAAGCAGCCCTGGTCCTAAGTACCATTCTCTCAGCATGAATAGTCAGGAATGGGGGTTTCGAACTTAGAGCCTGAAGCTCACTTACCCTCCTTGCCGAGGTTATTGCTACAAGAAAAACAGTCTTAAAAGACAGAAGTCTCATGGGACACTTGTGTAAGGGTTCAAAGGGTAAACCCATCAAGTAGGTTAAGACAAGATTCAAGTCCCATTAAGGCACAATAAATGGAGTTGGAGGGAATTTGTTTGTAGGACCTTTGATAAAACATAAAACAATAGGTGACTTAAATAAAGAAGGCTGGTCCGGCAAACAAAGGAATGCCGACAAGGCTGATTAATAAGTTTTTACAGCTGCCACAACAAAACCCTGCTGGGCCAGAGAAAGAGACAACTGGAGTATGTTTGACAATCAAGCTTTCAAGGGGTCAATAGATTTCTCTCCACACCAGGAAACACATTTGGACCCCCTATAGGAATAGATTGACTTGGTGGATAGACGCCTGGCCGAAAGAATTACATCCACCACATCAGGTGGGAGAGAAAAAGAATTCAGGTTGAAGGTGTAAGGTCTGGAGGTGGGGGTGTAGAACCTGCCCCTCCATTTGAGAGAGGAGATCTGCCCTTAGAGGGAGACTGAGCGGCGAGAACGAGGAGAGGTGTAGAAGATCCGTGTACCGCACCCTTCTTGGCCAATCCGGGGCAACCAATATAACATGGACTGTGTTCCTCCGAGCACTCAATCAAATATCAAAAAGTCTTTATATAGTTTTCACTATTCCTTTTAATGTCCAATCTTCCTTCAAATTCAATTCAGTTTTCATCAAACGATAACTCGCAGCCAACACGTGTTTCGTCAAGTCCGTGTGGGACAAGTTGACTTCTTCAGGGCTGCAACCCAAATACTTACAATAAGTCTTAATTTAGAAAAATACAAAATTGCAACACAAATCATTTCATACACTTGTCAACGTAAAGCGGAAATTCATTTGAAAATTATTTTTTAACCTTAATCAAGGTCTAATATACAGTTATAAGTATTTACACACTCGATTTCACCAAAGAAGGAACATATGTACCAAAAACATGATCTTCACATAGCTTGGTATAAACCATTTTCATTTCAAAGCATCACCGACTCTAATTTCATACGAGGCAAAAGTATAAGGTATAGGGTATAAGGCTGTGGTCCCCGGTAACACCCATAGGTAACAGGTTCTCAAACTTGTAATAATAGATCTCTAGTCAGTAACTTACCTATTTTAAGATAGATGTATCAAACTATTAATGTCAACATGTGGTATATTTGATAGATACCAGACCTCGTCCTATTTCTGTGGTTCGCCTCGTATGTGCCAACTCCTATAAATAAAATTAATAAATAGTGCTATCAATGCTAAATATACCCTGCTTGATAGCTCCAATAATATCCAATGCAAGTCTGATCTAATCCAGTGTCATATAAATGGACCGATGATTTCACTCACCAATTTGTGAAGTAATTTTTTGTAGTAAATTTCATACGCGTATAAGTATTACCATAATCTTCTGTTTCAAGTTAATTAGCATCCAAGTCTGGGGATGGGTCGAGTAATGTCCTAAAGTAAATTAACATCACTGTCAATACTGTTCGTTGGACGTATGACAGCTTGTGCTCAAATTCAATAAAGTGTCAACAACCGGCTAAACATATCCACTATGCAGGTCTCACCTTTCACATTAGTATTGGTGTGTACCCATATTATTTTTCCATCTTCTAATGGCTTCTTCAATCGTGAGTGTCCTCAACACGAGTCCGTGTCTAGTGAAAAAGAGAGGGTACACTCATGAAGTCCAAACCTTAACTGATAACTACCCTAAAGTTCCAATCAGTTCACCGCACTCACCGTTTGTAAGTCTGAAGCGTTCCGACTTTGGCGTTCTGCACGGGCGCCATCTTGAAATGTCGATTTATAGTTATTCGCACGGGCGCCATCTTGTAATGTCCTACTATAGTTACAAACCCGGCGGATATACTATAAATTCGCGGTCCCGCCATGTTTTAATGAGCACAATTGAGATTACATTGCTGTTGAATCCTAATAGGATTTTAACACTATGTATATTACGACCTTGCGCATATGTTTAGATGATCCTGTTCTTGATTTCTGATTATTTAATCGGTCCATTTTTATCGAAAGATAGTAATCATGACAAATTATTAGTCAGAGTATCTTATATTATATAAGTAATCCTGGTGTATATTTCTCTCATCTTAACTCTCTCTTGAACCTGTAAGCCACAGGGGTCCTCAGGTTAACCAGAGCCCTTTCCCTGTTGTCATTATTTTCTCTTATCTACCATATTGTCGTGTTCATGGCATAAAACATTCCAGAGAGGTAGTAGGTTCAAAAACAGTTACATTATCCATTTGGTTTCTGACACCCGTATATACAATACATAAATATTTTTCCATTGCTTATTGTATCACTATCCTTTCTCATTCTATAGAGTTTCAGTGTTAGGAAAAATAAAATAAATTACAGAACAAAACAAATGGCACCAGCATTGTTTTTTATAAGTTTCACACTAGTATCTTTCGTATTATTTCAGTTTCCTAGGTAAAACTCAAACTCATGGTCAACGTTGAGGCCACATTCCACTGCTTTCAATCTAATCAGCCAAAGTACCTCCCGCTTTCTCAATGCTAGCAATCTGTTTCCCCCTCGTGGATCTGATTTAATGTGGTCAATCCCATGGTAGGAGAAAACATGTTGGTCCTTATTCTCAAAGTTCTGAATCAAGTGTGACGCAATTGGGTAACCTGTGTCTCCGTTTTTTATTGCCCTGAAGTGCTCTGCAATTCTATCTCTGAGCCTCCTCTTGGTACTCCCTACATAAATTTTGCCACACGTACATAATATCACATATACTACATATGTAGTGTCACAATTTATAAACATACCAATAGTATATTTTCCAGAATTATTGTATTCAAAACACAATACCTTCCTCATTGCCCATCTACATGAGATGCATCTTCCACATTTGTAAAAGCCCTTAAAACTGTTCAACCAATCAGTCTTATTCAGTTTAGTCGGGTAGCTGGGACTCAACATGTTCTTCAGAGTTGTTCCTCTTCTAAATGTCACACTTGGCCTATCATGGATGTATGGTTTCAGATCATTATCTATACAAAGTAGGTGCCAGTGTTTGTTCAAGATAGTAAATAGTTTCGAGCTGTCCATTCCATAGTTGGTTATTAGTCTGACCTTCTGATCAGTTGTTCTACCAACTTTACTCTGTCTTATCAATGTAGTTTCTCTTTTCACTTTCTTTACTCTCGATACAGCTTTAGTAACCACATTCTGTCTATATCCATGATTAAGAAATCTGGACGACATATTTGCTAGATTGTTCTCAAATTCTCTATCTGATGAGCAATTGCGTCGAGCCCTAATTAGTTCTCCATAGGGTATGGCTTTTTTCTGATAACTAGGGTGACAGCTCCCTGCATGCAAAATTGAATTACAACTTGTAGGTTTTCGGTACATCCGGCTTAGGATCTTTACTCCCTCCACATACAACTCTACATCCAAGAAAGTAATTCTCTGCCTATCATAAGAAGTAGTAAACTTCAAATTGTATGTATTTTCATTCAGATAGTCAAAAAAAACCTTAAGTTTCTCTACTGTGCCTGTCCATATCATCAGGCAGTCGTCAATGAATCGACCCCAATAGTGTATATATTGGGTCCATTCAGTTCCCTCAGGGCCCCAGATTCGCTCCGCCTCAAACCAGCCCATGAATAGGTTGGCGAAAGACGGAGCAAACCTAGAACCCATGGCTGTCCCAAGGCGTTGTCTGTACCACTGGCCATCAAATAAGAACACATTATTTTCCAATACTAATTGGGTCATCCGTAATAGCATTTGAGTATGGTTAAACATTTCAGCTGGTCTTGCGCTGAGAAAGTGGTCCAAAGCATGTATACCCATATTGTGATCAATGATGGTATACAGGGATACCACGTCCAATGTAACTAGTAACATACCATCTTCCCATACAATATCTTCAAGTAAGTTCAGTATGTGTTTAGTGTCTTCAATGAAAGACGGTAGATTATATACATATTGTCTCAAGAAACAGTCAATAAACTCAGATAAACGCTCCGTCGGGCCACCAATGCCGGAAACAATAGGCCGCCCTGGCGGTTTGTCCCGGCACTTGTGGACCTTTGGGAGAGTGTATAAACACGGTGATCTCGGTGTACTTAACGTTAGGTAGAGGTATTCATCATAATCTAGCAGTGTTTGTTCGTACCATAGCTTAATCTCACCATTAATTTTAACAATTAAGTCTGGCATTGGATTAGTAGTCAACTTCTCATAGTACAGAGTTTCATTGAGTTGGGAGTAGATCTCATCATTGTAATCAATAGTATTTAATACAACTATATTCCCACCCTTATCCGCACTACGTATCGTTATTGCTTTGTTGTTAATAAGCTCATGTAAGGCCTCTCTTTCTCCAAATGTGAGATTATCACGAAGTACTTTAGTGTCCCTCAGTCTGGACATATCAATTGCCTTATCTATATCTGTGCAGACCATCTTAAAGAATACATCAATGGTGTTCCCTGGTATAAGTTGTGGAGTCCATTTTGACTTCACTTTCAGTCCACTCCCTTCCCTCTGAAATCTCGATATCTCGAGATCTTCCATAAGTGTCAGCATGGTTACAGGATCATCCTCCCTCTCAGTAAGTGATAAAAGGAGCTGAGTATCTTTCAATTCTTGTATTGTAATCTCACTTAGAACTTTATTGGAAGATTGTTTGTCTTTCACTGATACATTGGCAAAATGTTTCTTAATTTTGAGGTTTCTTACAAATTTAAAAAGATCTATTTTAATCATACACCAATCTAAATTCGTTGCTGGACAAAAACCTAAACCTTTCTTCAGTACAGTTATCATATTGTCAGTCAATTCACATGAAGATAAATTGATCACTTCTATGTCACATGCTATGGATTCATCATTTGTCATCATTGTTTCCAAGACCTCAGGCTCCTTATTCTTGCGCCTGGATCTCCTACCCCCCCCTACTGCCTCTCCTTGTCTTTTTGCCTGTGTATCTCGGTTTCTCATCTCTAAGTCCCGATTCCCCTTTCTCAATCTCTGAACCTCCCCAAAAAAAGTAGTGTTCTCAGTAGTCGGGACTAACTCTGGTACATCTTCATTCTCACTACTAGATATCACTGAAGATGCATCAGTATCACTCACTATAGGAGTGCTGCCACCTGCTACATTTGAGGAATCCTTTTTAACCAGATAGTCGAATCTTTTTGCAAAGGTATATACTCGTCCTGTAGTATAGTCTTTCTCATCTCACTTGAGTTTGTGTGCCTTCCTTTTCTTTATCTCCATTTGTAAATCATTCAGTTTTTCATCCAGAACAATGTAGTTCTTAACAGTAAGTTCTGGTAAGTTCATCTCTTTTATTTCATCTTCAATTTTATTAATCTCCACAAGTAATTTCGCTATCTTCCTTTCTGCGTTATCAATAAGAATCTGTATAAGATTACGTGAACTATTATTAAGTTCCTTCTCCCATATGTCATATAAATCTGGTTCCAAGTCCTCATATGTCGGTATTATGTGGGATCTTAAGCCACGTGGAATCCTATTCAGTATTAAGTATTGTTTTAGGGTAGCAGCATCCCACCATTTATTTAACTCAGTGCGTTTCAATAATTCTAATTTCACGAATTTGGCTCTAAGACCTTCTTTCTTAGTACCTGCGGGAGGGCCAACTGCTTTCCTGATGGTACCTCCTGTAGCTAAGTTGCCAAACAGTGTCTCAGCCTCCTTATCTCTATTCATTATGATACCTCAGCGGCAGCTCTCTCACCAAATTATACAGCAAACAATGGTAACGGCTTATAAGAGCGCACAGCAAAGAGTCCAGGTATAAGTAAACAAACAATCTGTAAAAGTGGTGCTCAGGAAGAGGTGGGGGGCTGGTTACCACAGCCTCCAAGACAAACCAATGGTCCAAACAGTTACTGTGTTCCTCCGAGCACTCAATCAAATATCAAAAAGTCTTTATATAGTTTTCACTATTCCTTTTAATGTCCAATCTTCCTTCAAATTCAATTCAGTTTTCATCAAACGATAACTCGCAGCCAACACGTGTTTTGTCAAGTCCGTGTGGGACAAGTTGACTTCTTCAGGGCTGCAACACAAATACTTACAATCAGTCTTAATTTACAAAAATACAAAATTGCAACACAAATCATTTCATACACTTGTCAACGTAAAGCGGAAATTCATTTGAAAATTATTTTTTAACCTTAATCAAGGTCTAATATACAGTTATAAGTATTTACACACTCGATTTCACCGAAGAAGGAACATATGTACCAAAAACATGATCTTCACATAGCTTGGTATAAACCATTTTCATTTCAAAGCATCACCGACTCTAATTTCATACGAGTCAAAAGTATAAGGTATAGGGTATAAGGCTGTGGTCCCCGGTAACACCCATAGGTAACAGGTTCTCAAACTTGTAATAATAGATCTCTAGTCAGTAACTTACCTATTTTAAGATAGATGTATCAAACTATTAATGTCAACATGTGGTATATTTGATAGATACCAGACCTCGTCCTATTTCTGTGGTTCGCCTCGTATGTGCCAACTCCTATAAATAAAATTAATAAATAGTGCTATCAATGCTAAATATACCCTGCTTGATAGCTCCAATAATATCCAATGCAAGTCTGATCTAATCCAGTGTCATATAAATGGACCGATGATTTCACTCACCAATTTGTGAAGTAATTTTTTGTAGTAAATTTCATACGCGTATAAGTATTCCCATAATCTTCTGTTTCAAGTTAATTAGCATCCAAGTCTGGGGATGGGTCGAGTAATGTCCTAAAGTAAATTAACATCGCTGTCAATACTGTTCGTTGGACGTATGACAGCTTGTGCTCAAATCAATAAAGTGTCAACAACCGGCTAAACATATCCACTATGCAGGTCTCACCTTTCACATTAGTATTGGTGTGTACCCATATTATTTTTCCATCTTCTAATGGCTTCTTCAATCGTGAGTGTCCTCAACACGAGTCCGTGTCTAGTGAAAAAGAGAGGGTACACTCATGAAGTCCAAACCTTAACTGATAACTACCCTAAAGTTCCAATCAGTTCACCGCACTCACCGTTTGTAAGTCTGAAGCGTTCCGACTTTGGCGTTCTGCACGGGCGCCATCTTGAAATGTCGATTTATAGTTATTCGCACGGGCGCCATCTTGTAATGTCCTACTATAGTTACAAACCCAGCGGATATACTATAAATTCGCGGTCCCGCCATGTTTTAATGAGCACAATTGAGATTACATCGCTGTTGAATCCTAATAGGATTTTAACACTATGTATATTACGACCTTGCGCATATGTTTAGATGATCCTGTTCTTGATTTCTGATTATTTAATCGGTCCATTTTTATCGAAAGATAGTAATCATGACAAATTATTAGTCAGAGTATCTTATATTATATAAGTAATCCTGGTGTATATTTCTCTCATCTTAACTCTCTCTTGAACCTGTAAGCCACAGGGGTCCTCAGGTTAACCACAGCCCTTTCCCTGTTGTCATTATTTTCTCTTATCTATCATATTGTCGTGTTCATGGCATAAAACATTCCAGAGAGGTAGTAGGTTCAAAAACAGTTACATTATCCATTTGGTTTCTGACACCCGTATATACAATACATAAATATTTTTCCATTGCTTATTGTATCACTATCTTTTCTCATTCTATAGAGTTTTCAGTGTTAGGAAAAATAAAATAAATTACAGAACAAAACAAGTGGCACCAGCATTGTTTTTTATAAGTTTCACACTAGTATCTTTCGTATTATTTCAGTTTCCTAGGTAAAACTCAAACTCATGGTCAACGTTGAGGCCACATTCCACTGCTTTCAATCTAATCAGCCAAAGTACCTCCCGCTTTCTCAATGCTAGCAATCTGTTTCCCCCTCGTGGATCTGATTTAATGTGGTCAATCCCATGGTAGGAGAAAACATGTTGGTCCTTATTCTCAAAGTTCTGAATCAAGTGTGATGCAATTGGGTAACGTGTGTCTCCGTTTTTTAATGCCCTGAAGTGCTCTGCAATTCTATCTCTGAGCCTCCTCTTGGTACTCCCTACATAAATTTTGCCACACGTACATAATATCACATATACTACATATGTAGTGTCACAATTTATAAACATACCAATAGTATATTTTCCAGAATTATTGTATTCAAAACACAATACCTTCCTCATTGCCCATCTACATGAGATGCATCTTCCACATTTGTAAAAGCCCTTAAAACTGTTCAACCAATCAGTCTTATTCAGTTTAGTCGGGTAGCTGGGACTCAACATGTTCTTCAGAGTTGTTCCTCTTCTAAATGTCACACTTGGCCTATCATGGATGTATGGTTTCAGATCATTATCTATACAAAGTAGGTGCCAGTGTTTGTTCAAGATAGTAAATAGTTTCGAGCTGTCCATTCCATAGTTGGTTATTAGTCTGACCTTCTGATCAGTTGTTCTACCAACTTTACTCTGTCTTATCAATGTAGTTTCTCTTTTCACTTTCTTTTCTCTCGATACAGCTTTAGTAACCACATCCTGTCTATATCCACGATTAAGAAATCTGGACGACATATTTGCTAGATTGTTCTCAAATTCTCTATCTGATGAGCAATTGCGTCGAGCCCTAATTAGTTCTCCATAGGGTATGGCTTTTTTCTGATAACTAGGGTGACAGCTCCCTGCATGCAAAATTGAATTACAACTTGTAGGTTTTCGGTACATCCGGCTTAGGATCTTTACTCCCTCCACATACAACTCTACATCCAAGAAAGTAATTCTCTGCCTATCATAAGAAGTAGTAAACTTCAAATTGTATGTATTTTCATTCAGATAGCCAAAAAACCCCTTAAGTTTCTCTACTGTGCCTGTCCATATCATCAGGCAGTCGTCAATGAATCGACCCCAATAGTGTATATATTGGGTCCATTCAGTTCCCTCAGGGCCCCAGATTCGCTCCGCCTCAAACCAGCCCATGAATAGGTTGGCGAAAGATGGAGCAAACCTAGAACCCATGGCTGTCCCAAGGCGTTGTCTGTACCACTGGCCATCAAATAAGAACACATTATTTTCCAATACTAATTGGGTCATCCGTAATAGCATTTGAGTATGGTCAAACATTTCAGCTGGTCTTGCGCTGAGAAAGTGGTCCAAAGCATGTATACCCATATTGTGATCAATGATGGTATACAGGGATACCACGTCCAATGTAACTAGTAACATACCATCTTCCCATATAATATCTTCAAGTAAGTTCAGTATGTGTTCAGTGTCTTCAATAAAAGACGGTAGATTATATACATATTGTCTCAAGAAACAGTCAATAAACTCAGATAAACGCTCCGTCGGGCCACCAATGCCGGAAACAATAGGCCGCCCTGGCGGTTTGTCCCGGCACTTGTGGACCTTTGGGAGAGTGTATAAACACGGTGATCTCGGTGTACTTAACGTTAGGTAGAGGTATTCATCATAATCTAGCAGTGTTTGTTCGTACCATAGCTTAATCTCACCATTAATTTTAACAATTAAGTCTGGCATTGGATTAGTAGTCAACTTCTCATAGTACAGAGTTTCATTGAGTTGGGAGTAGATCTCATCATTGTAATCAATAGTATTTAATACAACTATATTCCCACCCTTATCCGCACTACGTATCGTTATTGCTTTGTTGTTAATAAGCTCATGTAAGGCCTCTCTTTCTCCAAATGTGAGATTATCACGAAGTACTTTAGTGTCCCTCAGTCTGGACTTATCAATTGCCTTATCTATATCTGTGCAGACCATCTTAAAGAATACATCAATGGTGTTCCCTGGTATAAGTTGTGGAGTCCATTTTTACTTCACTTTCAGTCCACTCCCTTCCCTCTGAAATCTCGATATCTCGAGATCTTCCATAAGTGTCAGCATGGTTACAGGATCATCCTCCCTCACAGTAAGTGATAGAAGGAGCTGAGTATCTTTCAATTCTTGTATTGTAATCTCACTTAGAACTTTATTGGAGGATTGTTTGTCTTTCACTGATGCATTGGCAAAATGTTTCTTAATTTTGAGGTTTCTTACAAATTTAAAAAGATCTATTTTAATCATACACCAATCTAAATTCGTTGCTGGACAAAAACCTAAACCTTTCTTCAGTACAGTTATCATATTGTCAGTCAATTCACATGAAGATAAATTGATCACTTCTATGTCACATGCTATGGATTCATCATTTGTCATCATTGTTTCCAAGACCTCAGGCTCCTTATTCTTGCGCCTGGATCTCCTACCCCCCCTACTGCCTCTCCTTGTCATTTTGCCTGTGTATCTCGGTTTCTCATCTCTAAGTCCCGATTCCCCTTTCTCAATCTCTGAACCTCCCCAAAAAAAGTAGTGTTCTCAGTAGTCGGGACTAACTCTGGTACATCTTCATTCTCACTACTAGATATCACTGAAGATGCATCAGTATCACTCACTATAGGAGTGCTGCCACCTGCTACATTTGAGGAGTCCTTTTTAACCAGATAGTCGAATCTTTTTGCAAAGGTATATACTCGTCCTGTAGTATAGTCTTTCTCATCTCTCTTGAGTTTGTGTGCCTTCCTTTTCTTTATCTCCATTTGTAAATCATTCAGTTTTTCATCCAGAACAATGTAGTCTTAACAGTAAGTTCTGGTAAGTTCATCTCTTTTATTTCATCTTCAATTTTATTAATCTCCACAAGTAATTTCGCTATCTTCCTTTCTGCGTTATCAATAAGAATCTGTATAAGATTACGTGAACTATTATTAAGTTCCTTCTCCCATATGTCATATAAATCTGGTTCCAAGTCCTCATATGTCGGTATTATGTGGGATCTTAAGCCACGTGGAATCCTATTCAGTATTAAGTATTGTTTTAGGGTAGCAGCATCCCACCATTTATTTAACTCTGTGCGTTTCAATAATTCTAATTTCACGAATTTGGCTCTAAGACCTTCTTTCTTAGTACCTGCGGGAGGGCCAACTGCTTTCCTGCTGGTACCTCCTGCAGCTAAGTTGCCAAACAGTGTCTAGTAAGATACTCTGACTAATAATTTGTCATGATTACTATCTTTCGATAAAAATGGACCGATTAAATAATCAGAAATCAAGAACAGAATCATCTAAACATAAGTGCAAGGTCGTAATATACATAGTGTTAAAATCCTATTAGGATTCAACAGCAATGTAATCTCAATTGTGCTCATTAAAACATGGCGGGACCGCAAATTTATAGTATATCCGCCGGGTTTGTAACTATAGTAGGACATTACAAGATGGTGCCCGTGCGAATAACTATAAATCGACATTTCAAGATGGCGCCCGTGCAGAACGCCAAAGTCGGAACGCTTCAGACTTACAAACGGTGAGTGCGGTGAACTGATTGGAACTTTAGGGTACTTATCAGTTAAGGTTTGGACTTCATGAGTGTACCCTCTCTTTTTCACTAGACACGGACTCGTGTTGAGGACACTCACGATTGAAGAAGCCATTAGAAGATGGAAAAATAATATGGGTACACACCAATACTAATGTGAAAGGTGAGACCTGCATAGTGGATATGTTTAGCCGGTTGTTGACACTCTATTGAATTTGAGCACAAGCTGTCATACGTCCAACGAACAGTATTGACAGCGATGTTAATTTACTTTAGGACATTACTCGACCCATCCCCAGACTTGGATGCTAATTAACTTGAAACAGAAGATTATGGGAATACTTATACGCGTATGAAATTTACTACAAAAAATTACTTTACAAATTGGTGAGTGAAATCATCGGTCCATTTATATGACACTGGATTAGATCAGACTTGCATTGGATATTATTGGAGCTATCAAGCAGGGTATATTTAGCATTGATAGCACTATTTATTAATTTTATTTATAGGAGTTGGCACATACGAGGCGAACCACAGAAATAGGACGAGGTCTGGTATCTATCAAATATACCACATGTTGACATTAATAGTTTGATACATCTATCTTAAAATAGGTAAGTTACTGACTAGAGATCTATTATTACAAGTTTGAGAACCTGTTACCTATGGGTGTTACCGGGGACCATAGCCTTATACCCTATACCTTATACTTTTGACTCGTATGAAATTAGAGTCGGTGATGCTTTGAAATGAAAATGGTTTATACCAAGCTATGTGAAGATCATGTTTTTGCTACATATGTTCCTTCTTTGGTGAAATCGAGTGTGTAAATACTTATAACTGTATATTAGACCTTGATTAAGGTTAAAAAATAATTTTCAAACGAATTTCCGCTTTACGTTGACAAGTGTATGAAATGATTTGTGTTGCAATTTTGTATTTTTGTAAATTAAGACTGATTGTAAGTATTTGGGTTGCAGCCCTGAAGAAGTCAGCTTGTCCCACACTGACTTGACGAAACACGTGTTGGCTGCGAGTTATCGTTTGATGAAAACTGAATTGAATTTGAAGGAAGATTGGACATTAAAAGGAATAGTGAAAACTATAT
Source organism: Lissotriton vulgaris (assembly GCF_964263255.1). Classification (NCBI taxonomy): domain Eukaryota; kingdom Metazoa; phylum Chordata; class Amphibia; order Caudata; family Salamandridae; genus Lissotriton; species Lissotriton vulgaris. Next base: position 200,167,754 of record NC_141689.1, read on the forward strand.
AAAGACTTTTTGATATTTGATTGAGTGCTCGGAGGAACACAGTAACTGTTTGGACCATTGGTTTGTCTTGGAGGCTGTGGTAACCAGCCCTCCACCTCTTCCTGAGCACCACTTTTACAGATTGTTTGTTTACTTATACCTGGACTCTTTGCTGTGCGCTCTTATAAGCCGTTACCATTGTTTGCTGTGCAATATAACATGGACCTGGTCTTGGCGAACCTTCCTCAGAACCCGAGGGATCAAGGGTATGGGAGGAAACGCGTAAAGGAGTTGTGAACCCCAACTCAACTGAAACGCGTCCCCCAAAGCTCCGTGCTACGGATACTGGACACTGCAGAATGAGGGGCAGTGAGCGTTCTCGTGAGTGGCAAACAGGTCCACCCGAGGAGTCCCCCACGTCCGGAAGATGTGTCGAACCACCTCTGGGTGAAGCCTGCCCTCATGGTTGGCTGAGAACTGCAGACTGAGACTGTCTGCGTGAACGTTCAGAACTCCGGCCAGATTATTTGCCATCAGACAAATCTGGTGGTTCAGGACCAGAGATGCAGAGCTTCTCTGCAGAGAAGATGCAACCCCACTCCTCCCTGCTTGTTGACATACCACATCGCGGTCGTCTTGTCCGTCAGGACCTGAACCGACTGACCGCGAAGGGAAGGGAGGAAGGCCTTGAGTGCTAAACGAATCGCCCTCAATTCCAAAAGGTTGATGTGAAGCAACCTTTCCTCTGGAGACCAAAGACTCTTGATTTCCAGATCCCCCAGATGAGCACCCCACCCTAGAGTGGAGGCATTCGTTATCACTGTGGCAACCAATGGAGGCAGATGAAAGGGCTTTCCATGAGACAGATTGCCCTTCACGCTCCACCAAAACAGATCCACTGCAGTTTCTCTGGAGATCCTCACAGACTCCCTGAGATCTCCGTTGTGCTGATACCACTGCCTGCGGAGGCACCACTGTAGCGCCCTCATGTGCCAGCGTGCATGGTTGACCATCAGAATACAGAAAGCAAACAGACCGAGCAGGCGAAGGACCTTCAGGACTGGAACAACCGCTCCATTGTAAAACAAAGGAATCATTTCCTGAATGTCGAGAATCCTTTGAGGTGGAGGGAATGCTCGACAAACAGTAGTGTCAAGTACTGCCCCTAAAAACAGGTTGTGCTGTGAGGGCACCATGTGAGACTTGGGCACATTTATCGAAAAACCCAACCTGTACAACAACTGAGTTGTCTCCTGCAAATGATGGAGCACCTTCTCTGGAGACTCTGCTTTGATCAGCCAGTCGTCCAGATAGGGGAATACAGGAATCCCTGACTCCCTGAGATGGGCTGCCACCACTACCACAACCTTGGTGAAGACTCGAGGTGCAGTAGTAATTCCAAACGGAAGGATGGCAAACTGATAATGTTGCGACCCCACCGTGAAACGGAGATACTTCCTGTGCGACTCCAGGATCGGGATATGAAAATACGCGTCCTGTAAGTCGAGCGACGCCATCCAGTCTTCTTCCAGCAACGCCTGAAGAACCTGCGCAAGGGTAAGCATCTTGAACTTCTCTTGTTTCAGATAAAGATTCAAGATCCTGAGATCCAGGATTGGGTGAAGCCTGCCATGCTTCTTGGGAATCAGGGAATACCGGGAGTAGCATCCCTGACCCCTTTCCTGCTCTGGAACCACCTCTATCGCGCCTTTCTTTAACAAGGTCAGAACCTCCTCCTGAAGGAGACGGAGATGCTCCTCTGAGCAAGCCCCTTGACAAGGAGGGTGAATTGGAGAGAATTCCCTGAAGGGAAGAGCATGCCCATTTGCCACAAGATTGAGAACCCATTGGTCTAGTGACCGATTCCCAATCCCGCAGAAAATGGGTAAGCCGACCCCCACACGGCCAACATGACTGGGAATGGGGAATCTAGGGCTGCAATTCTGCTGCGATAGGAGGAGAGGAAGAGGAAGAGTAGGAGGAGGGTTGACGACCCCGTTAACAACCTCTGTTTCTTCCTCTATAAGATTTATACAGCATATTCTGTTGCTGCTGCTGTTGCTGCTGACGAGGCTGCCCTTGCGAATGAAAGGATGACTTTCCGAATCCTCTGTACCTACGAAAGGATCCTCTGGGCTGGGAATTTAAGCAAAGTGATCTTGCCCTGGAGCGGATCCTCAGGACTGGAGTCGATGGATCCACAACCGACTCCATCGGATTTGGGACCGGCGTTGAACGCGGATCCGACGGCGTTGCTAGAGCCGAACAAGGACGAACAGGCGGGGCTGGAGATTCTCGATACGGCGTCGGAGATTCTCGGTAGGGCGCAAGAGCCCTCGGCGCCGGAAAATTCCAGGACGGCGTCGCTGGAAGAAAGGGCATAAAAGGAGCCTGGGCATAGGCCTGAGGGACACCCAAATTGAAGGCAAAAGGATCCATGGGGCCCGCAGGTGCACCAGAGAGGTACATCGCTCTTTCAAAGACACCATACATAGCGTTCAGATAGTGTGATGGGTCTTGGCCTGGAGCCGGGAAAGGAGGATAATTTCCCGGTGCCGGCTCTGAAGCCGGAGTCGGGCCCGTCGGCGCCGACAAAGGAACCTCTTCAGGCTGCTCCTGGTCTTCTTGCTCTGGCTCGGCTTCACACGGATCGGAAGAATGGACCGAATCCGATGGCGCCGGCGTCGGTGATCGACAGACTTCGACCGCAGGAGACACTTCCTTCTCTGGCGAGACCGGTTTTGAATATGAAGGATCGATCTCACTACTGCGACGTCGAGGAGAATTCTTTCTCTTATGTCTCTTCGACTTCGAATGGCCCGACGCTGACTTCGAACCCGACCTGGATTCGGAACGAGATCTCGACCTCGACTTCGATCTTCTTTTACTCGCCTTCTTATTCTTCTTCACTTTGGCAATAAATAACTTCACTCCCCTTTCCTTCAAAGCCTTAGAGATCATCTTCCTGCAACACGCACATCCATCGACGTCGTGATCAGAAGACAAGCACCATAAAAAGTCCTCTTACGGGTCAGTAATGGACATCGCTTCCCCCACTCCCTGCAGGGCTTGAAACCAGGTTTTCTTCCAGACATCTTCGAAAGGAAACGAGAAGAACAGACAAGAACAACTAAAATAACAATGTTACTACGGAGAGTCCCAAGAAACTGTTGGCGTTGACGGCGTGGAAAAAAAGGAACTGACATCATCACGCCGACGAGGCCCTATTATGGACCCAGTGGCGTCAGCGGGGTCGTGAGCGGAGTCGTACCCTCTGTGACATCGTCCATGACCTCGCTGGCGTGGAGAGCTACAAATGTTTCCAATTGGCTGCTGCGCAGGGGATATTCACAAGGTGAGGAATCCACTGGCAGATGTATCTATCAGAAAGGAGTTTATTCCAGGATAATTGCACAGCAGACAGGAGCAATGAGAACACAACACATATCTCTCCAACTGCTCTCCACACCTTTGAATAAAGCACCTAGCAACAGGGTAACCAGGCATCACATCAACATTCTACCTGATTAACTCCAATGCGACAGAACAACTTATTGAGAAGATTACAATAGCCCCCTTGTCTCAGGATGCTTGTTTTCTGGTTCAGGGAGACCGGGCCTGGCAGTTCAGGCTTGACTGTTCCCATGGGGAGTAGAGTCAAGACTCATTTACACATGACTATTTTCAAACTGGTGTGGCATGGTGACCAACAAAACAATGTGTTTAACCCCGATTTGTATTTGGGAATGTATGTTTGACATTGTTCAGCATTCTGTCCATTATCCTTTTGTGTAGATATGCAACCTGTCCAAGCAGGAACCACAATCCTAGTTAGGGTGTACGTATACATTACAAGTTTACCTGTGTTCACCCTCTGGTAGCTTGGAAGAGTACAGTCAGGCAAAACTAAAGAAACTATGTATAAAGTATTTGTGCACACACAGACAGTAACACAGAGAAAGCACCACAAAACTATTCCACAGCAGTTTGGAAACATAGCCAATATTTTTCTGAGTAAAACAAGACCAAAATGACAAACATCCAACAACACAAGTCAGGATATGAATTTTGCAAAATTACATAAAAATTCAGTGCTTAGAAATCAATAACTCTAACTGGAGGTATCTGGTAATGCCTGACCGGGGTAAATCCAAAAGTTCATTCCAACCCTGATGGAGTGTGGGCCTGATACAAGATTCATGCAGACCTGGTGACTGTACCTTGGATGCATTGGTGCTCGGGACAATGCATTGAAATATGGAAGTAAGGCATTGCTGTTGCAGGCAATACATCAGTTCCAAAGTTGGACAAAGTCGCTGATTAGTCTGTCATAAGAGCTGCGCATTGGCTCTGAGGCATCGATGCTGAATCGCTGGGCTGAAGGCAAAGCCTTAGTTGGAAGCCACACAGAACTGGGAATGTGTCAGTGTCGGGATGGAGCATCGCAGAAGTTCAAGCATTATCCCAAATTCATGCAGCAGCTGCAATTTGGAAGTGCTGCATCAGCAAAGTAGGGGCTGCATTGTATGTCGAGGTCTTTGCATCATGCAGTCTGAAAGCTGTGTCCACGGCTTTGGTGCAGGCAGAGGCAATGTGTTGATTTTGCACTGAAGCACCAGTTCTGAATGACTATTCTGTGTTGATGCATTGGTTTCTCGTGTTGTAGCAAAAAACACTAACTTTCAAGCACCCAGGACTGGATTTGGAACCATTTCACAGAACAGGACTTATGGTAGAGGAGCCCAGAAGCTGATAGAAAGATGCAGGTGAAGTCTTTAATATCCCTGAAATTTCACTAACAGGAGGCAAGCCCAAACGAGCCCTTGGAGAACCTTTAGAGAGGCAGGATGTAGAGAGTACCATCCAGCCCTCTCATCCCCAGGCAAGAAGCAGCAGGCCAACACAGAAAAGTAAACAACCAAGAGGCAGTCCTCCTGCAGCCCAACAGCTCTTCTTACTAGCGGAATGTCTTCAGTCCAGAAGTGTTCTGAGTATATGGTGTCAGAGGTCCAGTACTTATACTCATTTTAACATTTGAAGAACAGAGACTTCAAAGAAAGGTCTTGGTAGTGCACAAGACCCTTCCCTTCCTAGCCTTTGATACAGACTCACTACAGTGGTGTATGCAGCTCCTTGTCTGGGGACAGGCACAGCCCTATTCAGGTGCAAGTGTCAGCTCCTCCCTCTCACTGTAGGTCATGAAGATCCATCAACCTGGTGATGGGCCATCAGGAGAGGCATGGATCATCCCAGCTCCCTTTGAGTTTGACTCTCAAGAGGTAATGCACACACCCCAGCTGTCACCCAACTCAGATGTGTATTCTAGGGACAGGCAGAGGCACAGAATGGCTAAAGTATAAAAATCCCAACTTTCTAAAAGTGGCATTTTTGGACCTGCAGTTTAAAAACCAACTTCACTAAAAGATGTGTTTGTAAATTGTGAGTTCACAGACACCAAACGTACTCTTCCTATGTTTTCCCAATTGGAAGTTACAAGTTACACCTGTGCAGGGTTACAAGGTAGCTCAAATGCTAACCTATGGGAGAGATAGGTATTGTTGTAATGGAAAACAAATGTAGCAGTTTTTCACTACCTGGACATGTAAACTCCAAGGTACATGTCCTACCTTTTAAATACACTGCACCTGCCCATGGAGGTACATAGGGCCTATCTTAGGGGTGACTTATATGTAATAAAAGGGAAGGTGTGGGTCTAGTAGGTAGATGAACTTGTCAGGTCACAATGGCAGTTTGAAATAGTACACACGCTCTGCAGGAGCAGGAGACAGGATTAAAGGGCTACTCATGGGTGGCACACTCAGTGTTGCATGTCCTCTAGTAGTATTTGATTTACTGGCCCGGTGCACATGTAGTGCACTGTACAAGTTACTTATTAGTAGATCAAATATGCCAATCATGGTAAGTCCAGATGCCATTTCATTTTAGACACAGAGAACATGCACTTTAGTACTGGTCAGCTGTGAAAAAGTGATCAGAGTCCTAAAACCAGTAAAAGTTCAACACATAGCTAAAACAGTAGGTCAGAAGGCAAAAAGTCAGGGGATACCACGCCAAAAGATGCCTGGTCTAAAAGAAGGCTTGGCAGTTTTGGCGCATTCCCAGGTCTACCACTTTGGTAGCTCTGGGAATGCATCAAATTCTACTGTGAGGAACACCCACACACCACCCATGGAATGCCTCCCTGGGGCAGAGTATCGCAACACAGCACTGCGTTGCATCACTCTGGGTTTATCAAGCTACCCAGAGCCACTCAAGGTGGCTTTGTGTGGCTTGTTAAATCGCACTTAAGATTTAAGGTTTGCGTTGCGCATTCGCCTTGTTGAATGGTGCAAAAGCGATGCAGCCCTTTTAGTAAATATGGCCTTGAATCTTTATTTGGAAGAGGTGCACTTAGGGTGTCCCTTCTAAATACTGATTGCTTATTGTATATATTATTCTTTTGCAACCGAAATATAGTTGCAAACATTAATATTTTGTTGGCTTCACAAAGGTAGTGATAAACCATTCATAAAAAAGATGGGGTCTCCAAGGGAGCCTTTTAACTTTGTGAAGGTTGTTAAAACATTTTAGGAGTAGGCAGTAGTTAATGGCATTTTTTTTAAATCACTCACATCTATAGTGGGCTGCTGACCCCAGAAGGCCACTATCTCTGAGATGCAGTAAATTATAGAGGGTTGCTATTCGTGATCTACCTCATGAATATTCAGGAGGTAAGACAAATTGCGACCCACTACGACTTGGGGGCTGATTTACAAGCCCCTTGCGACAAATTTATGCTAACGTTGCGTCACTTCTGTGACGCAGCGACATCGTAAATAATGCACCATATTGCGCCGTATTTACAACGTGACACATCTATGGATATGGGTCACGTTGTGAACCCCTGCGCCACATGAAACCTGTGTCAGGTTTCATGTGGGCTTTCTAGTGCAGGGTGGGCATTCCCTTGCAGGTACGCCTCGATAAAATGACAGTGAAATCGACAAGATTTCACTGAGTCACTTTTACGGCCATTCTGCGTCAAAACCCTGCGCCTGCTTGAAGCAGGCGTAAGGAGTGACGCAGCATGTTAGGCATAGGGCACCCCTGATCCTTGCTTGAGCCGCGTCGTGCTTGCGATGCGACTCCAGCAATGAGCTGGGGTATGCGACACGCATCTGCCCATCCGTGCACTATGACACGTCGCATTATATATGCGGCGCATCAGTGGTGGCGCACGCATGGTTTTGCCTGTCGCAAGTGTTCTGACACATCCCTGCTGATTTGCAGAGATGCGCCAGACCTTGAAAATCTGCCCCTTGGTATCTTTTGAATAGATAATAGGTTAGTTTGCAAAATAAGAATGCATTCAGAAAAAGTCAGTGTCTAAATTATCAATCAATCGGGGGGTTTATAAAGCGCTCTACTCCCCTGTGACGGTCCCAAGGTGCTGGGAGGGGGAATGAGCAGCTACAGCTCCGGGCAAGGGCCTGAGGGGAGAGTGTGCAGCTCAGACGAAGAGCCAGGTCTTGAGGTTCCTCCTGAAGGGATGCATGGAGGGGGAGTGTCTGATGTTGACTGGTAGCTTGTTATAGGCTTTGGCTGCGACATAGGAGAAAGCTCTTCCTCCGGCTCTGGTTTTCCCTATTGGGGGTCTGGAGCGGCTGCAGGCGCAAACCCTGCTCGGAAGGGATCTGTATCCAAGCGGAGCGCCGATGCGGTGGAGCTGCTTGGGTAGAGTGCTGACCTGGATCAGAAGTCACGCACACATCCACTCTTAGAACCTCTGCCTCCATGTCATTACAGGGCCCAATCAATAAGTCTTGGAGCCAATTTACGACATTTTATGGTAATATTAATGGACATTTCCGACAGTCATGGACTGTAATCAGATATGTAAGCATTTCTGCATACGGAATTGTAACAGGTGTACAATTCCACATGTAAGATTGGACTGTTAATATGCACTTTTACATTTATTTTTTCTTTGTTTATCCTACGTGGATACAATTTTCTCCATGTATTAATACACTTCTTACTCACCTGCACCATTTATCTGAGTTCCCCATTCTTACATTGCAAACACAGGTAAGAATAATAATTAGAGGCCATGATTGGTGTAATTCTGCAAGTGATTCCAAGGATGGAAAATTCCGCAATTTAGTAAAGCCAGAAATGTAAATATCTGAGTTTTACAAACTAATGGAGGCTTCCTAAAAATGCATGCAAAGCTATTGACCCAGAGTTTATGAATGCAGGAGTTCCAACTTTTGACATCATTTCCATAGTAACATATGGCATTTGTGGGAATACAAATCTGCCACTTATGATTCTGTGAAGCACTTGGCACCTAAGGAGTGGAGTTCGTGACTGTACAGATAATAATGCACTGTAATGAGGCAGCACTGAGAAATGAAAAGATGACCCCAACATAACTAGTGTGTGACGTAATACTGAGCTGCCAACAATAGGATGAACTCTTCTGAGTCTTCTGTGGTGCTTGCTACAGTGAGATGCAGGCTTTAGTCAGTATTGTGGGAGCTCTATGAGACTCTGCAGTTCCCTGTGGAACACTTGATTCTGGACGGCTGAAGGTCTAGAGCAGGTGATCTGAGGATTTGTAAAGGGGATGTTTATGGGCCAGAAAGGGAGATGGCTGTTTCATGACTCTGCTTGTATGCTATTATCAGGAAGCAAGGCTGGAACATATGGTACTCATGTGTCAGAGAAAAGCCACAAAACACAAGATGGCTGGCCACTTCCACACTGTTTAAAGGTGGAAAATACTTTGGTAAAACTATGAATAGGACTCTTAGAATGACAGTCTTCCCAAAATATAGAACAGTAAAAAGAAAACTATTGTTATATAATTCTATATTTTAATAACAAATGTCTGGACCTAAGTATGCACCAAAAGGTATTTGTATAGCAAGCCAATACGCAACAAAGTGATGACTAACGGGCAGAGCTCAAAGGTACAATTTATGATCATTTACAGATAGTTGGGTGTAAAGAAGTGGGCTATACATGCTTAATCTACCCTAGTTGTGTTAATTTTGGATCTCTGGTATTTCCATGTCTTCTGTGAATAAGAATAATTGAGTCTCACTGTTAGACCTGGCATCCTTGGCATGGTTTCCCCAGACGTTTTGCCTTCTGACCTCCTGTTTTGCAGACTTCATTTTTCCTGGTTTTAAGATTCTGGGCACTTTAATACTGCTAACCAGTGCTAAAGTCCATATGCTCTGTACTCAAAACATGATAACATTAGCTTATCCACAATTGGCATATTTAATTTAAGTTAAGTGCACTATATGTGCCCAGGGCCTGCCCACTAAATACAAAGTGTCCTTTTTATTACTTGTAAGTCACCCCTAATGTTGGCCCTATGCAGCCCGATGGGCCGAGTGCAGTGTATTTAAAAAGTAGGACATGTAATTTAAAGTTTTAAATGCCCTGGTAGTGAAATACTCTTAACTTCGTTTTTCACTACTGCAAGGCCTATCTCTCCTATAGGTTAACGTTGTGATTACCTTAAACATATTTTATGAGTAATTTCCAATTTGAAGTAGTTGGAAAATTGGAGTTTGATGTCTCTGGACTCACAATTTAAAATCACAATGTATGTTCCAGTCGGATTTTAAATTGTAAGTTTTAAAATGCCACTTTTTGAAAATTGGGATGTTCTTACTTTAACCATTCTGTGCCTCAGGCTGTTCCTGATACTACACACAGAACTGTCTAATCCCCTTTAGTGCAGCTGGAGACAGGGAAGAAAGGGCAGTGACTTTGTAAGGTTCAAAGGTACTTTTGAAGTTTGCCTGTGTCTTAGACTAAAATGTGTATAAGTAGTGGGGCCCTGACACTATATTGTCAGATAGTCAGAAAGAAGAAACCACACACCTGAAATTCTTGATCTCCCACAGGGACAGTCGAATATGGAATACCCTGACTTTGAAGTGAAGTTATTTCTCAACTCCCCTGCCCTACTACAGCGAATCAAATTCACTTCAGCAAGACAGGGGAAAGGGAACTTTCCACAGGAATTCCAACTTCTTCTGAATTCTTAATGCTGATCACTCAGATATCTGAAAACACACTAGTATTTGAAATACTATTTAAAATACAACCTACCTCTGTTCCTTGCATTCCTATCTAACTTGCTACTCTTTTACCTGAATTTTTCTGTGGATTAGCCTCTCTCCAAAAAGTAGTAGTTGTAATATTTCGACATTGCAGAGATGAATATATTGATAAATATATCTTCTAAGCTGATGTTTGAATATTGTTGGTAAGCATAATATATATATTTCTACATACAAGCTAATCAGTGATTCAGTCAAAGCTTAAAGGTTTTTAATTGCCTTCTTGTGCTGCTCTTATTCTTGAAATAAATATTTAATTTATTTTCTTAAAAGTTTGTCTTGAAGTTCAATAATTGTCTTCCTGCACAGCAATGACTCTTGGATACAAGGAAGACTACTCTGCTTTGATATAAATACATTCTGACAGTTTATTTATTTATTTATTTATTTATTAATAACATTTATAAAGCGCTAACAAAGGCCCGAGGGGGTCCTCTTCTTTTTCTTTTAAAAGTTCAGTTAGAATAAATATTTTGAAACTTATTGAAGTCTTTTTCTTGCAACTGAAAACTGCTGAAGAATAAATAAACAGTTCTAGTAGAGCGCTGCTGAAGTATGGACTGTTCTTGCAGAGAGCGCTTCTAAATTGTCCTTTCTTGTAGCGCTCGAAATAAACTCCTACATGCTATCTTCTTCTGCCTAGCGGGCTTATTAACTTGAAGTAGACTCACCAATAGCCAAGGGCCTGATTCACAGAACTAACTTAAGACAAAATCCTAAACTTACTACCATTTTCGTATTCACAGAAGGCACTTACTCATTTTGGTATTCACAGAAGACACTTACTCATTTCGGTATTCACAGAAGTTAGGAGTCCTAACTTTAGGACTCCTAAATGCCTTCTGTGAATACCGAAAGTCTTCAAATTAGGATATTTCTCAGTTTAGTAGTAGCAAAGTTAGGACTCCTAACTTTAGGACTCCTAAATGTCTTCTGTGAATACCGAAAGTCGTAAAATTAGGATTTTTCTCAATTTAATAGTAGTAAAGTTGAGAAAAATCCTAATTTTAAGACTTTCTGTACTCACAGAAGGCATTTAGGAGTTCTAAAGTTAGGAGTCCTAACTTTACTACTACTAAATTGAGAAAAATCCTAATTTTAAGACTTTCGGTATTCACAGCAGGCATTTAGGAGTCCGAAAGTTAGGAGTCCTAACTTTACTACTACTAAATTTAGAAAAATCCTAATTTTAAGACTTTCGGTATTCACAGAAGGCATTTAGGAGTCCTAAAGTTAGGAGTCTTAACTTTACTACTACTAAATTGAGAAAAATATCCTAACTTTAAGACTTTCGGTATTCACAGACGGCATTTAGGATTCCTAAAGTTAGGACTCCTAACTTCTGTGAATACCGAAATGAGTAAGTGCCTTCTGTGAATACCAAAATGGTAGTAAGTTTAGGATTTTGTCTTAAGTTAGTTCTGTTTATTTCTGGAAATGAACTCACTCCTCGTAGATTGCCTCAATTTGCTCACAATGGTAATTCGATTTTTGACGGTCCAAAAACCCTGTCTCACTTCTTTAAAACAAGAATATCAGGCAGCGGTTGAATTTTATTAGAAAATAACTGCCCCTGAAGGATATACTAAATCTCTGTGAAGAGTGAACATTAAGCTGATATCTTCACGGATGAAAAACAGTTGAAGTGCGACGCAAACATGGAATGCCGCACGAACTTGAAAAATAATTTCAAAACACTAGACCGCTAACCTTAAAACATAGCTTCATGGATGGGCGTCATATTAGAACTGGTGGAAGAACAAACTACTCTTAACTTATTATGTTTCTGATAGGAAAAATGATGCAGACGACTCTAAGGACAACTAACTAGTTTCTTTCTACCAACATTTCTCTGGGAAGTTGTGAAGGAGCACAATTTACCCTTACTGACACATGTACTCAGATCACTTTAGGACCCACTTGCAACCTAAGTAACTTCAATGGCTTGTTGGCTTGTGTGGTGCTGCGCTCTAGTCCTAGCGGTTGCGTATGACGCGACAGGCAAGGACACGAGAGCAAGAATGGCGCGCATGTGCGAGACACCGCAGCGCACATTGTGTGAGTGACCGGAGCGCGATGCTAGTAAGACGCTCGGTGCTCTTCTTGTGAAGGGTACAATTATAAATAAAGAGTTTCCCCCGAAACTGCTGACTCGACCCCTCATTTACAAGGGTGTAATCACCTACTTTACAGTGGCGACGAGGAGTGGGATCCCCCACAAAGAAAAAAAAAACAGAGAGAGTGTGCACTTTGCACACTGAAGAACAGCACGAACCCAGGGACGCCACACTGCACCAATTGGCTAAAGGGAGAGCGGAAGCACAGTAGCAGCGACGTCACAAGAAGAGCGCGGCAGAGGCGCAAGAAGCGGGAAGCCCCCACCAGGTGCACCAGAGCCATAAACCGATTTGATCCAAGAAGAGGAGCACGGTAAGAGGGTGTCACTACCCCCACAGAGGCCCTGGCGGAACGGGGAGACTGCAGAGAAAGGGGAGAAGGAGAACCCTGACTCAGCATGGCAGCATGGCAAGCGCGCCAGGCAGTCCCAGAAGCCAAGGAGGGGAACAGGAAGGACAGGCCAGAATGAGCGCCCAAGCATCGTCACTCACCGCACCGATTCCGTTCCTACCCAAGCCGGGCGAACCCCAGATGAAGTGGGAAGACTGGAGGGAATATTTCAAGAATTATCTCGAAGCCTTGGAGGATGAAGCTGGGGAAGTCTTTCCCAGCACGAGGAGAAGAAGGATACTCTTACATAACCTAGGCCCGGAGGGGATAAGAGTATTCACAAATCTAGTGCCCACGACCAGGCCGGCGGCGGACAACGACGTTTTCAAGCATGCCTTGGAGGATCTGGACAAACTCTACCGTCCAGGGGTATGTGTCTCCATTGATCATTTCAACTTCCAGCAGAGAAAGCAAGAAGCTGGAGAATCCATAGACGATTATGTTGCAGCGTTGACAAGATTAGCCATCACATGCAAGTACGGGGCACTTCAAGACAACTTCATAAGGGACCAAATTGTTATGCACACCACCAACAAGACGGTACAGGATAAGCTGTGGGCACACGGAGAAGCAACACTGAAAGAAGTTATAGCAATGGTAAAGAAGGCGGAGCTGTCGAAACGATGTGCTGATGCAGCTAAAAGGGAGAACACCCAGGGAATCATGGTGAACAGGGTGGATGATGCAGAGCACTCAGGAAGACATAAAACAACGCCCGGAGACAATAAAGGAACCAACAGATGGATAGGAAAGCCAGGACAAGCGGGGAAACAGTCTGTGGATAGCAAGACCACCTGCTACAGGTGCAGAAGTGCAAACCACAGGGCTCAAGACAAACGCTGCCCAGCATTCCGGGCGAAATGCATGTTCTGTGGCCTAATAGGACATTATGAGAAAGTATGTTGCAGGAAAGGGAAGAGATCGGTAGTGAAGTACATAGCACAAGACCAACCAGGAGAAGAAGAAGAGGAACTAGATGAAGAGGACCTAGTGTTGTGCATTAAGGAGCAAGTTTCGGGAATAGAAAACAAGCGCTCCAGTAAACCACGAGCTGACATGATGATAGGGGGAGTAAAGATCAGGATTGCAATAGACTCAGGATCCCCGTACACCATAGTCCAAAGATCAGTGTGGGAAGAGGAATTCCAGCCCAGCCTAGGACCCAAATTGGAACCACCTGACATACGACCGGTGTCGTACACGAGCAATCCGATCCCCATGGTAGGCTACAGGACCCTGAAGTTTGAATTCAGGGGAAGAACTGCAGAGTGCAAACTGTACGTGAGAGAAAAGGGCCCCTCGGTGTTGGGGTGGAAGGACCAAGGAGACCTATGGATAAAACTGGACCCAGGAGGTGATGTGCAAGTGCTGCTGATGAACTGTGAGTGCTGGCCAGACCCGGAGAAGGTAAAAACAGATTTCACGAAAGTGTTCGGTGGAAAGGTTGGCAAACTGGAAAAATTCACACACAAAATCCTACTCAAAGAGAACTCCCATCCAGTGTCCCACAAGGTACGGAATATACCCATAGAGGTGAAGGACGCAGTGCAGCGGGAATTACACAGACTAGAAGAACAGGGTATAATTGAACCCATAGACAGCTCGGAGTGGCTGGCGCCCTCAGTTGTGGCAAGAAAACCCAATGGCAAGGTGCGTCTGTGTGTTGACCTTGGTGAGCTTAACAAGTGCCTGATAGTGGAGAAATTCCCGTTGCCCCAAATAGAAGAAATGCTGGCCAGAACGAGGGGAGTAAAGTGGTTCTCCACCATTGACCTTGCGTCCGCCTCTCCTCAGATAGACCTGCACCCATCAAGCCGGAAAGTCACATCCTTCATTACACCGTTCGGATGCTATCAGTTCAGCAGAATGCCTTTTGGGCTGGCATCGGCCACAGCGGTGTTCCAAAAGCTCATGCACCGCTTGTTCACGGTCGTGGAAGGCATCTAATATTTTCAAGATGGTATCTTAGTAATGGGGATGGACCGAGAAGACCACGAGAGGAAACTGAACAAAGTACTGAGCATGTTGCAAGAGAAGGGCCTGACTGCTGAATGGGATAAATGTTGGCTGGGCATGTCATCTATCACCTACCTCGGAAATGAGATAGGAGGACAAGGGATCACCCCCAAGAGAGAGAACGTGAAGGCCATCTGTGATGCCAAAGCTCCCGTCAGCAAAGAGGAGGTGAGGTCCTTCCTGGGGATGGCCGAATATTATAGCAAGTTTGTTCAGCATTTTGCCACAAAAACACATCAATTGAGACAGCTCATAAGGGACAAGACAGCGTTCCAGTGGGATGAAGAAGCGCAAAGAGAAATGGAAGAGTTGAAGAGAGACATAAGCCAAGCGGTGCCATTGCATGGCTATGATCCTCAGGGACAGACTGTACTGACCAACGATGCCAGTGAGAAGGGGCTGGGAGCAGTCCTTGCACAAGAAAGGGAAGATGGGACTGTAGAGACTCTCAGCTTTACATCCAGAGTGTTATCTCCTACAGAACAAAAGTTCAGCGTGATCGAGAAGGAAATGCTGGCAGCGGTATGGGCCATGGGGAAGTTCAGACAGTTCCTGTGGGGTACGAGATTTTGTCTACAGACAGACCATAAACCGCTAGTCAAGGTACTCACCTGGAGTGGACATGCAACTGCCACCCCCGCATAGCCAAGATGACGCTGAAGCTCTTGGAGTACACGTACAATGTAGAATACATACCTGGGATGCACAACAAAGTGGCTGACTACCTCAGTCCAGCTTCAGCCATGGAAGAAGCACCCACTCCATTGTTGGAGAATGAAGAAATGGTAGCAATAATGGAAGACTCAGAAAGAGTGATCAGCAAGCAGGAATGGGCACAGGCTTATGAGGAAGACGAGGACATAAAAGAAGTCAAGGAATGCCTAATCAGAGGTTGGCCCGAGAAGAGGCGGTTGAAGGAGGGGCTCAGAAGATTTTATGAAGTGCCGGAGGAACTATCGATGAGCGACTCTGGAAATTTTCTGTATCGAGGTGACAAAGTGGTGCCCCCCACGAGATTGATCCCGCTCCTGCTGAGACAGCTACACGAAGGACACCTTGGCATTGTGAAAACCAAACTGCGAGTGAAGCAAATGTACTGGTGGCCGGGACTGAACAGTCAAGTGGAAAGGCACGTGAGAAACTGTGACCAGTGCCAAGGAGCAGACAAGATATTGAAACTGTTACGGCCAGCGCTGGGAAAATTCGAACAGCCTCGCAACCCCTGGGAAGACGTATCAGTTGAAATTCTAGGACCGGTATTGGACAACCAAGGGATGCCTAAGTACTTGTGTGTTTTGGTGCATAAATACTCAAAATGGCCGGAAGTCCATGTGCAAGAAGAAATGGACTCTGACACAGTGATAAAGTTTCTCACCTCAGTGTTCCTGAGGGAAGGGATCCTGAGAACAATCCTGAGTGACAATGGACGACAATTTAAGTCCGAGAAGTGGTGCAAGTACATGGAGAGGAATGGAATCAAAACCAAACACACCTCAGTATACCACCCATCGAGTAACGGACAGGTGGAAAGAATCAATCGGGTCCTCTGGGGTCCATTCAAGCTGCTATCAAGAAGGGCAAGGACTGGGAGAAGGAAGTCCAGAGTATGATATGGGCTTACAGGATTACCCCTACCTCTACAGGGTACAGCCCATTACAGATCCTGAGAGGCAGGCACACATTTACTAAGGACAACGTGGTCTGGAGGGAAAAGACCGTCACCAGCAAATGGTCACCTGCAGTTGTCCAGCATAACCTTGAGAGGGCCCAGAGAGTATACACAGAACACTATAACAAGAGGAGAAACGGGAAGAAAACAGCCCTTGAAAGAGGGGAATGGGTGAGAGTCAAGCTAGCAATGCTGAGAAGGAAAGGGGAAAACAAGTACAGCCCGCCCATGCAAGTGGAAGAAGTATATGATAGATCTTCGTTACTCAGTGATGGTAATGTGTGGTCCCAAGACCGCATGGCAAAAATTAACAAGATCCTACAATGGCCCGTGGAGGAAGAGAAAGACCGACAAGATCAAGGACTGAGAGGCAGCGGAGAACGAATAAGTGAAAGAGGCGCAAGCCAAGTGGAAGGAGAATCGTACGTAGAAGGAGAAGATCTGGAAGTACCGGGTGTGGAGGAGGCGCAGGCCGAGGAGAGTGTGACACCCAAGAAAAATGAACTGAGCCAGCAGAGGGACAGAATGGTGAGCCCTGCTGAAGAGGGTACACAAGAGGCTTCCACACCGGTAAGACGTACACGTGCTGGGAGAGCGGTGATCAAGCCCGCTCGTTTCAGAGACTTTGAACTGGGGGATGCTAAAACCCGTGGACTCTAGCTCTCTCTTGTATATGTATAAAAAGGGGAGATATGTGGTGTTGCGCTCTACTCCTTGCGGTTGCGTATGACGCGACATGCAAGGAAGCGAGAGCGAGAATAGTGCGCATGCGCGAGACACCGCAGCGCGCATTGTGTGAGCGACCGGAGAGCGATGCTAGTAAGATGCTCGGTGCTCTTCTTGTGAAGGGTACAATTATAAATACAGAGTTTCCCCCATGACTGCTGACTCGGCCCCTTATTTACAAGGGTGTAATCACCTCCTTTACAGCTTGACCAGTGTTCAGGAAGTCTCAGGTTCATCAAATACTTCATTCGCACAATGAATGCTGCTACACTCTGCCAATCCGGAGCATGACTCTGCCTGATTTGCCCTCCACTAGTCCTGGGTTCTTAACAAAGTGACTGCAGTCCTTTTCTGACATCTAGCGGCACCAGAACTGTGCACCAACCAAGAATGCAATGTCTGCCTTCCCGATTGAAGGTAACCAATTTTGTCTGCTTCACCGAAGCTGCACTGTCTGAAGGCCGTCAAGCGCAACTCAGCGCACACCACATTCAACAAAGAAAGAAAGGCCAACAGAGGGAGACTGTCGTGTCTGCCCTGTGTCTCCGACCGCTGGGCCTGACTTCAGTGCGGCTTGTTGCTGCATTATAACCAACAAAGAGAGGCTACAGCACCACAGGTCCTGATCCAGAGACCAATGGTATCAATGTAGCCCAAGAGGACAAAGTGTGTACTCCAAGACTTGCATGGTCCCTGTTTCCTACCTGCACATTTGCAGGTGAACAGCACAGATTGATTTGATCAGTGTCCCGTACCCTGATCTGACATTTGGTCTTCATTAATATTTAAAGCACTGCTTTGGCGCTCACTCAGGTAAAGAGTTTATGTTCGATACCCGGCTGGAATTGCTGTCATTCCCCAGTGCAACAATAAAGAACTTACTAAAAGAGCAAGGGGCATATTTGCAATAACTGGCGCATCCCCAGCAGAGATGCCCCAGTTATTGTGCGTCACAGCTCCGCGCACCATGGGGCAAAAAACGGGACAGATGCGTGACGCATCTGTGCCGTAAAAGTGGTGCATTGGAGCTCCAGCAATGCTCTGGGGGCCCTATCTATTTAATGCGGCGTCAATCCTTACGCCTGCTTCAGGCAGGCGCAAGGTTTTGACGCAGCATGGGCTTAAAAGTGACTAAGTGAAATCTTGTAGATTTCGCTCAGCCAATTTTAGGAGGCGTTCCTGCGCCGGAACGCTCCCCCCCTGCCCAGGAACGTCTTCATGTGGCGCAGGGCTTTACAACGTGACGCATCTCCCAGATGCGTCACGTTGTAAGTACCCCGCACCATGGCGCAGGATTTCCGCCGCCGCTGCGTCTATCTATCTGTCTATCTATCTATCTATCTATCTATCTATCTATCTATCTATCTATCTATCTATCTATCTATCTATCTATCTATCTATCTATCTATATAAATACTGTAATTTGATACGTCAGCTACAAAGCAAATGAAAAAATACTATAAATTGATACGTAAGCTACAAAGAAACAATGTAATGTAATGTAATTGCCCATTTATACCGCGCTACAATCGCTCCAGGGAGCATCTCGGCGCCAATGTGAGGTCAACCTGATGTCAAAGTTGTCTTACTGCTTGGAGTGACCAGGACCGGAATCAAACTAGTGCTCTGGCAGTCATGTCTGGAAGGTTGTAAATCCAAGTTTTTAATTGTTTACGGAATTCTGATTCCTTGTCCAGTGCCCTTAAGTGTGGGGGGAGGGCATTCCATGCTTTTGCACCTAGTACCGCCAGGGATTTGCCCCCACGGGTTTTAAGTCTAAACCCTGGGACGGTCAGTAGGTTGGCATTTGAGGATCGTAGTGCTCGAGTTGGACAGTATCTTACGTATCTTTTCCTTAGGTATAGAGGGCCTAGGTCGTGGACAGCTCGGAAGGTAATTATCAGCACTTTGTACAGGACCCTTTTTGTTATAGGCAGCCAGTGTAATACATTAAGGGCTTTGGTTGCTGAGGATTTTCTTGGCCATTTTAAAACCAGCCTTGCTGCCGCATGCTGTACCATCTGGAGTTTATGGGTAACCACCTTATTGGTACCAGCATACAGGCTGTGGCAATAATCAATGCCTGATGTAACTAATGCAACCGTAACTGTTTTCCTCGCTTCAAAGGGCAGCAGGTCAAAGAACTTCCTGAGCCCCTTAATCACCCCAAAACAGGTGCCTGCCACTTTTGACGCCTGGTGTTTAAAGGATAAGTCGGCGTCAAAGTGTACCCCAAGGTTACGGGCCGAGGAGGTGGTGTGGGGCGGTATTTCTGCCTTCTCGGGCCACCATAGTCTGGGAATGAAATCGTTTTTTGGACCTATAGGCATGATCTCAGTTTTGCCTGTGTTGCATTTTAGATGGTTTCTCCGCATCCAATCAAACGTGGCCGTTAGGCAACATTTGAGTTTTTCCTCCCAGACCTGGTTATCTTTATCCATTTCCAGGATAAGTTGTGTATCGTAGGCATATGCTATTACATCTATGCCAAATGACGATATCAACTTTCTCAGGGGTGCGGTGTAGACATTAAATAGTCAAGTCAAGTCAAGTCAAATTATTTATATAGCGCGCTATATACCCAGAGGGTCTCAGGCGCTTGAAGAAGGGTGGGGAACTACTTGTCGAATATCCAAGTTTTAAGTTGCTTTCTGAATGCTAGGTGGTTCTGAGTGAGACGAAGGTGAGTGGGAAGTGAGTTCCAGGTCTTAGCTGCCAGGTAGGAGAAGGATCTACCCCCCATGGTGGTTTTGTTGATGCGAGGTATGATAGCAAGGGCTTGGTTGGAAGATCGCAGCTGGCGGGGGGCGTGTAGAAGGAGAGTCGTGTGTTGAGGCATTCGGGTCCAAGGTCGTAAAGTGCTTTGTGAGCGTGGGCCAGGAGGCGGAAAGTAATCCTCTTATTGACGGGGAGCCAGTGGAGGTTTTTCAGGTGATCAGAGATGTGTTATTTGCGCGGGATGTCTAGTATGAGCCTGGCTGAAGCGTTCTGGATGCGTTGGAGTTTTTTCTGGAGTTTAACGGTGGTACCTGCGTATAGGGTGTTTCCATAGTCCAGGCGGCTCGTGACCAGTGCGTGGGTGACCGTTTTTCTAGTTTCGGTGGGGATCCAGCTAAATGTTTTTTTGAGCATGTGAAGAATGTTGAAGCAGGATGATGAAACGGCGTTAACTTGTCTGGTCATCGAGAGTGAGGAGTCCAGGATGACGCCCAGGTTTCGTGCGTGGTCCGTCGGGATGGGTGCTTTTCCAAGGGCCTCAGGCCACCAAGAGTCATCCCAGGCGGAGGGGGAGGTGGCTAGGATGAGGACTTCTGTTTTGTCTGAGTTCAGTTTCAGACAGCTGTGCTTCATCCACTCGGCTACTTCTTTCATTCCTTCGTGTAAGTTGGTTTTGGAGGTGTTAGGGTCTTTGGTGAGTGAGAGGATCAGTTGAGTGTCGTCAGCGTAGGAGATGATGTTGAGATTGTGTTGGCGAGCGATATCCGAAAGGGGGCTCATGTAAACGTTGAAGAGGGTGGGGCTGAGTGACGATCCTTGAGGCACGCCGCAGATGACTTCAGAGGCCTCTGACTTGAATGGTGGGAGGCGGACTCTCTGGGTTCTTCCGGTGAGGAACGAGGTGATCCATTCCAATGCTTTTCCTTGGATTCCGACGTGTCTTAGGCGCTGTAGAAGGGTGCTATGACAGACTGTGTCGAAGGCAGCGGAGAGGTCGAGGAGGATGAGGGCGACTGTGTCTCCATTGTCCAGTAGGGTTCGAATGTCGTCTGTTGCTGCGATAAGTGCGGTCTCAGTGCTGTGTTTGGCTCGGAAGCCGGACTGTGAGGAGTCTTGTTTGGGATTTGTTGGTTTCGAGGAAGGTGGCGAGCTGGTTGTTGACAGCTTTCTCGATGACTTGGGCCGGGAATGGAAGAAGCGAGATGGGGCGGTAGTTTTTGAGTTCGGTGGGGTCAGCTGTGGGTTTTTTCAGAAGGGCGCTGAGTTCAGCGTGTTTCCAGCTTTCCGGGAAGGTGGCGGAGTTGAGGGAGCAGTTGATGACATCTCGGAGGTGTGGTGCTATGATGGAGTTTGCTTTGTTGAAGATGTGGTGAGGGCATGGGTCAGTTGGGGATCCTGAGTGGATGGAGTTCATCAGGCGGATGGTGTCCTCAGTGGAGATTGGGTTCCAGTCATTAAGGATGTTCAAGGGGGGTGAAGGTCCTGCAGCAGGTTGGGTGGGTTGGTCTCCGGGTCGGTTGTCGAAGCTGTTGTGGATGTCAGCGATTTTGTTGTGGAAGAAGGAAGCTAGGGAGTCGCAGAGGGCTTGGGAGGGGGTGATGTCGTTGGAGTTGGCTGATGGGTTGGTAAATTCTTTGACGATGTTGAATAATTCCTTGCTGTTGTGGGCGTTGTTATCTAGTCGGTCTTTGAATGCGGCTTTCTTGGCAGACCGGATTAGTTGGTGGTGTATGCGGGTGGCGTTTTTGAAGGCGTCCTTGGTGCTGGTGTTCGGGTCTTTTTTCCAGGCCTTCTCGAGGGAGCGACAGAGTTTCTTCGATTTCTTAAGATCATCGTTGAACCAGGAGGCGTTTTTGCTGACTAGTTTGATTTGACGTTTTTTCAACGGTGCTAGGATGTCGGCGCTGTTGGAAAGCCATTG
The DNA here is from genome assembly GCF_964263255.1 of Lissotriton vulgaris. Taxonomy (NCBI): domain Eukaryota; kingdom Metazoa; phylum Chordata; class Amphibia; order Caudata; family Salamandridae; genus Lissotriton; species Lissotriton vulgaris. The sequence goes on from NC_141689.1 coordinate 200,189,436, forward strand.
GGTGAGGTTAATGGCTGCTTGGTCGGGGTTTGAGGAGTGGGCAGGGGGTTTAGAAGAAGCGATGAGGAGATCTGGTCGATGGTGATTTTGTTCCAGTTTCTTCGCAGGGTGGGTTGAGGATGGTTGTGGATTGTGGTCTTATTGTAGATAAAGTGAACGCAGCTGTGGTCCGTCCAATGAAGAGCTGTGGTGTGACTGAATGAGACATGTTTGCTGGAGGTGAAGATGGGGTCGAGTGTGTGACCTGCAGTGTGGGTGGGGGTAGTGACAAGTTGTTTGAGTCCGAGGTTGGCGAGATTGTCCAGAAGGGTGGTGGCGCTGCTGTCATTGCTCTTTTCCAGGTGAAAATTGAGGTCTCCCAATAGAATGTAGTCCTCGGAGGGGAGGGCGTGTGGGGTGATAAATTCAGTGATGTCGTCACTGAATTGTGCACGGGGTCCTGGAGGCCGGTAGAGGAGGGTGCCCCTGAGTGTGGTCTTGGGGTCGGTGTGGATCTGGAAGTGGAGGTGTTCGGCGCTGGCAAGGTTGACGTCTGAGCTGGTTGAGATGCGGATGGAGTTCTTATGGACGATAGCGATGCCTCCTCCTGTTTGCTTGATGCGGTCCTTACGGATGATCTTGTATCCTTCCGGGATGGCAATGGTGATGTCTGGGGCTGAAGAGGCATTCATCCAAGTTTCTGTTAGGAAGGCGACGTCCGGTGAGATGGTGTCTAGTAAATTCCAGAGGTCGATGGCGTGTCTGTGGACCGAGCGGGTGTTGAGCAGGATGCATTTTAGGTGGTTGGTGTCAGGTTTCTGTTTGTGTTGGTGGAAGAGGAGTTGGTTTTGGTGCCGTCGAACTAGCAGGAGTAGCAAGAGAAGGGTCCATGGGTGTGTCCAGGAGCGGCTTGGACGCAGATGGGGGAACGGCCGGGGTTAAGGGCTAGGAGGGTGGTGGCATCGTAAGTGAGGCGAGTGGGCTGGGCATTGCGGGAACCAGGGGGGATGGCGCTGGGCGCGGTCCAGGCGTGGACGGGCGTAGACGGGCTTACCTTTGGCGCACCTTCGGCGCGGCCGCAGTGCGTGGACGCTGCGCGTAAATGCATCTGTCATATGTGGATAGTGGAAGGGGAGGGGCGAGGGAGGGTCAGCTGTGAAGGCGGGAGCGGGGCGGAGACTCGGGCAGGGCGAGACAACAACAACATCAACAGCAAAATGGCCGGCAGCGTGGGACGGACGGAGCAAGCAACCAAAGTAAAGCAAAGTGTGTAGAAATCACTCAAATTAAAGTCAGTCAAGGCAACACAAAGCGATGGCACAATAATATCAGCAGCCACTTAGCAGGAGAGGTGGTTCAGCGCTGTGAGGCACACTGAACAAACAAGTACAGAGAAAACGATCCTGCAATCAAAGTGGACCAAATTAATAACAGCGATCTTGGCAATCAATTTGGTCTTGCAGTGCGAGGTGATTTACACAAAATGCGGCGATGCATGCAGCAATGTGGTCCTTCAGAGCGGGATATTTAAAATACTCGCAGCGGTTTTACCAAAATAAAGCGCTTCTACAGTGCGAGATAGTTATATTAAATGCAGCGCTGTTCGCAATTAAGCGATAATGGCGGTGAGTGTAGGCAGCTGGGGAGAGCAACGATACCAGTCTGTTAGAGGAGGCAGGTCGGGGAGCAGCGTGGAGGAGCGGCCGTGTCTGTTGTAAGCAGGACGGATAATGTCGGACTCAAGCTGGAACCTTAAGGTACTCCCGTGGACAGTGATTTCTCACTGGAACGGAAATCCCCCAAGGTCACCACTTGTCTCCTGTCACTTAGAAAGTTCTTTATCCACTCCAGGGCTGTGCCTGTGATGCCAGATGTTATTAGCCGGTCTATTAAGATAACATGTGAGACTGTGTCGAAGGCCGCCGACAGATCTAATAATATCAGGACGGCCTTTTTACCTTGGTCTAGGGCTGAGCGGATAGTTTCAGTGGTGAACAGGAGAGCTGATTCCGTGGAATGTTGAGTCCCGAAACCTGCTTGGTTGGAGTGCCATGCTTCACTATCTTCCAGAAAGCGCGTAAGCTGTTTATTTGCTATCGACTCTGTGATTTTACACAGTGCCGGGAGTAGTGAAATGGGACGTAGATTTGATAGTATAGTGGGGTCAGTGAGCTGTTTTTTTTGCAAAGGTTTCACTGCTGCCAATTTCCACTCGGAGGGGACGTTAGCCGTGGACAATCAAGTTATAGTCAAAAATATCGTACTTTGGCAAAGAACAGATTATCTAAAGGAGGCATACAAACATCTTGATGATTTGAGGTGTTATAAAAGGATTATCATGTAATATGTAAGGAAGATAAAAAATGATTTTCATGACTAATTAAACAGGTGGAAATATGAAGGACTGCTAGCTAAGGAAGAGTATCAGTTACTGCATAACAATTATCCTGTAACACTGGAAGTTCATAAAGGCAATTTTCGGTACCTGGTAGCCCCGTCATTTCAGCCAGAAATGTTGTGTTTGAGAGAACTTCTCAATGTGTTGAGTATTTTCTACAGGTTTATGTTTCAAGTTTACAATCTTTAATCAAAGATACTGGTGATTTTCTCAAGAGAATTTATGACATACCTTGGCCTAAAGAATTTATACTGATGACATTAGACATAACCTCCCTATATACCAGTATTGAACATCAAGATGGACTTAGAGTGGGGAAACATTAATGCAGGAAAAGGCCCTTAAGATTGTACAGTCACAGTAAAAGGATTATGACTATGATCACCTTGTGTCTAAATAACAATTTCTTTCTCTTTGACAATTACATTTTCCAATAATTGAGGGGGTGGGCATGGGTGCTTGCTTCTCCCCCAGACTTGCATGTTTACACGTGGATTGGTGGGAGGAGCAGGTACTCGTGGTGGACCATCATGTAGATTGGGAGGAACATGTGGTGTTCTGGCTGCGCTATATAGATGATGTTTTTATTATTTGGAAAGGGACTGTGCCATGGGCTGAATGCGATGTGGATACAATTAATGTGAACTTAATGAATTTGGAAGTCACTGCTCATATCAACACATAAGCTTTTGAGTTTTTGGATGTACAGGTCTTCATCAATAACAACAAACTTGATTCCAAATTACATCGCAAATCAACTGCCAGCAAATCAACATTCCATGCCTCCAGTTTGAACCCCAGACATTTGAAAGACAGCATCCCCTTTGTCCGCCCGCCTCCCGCCGCCTTACTCCCTGCACCAACGCGGAGTCGGGCCACCGAGGAGAGTGTGGGTGGCCCAAAAGACTACAACCCCCAGCAGCCCTAGCGGCACCCAGAGTCAGAATTTCGCGCCAGGAGGCGATTAAAAAGAGCGTCATCCCGGTTGAGCGGGACGCCAGGCGAAGCCCGGGCAAAGGGCGGGCCCTCTAAGGCCCTCAGAGGCCGAAGTAGGCTGGGCTGGGCCCACTTATTTTTATTTTTATATTCGTTTCTTCAATGACATTGTTTGTTTCCTCGTTCTTGGCATAGACATTGACTCTTTTGTAGATAATTTCAGCTCCATATAGTTTTTCTTGCCCTAAATCTTACAGCGTTTTTTTATTTATTTATTAGTCTGTATTAAGTATTGCACTTGGTTTCTCTCTGTTACAAAAATAAACATGACAGCTAAAAAGCTTCGTTCAGGGAGACTCTTGGTGGGAAGGTCTTGTGCAAAGAATAAATCTAACCCACTTCGAAACAAGGATGTCCAAAACCTGCAACTAAAGGGCCAGTGCCAGTTATTCCATTTATGGGAAAAGCCTAAAGATAAGAATAGGCAATGGGGGCTGGCTCGGAGCAATTTACTGTAAACAAGGATATTGGTGTAGTCTGTTCCCCCGTGGGGACGCCTAGGCCGGCACTGGAGGGTCCAATTATTGAAAATAATTTAGCCGAGAACTCACAGGTTTGTGAGGGAATTAATCTTACACAATTTACTGCTTCCCTTAGCGCTAAGTTGCCCGCTCTCAGAGTCGAGTGTGTGCAGCAGCATAATATTTCTTCAAAGTCTGGGACCAACTTGATACATGAACTAGCAGGTGGTCCCACCCAAGGGAAGTAGGTAATGAGGACTCTCAACTGCTAGATATTGATTTGGAGCTTTGTGGGCGATACTTAGCAGATGGATCCTTGAAACTATTTGAGGCCACTAAGACCCCTTCGTCTCTATTCCTTCAGGCCTCCAACTCTATAGTAGTACCCCTTCCGTTAAATCCCAAGATATATCCTCGCAGTCCAACATCTCAAAGAACCCCGAGCTGAACATATCAGGTACTCATCCAATTTCCCCTCCCTGTCCAGATAGACCTGATAAACCCATCTCCGAGTCCTTGATCGCTTTAGAACATCTGCTGTCCTCTATACTATTGTTATTAGGTAAATTTGTGGGAAGCTCTGACTGTGTCCTGGAAACAGTTACCCAGATACTGAAGGTCCTATTAAATAAATCTCTGGAAAAGGTACCCTGTTTAGATCCTCATGTTGGTTTGCTAGGGCCCAAGGTCCGTAGTGATATCTCTCCAGGATCTAAGCCCTTTGACTCTTTTCACAATTCAGTCCAGAATGCCCCGGCTGCCACCTTTAGAAACGAGTTACTACCGGCCCCTAAATCTTCTGCATATAATTGTATTGTGGACTCTGATCTTGAAGTTGTAGAGGAAATTGGTGAAGCAGTTATTCTAAAATCTGAAAAAGAGCCATTCCCTATTTTTGTCCGAGAGACTAAGGAGAAGGGGGAAAAAGTAAAAATGGAAAAGCCTAAAAAGAGTAGAGGAAAAAAGAGGAAACCTATCCGCAGATATAGAAAAAAGAGGCAGAGACAAATAATTTTTGGTGATTTTCAAGACTCGCATATTAAGAGTGATGAAAATAATTCTCTGCCCGTTACTGCTGGGATTGATGATGGAAATCTGAGGCAGGGTTCAAATATGAAAACAGACGATGTTCCAGCTCCCCCCTTAGAGCACAATGACATCATCTCCAGTTGTACGAATCCCAATTTAGGAAGTCCTAATATTGGTTTGGGGAGGTCTATGAATCTCATTCCGATAGTGGAGATGATAAAACCTGCTCCTAGCATAGCATCTGCCCTCAATCCAACGGCTCCCTCTTTTTATGCCACGGTAGAAGGTGTAGTATGCTCTCAAAAATCCTCGGTAAACTTCACAGAGGAAAGTATAGACACGCTCACATTAGACTTCCTCCCTCTCTTTGATCCTGACTTAATACTGAATAGAACTTTGCTTCTTAAATGCTTCAAAGAGATGGAGAGTTTGAAGTTAATCCAATCTAATGACATCGATTTGGTCTCAATTCTGAGAGTTGAGGCAGGGTCGTGCATCAGGGTAAGGATCTATTCCAAACTTATTGTGAACCTTATTCTGAAGCAGGCTGAGAGCTTTCAGAGTTGTGGGATTGACGTAATACCACTTTTCTCCAACTGTAGAGACGGTTTCTCAGATAGGAGGTCTCTGGGCTCGAGACAACCTGGACCTCCTATTATTTTTGAGGACTTAAAGATCTGCATATCCAAAACTAAACGGCTAGTGACACATGTAACTCCTCCCTCTCTATCCATAAACAGTAATAAAGTAGAGGACAGTCAGCAATGGAATTGGTTGCCTGGTGCTCTTTCAAGTAAATCAACAGACAACTCTAAACTATTTTCACATCTTTAGCAGCAGCTTAAAAATTCTCTCATGGAACGCTGCTGGAATCAATAACAGTCCCGAAAAGTTGCAGTATCTCTATTCTCTGAATGCTAGTGTGATCTGCATTCAAGAGACGTGGTGTGTGGACAAAATGATGGTGGGGAGGGATTATTTTGTCCTGGAAGGAGGGGCTATCCCCTCTAAGAGAGGGCACGCAAAAGGGGGAATTGCGTGCCTGATCTCTAATCAGATAAAGTAGAATTATTCCCACCACTTAGATCCTAGCAACCTTTTCCAGGCAGTGACACTGTTTAGTCTTGACAATGTGAAAAAGAAGAACCCCCTGGTAATAATAAATGCTTATATCCCCCCCGATGATTGTTTTAATACAGTACTAAAACAAGTCTTTGTTTTTATTAAACAAATTAAGGATTCAGTTCCCACCCCCCATGTAATTTTATTGGGAGATCTTAATTGCAAAGTTTCGAACTCAAGCTTGGATCTATTTAGAAACAAGTTCAAAGAGGAATCCTTCCAGATTCCACATGCTCTTTTTCCAGTTAAAATCAGAACAAATAAGAGAGTGAAACTGCTCCTGGAAGAACTGTCCGAAACAGAGGGTATTATAGCAAATGGAAGATTTCCTTCCGATACACCGGCAAACTTTACGCACAATTCCAATCAAAGTGAGTTGATCTTGGAGTACGTAATCATTGAACATTGCTTCTTTTACCTCCTGAGAGATCTGGCGGTCTCTCAGACTATATTTAGTGACCATAAGGTGATCACTATAAGCCTCTCCATATACGCTCCCAATGCTGACCCTTGGTCCCTTAATGGTGACTCGGTCAACTTCAGTAATAAAACAGGAAGATGCTTTTGGAACTCAAAAGCCATGAAGGGCCTGGAGCACATCCTGGATACAACAGTAAAAGATCTTCATAACTGGCAAGGGGCCGAATTAATTCATTTTGAGGATTTTATGAAGGAGGTCACTTTAGCCGTAAGAAAATCCAATCAAACCACAAAAAAGACCATACTCCCCAGATCGGTTATCCTCCTAAATAAGGAAATAAATAAGCTGGTGAGGGAACAATATTTGTCCAGATCCCCCGAAAGATACCGCAAAATAGTCCTCTTAAAAAGAAGGAGACGTAGGGCCAGGATTTAAATAAAAAAAGAAAAGGAGGATTCTCTATGGATCAATTTGCGAGAGGCCGTAGTCAACGGTCACGCAAGATTATTCTGGTCTCTAATCGGGGAGGGCTGTGGAACAAGAGTCAGTCCCCGTCCAATCCCCATCTCTGAACAAATTTGGGTCACTTACATCGCTAATTTATATGCTAGTAATGGGCCGGTGGCCGAGTTTAGGGGATCCTGTGAAGATAGTAATTTTCCAATAGATTTCCCTTCTGAAAAAATTATTGAACTGGCCATAAAGGAACTGCGCCCTTCCGGCGCAATGGGGCCTGATGAGCTCCCGGTATCAGTCTTGAAACAGGAGTCAGTCGCCTGGAGCAAAATTCTTTTTCTCATATTTAGGTTTTGCTTCATGAGTAAAACTGTCCCCTTGTCCTGGAAAGGGAGCATATTGGTGCCATTTTTTAAGAAGGGCGATAGGAATGTACCCAAGAATTACCGCCAAATCGCCCTGCTCGATGCAATTGGTAAAGTCTTCTCTAAATGTCTCTAATACTTGATTAATGATTGGGTTGATAGGAGTCACATATTACCCTTAGAACAGACAGGCTTTCGTAAGGGACATGGCACCCTGGACAACCTTTCCGCTTTTCAGATAATCTCTGATAAATATGTAAGGGTTTGTGGGGGAAGAGTCTTTGCGGCGTTTATAGACTTCTCCACAGCGTTTAACAGTGTGGATCGGCCCTTGCTGTGGAGAAAGTTATCTGCCCTAGGCATGCTTCCTCTCCTGTTAGATTTGGTTCAGGCTCTCCACTCAGACACATGGTGCCAAGTCCTTCAAGGAGGGGAAAGGGGGTTGTCTCAAGTCATTCCTTCCATTAACGGACTAAAGCAGGGCTGTCTTTTGGCCCCTCTGCTTTTTTCCCTGTATATCTCAGATCTCCCTATGTCTTTATCTTCTTGTGATGGTATAGCTCTAATATTGGGGGGAACTCCAATTTCTTGTTTGCTATATGCGGACGATATCCTTATATTGGACTTAACGCCCAAAGGGTTAAACAATCGTCTGCACGCTCTGCACCATTTTGCAGAATCCCACTACTTGAAGATAAACGCAGCTAAAAGCAAAATCATGTGTATCTCAGGGAGGAAAAAATCTAAATATGAGAACTTTGGTTGGTCAGTAGGAGGTCATAAGCTGGAGGTGGTAAAGTCTTATGTCTTCCTGGGGAAAATAATATCCGATAACCTAAGTGACAAGGCCCACATTGATAATAATACCAGGAAGGCCCTGTCTCAGGGTAAAAGCTAGAGTGCATTATACTCTGCCACTGGGAGAAGATATTTCTCTTACTTGCTAGAGGTCTTTCGGGTGAAAATCCCATCATCCCTCTTGTACGGAATTGAAATAGTCGATCTAGGGCAATGGGGTTTTTACACGTTGCAGAAGGAAAAATCTTACGGTTTTTAGCCTCTACTAACACCGCCTGCACAGTGGCAGCCCTGAGACTTGAATTCGGCATCCGTAGTAGTTGGGTGCAGGGCTTGGCAGGGTTAGTGCGTTGGGTAGCCAGTCTAGCTAGAGGGGAAGTGGGGACTCTGAGACACTTGATGAAGAATGAATTGCTGGGCACCTTAAGGGAGTTCTCCTTATTGTAAAGAATTTTAGAAGGACTGTTGCCCTTCTCCACCTGGTCAGTCCTCCTTCCATCCATTGGGACTGGGAGTCCCTCAGGGCTCTGCGCTGAGCCCCACTTTGTTCAACTTATATGTGAAACCGCTGGCTGCAGTCGTTAGACAGTGTGGCTTAACCATGACATCGTATGCCGACGACACGCAGCTGGCGGTGACACTCAGTGGGGACCCTGAGGTGACTGCTCCCAGATTCCGTGCAGGACTCATAGCCGTGGCAAACTGGATGCGCATTAACTGCTTACAGTTAAATGCCAAAAAAACCGAGGTCCTGATTCTAGGGAAGCAGGCGGAACTCTGGGGAGATCAGTGGTGGCCTCCAGAATTGGGGGTGACTCCCATCCCAGCTGCCGAAGTTAAGAACTTGGGGGTTTGGCTGGATCCTACACTCTCCTTTACCAGCCACACAAAGAAGATTGCAGCTACCTGTTATGGTATTCTGCGAGGACTGAGACCAGTCCTCAAATTCTTCGACCCCCCTACTCGGCAACTGGTGGTCCAAGCCTCCATTCTTTCTCGGCTGGACAATGGGAGTGCACTGCTGCTTGGAGTGAATCAGGCGGAGGCTACTAGGCTGCAAAGGGTGCAGAATGCCGTGGCGCGGGCCATTATTGGCCTTCCGAGACGTTGTTCTGTCTCTGCAGTCTTGACCTCTCTTCACTGGCTGTCGGTCAGACAGAGAATTAAATTCAAGGCCCTCTGTCTAACATTTAAGATCTTGAAACTCTCCTCTCCTCCAGCCCTTGCGGGTCTTGTTTCCCCCTATGTTCCCACGCGGGCTCTCAGGTCGGAATCTCTTCATCTGGCGATTAAGACCAGGTTCAGACTGAGTAGGATGGGAGGTCGTTCCTTTCGAGTTCTGGCGGCAGGATTGTGGAACTCTCTTCCTGTCCATATTCGTGCCCTGAACAGCCTGACTCTCTTCAGACGCGCCATAAAAACTCATCTGTTCGTTACTGCTGACTGATCCCCTCTCTTTCCAGCATCGATTTGTTGTGTTGTGGCACTTGATCAGGCGCCAGGACGCCCCTTTGCTGGGGCAGCTGTGCGCCTAATAAAAGTTATTAACATAACATAACAATTGGAGGAGAGTACGCTTTTTACTATGTCTGCCGGCCAGTTAAAATCACTTTTGAAACAGGCCTCATGGGATCTCAGTTTTAGGTTGGACAGGGAGTCCATTCTTGCAAAGAAGGGAGTCACTCCTCTTACTGATACTTGCGTATTAAAACATATGCAACCCTATGTCGCCTGGAACTTATCCCACGGCATACAGCGGTTTTGGCTACTCCTGAGGCAGGATCTGCTGCCCTTAAATAATCTTATGGCAAGGTGGTATGGTTGTTCGGCAATTTGTAATTTTTGCAATTTTTTTACTCAAGATTGTATACATGTTCTCTTTATATGTCCTGCACTTCGACCATTTCGGCGTAAGTGGCTGAGACAAATATGCTTGAAATTAAGCATCCTTACTGCCAACTCCTTTCTACACGCTTTATATAATCCCCCCAATGAAATGTTCTGTTTTAGTATTTTTAACTTTTTAAAAAGTTTTTTAGATATTTATTAGATGATCTTTTAACTGTGTTGTGCTGATTACCTTGTATTTTGGTAAATTCTGTAAATGTCTTTTGCATTTGAACGAGTACTTTGTATTTTGGTAAATTCTGTAAATGTCTTTTGCATTTGAACGAGTACTTTGTATTGTGTCTCTTTTTATGTGGACCTCTTTGGAGTTCCAAAACATAATAAAATAAACTTGAAAACTTGAAGTCATCTAAGTACCTCATAAAATGGACTTTCATACTTAAACCCAAACACAATCTTTCCCATAGGAATGCTGAAATTGTGTGAAGCATGGCATGCCATATTCTGACAAAGAACAATCTAAAGAAGAAGAAAAATTCATATTTGCCTGCAAGCACACCATTGCGACTTTCCCTAAGGGCCTTATTACAAGTTCAGCAGTCTGACCACCTAAAACTGCGGGTGTGTCCTCCAGAAGACCTCAGTGTTACGAGTATTACGAGTGGACTACGGTGTGGCTGCAAAGGTTTTGTGTCAGTGGTGAATTGTTTCCCATACATATCGATGTCTCTGTGAGCATTTGGACTGCTTATGTGTTGAATGCACACATATGCATGATACATGTGGAAAAATACCACCTACCTATTGCTGGAATCTGACCCATATGTGAGAAGTCCAGGTAATGTGTCTATGGTACAAAAAGCACTTAGATGTGTATCACGTCAGACAGGGTCCTATCCCTCGGGGTGAGGATGCTGTTTTGAAGTGGGTACCTGTAGAAAGGGATACACTTTGAACTTTAATGGAAAGAACAGGAAAGTGGTCAGCAGGCACCCCAAATCCTTCATTTCCACCAACCTAAAGACGTGGTTGGTTAATCGGAAAGCCAATTCATAATGCAGACAGTGTGAGACTCTTGAGATTCTTCTGTACCACCATTTGGAAACTGAATTTCCACAACCACTGCTAAGCAGTCTGCAGATGGCTGGCGGTATCAGTAGGGCGACTGTCGTCTTTTCAAAGGCACTCCAACAATTTTGTAATATGGCGGTCAGACTGCTACCCCAGCCATTATGGTTCATGGACGGCTGAACTTGTTATCAATCCCTAAATATGGCATGGACTTTATTTGAGTGAATAACCCTGATGTGTCACAATATGGTAATTTATTCATTTTTAGGTCTGCCTAACAGCGTGCAGATGAAGTACTGTATGCAGTAAAGAGCTTGGAGCCCCGCCTTCACTTTCCATTTGCAGGCTTGATTGCCAGTCCTTGTAACTGTCTCGTACTTGGCTTCCATACATATGACATCACTTCCTTGTACTGTTTTGGAGCATTGACAAAGTACTAATTAATTTGGTTTCATTTGTGTCTTTCCGCTATTGGCGCTGTGCTTATGAGATTTTTTTGTGTAACACATTTTTCATGTCGGCACTGGTATGGCCTTTTTATTGTATCCATATTTTTGTCCATTATGTGCAGCGTAAACATGCGTTTTTTGGTTCGTGACATCTTTTTTTTATCCTATTGGCATGTTGTTGGTATCAGCATTGCGCAAACGTCAATAAGAAAATAAGTATATTTGTATTATAGATATGCTTGCATGTTAAACAAATTGCCTTCTAGTCCAAAAAGATTAATTGCACTTGCCTAACCTAAGGCCTGATTACGAGATTAGCAGTCCGGTGGCTGTGGTCACCTCAGAATTACTGAAGCAGACTATACAGTCTGTCTGCCAAATTAAAAGGTTGTTGGATTGCTGTTCGACTGCTGACACCGTCAGCCATTCAGAGACCGCTGCAGTGTTGTTTGGGGAAAAACAGCGGCTGATTCAACCTTGTCCGACATACAAGTTGGCTTTCCGATGAGCCGACTATGGCATTGGGACCGCCTGCTTCGAGTCGTCAGAATCAAAAGATTTGGGGTGCATATTCACCCATTTCCTTTTCTTCCGGACAGACTCTGACAAGGATTCCCCCCTCCAGGGCCAGCCTTCACAGCAGCATCCTGACCCCCGAAGAAAATTACCCTTTTGCTGGTGAAAACCAGGTAAGTCAGTTTTGTACCATCTACTCATTGACTAGACTGGACACATTTGTTCCAGACTCCAGCAAATGGGTGGTAGGTATTTTTTTATTTGTGTCATGCATATTTGTACAATCGATACTTGTGCAGTCAAAATGTACACACAACCATTGACAAATATGAAAAAACATTCATTACCATCAGAAAGCTTGCTTCCAGCCCATTGGAAACATCGTAATACAACGTGCCGGGGACCACTGCCGTAGCAGTATTCATCGGCTCGCCGACGCGGCAGTACTGCGGTCAGGCCCTTGATCTCATTAATGGGCTGCAAATAATGTATTTAACTTTTTTTTAATCCGATCGGCAGGTATGCTGTGCATGCTCTGTCCTTGCGAGTCTATTGTCATCCATGCACCAGAGGTCATTAACTTTTTCCGGTTTCCCTTTTTACCCCTCGTTATACGACAGGCATGAATCAAAATCTCATAAAATGCAATTAAATCAAGATTTCAACAACATCTCAAACTTTTTGGTGTGACCCATGACCCTGTTCTGGGCCAGTCGCTCCACGCACTGCGCACACTCCCCGTGAGTGAGCCTAGGCTGCCCCCGCTCCTGCCGAGTTTCGCCGCTGCCCTGCAGCTGAGTTCCTGGTCTTTAGCTTTTTGTATTATGCCTCTGTATTTTGCTGCATTTTTATTGTCTGTATTCTGCCTCTGTATTTTGTTCCACTGTGTCCTGCCCCTGCCATGTTTCCCGCCCTCTCCCCGCCGCTGCTCCCCTGCGGCCCGCCCCTTTTGCTTTCTGTCTCCCTTCCCATTCGCCACCACGCTCCCGCCTCCCAGCTGCTCCTCCCTCCCACTTTGACATTTATGGCGGAGAGCACGCGTACGCGCAGCGAGCACGCCCAGCAGGCGCGCCAAAGGCAAGCCCGTCTGCGCCCATCTGCACCTGGAACGCGCCCAGCGCCAGGACCCCTGGCCCTCGTCGACACCAGACCACATGATGAATCTATGACGCCGCCACCCTCTACGCACTCAACACCCACCGAACCCCTGCCTGCTACCGAGCCACCCCGAAACGCACCCACGGACCTTTATTATTATTATTATGTTTCTTATATAGCGCCAGAATCAACCCCCGAAGGGGTATCTCCGCGCTTGCCTTGGGAACCCGTCCTGGTTTTTCCCTGTGAGATAGCCCCTACAGGGCATCCCCAAGATGAAAGCCAGGCATCCCGCCGCGGGGGCCGTTGTGGAGATTAAGCAAGCTTAATGCCCAGAGTTGCGGAGTGTGAACCCATGATTAGGTCAGGCACCGAAGCGAGAATTATCGAGTCCATGGACATTTGAGCTCAAGACCCCGCCGCGTCAGGAATTGAACCCTGGTCCCGGGTCTGACCTCTGCTTCAGGGTCTGCCTGCTCTAACCAGTGAGCCACACTTCTCCACTTTTTTCACCTGCCAAGCCTGCAAATTCACCTGCCTCCAGACCTGTACCTCACCCACCAAGCCGAGCACCATCAGCAACCACCACAAGTGAATCCTGCTCAACACCCGCTCCGTCCACAGACACGCCGTCGAACTCTGGAACCTGCTCAACACAGCATCACCAGACGTCGCCTTCCTCACAGAAACCTGGATGAATGCCTCCTCAGCGCCCGACATTGCCATCGCCATCCAGGACGGATACAAGATCACCCGGAGGGATCGCGTCAACCAGACTGAAGGAGGCATCGCCATCGTACACAAGAACACCATCCGCATCTCGACCAGCGCCAACGACACCTTCATCGCCGCCGAACACCTCCACTTCCAGATAAAGACCGACCCCAAGACCACCCTCAAAGGCACCCTCATCTACAGACCCCCGGGACCACGTACCCAATTCAGCGAAGACATCACAGACTTCATCAGCCCGCACATCCTCCCCTCCGCCGACTACATCCTCCTAGGGGACCTCAACTTCCACCTGGAGAACAACATGGACAGCAACACCACCACCCTGCTGGACAACCTCGTCAACCTCGGACTCAAGCAACTGGTGAACACCCCCACCCACTACGCCGGCCACACGCTTGACCCAGTCTTCTCCTCCAGCAAGTACATCGCCTTCAGCCACTCCACCGGACTCCATTGGACGGATCACAGCTGCGTACACTTCAGCTTCAGATGAACCACGTCCCACCACCACCCGCAACAGGTTCCTCGCAGGAGCAGGAACAAGATCACCGCTGACCAGCTCATCACCTCCCTCAGCCTGAACCCTCCCGCCAGCACACCGGACCCCAACGAAGCAGCCAGCAACCTCACACAGTGGATCACCAACTGCGCAGACGAATTCGCACCACTGAAGACCCCTCACAGCAGACACGGCAGCAAGAAAGCCTCTTGGTTTACCGATGAGCTTCAGAACTCCAAGAGGAAGTGCCGCACCCTCGAGAAAGACTGGCGCAACAACCAGACCACAGACAACATGACTGCCCTCAAGCACGCCACCTGCAAACACCAGCAGCTGATCCGCACCACCAAGAAGACAGCATTCAAAGAACGACTGGACAACAACGCCCACAACAGCAAGGAACTCTTCAGCATCGTCAAAGAGCTCTCCAACCCCAGCGCCGGAAACAACGACATCACTCCCTCGCAAGACCTCTGCGACTCACTCGCCTCGTTTTTCCACCGCAAGATCGCCGAAATACACAACAGCTTTGGTGCACCAACCACGCACCCAACCACCGAACCAACGCCCCCCACCACCGCTCTCTGCGCCTGGACCCCGGTCAACACAGAAGACACCACCCGCACGATGAACACCATCCGCTCCGGATCCCCAACCGACCCCTGCCCCATACCACGTCTTCAACAAAGCCAACTCCATCATCGCACCCCAACTTCGGGACATCATCAACGCCTCCTTCAACACCGCCACCTTACCGGAAAGCTGGAAGCACGCCGAGCTCAGCGCCCTCCTGAAGAAACCAACAGCGGACCCCACCGACCTCAAGAACTTCCACCCCATCTCGCTCCTCCCTTTTCCTGCCAAATTCATTGAGAAGACCGCCAACAGACAGCTGGCCGCCTTCCTCGAGACGAACGGATCCCTCGACCACTCGCAGTCCGGTTTCCGAGCCAATCACAGCACCGAGACCGCCCTCATCGCAGCCACTGACGACATCAGATCTCTGCTCGACAACGGGGAGACAGCAGCCCTCATCCTCCTGGATCTCTCTGCAGTGTTCGACACTGTCTGCCACCGCACCCTAGTGCAGTGCCTCAGCAACATCGGAATCCAGGAGAAGGCACTGGAGTGGATCATCTCGTTTCTCGTCGGAAGAACCCAGAGAGTCCGCCTCCCCCTGTTTAGATCCGAGGCCACGAAGTCATCTGCGGTGTAACACAGGGATCATCGCTCAGTCCCACCCTCTTCAACATCTACATGAGCCCCCTCGCAGCCATCGCACGCCAACACAACCTCAACATCATCTCCTATGCCGACGACACACAGCTGATCCTCTCCCTCACCAACGAACCCGCCTCCGCCAGAACCAGCCTACACGAAGAGATGAAAGACGTCGCTGAGTGGATGAAGAACAGCCACCTGAAACTGAATTCAGACAAGACGGAAGTCCTCATACTGGGGTCATCACCCTCCGCCTGGGACGACTCCTGGTGGCCCCACGCCCTGGGCACTACTCCCATAAGCCAACGGACCATGCACACAACCTGGGCTTCATCCTGGATTCCTCCCTCACGTTTACCAGACAAGTCAACGCCGTCTCATCATTGTGCTTCAACACCCTGCGCATGCTCTGAAAGATCTTCCATTGGATCCCCACCGAAACCAGGAAGACGGTCACCCAGGCACTCGTCACCAGCTGTCTGGACTACGGAAACACCCTCTACGCCGGAACCACAGCCAAACTTCAGAAAAGACTCCAACGCATCCAGAACGCCTCCGTACGACTCATCCTGGACATCACCCGACACAGCCACATATCTGGCCACCTGAGAGACCTGCACTGGCTCCCCGTCAGCAAGAGGATCACGTTCAGACTCCTCACCCATGCACACAAGGCCCTCCACGACCTGGGCCCCAAGTACCTCAACAACCGCCTGATCTTCTACACGCCTACCCGCCAGCTACGATCGACCAGCCTCGCCATCGCTGCCGTTCCACGCATCCACAGAGCCACCGCCGGAGGAAGATCCTTCTCCTACATGGCAGCCAAGACATGGAACTCCCTTCCCATCCACCTTCGGCTAACCAGGCCCATCTCTCCTTCAGGAAGCAACTCAAGACCCGGCTTTTCGAGCAGTAACGGACCCCTCTCCCCAGCGCCTTGAGACCCTTCCGGGTGAGTAGCACGCTATACAAATGTCATGATTGATTGATTGATTGATTGATTGAAACTTAGGAACTACATTTAATGTCTAGCAGAATTTACAAAAAACAACTCGAAAGCAATCAAATCCCAATAACAGGATGGCAAGAAACCTTAACTTGACAGCCTTCTTGCTCCTAAGAACATATCAGAAACACACTTGTCCTCACATCAGTGAGACTCACAAAGGAGTAGCAAATCAGCATCCCCATTCAAGGCCTAATCCGAGAGAGCTCCTAGAATTATATTTGCATACTGTCTACACAGACTGGCTTTTTTTTGTATTGTAGCACTTGTAGTCCTGGAATTGTAATGTAATACCTAGAAATACAAGTACCAACATGCAAAGCAAAGTGCTGGGCGGGATGTGTGGCTTATGTCTGGAACTGGTCTACTCAAGACTTCTGAATGACTATCAGTGCCCTGTGCAGCAGGTACTCAATGGGAAAGCTTTGGGATTACATGCTCTCATTGTATCGGTGTTTCAACGGTTTGATGAAGAACATTTGTTACCACAATACTTTCATCATCCTGGCCAATGGCCATATCACTGTTTGTAAGCCGCATAGCTCAGGGTCGACAGGACCCTAATGCACATTTATACAAAGACACAAAGATGTGTGTATGTTCATTCTCAAACCTATTTACTGTGGTAATTTTGGACTTAGCCGCATCATGACAATGTGGATTTCTACAGGGCACTATATTATATAAGAATTTCTCAGCAGCACTGATATCCAGGGATGGGTTATCAGGGTAGCCACTCAACCTGATAGCACTGGAAACAGACTTGCTATTTCCCACTGACCTTCTTTTGTACTTTTATGTAGCGTAACTCGGTCCAAGGTCATTGGAGCGCTTTAGGTGACCACTAGTTACATTGCACAAGGTGATATATATTCTTTTTATTCGGAACGGAGAGATTAATTGATGTACCCAGCCCAGAATGTTGAGCAAGGGCCGGAACTTAAAACATGTTCCCGAGTTCCAAAGCGGCAGCTTTGGCTGTAATATCATTTCCTTTGCCTACCAGCCCATATCCCCTTTCATCATCTGCTTCTCCCCACTATGTGCCTTGCTTTAAAGTCGCCCACACCCCACTTTTAGCACACCTCCTCCCTAGGGCACTGGAGCGCTTCACGGAGTGCATTTCATGATCACCAGTTCCATTACACAAGGTTGTATTCTTATATTAGACATGGGAGGTTAACTGAAGTGCATAGGATCACAGGATGATTGTTATGCAGATGGTGGGACTCAAACCTGGCTATTTCACATGAATTCCTGGATGGCAGTGGTGTGGTTGGTGTTAGGTGGCTCTCTTGCTGAATTTTAATGTAAATGTTCTTCTTAGAACCGCATCCCACATCATCTTTGGGACATGCTCCTATTGCGTTTTAGAAAAGCGTTACACAACCCAACTTGACTGTCAACAATAAGCCGCCATTCACAGCTGAGTGTTTGCTCATTATTAATGCATTATATCACTCCTGATTTAATAGTGTCTGTACACTGGGACTGTGAGGCTGATTACTTTTGTAACCCCCAACTCCAGTGCCTGGAATCCAGTGCATGTATATTGATTACACAAATATATAATGCTATTCTAAGATAGCTGTAGTGTTGAGGATGCTGGTAATCAAGAAGAGAACCATCTAGCACAACCTTTGTGATATGCAAATCTATAAAACAATTAGTGGCCTGATTTAGATCTTGGCGGACAGGTTACTCCATCACAACGATGATGAATATCCTGTCTGCCAAAGTATGAATCCCATTATATCCTATAGGATTCATATTTCAGGGGACAGGATATCCGTCACCGTTGTGACAGAATAACCCGTCCGATGAGATCTAAATCATCCCTCAGTGCCCTATTGCGAATTTATCTAATTTTGAATATACGTAGCACCCATATATATTTATTGTGTGTTTGCACACTGCTAAAGTAGATCTTTAGGGGTGTATTTATGACTTTTGAGGCGCAGAGCATCTTAGCAAGTCATCTTGCTGCGCTGTCCTGCGTTACAGGGATCCACTGTATTTATCCAATACTCGGCATTCCTGTCCTTTTCCCTTGTGCTGGCACCTGTTTCGCAGCCTAGCAAAAACACAGGCACACCTGCACCATGGTTCAAGGGTGACTGTGTTGTAGGCAAGATTGCTTTTGTGCAGGAACAGAGCATTCCTGCACCGAAACAATACTGAGAGGCTTTTTCTCTTTGTATGTGCGCTGCATAATGCAGCACACAAAGAAAGAGATAAAAACAATGAGAAATACATTTTTCCTCATTATGCTTCTCCTGGGAAGGAGTATCTTTTTGGTGCTTTCCCAGGTATACCTGTTCTTGTAAATCTGGGAATGCATCAAAGTTCATATTTGTTGCGTGGGAACACCCATGTCACTCCCATAGAAACGCCTCCCTGGTGTAGAGATGTGCCCTGCGTTGCATTACGCAACCTTGATGAAGCAACGCAGGGCCATGCAAGGTGGACTTGCTTGCCTTCATAAATCTCATTTTACATTTGCGTTGCTTTTTCACCACATTGCGTGGTGCAGGAGTGACACAAAGGGGGTCATAAATATGCCCCTGTGTTTGAAGATTGGATTGTGTGTTCAATTGAACATGATCAGAGGTTTTCTTAAAGAAGTGTTGGCAAAGCAAATAGGTCTCGCCTATGCAAGATCTATTGGCTTTGACAATGTTTTTAAAGCCATGTTTTGCAGCACCACGGCTGCTGTGCAGGTTGGTGAAGGTAAATAAAAAAAGAAGTGCTGTAACACACCAAACACTGGCAGCTCCATATAGTTTTTTCCCAATTCATTCTGCACAACATTGCTGAAAACCATTGACAAAGCCAATAGATCTTGCATAGGCAAGACCTCTTGGCTTTGCCAATTCCTATTTTGTTTGCCTTCCATGATAAACAACAACAGCATTCATCAAAAAAGATGTCATTTTACTGTTGTTTTGAAGTAGGCCAAACTGTGACGGGCTCCCAATCGAAATTAGAGAACCAACCCATTAGTACATAGGTCAGTTTAATAAATTATTTACTGGGCACAAAAAGTGACTAGATTTTTTACAACAGATCCTTGTACATCTGAACCTTTAGTAGTTTTCTGACTACTAATAATCTGGTTTCTGTCTCTGGATGCTTCCAACTGTTCAGTTTAAGGAATTTGATACAGAGCAGAGTTGCGTCCAAATGGAAGCGGTGCAATTATTCCCAAAAGACTTCTATTGTGGCAGGAGCCTCTGAGTCATGGGTGATACCCTGAGAAAAGGAAAGCGTGTGAGACCTGACAGAGAGCAGATAACAGAATTCAGGATGAAATGCGGTGAGACGGGGTACTAAGTAATGCACATATTATACATAATACTTACTTTGTTGACCTCTTTTTAGTTCATGGGCTTTAACAAGCTCGATTGCATGTGCTTATGAGATTTTTTTTGTGTGACACAAATTTTCTGATATCGGCACTTGTATGGCCTTTTTAATGTATCCATATTTTTGTCCATTACTTGCAGCGTAAACATGTGTTTTTTTGGTTCGTGACAGCTTTTTTTTATCCTATTGGTATGTTGTTGGTATCAGCATTGCTCAAAAGTCACTAAGAAAATTGGTACATTTGTATTATAGATATGCAGGCATGTTCACCAAATTGCCTTCCAGTCCAAAAAGATTAATTTCACTTGCCTAAACTAAGGACTGATTACGAGATTAGCAGTCCGGTGGCTGCAGTCACCTCCGAATTACTGCAGCAGATTATATGGTCTGTCTGCCAAATTAAGAGGTTGTTGGATGGGGCGTGGCTACGATGCCTGCTGAGATGGCGACTTGTCGAGGGTCCTCCGCCGCACCTGGATGACTTTCCCTGCCTTTCTACGCTAACTGGTGTCTTTCACGGTGCTGGACGCTGGAATCCCGCAGCGGAATGTGAGGAGTCTCTAGTGAGGCTTTTTTCCGCCGTCACACGACCTTCTCCGCTTTCCTGCCAGCCGCGGACCGTCTCCCTCACAGCGGAGGTGCCCGCCGCCATCTTCATCTTCACTCTTGGTGTGCTGCTGGCTACTTCCTTGGAATACTTGTGACCTTGTTGTCACTTTTCTTATCAGCAGTCTTCAAATTATGCCATACTTAAGGTAATCTCTGTTTCCTGCATTAACAGCTGCAGTCTGCTTTCTCTTCAGTCACGGATGGTTCCCGCCATTTTTCACCGTGGTAGGCTGCCGCCTGCCTTGTACTTACGATAATTGTCAGAACTGTCCTACTTGAAGCACTTGTTACCGCATTTATGCTGTGATGTCTCTCCGCTTTGCGTTTTTTTTTTCAATGTGATATGATTTGCCGAGTCAAAGTGGAACTGAAGGATGCCCGCCCTGATGCAGATAGAGCTATAGCAGGAGATTTTAATCTCAATCTGTTTCATATTCAGGAAAGTAAAGTGGACCTGTTCTTAGACTCCGTGCTCCATTGCGTTCTCTAGGTGCCCGTTATGGTCTGTTCCATACTTGCATCTTCAAGGTTACTCATCAAAACCAGACATGGACAGTTTGTTCCTTCTTGTTACAGGTTCTGTTGTTTATCCCTTTCTTATGCTTAGCATGTTCCCTCTGTTTAATATGCCTCTTAT
Source organism: Lissotriton vulgaris (assembly GCF_964263255.1). Taxonomy (NCBI): domain Eukaryota; kingdom Metazoa; phylum Chordata; class Amphibia; order Caudata; family Salamandridae; genus Lissotriton; species Lissotriton vulgaris. The sequence continues at coordinate 200,210,519 of NC_141689.1, forward strand.
TCCTTTCTTTACCCACTTACAGGTTCCTGATGTACTCCTCCCCTATTCAGAATAGTTACTTCTTCCCTCCAAGTTCCTAGTCCTGGTTTGGTTGAGTTCCCTTCGTTCTAGCGGTTCATCTTGTCCGGTGTCACCCCGGTCCCCCTTGCTGTTTGTTTTGTTCCCCTCAGGTATGTTCTCTTCAGTCGTCCTTTTGGATTTGTACTGTCTCTTCTACTCTTTATTTCTCCTCCTTTTCTTCTCCTTCCACTTTTCCTTTCTTTTCATTCCTTCTTTCCTCTCTCTGAGTTCTGGCCTCCTCTCGGTGACCTTTGGTTTCTTCTTTCTCTTCCCTTTTTCTCTTTTTCTCTTGAACTTTCCTTTTCCTGGCTTCTTCCTTATCATCATTTTCTTTTTCTTCTTACTTTTCCGAGTTGGTTATTGTTCTCTCTCTTTATCTTTGGGTTTATTGTTTACATGCAAGTAGTTTTTCACATGTTTTTATTTTTTTGAATGTTCTCATAATGTTTGCATTGTTCCTGTTTCTGTGTGGTACTTAACATGTTTCCCTTGTTTGACAATTTAGAGTAATTTCTTGGAATGTAAAGGGTTTTGTTAATCCCATCAAAAGACACAGGGTTCTTTCCCACTTATCTTCCCACACCCCTGATATTGTTCTTTTACAAGAAACTCATCTTAATGATGTTGAATCTCTCAAGTTTAAAAGGAGTTGGGTGGGTCATGTTTTATTTTCACCATCTGACAATAAGAAGAATGGAGTTGCCATTTTAATTCATAAGAAACTCAAATGTAACGGTTTACTAGAAGAAAAAGATTCGGAAGGTCGTTGGATCTTAGCTAACCTACTGCTGAATTCTATTCCTTTACCTGTCTTCAGTGTTTATGGTCCTACACAAACTGATTGTTTGTTTTGGCCGGTTATCACCAGCAAATGTATACAACACAAAGAGGATTTTCTGCTGTTAGGTGGTGACTGTAACAAAACTGTTGTTCCATTTCTAGACCGTAAGTCCTCTGTTCGCTTTATTCCCCAGAAACCCCATAAACAATTTCTGGACACTATTTCTCAAACTAACCTTTCTGACTCATGGCGACTCACTCACCCAGACACTTTTGATTATTCCTTTTTCTCTCACCCTCATGCTTCTTCCTCTAGATTAGATTATATTTTTCTCTCTCAATCTCTCACTCAGAATCTCTTATCTTCTTCTATTGAGCCTATTGTCATCTCAGATCACGCTCCCATTATCACTGATATTGACTTACTCCCCCCTCATTCCAAGTCCTCCAGGTGGCACTTTAACTCTTCCCTTCTTACTGACCCTAATTTCTCTTCTTCTTTTCGTACTTTTATTGATGATTTCTTTCTTACCAATTCTTCCCATGATATTCCTCTACATACTCTTTGGGACTCTTTCAAGGCCACAGCAAGAGGTTTCATTATAGACTTTGTCTCTTGGAAAAATAAGCAATTTCTTCAGAAGCAGAAATCCTCTCTCGCTTATATAAAAAGATTAGAACACCAATTCTATACCTCTTATGCCAAATATATGTCTCCAGACCTTCTTCGCGCCAACATTTCCTTTAATAAACCTTCTGCAGATAATGTTTCGTCCTTCCTTCTTCAAAGTGCTGCGCGTTACTACGGAGGTCGTAACAAGTCTGGGAAGCTTTTGGCTATCTTAAATCCTGTAAGGAGCGCACTTGTATTAAGTCTATTCTCTCACCTGATAATACTCCCCTTCATACAACTGATAAGATTCTTGAACAGTTCCTAAGCTTCTACCAACAACTCAATACTCTGGAATCTCCTCCTTCTCCCTCTATGCTCTCTTCTTACTTTGGAAATCTCCCTAAACCATCTACGTCTCATCTTACTTTTGCTTCCCTTGATCTTGATCTTACTCTTCACGAACTTTCTGTTGCTCTCTCTTCCCTTACTAAAGGTAAAACTCCTGGCCCTGATGGTTTTCCAGTGGAATTTTATTTACACTTTTCGGATCTCCTTTGGCCCAAGCTTTTATTGCTCTTTCAGTCTTTTGCTTCGTCTGGTTCCGCTGCGGGAACTTTTCAAGATGCTACCATCTGTCTAATTCCGAAAGATGGCTGGGACCCGAGATATTGTAAAAATTATTGCCCCATCTCATTAGTAAATGTTGATAATAAACTTTTTGCCAAATTACTTGCGTTACGATTAGATTCCTTTATGCCCCATCTTATTGGTAAGGAGCAATTTGGTTTTATTAAGGGTAGACTTACCTCTGACAATTCTCGCCTTTTTCTTAATGTCCTAAATAAAGCCCCCTCTTTGTCATCCCCTTTGGCTGCCATCTCAGTTGATGCTGAGAAAGCTTTTGATAGGGTGGATTGATCCTTCTTGTTTGCCTCTCTTCAATGGCATGGTTTTGGTCCTAAGTTTATATCTCTTGTTTCTTTATTGTATTCCTCCCCCAAGGCTTCTATTCTTGTTAATGGTCATCTCTCCTCTTCTTTCACTCTTCTTAGAGGCGTTCGTAAAGGTTGTCCTTTGCCTCCCCTTCTTTTTGTTTTGTCTCTTGACCCCCTTTTATCCTCCATTCGCCAGTATTCTTCTATATCTGGTTTTCCCTATGGAGATCACCAGTTAAAGCTTTCTGCATATGCTGATAATATCCTCTTGTTTATTTCAGAGCCAGAAACCTCTATTCCCTCCATATTGGCCGAATTTGATGCATTTTCACTTATTTCTGGTTATAAAATTAATTCAGATAAGACAGAAATTCTCCCTTTAACAACGTTCCGTCTTTCCCACCTCGTTTCATCTATGGCTTTGCTTGGAATAGTTCCAAAATTAAATACCTTGGGGTGTGGTTCTCTAATTCAATCACTTCCTCTGTCAAATTGAATATGTCCGCTGTCCTTTCTCGTATTGATCATCTATTCTCTTCCTGGAATCCGCTCTTTCTTTCGTGGTGGTTTAGACTTGATTCTGTTAGGATGATGGTTGCACCTATCCTTATCTATATGCTCTCCATGTTACCTGTTCACATCCCTGCTCCATACTACAAATGTATTGATCCCTCCATCTCCAAATTTCTTTGGAAAGGTAAGAAATCTAGAATTTCTCTCTCCTCTCTTCATAGATCCAAATCCAATGGTGGCGTTTATTTTCCAGATTTTCGCTTATATCATAAATCTTTCTCTCTTCGTCAAGCATCGCGCTGGCTCTCACGCGAAGTTTCTCCTTTCTCCTTTCTTTGGCTATCTATTTACCCTACCTTTTTATCCCCCTTTTCCTTTGATGAATTAATCCGTTTTTCTTCAAAATCCCCCTATTACTCTTTTCCGTTATTTAAGTATACCTCTTCGCTTCTTTGACCTTTATTTGTTCTTCCAACTAATTCTCGTGACTTCTTTTTACAGCAACCCATTTGGTATAATTTGCTTCTTCTTCACAATAATAGACCTATTTGTTGGGCTTCTTGGAGACAACAGGGTATGATATGGATCCATCAGATCTTTGACAGTACTGCCCCTTGCTCATTTCCTCTTTTTCAACTTCGTTTTTCTTGCCCCCGCTCCTTTGTGCATAAATATACCCTTCTTATGGGAATTATTCTCGACCGTTATTATTCTATACCTTCTGCACTCTCTCTTATTACCCCTTCCTCTCTTAACCTTACTTTCTACACTTCCTAAGGTGTCTCTTATCTATAAATTTCTCTCTTCTCCTAATCCGGATCGTCCTAAATCTAAACTTGAACATTCCTGGGAGGTGGATCTGGGGTGTGTTTGGCCCGTTTTCCTTTGGGGTAAACTCTATCTCAAATCCTTGAAAGTTTCTCGCTCTGCTTCCCTCACTCAATCTCTTTTCTTTTTGTATCACAGACTCTATCTCTCTCCTTTGTCCCTTTCTCGCTTTTCTTCTTCCTCTTCTGATTCCGCCTGTTGGACTTGTAAATTGCCTAATGCTGACCTTTTACATATGTTCTTTTACTGTCCTGTAGTTTCTACTCTATGGAAACAGGTTTGGCATTGCATCTCTCAGATTTTCTCGCTTTCTATTCCACATTCACCTCCTCTTCTTTTTCTAGGTAGTCTCTCGGACACCATTTATTTACCTCCATACTCTTGTGGTAACGAGTGGCCTTTAAATCCCTCTGTCTCGTCTTCATAGCCCTGCATGGATCTGGGCCCAGCTCTCTGCAAGCCATGTTCGACTGGTACACCCCAACCAGAGCACTTCGTTCTACAACGGCATGTCTTGTAAAAGTGGCAAGATTTGAAAAGTTAGGCCTGGAGGCAGATCTTTTGGAGTTGCGGCCGCTAAACTCTGGAACAGTATGCCCCTGGATATCCGTCAAACGAAGGAACTCCTTCCTTTTAGGAAACGTGTCAACACTTGGCTGTTCCCAAAGTGTTAACTTGATGGTCACTGTACTGCTTACTCTCCCCCGTGCTTCCCCGCCCATCTGGAGATATCCCAGCACCAGGATGCCTGTAAGGTGACAGCTGCGCTTTACAAATGTTGTAAATAAATAAATAAATACATTTGTGACCTTATGCTTGCACTTGTCTTTCAACATATCTCTTCTAACTGGAAATCCCTTACAAATGTCTCAATGCAACACTGGTGGAACTCTCCTTGTCATTTTCATAGACTCGATGTTTCCTTCGCTTCATCCTGTAAACCTCTTTGTAATGTTGAGCTCTATTGGCTCCCCCTCACTGTTTATTTAGTCCATTTAGCTATAAAAAAGAAACAATTGATTGTCAATTCAGAGAATTTTAAGCCTCCTTAAATGACTTATCCTTTTCTGTGTTTATATCTTATTCTTTTACTTCCCTTTTACTTCTCTTGATATGGTTTGCTACCTCCTTTTACTTCTTTCATACTTCCTTGTTATAATACTTCATACTCAGTTTTCTGCAGATTGCCTTTATTGATTGCATTGAACCTACTTCATCCTCTCTTTCATCTTTCCTTTTCTTTCTCTTTGCTTTCCCCCTCTTTTCTTTTTCTCCCCCCTACTCTTTCCCCTCAAAATTCATAAAATGCTTTTGTGATTATCCATTTTGACATTAGGATTTTCAAGCTTTGTACTTCTCCATTTATTTTGTACCTTCCTTTTGTCAATTGTTATCTTTTTATTATTCTAATAAAGCTTTTTCAAACATAAAAAAGAGATTGTTAGATTGATGTTGGAAAGACCGACTAAGCACTGCTGACACCGCCAGACATTCAGAGACCGCCGCAGTGTCGGTTGAGGAAAAACAGCGGCCATAGGGTGGTACAGCGAAGATTCGACTTCGACTGACATACAAGTTGGCTTTCCGATGAGCCGACTATGGCATTGGGACCGCCTGCTACGAATCGTTAGAATCAAAAGATTTGGGGTGCATATTCACCCATTTCCTTTTCTTCCGGTCAGACTCTGACAAGGATTCCTTCCTCCAGGGCCAGCCTTCACAGCAGCATCCTGACCTCTGAAGAAAATTACCCTTTTGCTGGTGAAAACCAGGTAAGTCTGTTTTGTACCATATCCTGATTGACTAGACTGGACACATATGTTCCAGACTCCAGCCAATGGGTAGCAGGTATTTTTTCACCAGTTTCATGCATATGTGTACAATCGATACTTGTGTAGTCAAAATGTACACACAACCATTGGCAAATATGAAAAAACATTCACCACCATCAGAAAGGTTGCTGCCAGCCCATTGGAAACATCGTAATACAACGTGCCGGAGACCACTGCCGTAGCAGTATTCATCGGCTCGCCGGCGCGGCAGTACTGTGGTCAGGCCCTTGATCTCATTAATGGGCTGTAAATAATGTAACTGGCTTTTTTTTTGTAATCCGATCGGCAGGTATGCTGCACATGCGCTGGCCTTGTGAGTCAATTGTCATCCATGATTCAGACGTCGTTAGCGGTTTCCGGTTTCACTTTTTACCCCTCGTTATGCCACAGGCATGAATCAAAATCTCATAAAATGCAATTCAATCAAGATTTCAACAACATCTCAAACTTAGGAGCAGCAATTAATGTCTGGCAGAATTTACAAAAAACAACTCGAAAGCAATGAAATCCCAATTACAGGATGGAAAGATACCTTAACTCAACAGCCTTCTTGCTCGTAAGAACATATCAGAAACACACCTGTCCTCACACCAGTGAGGCTCAAAAAGGAGTAGCAAATCAGCATCCCCATTCAAGGCCTAGTCCGACAGAGCTCCTAGGTTTACCAATTACATTTGTATACTGCCTACACAGACTGGCTTTTTTATTGTATTGTAGCACTTGTAGTCCTGGAATTGTAATGTAATACCTAGAATTAGAAGTGCCAACATGCAAAGCAAAGTGCTTGGCGGGATGAGTGGCTTATGTCTGGAACTGGTCTACTCAAGACTTCTGAATGACTATCAGTGCTCATTGCAGCAGGTACTCAATAGGGAAGCGTTGGGATTACATGCTCTCATTGTATCGGCGTTTCAACGGTTTGATGAAGAACATTTGTTACCACGATACCTTCATCATCCTGGCCAATGGCCATATCACTGTTTTTAAATGAATTGTAAGCCGCACAGCCCAGGGTCGACGTGGCCCTAGTGCACATTTATACAAAGACACAAAGATGTGTGTATGTTCATTCTCAAACCTAATTACTGTGGTACATAGCCGCATCATGACAGTGTGGATTTCTACAGGGCACCATATCATATAAGAATTTTCTCAGCAGCACTGATAGCCAGGGATGGGTTATCAGGGTAGCCACTCAACCTGATAGCACTGGAAACAGACTTGCTATTTCTCACTGACCTTCTTTTGTACTTTTATGTAGTGTAAACTCGGTCCAAGGGCATTGGAGCACTTTAGGTGACCACTAGTTACATTGCACAAGGTGATATGTATTCTTTTTATTAGGAACAGGGATATTAATTGATTTACCCAGCCCAGGATGTTAAGCAAGGGCCGGAACGTGAAACATGTTCCCCAGTTCCAAAGCTGCAGCTTTGGCTGTAATATCATTTCCTTTGCCTACCAGCCCATATCCCCATTTATCATCTGCTTCTCCCCACTATGTGCCTTGCTTTAAAGTCTCCCACACCCCACTTTTATCACAAACTCCTCCCTAGGACACTGGAGTGCTTCACGGAGTGCATTACATGATCACCAGTTCCATTACACACGGTTGTATTCACAACAGTCGTGAATCAAGCTTGATTCACAGCTGTCAAAACCACACGGACTTACCCCTGACAACGACCGCGACCAACCCAGGTCCTGCTCCCTTGGGCAAATTGACTGTCCCCAACAACAGAGACGCCCTCCACTCGGCGCTCCGGTTTACAAGCACTTTTCAGACCCTCTGAGGAAGACGCCCCCTGCCCTCAGAGGATCGTATCTCTCGGACCGATCCACATTAGCCTTCCAGTACCACGATTGAGACAACCATGTCCTGAAGATGGTCCCAAATGACCAACGCTGTCGACCCCGCAGTGTAACTACAGGTGCATTCTCCATCGTGGCTCTATTTAAATTGTGATTTGAGCTGTAAAGTGACTCCAACTGTGTCACTCACTGAGTCACCCACTGTATAATACTTTCACCTCGTTCACTTTGCGCCGTTCACGCTGTCCACTTTGTCACTTGTGTCGCCACTGACCACTTGCACATATTTGAGCACCAAGTTTATATCTGGTTGTCATATGAATTTTCCCACGCTGTGCTGCCCCAATCGTATGAATATGACCCTGCCCATTTATCTTTTTTGAAATACAAAAATAATTTCAACAATTATTTTATTTGAATAAGCGTCTCCTTTATTCATGTTCGTGTAATTCTTCGTGCATACAAAAGTAATTGCCTTACGAATATTACCTGTTGGGATATTGTCTATTGCTATACGTTTGAGAACAGCAGGAGTGAGGTTCTGGAGACGGGAAGAGCGTGTGTATAGACTGCGTGTCACACTGTTCCAATTGACTGAGCAAGAAATCCATGACAGATACAGGCTACACCCACACATCATCCTTGACCTGATGCGGGACCAGAAATCATATCTTCAGACACCAAGGGCGCACGCAGTACCCACCCATGTCAGGTGCTCTGTTGCCTACACCTCCTGGCATCAGGAAGTTACCAGGTTGTGATAGCCGCAGTAGGTGGTGTGTCACAGAGCTGCCTATCCCGTGTTTTCAACACCTTCCTGGACGCCATGATGGACAGAATGCATCATTGCATAACCTTCCCCAGCACACAGGCGGAGCTTCAGAAGACCAAGCTGGATTTCCACCAGAAGGCACAGTTCCCACACGTGATAGGCTGCATCGATGGGAGCCACATACCAATCTGCCCACCAGGAGCAACAGAATAAATTTACCGCAACCGCAAATCCACTCACTCCATGAACGTGCAGGTGATATGTGATGCAAACTTCATCATCACTGACATCGTTGCCAAATTCCCAGGAAGTGCCCACGACTCCTACATATTCAGGAACAGTGGCATCTACACACGTCTGGCTGCTGGTGAATTCGGAGATGGATACCTACTAGGTAAATCAATGTCACACACTCTGATGTATACTTTAGATTAACCTATTGGTGACACATATGCACTTTCTTTTACATTTACGTGACAGCGCATATGACCTCCAGTCTTTCCTACTAACCCCATTACTCAACCCATCCACCCCAAGGGAGAGGAGATACAATGTGCCTCATAAGAGCACACGCAACGTGGTGGAGCGCACCTTTGGACTACTAAAAAGCAGGTTCCGTTGCCTCCACAAAAATGGAGGTGCACGTCAGTACAGCCCCATCAAATGTTGTAAAATAATAGCAACATGTGCAATGCTATATAACCTTGCCACAAAAAAAGGAACAGCAGTGGAACTAACTGACTCTGAGGACGAGGGCGAGGACAATCCCCAGACAGAACCCTGCACATCTGGTGTGTCAGCAGAACCGGATGGGAGACACAGACGGGCTGAGATAACACCCAACTATTTCTGAGCGAGGAAGAGACAGAGCCAGTTACTGTATTTGTGTGATGGTGTTTACGGCTAGTAGCCTCCTCACCGCCCCCCCGCTTCCATAGTGGCCACCTTCTCATTTTGCAGCATCTCCAGTGCAGAGGTCATTGACACCATCCACCTGGCCACATCCCTACTACAATGTGCCATCTCCTCCAACATGGCTATTGACCGTCTGCACATTAGGGAGGTAGCAGTGGACAGCCGGTTCACCGCCTTGGTATAGGCCTCAAGTCTCTGCCTATCCCTGCGCCTAGAAAGACAGTCCTCCTCCAACTGACTGCAGAGCTGCCTCACAGACATCGCAACGTCTCTCACGCCCTAAGACATGTTGTTGTTCATTGCACCTATGCCCTTTTCTATTCTGTGCATGTGCTTGTTCATGTGAGCCATCTCTCTGTGCATTGACCGCATCACTCTCCATTGCAGGCGCTGGACCTTAAGCATGTTGCCTTCCAGTCCAGCAAAAACACTTTCACCCTGCTCCGGGACTTCAGGACTGAATGACCTTGCCCTGCAGCATCTTCAGGATGTGTGGGGGCGCTCTGATGATGTCTCAGCCCTTTCGATGTTTCTGTCCTCAACCACTGGAGACCGCTGGCCCCCTGTGCCCTCCTCCTCCGACGCCTCGATCTGCTGGAGGGTGGCCACGGCATGCCTCCTGCCTGACTGTGGTGGTGGTGGTGATTGTGGCAGTGGGGATAGAGTTGGGGGAGATGGCGTTGTCTGATGCTGTGGTGATGCTGGGGAAGGATAAGTTGTTGTAGGTGGTGCGGTGGTTGTGTGCCCTGCAGGTGAACTCTCATCCTCCTGTTGTCTCCCCTCTGGCCTTGGTGCCTTCGATCTGCTCCCCTCTGCTGCGCTGCGAGATGTCTCACCTGTAATGACAAAATGTAGATATACTCACTTCTCTGGGTGCATATGCATTGCATTAAACATCATGCCTGCCAATCACACTGACTGTCCTCTGCTTGCTAATTGCTACCACATGCTACTAGTTTTGCTAGACTGACTGTTCTGAACATGTGTTCCCTAAAACTACATCTCCCACAATGCATTGCAGGTAATAAGTAAAACATGGACTGGAGTGGGAGTCCCTATGCCTCTATGGGGTTTGGGGTTTAGGAGGGGGAAGCACAGCATGCTGGGCATGCATCTTACCTTGTTTCCTGTCAGCTCTGGCAGAGCTGTCTGTGTCTCCCACGCCACTCCCACTCTCTGGCTGGAGGGTGGACTCTACCATGAGTTCCAGTGCTGTTGGCTCAGGTGCTGTGCTCTTCCCTCCACTAGTTTTGCTGGTCTACCTCTGCCTCTCCGCCATCCTTCCCTTCGCCGTCTTCCTCAGATCGTACCACCTTTTCTTTGTATCCTCTCAACTCAGGCACATGGAGGGACTGTTTTCCAAAGAGCTTATCATGGTCCTTGCTCACATCTTCAATTAGGAGCTCAAGCTCCTTCTTGCTGAACTTAAGCTTCCTTATTCTTTCTCAACCCTCCTTCTCTCTCTCCTGGCTTGCCATTTCCAAGGTTTGTTGATTTTTGATTCAAAGATGAGAGGCTGTGTTGCTCCTGGCTCCTCTGCTCAGCTACCTGCCTCACAGTCAGCTCCAGGTTCAGTGCAGCTGCTTGGGTGTGGCCACTTCCTGTTTGGGAGGTAATTGGGATACACAAGATCGGCTGATTCATCAAATATCGAATTTTTGAATTACCGATTCGATATTTACCGATTTGGTAATGGATTCGGTAATAACGAATCTGTATTGTTTATTATTATTTTTTTTTAACGATTGCTTCCGATTCGGTATTTTTTACCGAATTTTACTGAGCATTCTCATTTCCACCTTCCATGGTGTCATGTTCTTTAGGATAGTCCCTTCATGTACATACTGATTACATACATTGTGTCCCATCCACATGACATAACGATCCTAAACACAGGTGGTGTTTTACCTATTAGCTTACTTCTGTCTCTTTGACAACCAGGCTCACAATATCCTATCATAGTCCCTGTACCTGACGTACATAAATATGTCCCCAGGCACGGTAGGTTTATTCTGTATAAGCGTCACCACTTTTTTCATCCATGGCCAACACCCAGCTGTGCATGAGGGTTTTTGTTTAGAAAAGGATTAGCAAAGGATTAGGGAATATTTTAAAAACATATTGATTATGGAAAAACCCTGAGTTGATCAGTTTAGTATAAAAAAAACACACTCCCCCCTTACAGAATGGAGGAAATTCCTTCCAGGGTGGACCAAGACCTGACATCCCTTGAGGGGTGCCATCCTCGACGCAGAGATGGGGTCCTTCATTCAGAACCATTGGTGTAGGTGTTAGTACTTCCCCTAGGGATTCTTGGCTGGATTAGGATCTATCCGGACATTTACATACACAGGCTTCACCCACTTACCTAGCCTAGGTACATTTAGGTAGGCTACGCATCGTAGGAGTATGTCAATGCTATTCTTTTATTTAATATGTTTCTATTCCTCCTATTAGCACTATGGTAGAAATGTATCTACTTCTTACGATCATCACTGCTCCACCTGGAATAGTCCAGACACACCCCACACCAATAATGAGTCCACAAACACTAAAAGCAGTAATGGGTGAATTTCCATCAAAACGGGATCAAGTACCATTCTGGATTGCTTAAAAAATCGCTCAGTTGGAAGCAGTATTTCCCCCTACGGGTCCGCAGGAAAACCACAGAATGTTAACAATTTGCTTGCCAATGAGAATGGCTCCCTCACTTAAGGATTGTGATGAATAGGGAACATTTTTGCTGCAGTATACATTAGAATACACAGTACCCCAACCATATTAATTATTCCTGAAGTATTGAAACAGTTCAAAATGAGTACGAGCGAAGACCTTCCCTCGACATGGATATGAAACTGATGAGTAATTTTGGCGACTATGCTGAGCAACATCAAGGGGGAAGCAGCAGCTGTGGCTATAAGCCAATGCTTAGGGTAAACAACTCCTGCAAATCAGGAGTGTACACTACCAAAAATGATCAAAGTTTCACGAGCGCTGGTCTCAAGCGCGCTACTACCACTGACGCTGAGGCCATTGTTCATTTCTGTTGGTGGCTCTAGAATACGAAGGCGCAGCCGCGAACTACATTTCCCAGGGAGCAATGCGACCTTACGCATGACGCTGCTCAGAATCGCCCATATAGGAAGTGGGGGCACCCGCGAGCGAGTCGGAAATTATTCTTCCTTGCTATTGTTGGAGCTTCCAGGAACGTCGCAGTAGGGTAAGGGTGCTGTGCACCAACTATCTCTTCGTTACGTACTGGAATCTGGCTTCTGGATATCGTTGTGCCGAACTTTGTTGGAGAGCCTCTCCTGGCTCATGCAGAGTAAGGGCTTTCAGCGGTTTGACTGATTTCAAACTGGCTTTCTCTACAGGCAGGATACCTGCATTTTGCTCCCTAGGGGTGGCTCTCTCTCACAGTCACGCAGGGATTCAAAGATTCTACACGCTTGGCTCGTTGACACTGTTCGTGGTTTTTTTGTGTCTACTGGTTGCTCCAATTGCTACAGACTGTGTATCATTTTGCTGTTAATCTGAAACCGGAAATGTTGGTGATGTAACCTTCTCTTGGCTGAACCTCAGATCTGTTGGATAGCTGACTCATGTTAATGAATATCAGTGCTTGTGCTGCAGTAAGCCTTCATGTTCTACTTGTTTTCTGTCTGGCTCTGTTTAACAGGGGTACACTGAGTGGTATAGGACTATGCTCTATCCCTTAGAAGTATAGTGGAGTCTAAGAAAGGGTAGGTTCAGGATATACACTTATTGTGCAGAGTAATAGGTGTTTACTGTTGTGTATTTGTGTCATGTGTACAATGATTTGTTTTCTCTATGTTTTCCTCACAACAGCCTTAAAGGAGCAACTGGTACTAATAACACTCAGCACGTACTAGATAGAAGGTTCTCAAATCAAAAGTGTTCTTTTTATTTGTTACAGGTTTATGGTTTATGTATTGGGTATATTCATTATGTGCTGGTGCTGTTAGCTAGAGAAAGCAATACGGTAATTACTATTGTTGTCATTTCAGATCTCCCTCCCTGCTGTTCAGATCCTTTCCTTCCCTCACTTGATCCTCCCTTTGACCGTGGCCATTACGGCTATCAAGGCTAGGGTATATCAAGAGGTGGACTCTTCTAAGCATCAAACCGATCCTGAGGAGACACAGATCTGACACAGAGAAAACTATACTTCACTAGGCATAGATAGTTTGGGAGCCAAACCAGGGAAACCACTAGTGGTAAGTAGTTCTGATAAGGATAACCCAAAGCAAGCACCCACTTCTTCTAAAATGAAATGGGATAGTAATAATCATTACAAAAATATTAATAATAATAAAGAAATACTTCAGTATCAAGGGGTGGGTCTCCCCAATGGGAGTCCTCTGAAAAGAGGTACAACCTAAGGAATCGTGATAACATTAGGAAACCTGACAAGTATCAGGATATTGATACACGTTCCGTTCATTCCTTTCAGGGTTCATCGAAAAGCTCGGAGAAGCAATGACGGTCAGAACAAAAATTGAAGATCAACCAAAGGGAAAAAGGAAAACACATCGCACTTCAGATTTCATCATCAAACAGGAAGAGTAACCTGAAACAAAACCTCAATTGAAAACAAAACAAGTAGCTGGCTTAAAAATTTGAAATGCCCTGGTTACTGGGGACTCAGCTTCTGAACGGGGAATGGGCCCTGATGATGCTAGACAGCATGACAGAAGTAACAATAGCTCACCAGAACCTGAAGGAATTTCTGGTGACAGCAGTATTGAATGAATACGTCACGGTGGAAACACCTGAAACACGAGTGAGTGTCCCACACCGTCTACACAAAATCAATCTCCAAATTGAGGGGGACATCTCAAGAAAAATTAAAGGCCTCTTATGGGAAAATTTTACATTTTTATATGACATCCTGTTAGCAGAAAAAGATTGGTCGTCTGAATTTATAATGAAATGTTCAAAAGGTGAAAGCGTAATTTTACCTGCTTTTTCCGTCCTCTTCCTGTTTTCTTAAAACACTCACGCGCGCGGGAGTGGTTGCAAGTGCTAGCTCCGGCATTATACAGCAACAATACAGGGTAGGACGTGGAGTCCAAACACCACAAAATCCCATTAAAAACTACTCCAGCTCCACAGAGACAGTACCTGATTAAAAACTAAACATTGCAAAGAAATGTTAGACCAACTAGAATACCAAGGTGTGATTGAGACTAGCACCTCCTCAATGAACAACCCTTTGTTTCCAGTAATGAAACCTGACAACACATGTCGTTTGGTTTTAGATTACAGACACTTGAACACATGCACAAAAACATTTGCAGTTCAGAACGCTCATAGTGCGGCATTAATGAATAACATTGTGCAGAAGAAATACAAAACAACACTAGATATCTCAAATGCATTCTTCTGCCAAAATATAGCTCCTGAAAGCAGATATTTGACAGGATGTTCTGCCCTCTGCACTCAGCGTCAGTTTTGTTGCCTGCCCCAAGGCTATTAAAACAGCCCTGGGTTATTAATATGCAATGTCAGAGCTATTACAAACTTGCGATGAAGAGGCAATGTCCTATGTAGATGATATTTACCTGACGATGATGTATTACTTGAACCCTTGTGCAACGTGAACAGCATAATTGTTGGTTTTGCCAATCTAGGATACAAATTTAACTTCAAAAAATCAAAAAATTTCCATCTCAGCATCCTAATTTTGGTATATGAGCTGTCAAGTGAAGGCAAAAGCCTTGCTGCAAACTTTTTAGAAAAGTGCACGATAATCCAGCCTCCCAAAACTCTGAAGCGTTTACAATACATTTTAGTATTTCTAAATTTCAGCAGAACATACATTCAAGATTATGCAGAAAGAGTAAAATCTTTATATTACTTAATAGGACCTGATTTCACAGCCAACAAGTGGACTCAAAAAGATACAGACATTCTACATTCAGATAACCTGACATGATAGCTTCAAAACACTTGCAGACATGAGTAAATGTCCGCAACCTGGTAATAGGGATCGTCCCCTGGTTTTCAGGGTATACTTACATCACGTTCAATGAAGGTGAGACAGTTCCAATTGCGTACAAATCTTATTTGTGCACGAATGTTGAAAATCGATTTGCAGCAACAGAAAAAATACTGACGGCAGTACAGACTGCTATAGGGAGAGAAAGAGCACTTGCACAGGGGAATGCATTATCGATGTGACCCCAATACCGACTTTAGAAGCGGTAACAAAAGCCAGCATCCCAAATGGAAAAGTCACTGCATCCACGTTGGATACAATGGGCTAATTCTCTCACTGCAACAGATGTAGACTACATATGATCCTACACTGAAAACTCAAGCATTCCTGCAGTATGAAGAAGAATACCCTCTCCCATAAGAAAGCTTGCCTCTAGATCAGTAAAAGTAATAAAGCCCTGCATGAGCTATAGTAAAAGGTCAAATGCGGGATGGCAAGTTCCATCCTAGCAATACAACTACGCAATCTCTGGGAGATTGTACAGTGTAGCTGGCAGAACTAAAAGTCCTGATACTAGCACTACAGTAGACAAATCAGGAATTCTCCACACTGATTGTGTGCGATTTGTTTTAATGTGTGCAATCTTACAATGACTATCATCACTACTTGGGCCAGAAGGGGTTCGGAGACACCAAGGATTGTACAATAAAACTCAAATTGTTATGAAAACAAGTGGCAAAGCTGAAAGCATGCCTGCCACGGCCTCAAGTTATTCACACTTTAAGTCATCAGCGTTTATGCATGCACGTTGAAGGGAATTGACTGGCTGATAAAGCTGCCAAGGCAACAGTGCGAACTGCCGCTGTTGCCGGAATCCCTTATTCACACACGAGAATAGACAGAGATATATTAGTAGCTATAAATGCCGCAAAGAAGTACTCTTCCACCCTGTCAAAAGTCTTTCCACTCAAGAACTCATACATGTTAGATGTGGATAACACACCGTATGCTCAAATTCCAGGAGTGAGGGATAGAGTAATCCTGAACAAAGATCGCAGATTAGGGTAAATACTAGCTGCACGCAAGGGTCTGGGTTCAGCACATGCAGGAGTCACTGCAACAATTTCAATGTTGAAGTAGCATTACTGGCCTTCGGGGCTGACAAAACAAACAAAGGACAATGTCCTGAATTGTAATATTTGCCAGCAGATGAAGGGTTCCACCAATCACAAGCCACCCCAAACACCATTACTGATTTCAGACAGACCTCTCTCATGTATCTATTTGGACCACAGCAGCCCCTTAAATTCATACAGGGCTTACAAGCACATCTTGGTGACAGTGGATTCATGATCTAGATTCCTATGGGTATGGCCCCAGTGATTGGCTGATGCTCAAACTGTTATAAAGGGTTTGCAAGTCTTCATCGGGAAATACACAATTGGCACTTTACATTCCGACCGTGGCCCTGCTTCTAGCTCTAGGGCTCACATGGAAGGTATGGGCCTGGCCTTGCGGTACTCCTCCCCCTACCATCCCGAGGGAAATTTGGTGATGGAGAGGAAAAAACAGAACCTAAACAAATCCTTAACAGCAAGGGTATTAGGCTTGGTGGTACATGGGTCAATCACCTATATGAGGTCCAGAGGGCACTCAACATCGGGTCAAGAAAATCCTTGGTAGGTCGTACCCCTTATGAAATCCTGTTTGGGACAATAATGTGGATTTTGCCAGCACAGTGGTGGATGCAAAACCATTTGAACTCAATGAACATTTGGCTGTTTTACAGGAACTCACTGATTTCCAAGTGTTACTAAGCAACGTACAAGTCAAACATACTGCCACTGGGGAAGTAAAACCAGTTCCGGCAAGACCTGCCTTGGTCCCAAAAATTGGAGACCTGGTCAGGGAAAAGATCATGGACAGAAGAGAGTTCGGGCCATCTTACAGAACAGCTATACCTGTACAAGCGGTAGTGGGAACAAGAAATGTACTTTTTCCACCTCTTGCCGACAAAAAGAAAAAAGATGTGTCTCCATTGATATGATCAAACTGCATCATATGACCAATTCTCAATAGTAGGCTGCATTGGGTCCTGAGTAGCCACAGACCTCCTCTTGCTACTATACAGGAAGTTCAGATAGAAAAACTAATAACCTTTCAAGACTCCACTACACAATGTGAAGGAGTAATGAATAATGGAACACAAATCATTCCAGTTGAAATTGAAAAACATGAGGAAAAACAACAACAATGCAAGTTGCAATTCGCCCAACAATGATATCTACATCAATGTGCCTTTAAACAACAAATTTGCCAGTTTTACAAAACCTACTGAGGGATGTATGACGTAACAACGCATACTATAACAGCGCATACCTTTTCAACGCAATTTTTACAAAGCGGGATCCTTTACAACGAATGCCTTTACAACGCATGACATTACATAGCAGATGCTATTACAACGCATCCCATTACAACGTAAGTATAGGTAAGTATATTGTTTTATTAAAACATTTTATCAATAAATATTTATTTAATTTTATTTATTAAATTAATTTTTTAATAATGTAATTGTAAATATATATACATATTTTTTAAAAAATAGTGTAGGTGTTTTAAAATAATATTCTAACTCCAGGGGAGTGTAATTGTAGGGTAAGTGCTGGATAGTGTAGGAGTAAACATTACTTTAATTTTAATGTATAAAGAACTATATTTAATAAATAATAAAACTATTAAAATTAATTTATTTAATTTATTTAAAGTATTTTTTTTAAAACTGAACCCTAAAAATACCCCAGTACCCCAAAACCCAAACCTATCCCTGAACCCTAAAAATACCCCTGTACCCCAAAACCCAAACCTAGCCCTGAACCCTAAAAATACCCCTGTACCCCAAAACCCAAACCTAGCCCTGAACCCTAAAAATACCCCAGTACCCCAAAACCCAAACCTAGCCCTGAACCCTAAAAATACCCCAGTACCCCAAAACCCAAACCTAGCCCTGAACCCTTAAAATACCCCTGTACCCCAAACCCCATACCTATCCCTAAACCCTAAAATGACCCCTGTACCCCATAACCCATACCTATCCCTAAACCCTAAAACTACCCCTGTACCCCATAACCCAAAACTATATCTGAACCCTTAAAACACCCAAACACCCCAAACCATATACCTCAGTACCCCAAAACATATACTCCTATACTCATACATACTTTTAAAAATTACTTAAAATAATGTATTTAATTTATTTTTAATATTTTTCAAATTTAAACTTACCTATACTTACGTTGTAATGGCATGCATTGTAATAGCATCTGCGATGTAATGTCATGCGTTGTAAAGGCATTCGTTGTAATGGATCCTGGGTTGTAGTAGTTGCGTTGTAAAAGTAGTTTGTTGAGAAAGTTGCGTTGTAACGGTTGTATACCCCTGCTGAGCTAGCAAAGATAGATCTAACTGCATCTGGCTACTTCATCAGCTTCGATGATTTCACTTCAGGTCCAAGTGAACATGATCAAACACCACACTCTTCAAAGAAAAGACATACTTAGTGCCACCTTGGTTGCATGCTTGGTTTACAATAGGCATAGTTTACTTGTTCATTTGGATTAGCACAGTGACTGTCTTTTTTCTGCTTCTGAATGGACATTATCTCCCAGAACACTCTGCAGTACAATACGTGAACTTTGTACTGAAAACACATACGTCATCACACCGTGAACAAAGAGACTTGTACCTGGTGAACATTACAGCAATTCCAATACTGGATGGTAAAGTTTGGTACAACATTTCTTATGATGTATATCGCCCCAGTAAACATTTAAAAATTCACATTTGTTTAACATTTCTTTAAATGATGTCATGATCCCCAGAACACTCTCTGATGATTGGGACAAAATAGACCTTGAATACTGTGCTTTCACACACTTTTTGGGTTTCAATACATCCGACCCATAATTGTTTTACTACAAACTTGCACAAACAAATGCAGCTATGAAGAAGATTATGCTGACTAATACTAAACTGATACATTCAGCATCTTTTATCTCCCAACTGTCTTTAGAGGGTTTTGACTACTGGAGAGACCCCATAGACACAACATCGATCTGGGGACAAGAGAGTGGCAGGTTCAGGGAACTAAGGCTGTATTCAAAGCTTAGCAACACACTAAACCCAGGGGTTTCCCAGGGGAGGGAACTAGAGGCTATGGGATATTCAGGGTGAGCTGGCCTCCAACCTTAACATGTACACACAAAGAAGCTACCCTGAAGGAAAATGACCTGGAAATAGCAAGGCACTTGGTGGAGTATCAGGCATCTACAAAAAAGTGAAGGACTGTCCTCACACACCACCAGGTGTCATGCTTCATCATTGACGGCCCTTGCTCTCTAGAAACTCTATTTGGTAGAGAGCAGCCCTACACCTGGAGACAGGGAGGCACTTCTAAATCTAAGTGGGGGCCTGTGAAAGTGAGTGGTCTAAAAACCAATATAAAACCCAAAATACATGTATTCACTGGACAATTACTTGGTATTAAAATAAAAAGTGGGGAATGGGGGAGTTAATACCCCATCACCATTGTGATTGTAGTCCTCAACATGTTTCTGTTAAAGTGGCCCGTTATGTCCGTGGCATTCATCAGGATAGGAACAAAACTGTGGACTCCTATCTTACCAAGATTGATTAGAAATTACCACTGTGTAGGGTAACCTACATCAACCTCTAGCTGAACAAGTTTTCTTAAACCTGTATTGCAAAACAAGATTGCCATCAGAAAAGCGTCATAGTTCATCTGAATTGTATCCGGTCATAGCAGAATAAACATTGCATATCATGCACATACATAGTGGCTATTGAGTTTGAGACACGAGTCACTGCAAACTTGAGACACATAGTACATTTTGCACAATCGTGTGAGACCAGCTCACAATCTTGCCCCAATGGAGGTTCCTAAATGCCCCAAGGGAAGAGAGTATTAGAAATCCCTGCAGTAACACTCTGGAAGAAATGTTATTTATTTTGTAAGTAAACACACATTTTGCACTTCTTTTGGAATTTAAAATGACTACACCAAAGAACTCATCCACACCACTATTCATAGTCCGACTGCCTCTAGGTACATCTCTCGCCTTCTGCCTATATGTGTTCACTCCTCTTCCCTGATGTAGAATGGAGAGAGGCGATAGCTTACACTTAAATAGGTATCGTAATTGTAGGAAATTGCTTAATTAGTGGCATGTGTGCTGAATAGCTAGTTCAAGTCATTTCCGGTGTAGGAGTGATTGCCTGGAGATTGCATAAAATAAAATGCCTGATGTTCGCATCATGTAGGCCCTTCGGCTGAATGCCTTAATTTTATCCAAACCGATGCACGTGTGTGAGCCCCGGTGGCTCGCATGGGACTGCCTGGGCTGCCCATCAGCTGCGTGCCCCAATTAGTGTTGAGCCGCTGCATTTGTGCAAGCCCGGTCTGCCTGAACTTTACATCACAGTGCTGCACGTATGGGCGTTACCCGCATAGTTACTGACATCGCATCATATATGACGTGATGCGGGGGTGGTTTAAGTGAATTGGACCTGGTATGAGCTTCAATTTAGGAAAAAGTATATGGTTGTGTACCCATTTTTCACATAAATACTACCATCTTTGGTTAAAAGGTTACAAAATATATATATATATACGAGAAGCCAATGGAGTATCAAAATTAAAAAGGGCACGGAGGTGGCAGAGATGATTGTTCTCTGGATCTTTGCTAATGGTTTTCTTTTATTCCAGCCATGAATGTAGTAAGGGCATAATTTCTGCTGGGTGTTACTCTCGTCTTGTATGAATTCACTGGGCAACATTGTGTCCTCAGCTATCGGTAGGGTTATTTATTGTAAACAAGTACAATTTCCCCCAGCACGCACAGTTAGGGAGACACCATTGTGGCCTTCACTGAATGTATCCAATATAGGGATTGATTCTCTGAGAGGACTGAAAGCTATGCTGTTTCAGCATAATGAGGGCTTAACTTCAGCCCAAGAGAACTTTGATCTCCAAACTCAGAAATTGTATGTAAAATATGTCTATATATGTATTTTACACATTGTTAAAAACACAGAGTATCTGCATTGTGTCCTTGGCAACGGTACTCATAGAATCACACAGGCACTACCTGTGAAATCAGCAAGGATGTTACTTCTCTAACACTCTGAGAAAGCGCCCCCTGGCACAGTATTAGTTGGGGTATGAAGTTTCCTTCGATATTGAGAGTCATTGGGGGCCAACTACTCCTCCTGTTACCTCCAGCAAGTCCCATACAGTCAGTTTGCTAAGAGGTCTTTCGAGGCCATGTCCCCTTTCTGCACCACTCTGCAAATGCATCTCCTGGCACACTACTGGTGGGGAATGAAGTTCTCTTGGATGGTAAGGGACCTTGGAGACCAAGAAGCCCTCCTGGTACTTTCTGAAAGTCCTACGCAGCTGGTTAGAGGCCTGTCCCCTTTTCCCACCACTCTGCAAACACCATTGCTACTGAAAAAAACAAAGGTTACAGGGATGTTAAAGTTAGGAATTAGCATTTAACAAATATTAGAAATTCACTGAATAAAATAAAGGGTACAGAGCAGTTATAGTTAGGAAATAGAATTTTAAAAAACTTTAAAAACTCACTGACAAAAAACAAAGGTTACAGGGATATTATAGTTAGACTCAGATTTCACATGCACAACATCAGAGAAATTCAGCAGTTGTAGTTAGCTGAGCTAACTATAACTCGCGCCCCGCAATGCAATTCTTATGACCTCACATATTACATCACTTGTGACATGATCAGTGACATCACTGATGACTTCTCAAATAACATCAAAGATTTCCTGCCTCTCCTGGCTCCAGACTAACTATAGGGAGTATGCAGCCTTTTGTGTGGCGGCAGGACACATCCTATTCATGTGAGATTAGGGCTGTGCCCTCCCATCCTGCTAATGATGACCCATCCAGGTACACCTAATCTCTTTGTTGCATGTGGCTGTCTAGGAGGAATACACAGAGTCCAAGTGTCAGTTTCACCTAGTCATGTGACCCAGAGACAGATTGCATTCACTAAACAGCTAAGGCAGAAAAATGCCAACTTTCTAAAAACGGAATGTTGCACAATGGCAGAACATTCACCCTCAGTCACAGATCTGGGTTTAATCCATCGTTATTTTGCTCACCAAGCCACCCCAGTTCAAACATGGCCATATGTAAATCAGTCTTGACCATGTGCCTCATGGGAACAGTCCAGACCGAACTGACAAGCCATGTCTTCCCTGGACCGGAAAAAAGCATCCTAGGACTGGTTTCTGGCTATCAGCCGTCTTCAGCCAGGATAGCTTGACTCCAGTGGCGTAGTGAGCACGGGACCCACGTCTGGGCATACCCTTCCCACATAGGGTGAAAAGCAAAATACACAAGATGATGGACGGAATGTTGCACAATGGCAAAACATTCACCCCCAGTCACAGATCTGGGTTTAATCCATCGTATTTTGCTCACCAAGCCACCCCAGTTCAAACATGGCCATATGCAAATCAGTCTTGAGCCTGTGCCTCATGGGAACAGTCCAGACCGAACTGCCAAGCCATGTCTTCCCTGGACCAGAATCAAGCATCCTGGGACCGGTTTCTGGCTATCAGCCATCTTCAGCCAGGATAGCTCGACTCCAGTGGCGTAGTGAGCACAGGACCCACATCTGGGCATACCCTTCCCACATAGGGTGAAAAGCAAAATACACAAGATGATCGACGGAATGTTGCATAATGGCAAAACATTCACCCCCAGTCAGAGATCTGGGTTTAATCCATCGTTATTTTGCTCACCAAGCCACCCCAGTTCAAACATGGCTATATGCAAATCAGTCTTGACCGTGTGCCTCATGGGAACAGTCCAGACCGAACTGCCAAGCTATGTCTTTCCTGGACCGGAATCAAGCATCCTAGGACCGGTTTCTGGCTGTAAGTCGTCTTCAGCCAGGATAGCTTGACTCCAGTGGTGTAGGGAGCCCGGGACCCACGTCTGGGCATACCTTTCACACATAGGGTGAAAAGCAAAATACACAAGATGATGGATGGAATGTTGCACAATGGCAAAACATTCCCTACCAGTCACCGATCTGGGTTTAATCCACCGTTATTTTGCTCGCCAAGCCACCCCAGTTCAAACATATGCAAATCAGTCTTGACCCTGTGCCTCATGGGAACAGTAAAGACCGAACTGCCAAGCCATGTCTTCCCTGGACCAGAATCAAGCACCCTTGGACCGGTTTCTGGCTATCAGCCGCCTTCAGCCAGGATAGCTTGACTCCAGTGGCATAGTGAGCACGCCACTGGAGGGAAACGGTTATGCTCAGTCTTGAGTCCTGTGCTCTCTATTCCACTTGAATCAAGTTATCCAGGCTGATGAGGGCTGCAAGCCCGAAACCGGTCCTTGGATGCTTGTTTCCAGTCCAGGGAGGACCTTGCTTGGCAGTTCGGGCTGGACTGTTCCCATGGGGCACAGGGTCAAGACTGATTTGCATATGGCTGGGTTCAAACTGGAAAGGCATGGGGAGCAAAAAAACGATGGATTTAGGCCCAGATCTCTGTACTGGGGTGAATGTATGACATTGTTCTGCATTCTGTCCATCACATGTTGTTTTTGAAACTTTCTAAAAATGTCATTTATAAAATCGTATTTTAATATCCGACTTTACCATAAGAGAGGATTTTTCATTACTATTCCAAAGACACTAAATATTAACTGGTTCCCTGTTCCCATTTGGAATATGTGATATATCAAATGTAATAAGATAAGTCCAATGTTATCCTACAGGAGTGGTAGGCCTTGCAGTAGTGAAAAACACATGTAAGAGTTTTTCACCTCCAGGGCATGGAAAAGTTATAAGTTGGCCTGGGTGGAACTAAAATTTGGGTCCTTTACCAGAACTATATTGGTGGTGAAAAATGTGCCATGCCAACGTCATTGGTGAGGTTATGCGTTTAAAATAACTAAATAAAACATGTAATTCCCATCACGTGACTCAGGGTTCTGATTCTCAAACTGCCCTGAAAGTCTAAATGAGGACACACTTGGAGATAGAATCCCGGTCAGGGCTCTAGCAGGACAGATAAATTCTCTTGAAAGCCCCCCTCGGCTACTCAATATGAATGCATTATTAGAATGGTTATTGCTGAGGAAGGGTCAGGGTGTGCATCCCCGGGACCTTGTTTTCATGTCACAAATTCCTTGGAACTGTGACCTGCAGGTCTGGGTAGGACTACCTGCTTGCCTAGGATAGGAAGCTCCAACCAGGGCTTCGGTCCAAGCCCCAGCAGCCCTTGGTGATGGAAGTCCCCAGCCCTGGGCTATGTTCCATTGCCCGCCTTGTGGCTTGGAGCCCAGGTCAGTGAACCACGGGCACAGGGGGGCCTTCTCTGATTGCCTGGGATAAGAAGCTCTGACTGGGCTCCAGTTCAGAGTACCGGCTGGCCCGGGGTAGAAGCCCACAGCCCTGGGCTTCCCTCTTTATTCCAATGTGTCACAACGTGCATTAGATGGGGTCCTGCAGGACTGGAGAAGCCTCCTTGGCTTACCTGGGTACAGAAGTGCTGACTGGGCCCTGGGACAGAGCCTTGTGGGCCCTTGGGTGGAAGTCCCAGGCCCTGGGCTCCCTTCACTAGCCTTTCATATTGCAAAGTACCCAGGACAGGGTCCAGCAGGCATGGGGAGGCCTCCCCTGCTTGTCTGGGATAAGAAATACTGATTAGGCCCTAGGTCAGAGCTCTGGCGGGCTCTGGGTTGGAAGCCATGTTGCAAAGTGTCCAGGATGGGGCCTTGCAGGCCTGGGGAGGCCTTCTCTCCTTGTTGGGGTTCAAAAGATGTCACCTGGCCCGTGAGACTCCCCAATGGCCCCTTGCCCAGCTCCAAGCTTGGGCTCTAAGAAACCCAGGCATCAGAGTATCTGTCCCCTCCAAGGTTGAGAGGAATCCTTTTTGAGAAGCCACGGTGCAATCAAGAAGCCTGCCTTTCAAATTCGGGCATATGGTTGCACCGTAATCCAGACATCTGGACTTGCACACTAAGTTCCTATGGTGCGTCCACAAGGCCCTGGAAGTTCAGATCAGGGTTCAATTGCATCTTCAAGACCAAACAGGGTTCCATGAGGTCAGCTGCATTCTCTCAGATTGCCTCTGCCACTCAATGTGCACAGATTACAAGAAAATGGGGTAACCTTCCTATGGATTTGTAGAGAGAGTGTACCTGTGATCCCCTTGTTTTCCAGTAATTTTTACCTGGGTGCCACAAGGGCCGGTTGCTCCCTCGGGGACCACCAGAAGTCTGAGTATGCAGCTGCCTTTCAGTCCTGCCCAATGGGCCTTTCCTAAATTCCTTAATTACTGGAGAACAGGCATGGATGCAAAGCTTACACACACAAAAATAATAGGAGGAAATAAAAACATATAAGGATGAGTAAGGCACAAACAAAACTGCAAAATTTGTTAAAAGTGCCCACATCATTGGGCTTGCTAAGAACAACAACATTGTTTCTGTGTCATAGGAGATTTGTACCCAAGTAGATTTTTGTCTTGAAGAAAGTGGAGTATGTTGATTATAGTCCACCAAAATGCATTGATGCTTGGTTTAACTGAATCCAACTATGAGAAGATACTGTGATGAATTATATCTATTTCACCAGTACCTAGGCTTGATGTTTTCCTTTTGGATCAGTAGATGTACCAGAATTGCACATATTGTACAAGAGGGTGCTTTCTTCTCTCAAGTTAAGGGTTCATTGTGTACCTTTTGCGTTTTGGTTTGAAGTACTGTTTTTAAAATAAAGTTTTTGTAAAAACATGTTTTTATTATGATCTGATGTTCAGTTTTTTATTAAACGTTTGCTGTGGAATCTCTGTCTTGGTGGCATGTATTTCAACAGGGAGTACCGTGTAAATGTGGGTGAGTTGAGTTGATTGATTAGTGTGATGTAGTAATTTTGGTCCTAGTCTTGTTCCCAAGGGAAATTGATATATTTTTCACTAATCTGCAGTGCCCTGCTCCTTTGGTGTGATCTTTTCCAATCACATGCAGGGAAGCCTGTTTGAGGGGAAAGAGGACAGTTCAGCCAGCACTGAGTTTGTGATGGCTGGGCTGATATGGAAGTCCTGACGATGTCTCATTTGACTCTCCAATCCCAGCCAGGACTCTACTAGGTCAAATGTGTTCGCTCTGAAAGCCCCCTTTCACTAGTTGCACATGGAATACCGTCAGGATTGTTAGACACCAGGTATGAGGGACACATTGTCCTTCTGTGTTTCTCCTTATTAGCTGCAAGGGCTTGGGCTAACCCAAACTGGTGTCTCAGGGGCCTGAGTCTCCAGCATTCTTTCAGCTCTGTATTATTGTCGTTTCCTCAAAGTCCTGCTTCCTGGAGAGCAGGGAGGGATACAAAGCAAGCACTGTACTACGATTGATTGGGTTCAGAAGCTCTGACTGGGTACTGGGTCATTGGTCTAGCTGGGCCATGACTGGAACCCCCAAGCAATGGACTCCCTTCTCTTAACCGATGTGTCGCAAAGTGCCTGGGACGGGCTTCTGAAGACTCGGGGAAGAAACCCTTATTTGTCTGTTTTTCAGAAGCTGACACCAAGCCCTAGGTCAGAGGTCCATTTGGGGCTCCCCAACAGCCCCTTCCATGATTCCCAGCTTTGGCTCTGAGAACCCGGGCATTAGAGTCCCTGGGTGAGCAGAATACTTTTTGAGAAGTCATGGTGTGACCAGATTGCTGTCCTTTGAGTCGGGCATCAGGTTGGGTGCCATGTATTCCTATAGGACTCTAAGATGCCCTGACTGCCCTGGAAGTCCTGATGAGGGCTCATTTGACTCTTTAATCCTAATCAGGGCTCCGGAAGTATGGGTGAGTTTTATCAGGCAGCCCCCTAGGTCAATCCACGTACACAGATTACAAGAAAGGGGGAAGCCTTGCTTCGGCTTAATAGGGACACTATACTTGGAACCCTGTTGTAGCCTGGTGATTCTCACCCAGATGCAGCCTCTGTCTGAGGCTGTCTTTAAACCCAGTCTGATGGACCTTTCCTCCAGGCCCTGCTTCCTGGAGAGCAGGCAGACAAATGAAGCTGACATCCCCATGCAAGGCAGCCTTCTTGAGGTGGTTTAACGAGCCCTGTACTGTGATTGTGATGGCTGGGCTTCTCTGGAAATTCCGATGAGGGCAAATTTTGACTCTTCGATCCCAGTTAGGACTCCAAGAGGTCAGTTGAGTTTTCTCTGATGGTACC
The DNA here is from genome assembly GCF_964263255.1 of Lissotriton vulgaris. Taxonomy (NCBI): domain Eukaryota; kingdom Metazoa; phylum Chordata; class Amphibia; order Caudata; family Salamandridae; genus Lissotriton; species Lissotriton vulgaris. The sequence continues at coordinate 200,237,847 of NC_141689.1, forward strand.
CTCAGTCACACCTTGTGCATGTATTAGAAGAAAGGGGGTAACTTTGCTCCGTATTATTAAGGACGGTGTACTTGGGAAACCCTTGTCGTGGGTTATTCTCACCCAGGTGCTGCCTGGGTCTGTGGATGACTTCCAGTCCAGTCTGGTAAGCTTTTCTTCCTACCCAAGGCATGCTGGCTGTAGACTAGGAAGGACTGTTGAGCCCTTCTAGGGTGTGCTGCAGAGATGGGACGCAATGTGAAGGCCTCTGCTTGGCCAGGGTGGCATGGGACTGGGGAGGAGTCTGGGGCTCCTGTGGACTGGACAGTTCCCATAATCCCAAACCTCTCTGTGAGAGGAGGTAAAGCCATGGTTTTCACCTGGGAAACAAGGGCTCCAGGCAAGGACACCTTCCCTACCATTCCTGCGGGCAGGACAGCTCTCATAATACACCCCTCCCCATGAGGGGAGGGCAAAGCCATGGCTTTTCTTGGGAAACAAGAGCTCAAGGCATCCGGCAGGGGCCTCTTCCCCACCCAGGCAAGAGTGGTGTCAGACCGGAAAGGAATCTGGGGTGCCTGGGGACTGGACAGATCCTGCAGTTCCCCCACACCCCATGAGATGCGGTCAAAGCCAAGCCATGGCTTTCACTTGAGAAACCAGGACTCCAGGCACCAGGCAGGGCCACATTTCTAAACCTAGATGAGGGTAGCGGTGGACCGGGAAGGAGTCTGCGGTTCCTGCAGGCTGGACAAAACTCGTAACCTCACCGCCCCTGTGAGAGGCGGGCAAAGCAATGGCTTTTGCTCAACCTCTGCTCTGGCTGTCACTGTTTTAGTATACTGCATTGACAAATGGCTAAGACAAGTGCCTTGGCCATGCAGGAAAATCATATTTTCATATTTTAAATAGTCACCCCCTAAAATATGCCTTATAAGGCCAGAGGTGAGGATCCTAATATATAACAAGCATTGGCAAAGCCAATAGGTCTGGCATTGGATGTTGTCTTTTAGCTTTGTCAATACTGCTGTCGGGGAAAACAAAGGAGTGGCCAAAAGCATAAATTAATTAAATCTAAAGAATCACACATTACCGCAGCAGTCCAGGCACTTGAGGTCACTTTTCTGTGTGCTCCTTTGTCTGTGAATGAGCTTCTTATGGAAGCTGGGGCGTAGCTACCATAGGTGCAGCAGGTTCAGTGCACCGGGGCACAGAGCCCAGAGCGGCCCATTTAACCTTGATATTTGCTTCATGTTATTACCCCCACAGCAGTCAGAGTGGGCATTTAACTTGCTGGCACCAGGGCCTTTGGCATCCTTGCTACACTTCCCTTTGTGGAAGGGCAGAATGGGATCTCTCGCAGTGACGTTGGTTCTGCAAATCATCTATTTGTTAAAAATGTTAATTAAGATGCACGATAAACTTAATGTCACCACTGCTTTCAAGTTTAAACGTGGATTTATTGTTTGTATTTTCCTCTGCAATAGGTTCTGCTAAGATACATTCTTGTATCCATTTGAAATGGAATACATTCTCTCGAAATGTGAAGTAAATTCTACCCGATATTGCTGCTTCACATGACCCTGGATGAAATAAAATGCAAAGCTACTTTTACATCAGAAGAGGGATTTACTGCTGAACGGTACGCTTTCTGTGAGAGTCACAGCGCACTTTGATTTAAGTTGTTGCTGTCTTTAGTCGGTGCTTCTGTGTTCTGCACCAAGAAAGATGTGTTAGTCATCGCCCTATCAGTTAAACATGTGCTGGTGAAAATACACGGTGAGTGATAAACATCAGTTACTACTTTTCTTCGGAACTGAAAATACAACTTATTTTGAATTTACTGGAGTGCAAAGAGCATCACCAAGTGACTAGATAAGTCTGTTTTAAATGTAAGACACGTGTTTCGCGTTTTCGGATGACTTGTAAGCTTGCCATGATAAAAGAACCATTTTAGTTAAATACAAGTTAACACAGTAAATACGTCGACACAAACAATTCAGACACTGGAGTGTATGGCACTGCAATTAAAGAAGCTCAAATCAACAGTCATTTTACTTACTCGTGTAAGCATATGAATATTATTGTCCAGTTTCACAAAGTTTTTCTGTGACCTACTCTTGAATTACTCCTGGAGTAAGCTTGACATACCCAGACAGCACGATGTGACATTCGTAGCAAAGACTCTGAAAAATGATTACACGCTAAACCATATAAGTCTCCTTTTTAGGGTGCTAGGACCCTGAGCCACCAACGTGGTGTGAGTGGAGCAGCGAGAACTAAAGCACAAAATATCCACCCAGAGGCTTCGAACCACAAGTGGGCCCCATCCCACCACTAGCAGTGCTTAATGTGAGCCCATGGTTTCCGGCGCTGGGCACCGGCTCTTGTCAACACTGGCACATATGAAAGTTTGCCACATGGTGGCACTGTCTGTCTAATTTAGAGATGATCACAGCAACAGTTGTATATTATTTCAATATACATAAAAACTTGATAATACCTGCAGCACAAGCCATTCTTACAGCGTTGGGGGCCTGGAATAGTCTGAAGTGCCACACTTGTAGGGTGTGAAATTTAGTAGTTGTGTTGGTATTGTCATTGTCAGTGCTGGAAGGGGAAATGGATGGTGCAAGCTGAAGTGGCCTCCTGACGAGGACCCTGGCAATTTTTCTTTTACATATTAAGCACTGAGTCCACCGGAAATGTATTGCCAAACGTTTTTAGGAATTTCCAGCCTGGGGTGCCTTTCATCTGTATAAGACCTCTTTTTTTAGGAAGAGTAAAGGGCACAACACCAACCAAACAGAAAGAGCCATAACCTGCCCTTAGTTTTTGGCGCTGCCTGAGTCTTGTACATCTGGGGCAGAGTCAAAAAGCAATGGGTATTGTGGTGGAACCCCCACTGCAACACCCATTGCACAGCCTTTGCCACAAGGGACTGCTGCGAAAAGGGGCTTATCTACAAGGTGCCGTTAACCCACAATAAGTGGCTTAGCGCCACCTTGTTTTAGTATGAGAAGTGCCACAATGCCACTGGAGCGCAAAATAGGTGACCATCCGGTGGTGAAAGTAGCTTGTAAATATGCCCTGTAAATACATCTGGGCTAAAATGTGTTATTTCTCAAAGTTTCCTTTGATTGTAAAACTTCTAATGAAGTCATCGAACAGAATACTTAATTTCCTGTTGAAGTCATTATCCTTGAACAGTCTGTCTTAAAGGATATTAAGAAACTTCAGTATTTAGTCAGGGAAATCTTTGAAAATATGTCTTCTTGAGGAGAAAAGAGCCCTTCAAGAATTATACAAGGATCAGGATATTACTATTAAACTGCTTTGCAGAGGTGAGACCATAGTTCTTATCCAGTGAGGATTGTAGAAGTAATGACTCAAGTTTCTTTCAGAGTCTACCAGTTCTGAAATCATTTTGGAATATGCTAAATCTATAATTACCAATACTATTAAATCTATGGTTTTTGAAGCAGAACGAGCCGGGCGATAACTAAACCGAGGCAGAATTTCTGGGTAAAACAAATCAAACAATTCAATATTTTACCAAGGGTAAAACAAATCAAACAATTCAATATTTTACCCAGGGTCTCTTTCCCAATACTGGCCACTATCCACTGCAGTGTCTGTGCACTCACAAGTTTGTCAAAAGAACTTGATATAGAGTTGGACCACAAGTGACAATGAAGACATGAAAAGAACTATAATAATAGTAATGCCACCTGCATGATTGCATCTCTCTCTGTCAATTAAAATATGTTGAAATGACCAACAGAAAAGTTAAAGTCTGAGTGGGTCACTAAAGAGCAACATCTGATGTGCTGCAAAAATTACTATCTATTTCTTTGAAAAGGACCACAGTGAGACCTGACTAAGCTGGGTAATATTAGAAACTGCTCTGCAGTATGCCAACACTAATGCCACTTTAAAAAAATAACCATCGTGGGTCTTCAGGCTACAAATTCACAAGCATGGCCTAAAGGATGATTCTGTTGGGTATTATTACAGGGATAGCTTTCAGTTCCATTTTTATAAAGCAGTTATCCAGTCTGCATACATATTGGATGAAACTAGACAAGGTGTAATATATTGCTTATTGTGTGCATCCATTCTTGTATCACTATATTAGGTTATTTCCATGGTTTCCCCACTGCATATTTCATATCATAATATTTTCCTTAAAGTTGCACCATGGAGATGGAATCTTCTGTGTAATGGTAAAGTCAGTTGCACACTGGCTTCAGCTACTTGATTGATGGGACTTTTCATTTTCTGGATTAAACCTTACTTTTCTTACAAGTGGCTCATCCAGTGATTGATATCTAATTTTACTCTGGCGACGAGGATGGGATGCCCTACTCCAGTAGTTAATTTGTAAAATAAAAAGTGGTGGGGCACTCCTCAGGAGGCTGCGCTCACTGGAGAAATGTGCTGGTATAAACTGGCTCCTGACTAGAACCCGGCACTTACTTATTGGGTAGTGCTGCTGATTTCGAAGCTTGGGACCAGGGTTTGTGTCTCAGTGTGGCTCAACATCCTGTGATTCTGTGGGAACTGAGGCACCCTTCCAAATTAGTGTGTCCTTAACTGGTGCTTTAAGCACTGGCGCTTAGGATTAGGTGCTGGTGCTGACCACCAGCAAGCACCTGCTCAAATTAAGCACTGCCCATCTCTGCATTTCAAGCGAAATCAAGATCAATCCTGACATCACTTATAATTCAAAATTAAGAACTTCCACTATCCTGTTATGACACCTTCAACTTTGGGATCACCTGAGTTTTGAATAAATTACTTTTGGGACTTTAAACATGAGCATCCGCCACATGCCTCACCTTTAATTACATTTCTTTATTTGAAACTGTAAATGGCTGCGAGGCGTTGAGGTGGGCTCATAGAAAATAACCTCTCTCATAAGCATTTTAAGTACTCTGCCTTGGAGTTATGAGATTGAGATCACCAAACTGTAATTTTTTGGTCAGCTCTTGACCCTCACGTATGACTGGTGTTGTATATAAAAGAATTCTATGCCCAGTATTTAATACCATCACTGCAGTTTTATACAAAGTTAAACCAAGTAAGCGGTAAGGACAATCTGGGTGTTTCCTTTAACAAGTACTTCATCCAGTGACATATGTTTGCTTTGTTTTGTTTTGAGAGTGTCACGCAACCCTGCGCTGAGTGCGATTTTGTCTTTGCCACATCTGGGGAAGATTTAGGAGTTTTGAAGCCGTACTTTAATTTTTAAGCATTGGTTACGGACTTTAAGGGGTTAGACAACTTCAACTGACACTGAAGCACCAACGTCTTTCTCGCGCTCTCACTTGCTCATAAGTAAACCATGGCAACGGTCATTAAATCATGGAGGATTTCCCGCGTTCAACACTGACATCCTTCTTCTGGAACGTCGGCACCTTCCGGCTTATCGGACTCTGCGATTCATCTCACGTGGTCATGTTCCGCTGCGCGCAACGTGTGTAATGAGGCTGCCATTTTGGATTTCCTCCAATCTCCAATCACATTAACAGTTAGCACTCTAGTTCTTTGGGGTTTGTTTTTATCTTCAGCAACGACAAAGCATTTCTTTTTCTTCACTCAAATTGGTATCCTTTTATTCAATTACCCTCACAATTCAAGTTTTGTCGCATGCTGTACAAAGGAGTATCGTCGAGAGGGAGCTCTCTTATTTGAACATCACACTGAGCTGACTTTTGTATTGATTTTTCAACATTATTTAAGTGTTTTCAAAGATAGCAATGGACAGTAATGCGTTGGTGTTATAATCTGCTATATTTACTATATATTCTGTGTGATGTATAGTATTGCCAATTGAGTTTCACTTACTTTATGATAATTATATATGCTGTGTGATGTATAGTATTGCTCATTGAGTTTCACTTATTTTTCTCTTTATTATTTAAACTATTTAGGCAAACCTAATTACATTAATTGCTTCACCATGCAAAATGTTGCCACACCACCTTTCTTTTTATCTTCACCTGGTGATCCACCCATTAGGTGGCAAAAATGGAAGAAAGTTTTCAAAAGGCACCCAAAGGTTTGTGGCACTAACATTAGTGCGGAAACAAAGACCCATCTCCTCCTACATTGCCTCGGGTCAGAAGGACAAGAGGTTTTTGATCATCTTCCAGACATTGACAATTCTAGTTTGAATGAATATGAGATTTGCATCTCAAAAGGAGACAATCATTACTTAACTAAGGTAAGCACGGTTTTAGAGAGATATCTTTTTGGTCGTAGAAACCAAAATGAGGGTGAAAGCGCGGAAAGCTACATGACAGGTTTAAGGAAATTAGGATCATCTTGCAAATTTGGTGGTCTACTGGAGGAAAGAATTAGGGACCATTTTATGCTAGGCTGCAATGTACAAAAGATTAGAGATGATATTTGGCAGAAGGATGAACCTTCTTTAGATAAGGTCATTAGAATCGCCAAGCAGGTTGAACATTCTCAGAAATGTGTTGAAATCATCACCAAACGTGAAAATAACGGTGAAGCAATACATGAAGTGAAAGCTTCTTTTAAATCTAATGTTTCATAAAAGGGTTTTAAATCTAATACTGACTTTGTTGGATCTCGCCCTTCTCAAAAAACTAGTTTTCAACCAAAATGTTTTCGTTGTAGAAATATTGGCCATTTAGCAAATGACAAGAAATGTCCTGCCTTGAAAAGCACATGCACCAATTGTAAAAAGGTTGATCACTTCACGTCCGCTTGTGAAGCAAAGAAAAACAACGCAAAAGTGAATTCAATTTCTCAAAGTAGTTATGTGGAGGATGATTCTGATTCAGATATTGATTGTGGTCAAATAGTCTTGCAAATTTTCAATAATGGCAAGAAAGGACCGTTTGATGAGGTAATGGTTGAAGGTAAGGGCTCTCAGGTACTGTTTGATTCTGGTGCCAAAATAACCATTGTCTCAAAACAGTTTTATTGTGAATGGTTAAAAGACAAGGTTAACATTCTTAAAGCAGATATCAAGCCTTACGCTTATGACGGTGAACCAATTAAACTTTTAGGCTACTTTCAAGGTGTGATAGAATACAAAGGGAGGTTCATCACAGGTAAAGTTTATGTTTCGCACAAGGCAATAGCATTTTAAGTTGCCTATCATCAGATTAAATTAGATGATAGCTCGAAAGACTCCACAGCTTTTATTACTCCTTTCAGGACCTTTAGGTTTGTAAGGTTACCTTTTGGATTGGTATCAGAAGGCTCAGTCTTCCAACGAGCGTTAGAAAAGGTGTTACGAGGTCAACTTGGTGTTAAAATTAACCACCAGGAAAACACCTTCAAAATTTAAGGACTTTGTAATCAATAATTAATGCTTTAGTCCTTAGGACAAGTGTTTCACCTTTCCTTCTCTTCTTTGTTTATTATGGAAGGCAGGTGTGTAATATCGTGCTTATTGTATGCATCTATTCTTTTATCACTATATTCAGTTCTTTCCATGGTTTCCCCACTGCATTTTCTGTTTCATAATGTTTTCCTTCAAGTTGCACCATGAAGATAGAATCTTCTGTGTAAAGGTAAATTCAGTTGCACCTGGCTTTCAGCTACTTGATGGGTGGGACTTTTCATTCTCTGGATTAAACCTTACTTTTCTTACAAGTGGCTCATCCAGTGATTATTATCTCATTTTACACAACGCAAAATTTAAATTACACTAGTATAGTTCACATAATTTCAGAAATTTCAACTTACCATTGCTATGCGAAATTCCTGAAATGACACTAGTACATCACTTTGGATATTTAAACGTCATTCCCTGTAAGAAAAATACTGTGAACCCTTTATTAGCGGCAAAAATGTACCCCAAATGAATGGGAGAAATAGAACATGAGTGGCTCTTGTTTGCTGAGGTTTTGTTTAAATGTGTCCTTGCACCAAAAATTGATGCAAGCATGCATTTTCCACTAAATTATAGCAGAAATTATCAATTTGTATTCAATGTAATTATTCGTAATCTTTAGTGACTTTGCCTACATTTTACGTAATTACATGAAAACAAATTATATGAATTTTGCAATTGATAAAGCCCAGGATATCGCAACACAAAAGGAGTATGCGATGTAAGGTCACCACGGCACCACTGGTCAAGCACTTCCTGAGTATGGACATACTGGAAATGGCTTCTCATGGCAAGTGAGTGAAATCTTGAAACCTGAGCCAAGAGGTAGTAACAACAGACTGGAATGAAAATGGATTTTCAAGTGCTAATCCATCTTGAGTTGATTGAATACGCAGGAAGAATGGAACACAATCCTATTGGACAATAACAGCAACTGTATATACATTTATTATATGGACCCACGTACCAATTGGGCATCTCTTGATGCAAGATGTATTTCTTACTTTTTTTTTTAAACTGTTTTTATTGTTTTATGCAACATATAGGCATTACAGACAGTGTACAAAGAATCACAAAATAAAATTGCTGGTACACAACTGAAGATCCCAATGGTGTGGAGTCAAGAATGTTCAGTTTCTTGCAATGTCCCTCATGTCAGTACAATTCCAGCCTTATCCACCCATCCGCCCTTATTCCTTATCCGAGCTCTCGCCGTCTGAATCTGGCAATGTGTCACATATGTCCCCCCTATATGCGTTCCAAGCCGCCCACACTTTTGTTCATTTTCTGGAGGCGCTTTCGGTTAGCATAAACTGTCCGTTCCCTGACCATGAGCACATCCATGTCCCTGCACCACGCTATTAGCGATGGCGTCTCCGCCGCACCCCATTTCTGTGCTACATTACGTTTCGCACCATGAGACCCAATGTGAACCATATTTGATCGTATCTAGTAAGATCATTGGGCTCCCATATATTGAGCAGGCATCTACGCGGGTCAAGGATGAGCGAGACCCCTATTGCTTGCGATATTGTACGTAACACCTGTCACCAGTAGTTTGTTATCACTGCGCATTCCCATATTGTATGGATGAATGTCCCTTCCTCCCGCATCCTCTAAGGCAATATGGATGTTGTGCTCTATGTATTTTATGTAACATGACCCTAGTGTAATACACTCGGTGGAGAAACTTAAGTTGCACTAAACGGAACCTTGCAGAGATTCCGACCTCCTTAGGAGATGCCAGGGCCTCTTGCCATTCTGAACCATCCATATCTCCTATTTCTAATGCCCATTTGCTCTTTAGAGCTACTGTGGGATCTGGCAGGTTATTAATCATTTTTTTGTATGTGAAGGACGTGGCACGTTTTTGCATGTGTTCAGTGAGAAGTCAATCTTCTAACGGGGCTGATTCTGGGACCTTCGTGTCCGGTGGTATTACTGTCAGTAGTGGTTGTCGTATTTGGGTGTACCTATATGACTCGTTGTGGCTCAGATCATATTGTGACTGGAGTTGGGTGAATGGTATCACCGTCCCCCTCTCCCATAAGTCACCTACCGTGGAGATGCCTATGTTGTCCCATCGGTCAAATCCCTTACTGTTTCTTAGTTGTCCTGGTTTCTTAGTGCCCCAGAGTGGGGTAAGTTTAGTGATAGTTCCTCCCCAGCCTAACTTGGCTTGTGCGGTGTGCCAAAGCTTAACTTGTGTTTTGTAGGGCCTTCCAGTTTCATTGCCTGTCCTTTATTGTACAGGGCTTCAAGCACATTGCAGGAGCCCAGTTGATCTGCCCTATATGCTGGGTCATCCTGTGGGGCATGGATCCACTGGTTTATGACCTTTAGTTCTGTAGCCCAGTAATACAACTGTATGTCAGGTAATGCTATTCCGCCCTCATACCAACTCTTATGCAGTTTTACCCGTCCTATGCATGCAGGGCTGGGGCCCCAAAGTAGTGTAGACACATGTGCGTTTACTTGTTTGAAATAACGGGGTGGGACCGGAAACATAGTATTTTCCAGGGCGTAGAGGATGCGCGGCAAGGCCATCATTTTGTATAATGTCGCCTTGCCTAGTAATGTAAGGGGTAGAGATGCCCAGTGGATCACATCGTTCTTCAATCTTTCCAGAGGGGGTTTCAAGTTTCTGGAAAAGAAGTCTGTTGGGTCTTTCGTGATGTGTATACCCAAGTACTGGATTCACTCGTTATTACAAGTGGACAGTCGGAAGGCAAAGACGGGACCCCCCCTTGTAAAACATATAGGACCGACTTAGACCAATTTATTAGGTAACATGACATTTTCCCAAATTTATCACATAAGCGGAGGAGGCATATAGGGAGATACGCTCCTCCCATCCCTCCCTCCATTGTATTCCCTTCAGCAATGGGGTCCCTCTAATCAGCGTTGCCAGGGGCTCTAAAACCAGCGCAAAGAGGAGCGGTGATAATGGGCAGCCCTGACACGTCCCCCGTGCCAGTGGTATTTCGTCTGACGTGTGCCCGTTGGCTAATACCCGCGCCGAGGGTCTCTCGTATAGTAGCCTTACCCACGCGCAGATTACGGGACCAAATCCCAATCGTGGAAGGAGTACGAAGAGATATCTCCACTCCACCATATCGAATGCCATCTTTGCGTCTAATGATAGTATCGCTGTAGATTCTAACAATGAGGGAGCCTTCGCCAGCACCCCATGTAGGCGCCAGAGGTTTACTGCTGTATTTCTATTGGGCATAAAGCCTGATTAGTCTGGGTGTAACAATTGGGGTAAATAAGGCATCAACCTGTTAGCAGTTTGGCTAGAATCTTTGCTTCTGCATTTAGCAGAGATATAGGGCGGTAAGAGGTACATTTATACGGAGGTTTGTTCGGTTTAGGAATCGCAACTATTGCTGCTAGCCGTTGCTCTGGTGGCAGTTCTCCCTTTTCCCAGCTGTCATTGTACATAGCCAGTAGAGGCGGGCTCACAATTTCTGTCATTTGCTTATACCACTCAATCGGGATCCCATTGGGCCCTAACGCTTTCCCTGATTGAATAGATCTGATTGCTAACTGCAATTCCTCAATGGTGAGGCTTGACTCCAATTCCTGAGAGGCCTCTTGTGGCAGTGTTGGCATCTCTATATTCCTTACGAACTCAGTTATTTCTTCTTCTGTTATTCTTGATGTCGGTGTGTATACTTCTTGAAAGTGTTGTGCCAGTGTGCCTACTATGGCTCGCGGGTCTGTCGTGAGTTGTCCCCCTGCTTCCCTTATCTCCAGTATCCCCCTGTTACCTTTCTCACGCTTGTATAGCCATGCCAGTAATTTGCAAGCCTTGTCCCCCACGTCATATATTTTTTGTCTGGTAGCTGCTATGTTAGCCTCCGTCTGTTCCTGTAGATGCGCTCTGTGTTGCTGTTGTGTAAGATGTAAGGAATGCGCCGTGTCAGGTGTGGGGTTTGTTGCGTGTTCATTGTCAGCTGCCTGTAGAGCTGTTTCTTATTCTGAGAGTTCTTTCTACTTTTTGCGCATGTGGCCTTTAATAGAAGCTATCGCTTGTCCCTTAAAACGGGTATTTCAATTTTTTTGTATGTATAAATAAGTGTTGTTTGTCTGGCCTTACTGGATCCATTTTATATCCTCACGTGGATCATTCTTTTCCCACAATCACTGCCCAATCGTATGGTCTGACATTTATAATTTCTTTGGTAGATGCATTGAGATGTGATATGGAAGTTTGTTTGTAAATATAGATCTGCATATGTTGTTTACAATCCTTCTTTGCTGCAATCTATCTTTCTGATTGTATGCTTTCAAACATGCCTCTCACAATGCTTAAGCATGAATACTTCAAAAAGAAGTCAATTCTAAGTAATCGATTATTTTCACTCCATTAAAATTTGCCACTTGAAGGAGCATCCCTTTGTTGGCAAAACTTACACGAGTATATGCAAGTTTCTCCTCAAAAAGAGCCTATGTACACTATTATTGCCTTTGCGCAACCACCTTCCTACTTCACAGGCTTGCATTCTAGTTGTAATTCCCTGATCGGGGTTAATCAGTCAGTAGGGAGAAGGGATAAGAGGTCCATTCATATCCCCGGTATAGTAATCAGATTTATCAATAGGAAGAATGGACACTTGTAGCTTCATAACCTTTGGTTATACTTGAAACACCCTCATAAACGCCTTCATTTTAAATGCGGTATATATCTGTTGTCCGCCCCTTATCAGCGTTATGGCATAGTCATCGGGTGTTCAATAACGTGCTATATGCCAGCCTCATCCTGAGCCAACACATCTAGAATTAGAATATTGTGAATGTGCTACATGAGATAATGTCTACATGCAAAATATGGATGTTTGTTAATTTGACTCCCTCTCCAGAAATCCATTACAAACAAGTGTTAAGAATTCTAACATTTTTGAAAACTACACAAATGGTGTGAGTACTTATATGTTTTGTATGTCCTGACAAATGCTCTATAGACCCGGTTGGGCCAAAGGAGCAGAAACATGTCGACCTTCTCCTTCTTGGCGGCCAAGACCTGGAACTCACTCCCCACCTGCCTCCGCCTTACTCAAAACCACGCCTCCTTCAGAAAAGAACTTAAAACCTGGCTATTCGACAAATAATGAACCCCTTCCCAAGCGCCTTGAGACCCTCTGGGTGAGCAGTGCGCTATATAAATGCCCAAACTTGAACTTGAACTTGACCGTTTTGTAAAAGATATAAGGTAATCCAGTTACCCAATTGACCATAATATCCTAATTCCTTTTTAATAACACTACTTCTCCATTTATATTAAAGATTTTTGTATGGAGAACTACTGTTTTTTATAAAGAAAAACCTCACTGTCATTTCCTCTTTTTCTTTGCACCCTCCATCTGGGAGAGTCTTTTAATTTTAATTTCAATTTCTTTGCACTGCTACCCAGACTGGAGGTTGCCTCAGGATGCGGCTGGCATATAGCATGTTATTGAACACCCGATGACTATGCCATAGCGCTAATAAGGGGCGGACAACAGATATATACCGCATTTAAAATCAAGGCGTTTATGAGGGTGTTTCAAGTATAACCAAAGGTTATGAAGCTACAAGTGTCCATTCTTCCTATTGATAAATCTGATGCGTAATTCCCTGATCCACAAATGTGCATGGGCATTTAAATCTATGGGCCTCTTTACGATAGCGGTGAGACTGCCACAGACAGCCTGTCAGTGGTGGTCCCACTGCCATCCATAGAAGCGGTCCCTTGGTCTGAGGCATTGGTAGTTTGGACAGTCGAACTTTACAATAGGGGCGGAGTCCGCTCAGGCACTGCCGTAAGGATTAAGCTGTCAGTTTTTGTCACCCTGTACATGGCACTTCAACCACCACGTACAGATAGAGGGAAAGGGACTTTGGGGGTCCCTAGCACGGCTCCCATTGAACTCCACTATCGGACTTGGGTGGCACATGTGGTGCCCCTCACAGACAACCATTGACTCTGGTGCCTGTCACACAGTGCATGGATGTTTAAAACATGCCTATTTCTATTTTTTTTCCAGGCCGCTGCACAAGCCGCAATAGAAAATGGTATGATTCCAACTGCCTGCACAGAGGGTGGAACGGCCAACTACATGTCGGCTGCTATCCATCCCGTAATGACGGCAGTCGGACGCTCGTCTGACTGCCATTATAATAAGGCCCTATATCTGGAAGTTCTCGCCATCCGCAGTGTCCTCACAACTGAGGCAGATGACAAGCCTGCAGACTCTGGTCACACCTTTTAACAAGTGTCTTCCAGTAGGTAATCTGCCACTGGGTACCAAGTAAGTGTACGAAAATCCCGCGGCCCAGTCGGACCTTGTAAAACTAACCACATGCTATCAATATGCATGTATGATGGATTAGTAATTCCCTGTTCTCCCTATCTCTATGTAGTCTTCCTAATCGCTAGCCCTTATGACAGCTCTCAGCGATAGGCATGCTTGCCAATGTGCACAATTTATTTAACTCCTTGGATGCTGATGACGGAACCGCTCCGTCATCAGCTGCGGGTGCGCTGTGCTGATGACGGAGCGGTTCCCTCATGGCCCGCTCAGAACGCCTGCGCGGCGCGAACTCCGCGCCTGCGCTGGACGTTCCATTGAGCGGGGCGGGCCATGACGGAACCGCTCCGTCATGAGCACTGCTCAACCGAGGCTGGTGATGGAGCGGTTCCGTCACCAGCATACGGCCGCCGCGCGGCCGCCCCGCCCCCTTAGCACTGCGGCGGAATAGCCGCCGCAGTGAAGGGGTTAAAGAATTTCTGAGCAGACAGCAACACACTGAACTGAGTGAGTACCATGTCCTTCTAATATGCTTATACTGCACAGCTGGTAATTGTATTCCGTACTAATTCCCCTGTCATTGAATTGTTTTAGCCAGCAGCTTAATTCTGGCTCATTGTGTATATATCCACTTTGACCCGGGCAAGTTGCCACCCTGGGCTTAATAGATCATTCTTGAAGGCAACACACTTTCCTCCCTTACCTGTAGGACACAGGATTCAATCTGCATGTTATTGTATTTAATAATTTTTTTGTGAATGGTCATGTGTGGCCCTACCATAGAACACCCATCATTTGTCCCTTATTCTTTCCTCTTCCCCTCTCCCTTCTCTTTCCCCGTCCCACTCACTCTAAACCTTCCTTTTTCCGCTTCCTTCCACCCTCTTTCTTTCCCCCTTTTTCCTCCCCTGGTGTTCCCTCAGGGACTGCTTTCTCTCTTTTAAGGCTAATTGATGGGCTGTTACAGTGTGGGAAGACACCCATCATAGGGATAAAACTCTATTTACCCCCAGGCAAGTCATATTTACCTTACCGTAATTAAAAGTATGTAGACTCTCTGCAATTCAGAACTATAGAGGTGACTACGCCGTTGACTATAGACATACCGACTCCTCTTTTCCTATAAAAAAATAACTTTAGGAGTCACACGTCCTATTTCGGTTGGGTGAAGCATGTCTTTTTAGCATGCACTTGTCACTGCACGCTCGTTCACTCAAATGTGAGCACTGGCTCTTGTTCTAAACTATCTTAATATGATATGCTTCAAATATTCTGGAACAAAAAATACGGAATGAATACATTAATTGCAGCATGAACACAATTCCTTTCTCTACTGCTATATTTGCCCTGGTGGATTAACTAATTGTCTGGTAAATGTACGTTTTTCTCTTGTTTACATTATTAATTATTCATGGTGAACCACTGTATTCTACAAAATGTCCCAGGTTCTGAAAATTCTTGGGGCCCCCCTTGTTATAAAATATATAGTTTTAGAAAGTTGCCATTTTTCTGACCTTAGCCCTTTTATGCCTCTAGCCTGCCTTGGGTCGCATGACTGGGTCCAACTGACAGTTAGACAATTGCACAAAATTGAGAGATTAGGTGTACCTGAATTGCCCATCTGCTGGCAGGATCGGGGACAGAGCTTAGCAGCACAGCCCCACTTGCAACTGAGTAGCCTGTGCTCTGCCTTCACACAGAGTGCATCACAATCTCAAATTGTCACTACAGCCCGCTTGGAGCTAGGGCAGGGGAGGTAGGAAAGTCCATGCACTTCAAAGTACCTGTCTAGTAGCTTCTCCCAGCTTCCAGAACCAGGGTATAAAAAGGAAACCTCAGATAACAACTTTTCAGGGTACTCCTGAATATGTGGATACTGTACCAGGAAGAAGGACTGATATGCTGCTGGGAGGATTGACACTCTGCTGGACTGCTGGACTGCTGCACTGAAACAGTGCTGCCCTGCTGGATTATTGCCCTGTTGTTCTGCTGCTCTGCCACCTTCTGCCTGGAGGTAAGTAATGGATCTTCAACAGTTCCAGGACCTCTAGAGTGACAAACAAGGGCTAGTTTGTGGCCTCCTGCTTAGATCCACAGGGACACAAAAGGCTTCCTACATCTTGAGCCTGCACCTGGACCTAGCCTGAGTGAGTCCTGACAGGCCTTGAAAGTAATGCCCTTGCAGTTCTGGACCATTGGAAGTAGTGCTAAAGGTGCCCAGATAACTAAAATCTAAAAGTCGAACTTAGAAACATTGTAGTGTAGTTCCTATTTTCCCTATAGGCCCTGCGCATTGGAATAACATAAACAGCAGTGTAGACGTAGGACTGCGGTCTTCTAGGTCTCTACTGACTATGTTAGACTTAATTTAGGTTTGCGCCAGCTAGTTCAGAGGTCACTGGAAACTTTCTTGACTGAATAGGAAGTGATCAGCTTCCCTGGCTCAGACAAGAAGGGATTCAGCTTCCGACAACCGCATAAACATGACAACTTTGCTCCTCAGAATAAGAGTCAATCTCTAGAGTTGTGTGAAACAATACACAGCTATTTCACTCAGTCAATTGTGCAGATTTACTTTCACCAGAGTGAAGAGAATAGAGAGACGGGCGTTTACAATAAAAGATATTATTTATTGAGCAGTCTTCCTTCTCATGCAAGAGAAATGAATTGCCACAATTGCAAAACTTGTTATTATGAAAAGTGCATACAGTAAAAGGAGTATTACGAAATAATACTGTAAAAGCATTGATATGGTTTCTTAGCCATAAGATGGTTAAAATGAATAAAATATATACATTCATATATACATTGGCTAACGACCTCAACTGGTGCTTCTTACTACACCTACCCCGGTGTACCTGACCTAAGCCCAATACTTGGTAGGGAGTAAGTAAGTAGCAGTTTAAGTTAAGTTGGTTTTGCCAAGAGTTTGTTTCAAGAATTCTCTCTAAGGGTTTAGTCAGCACCGTACTTCTGGAATAGAATGCAGGAGGTCTGGTATCTCCTTCTTAGGACCCGATATCCCAGTCACCCGCAAGGGTAGGCTGGAAACGCCGGAGCTGGATTTTCTCGGCAGGAGAAAAGACAGTGTCTTTCTCAGCGCGTCAAGGAGGAGGGGCAGCGTCCGTGGGCTTCTCGCATCTGCTGGGCTCTCTGCAAGGGGACAGCTGTTCTGCTCCAGTATTCACCACCACCGTGTGTTTGCTTAAGGCAACGTTGGTATATTTATACCTGAAAGGTGCCGAGTTTGACGTAAGTTTTTGGACATAAGACGTCAATAAAGATGTCACTAAAAACTGGTCGTTCTTACAGTGCTCGCAGGAGTTCTATTACTAATCAAAACAAAGCAAGCGGGGCCTTCCCAGGTTGCTGGGGGTTTGGTATGTCGAAAGAACTTGGTGTGCTATCTAGGAATCTAAGGAAGTGGCTTCTGCTGTGTCATGGACTGTCATGGACTGCAGAGGCGTGTTACTGAAATATGGCTCTGATTATTATGCCGTTTATATGGATATGTATTGATTATAGCCGTATAGGGGCATGAGGTCACAATATTGATCGGGTCCTGGATAAAACACATCAACATTTTGGTTAAAAACTGCCCTGAGAACCAGGTGGAGACCCAGACCAACCTCCTCGCCCATACACCCAATGTGTTTCTCCCTCTACGTTCTTCTCTGCAGCAGCAACTCATTTTCAGCTGTCCTCTGCCAAAGGTGTATCCAACCTCTAGGAACTGTCTTCAGCTTCAGCCCTCTGCTTTAACCCGCGAAACATTTTCTACTTCCATTTCCGAGACTAAATCTGAACGTAGAAATCTTCACCACAGCTTCGACTATCTGACATTGATGCTCCTTTCTCAGACGCAACGTGTAGCCTTGCCCCACTGAACTTTACCTTCTCAGAACATTTTTGTCAAGGCTTTTTGTAAGTCCGAAGGTAAGTGCTGACCGGGCCCAGACCATTTCTTGTATCTGAGCCACGCTCCATCGCGGTCGGATATATTTTTTTACTTTGACTACGTCTTGTGCGACTGGATCTCTGCGGTTGGCACTTTGATCCTTTAGGCACTCGTTTTTACTAAACATTCAAAAAGTCATAACTCTGGTTCTACTGATTGAATTTTTGCCATTTTGCTGTTCAAAAATGTATTAATATGTAGTTTCTAAATTAGTTTGGGACTTTATTTATGTTGTGGTTTCTCTATATTACTGTTTATGTGCTGCAGGAGTATTTTATACATTACCTTTAAATTAAGCCTCATTGCTTTTTGTGCAAAGCTACCCAGGGTTAAGCACAGGTTAATTTAGCGACCTTTTGTTGTTCACCCTGTAAGGGATTGTGGTTGCTGCTTGACCAGGGTTTACATCCCAGTTAACCAACAACCCAATTTCTAACAGCCATGTCTAAAAAATTGTATGCCTGTTGTTTCTGTTTTTCCTCCTGTTTTTAACTGGTCGAGAAATTTGAATTGTTTAGTATATCTGGTGCCCCGTTATATGAATATTAGTCTGTGCGAAATGTGTGCACTCTCTTGTATACAAGAATCTCTCTTTGAATTATTTATGTAATACGTATTCTTTGTAAGGGCAATATTTAAATTAGGACTTCTTCTCATCGGTCCTGACGAATGCCAATGATGCAGATGGGCAAGATGGGAGAAACATTTTGGCCAATTAGGACATTTGGGACAATTTTTTCTCTTGCAAATCTACTGTTGTTTTTAACCTTACAGTGGATAGAGAACTTAATAAATAAACCGCTTCTATACTATCCCTAGGCAATTTTAAGCCTATACCCTATTCTGTTTCAACAACCCTTTCTGGGCACTAAAGGACAGCTTGTCACCTTAAAAGCAACAATAAAAAAACAATAACAAAATGGAATGAAGTCCTGTAATTGTGCTGCAATTGTGGAGCCCATTGGGTATTGAACAACCTGCCCAAAGTGGAGCGTGACCTGATGATGAAGTATGCTACCTTGGTGGGTGAGGGACCTTACATCCTAAAAAGGAGACTTCTTTGATTTAGTGCGGCATCCCTTTCCAGAAAGTATTTTCATGTCAAGTTCATTTGGTAAAGAACAATGTGTGATGGACTGCACTAATCCCTCTTCCTCAGTTTGTTTGATTGTTTGATGTAAACAGGAAGTAAATCAAAAGTACTCCTGGATTACTCCTGAAAGTCATTAGTAATACAGGAGTAATACTAGAGTAAGTTACACCTACTAATCAATCAATCAATTAATCAATCATTTGTAAAGCGCACTACATACCTGCGAGGGTCTCAAGGCGCGGGGTGGGTGCTACTGATCGAACAGCCAGGTCTTGAGTATCCTCCTGAAGGTCAGCAGGTCTTGGGTCTGTCGTCTCAGTAGGAGGGTGTTCCATGTCTTTGCGGCGAGGTGGGAGAAGGATCTCCCACCGGTGGTTGTTCTTTGTATGCGCGGGACGGTGGCGAGTGAGAGGTGAGGGCCAGTCTTGTGGAATGCCTTGTGTGCATGGGTGATGAGCTCGATATCCTCTTTTTGATGGAGAGCCAGTGCAGGTTTCTCAGGTGGGGGTGATGTGGCTGTGGCGTGGTACGTTGAGGATCAGTTGTGCCGAGGCGTTTTGGATGCGTTGTAGTTGTTTGATGAGCTTGGTCGGGGCTCCCGCATAGAGGGTGATTCCGTAGTCGAGTCTACTGCTGATGAGGGCCTGGGTGACAGTCTTTCTTGTACTGTCGGGATCCATTTGTAGATCTTGCGGAGAATGCGGAGGGTATTGAGCAGGAGGAAGAGATGGTGTTGACTTGCTTGGTCATTGAGAGCATTGCGTCAAGGATGATTCCCAGGTTGTGTGTGTGGTCGGTGGGTGTCGGGGCTGCCCCCAGTGCCGTCGGCCATGAGGAGTTGTCCCAGGCTGAAGGGTTGGAGCCGAGGATGAGGACGTCCGTCTTGTCCGAGTTCAGCTTTAGATGGCTGGTCTTCATCCAGTCAGCGATGGCCTTCATTCCTTCATGGAGGTTGGCTTTGGCTGTGATGGGGTCCTTGGTGAGGGAGAGGATCAGCTGAGTGTCGTCGGCGTAGGAGATTATGTTAAGGTCGTGCTGTCGGGCTACGTGTGCGAGTAGGGCCAGGTAAATGTTGAACAGCGTCGGGCTGAGGGAGGATCCCTGGGCTACGCCTCAGATGATCTCAGAGGCTTTGGAACGGAATGGGGGAGGCTGACGCTCTGGGTTCTGCCGGAGAGGAAGTAGGTGGTCCAATCCAGAGCCTTGTCTCGGATCCCTGCGGTGTGTAGGCGTGCACGTAGTGTGCGGTGGCAGACGGTGTCGAAGGCGGCAGAGAGGTCTAGGAGGATGAGTGCTGCGGTCTCGCCATTGTCCAGCAGGGTCCTGATGTCGTCGGTGGCGGCGATGAGGGTAGTCTCGGTGCTGTGGTTGCTGTGAAACCCTGACTGTGAAGGGTCCAGGATTCTGTTTCCTTCAAGCACTCATGCACCAGAATCTGGGAATCCGGTCCATCATAATATTCTATACTTACTCACTCAATATCATGAAAGTGAGTGAGTATATGTACATGAATGAGTGAGCCCTGGGGGGGGGTAATCAGTGAGAGGATGTTGAAAACTTCAAGAGGAAGGTGGATATTGCAAGCGTTTGTAGGGTCAATCCCGCCTGAGTAACTGATGAAAAAGCTTTGCACTGGGGAAAGCTTAAGGACAATGAGTCCCTCTTCCTAGTCAAGGGGCAGGAGTAGGGAAAACAGGTCTTTAAGCCCATCCTGAATTTCAAAAGTGAGGATTGTAAACATGTTGCAAGTGAACAGAATAGCAATGTCTAGCAGATGGAACTGTAATAATTCTGCAATAGCAGAGCGGTAGAATTTGAGTACTATGATTGGGTTTATAAAAATTAAACCATTTGGACTATTTTATATGTCGTTAACCACAGGTGTAGAGACCTTAATTCATCAGTTATTGTGGTTGACTTTTTTGTGCAATCCTGCCTGTAACACAGGCGCTCTTGCACTGCAGGGATGACTGCGTTGGCGTTAGGCTGCACTCAATACGCCAGCAAAGAGTGCAGCAGAAATGCACCATATCTTAGTAGATACATTTCAGTCTTGTCCTCTCTTTTTGACGTGGCAAGTTGTCTTGCTGTGTTGCGTCAAATCTATGTAAATCCGCTCCACAGTATTTACCACATGTTTAGCTTAGGGACAGACTTACCTTCCTTATTTGTTGGTGTCTAGATTCAAGAGAGCAAGCTCACACTTGCAGCAAGGAAAGAGTCCCATTCTGAAAATAATCATAAAATATTGCGCCTTCCCCAGCTGAACAAACTGTATGCATTTCAATGGCTGTTTCTACAGAGCAGATATCTGATTCTCTCCAGCTCTTTCCATCAATTACAGGGCACTGGAAGTGAACTACTCATTCAAAATGCAGGACATTTTTATTACCACTTAAATGACTTGGTGGACTTTTATAGTTTTCATTTTTTATTTGAAAAAAAAAGGTTATTCTTTTATCCTCCTTTTTACTCGGCACATATTTACTGTCATATTTTAAATGTAGCACTATCCCTTCATTACTTGCTAAATCATAACCTTCTCTCCTTGAAGTATGTTATTTATATCACTTTCCTTCACTGCCTCCAGGTTCTGCCACTCTAAAGCAGTGTCTCTCAGAAGCTTAACATTCACATTTGCTTTTTATGTAACCTTTTTTATTTTCTTATTGCCAACCCCTGTTCTTACCAGGCAGTACAGCCCAAGGAAATATTTGCAAGATTACAAATCACAGGCACAGAGTTAATAATGAACACACCTAAACTTCATAAACCAGTTCTGAGGGCGTCAATCCTACAACGATGTGCAAAACTAAGCTCCATCTTGGCAAACATAAGTTGCAAACGCAATTTAAGGTGCAGCTAGAATTGAGGATTTAAAATGCCACTAGGACTCCAGAGAATGTAATGAAAAGAAGGAAGAGGTAGGCTGGAAGCCCACTGTACCCGTAGCTTTGACACCTCCTCCTACACAAAGAAAGGAAAGATTTTATACGGCTGTACTATTGGTGCCAGGTCGGATTGGGAGCAAAAACTGTCCCGAGCAACCCCCAAAAAATGCCCCCCATTCAAGTAGCACGACCTTCCATAAAACATTGCTTTGTTAATACCAGGGTCCTCATTTTTGGAGAAAAGTGGATTCAATAAGCATGTTAAAGCTTGCAGGGCAGTAATATGGGTCATCACTGGAAATTCAGCAGATGTAACAACAGAGGGGCATATTTCTAATCTTCAAGCAATGCAGGGCACCAAACAAAGTTTTTGAGCCGCATTGAGTGAAAAGGAGAAAACAGAAATGCCCCATATTTACTAAGATATTAAGTATTTCTGCACTGTCCTTGCCCTGTCACACTGTGTGCCACCTAACTCCAATGCAGGGATGCTTGGTAGGATTGTTTTTGTGAAGGAAGGAACACATTAGAAGCATTTTCCTCTTGCACTCTTCTTGCTTCTTACGCCCTCATACCTTCCATGTTGTTGCTAGCTTGAATCCCAATGTCCATCTTGTTGTCAGCCCCCTTCCACCCTAAGACTTGTTGCTTGCCCCATCCTGTCTTCCATCTTGGTGCTTGACCTTCCCATCTTCCTTCCGTTGTCCATGTTGTCCTCTCACCCACCAACACATATCACAGGGGAAACCCATTAAACCATAAAGGCATCTGGGAAATTGAAACAAATTAACTACAATGATGCCTATGGTATTCTTTTTAGGAACTTACTAGTTGGAGACAGATACAGAGAATTATCTATCCCCTGTTTTTTAATTACATATTGAATAAATCTGCACTATGTACTTTTTTGTTCATCTCATAGCTATCTAAAACAATTTTATTACAAATAAACACAAACAATTATTTTAGTAAACCAATTCTTCTTATCACAGAGAAATGTTTTCAATTATTCTAATTTTTTCATTTTATACACATTTATATACATTTACCCTATATCTTTATACAATATTTACAACGTGCAGACAAAAATAAACATAACCAAAGCTACAACACTTTGTAAATACCCTATTTCAATGGTTCAAATGAAGCCCGATACTTTAAACAAGGAAATTCATGGTATCGTATTATAAGACCTTAATTCCTTCATCTCAATCACCACATATAATAGTAGAGCCTCGGAAGCTGAAATGATTTTATGCTTCTTTTTTCAATACTCTCATCGAATATTTCCAAAGACTAATTCCACGTTATAAGGTGTCAGATTGCAATGACAGTCGACGCGTTTCAGCCTATCAACAATTCAGGCCTCTTCAGGACTTTGGGCAACAGTTACAAATCTACCTGTACAATAGTGCAGTCAGCCTCGTTGTACTAAAGTCGCTAAACTTCCTGCACCAACCCGTGGGTTAGCGCTACTAATATCGAGGGCACAGTCCTCAGTCCAATGTTTTTAACGTTGCGTAGCTCCCAATCGATACGGCAACAATCAATCCATTCTGCCAGGTCAGGCAGATTACACGACGAACCTGGAAGAACGCCGTGACCAAATCCAGAGGTAAATTGCAAAAGATCCTTTTAACTCAGGATACTCGTTCGTACTCGCACCCACCAGCCACAACAACAAAAGCTCTAGAACGTAGCCAGCACTAGCCATGTCACAGAGATTTTTGTAAAAAAATAACTTTTATCAATCTCTTCCTCCATCCCTGCTATTGTCATTGCTTTCCCCCATCCTCCACCCATACAAAAAAGAACTATGACAAGAACACCGAAGGAAGTGTCATAACCCTTTTTTTCTCACACCCTCGCTCTCTCCGACATGCCTAACGAGCAATGACAAAAAAACAATGACGTGGCCAGTACTGCTGCATCATAGTGTTTTTTTTCAAATTTCAGTCAAGAAGCACAGCAGCCATGCCTATTGTGCAACAAGTCTAAAACAACGAGAAAGCCAATAGCTTGTGTAACCGAGACCTTCTTTCTTTGACAATGATTGTTTTTTAATACTACCAGTAGTAAAATATATCTTCTTATTCACTACTAATACGATATTTCTACTACCCAAGGAACCCCTTTTGGCAACTTTAGAATAAAGAAAGATTGAGAAAAAAGAATACAGTTCTATTCATTCCTTGCTGTTTACAGGCAGCGCCTTGATGCTGATTCCTAGTTCACTGTGCTACAGTGGGAGGATTTTAAACTAGCAACTGCAAGTAACAAAATGACCCTGTGACCAAAGCTGTAACCTACTGACTTGTCTACATAAAATGCAAATCTGTGATTTGCATGTTGCATGTTGCGCCTTGCAGCTGGGACAGTAACCCTATGTGCTAACTTATGATGAGTCATAAAAACGTATACTAGGTAAAGTAGCAGACCTTTTTCAGTAAGTACTTGTGTCACTCTCTGAAAAAACGGGACATGTGCAGGCAAGTATGTAAGTTAATTATTGAAATTTAGTGTGATTGGTTCGAGGTGAAACTGGCCCAATGGGGCAACACCTAACATGGCCTTCAGAGGGAGGCCTCCCGACCTTTGTACACTCCCCGCTCCCAAGACCACCAAGGCCTGAGTGTGATGGCATGGCTGAGAAGGCATCAGGTGAAACACATTTCTTCTGGACTGGGCTGCCCTTTGGGGGCTTAGGTGGGCATGGCCCAAGAGCCAAAGAAACAACCGGCCTCTGTGCACGGCCTCCGATTCCTACGTCCCCTTCGTGGCCTTCCATGGACTGAATGTGAAGTAGGCGTAGGGGGAAGAAACCCTGAAAGAACACAGCTTCTTGGCTGGCCCAGGAGGGGCAGGGTGAAATGGACACGACACCTGACCTAGGCTTCTGATGTTGCCTCTCAGCCTCTTCACACTTCCTTCTCGCCCACCCGCCATGGCCTCAGTGTGATGACCAGGAAGAGGAGTACGGCAAAAACACTGCTTTCGTGGTGGTGCGCTGGCACGCCCAGAAGCCACTCCCCATCCCCAGACCCACAGGGACCGAGGTGTGAAAAGAGCAACACCTGGCCCCCCAGTGAGGATGCTGCACTGACCTCCCGCCCCAATCCATCATGACATTAGTGTGACATCTTGGCGGGGGAGGAGTAGGAGGAAAGACACTACTTCTGGGGTTTGGTCAGGTCCAAGGGACACAAGGTGAAGATGGCACAACTAAATCCACAAAACCAGCCTCCCACTGATGCCACTCCAATCGCACGGGTCCATGCCCCCCTACCTGTAAGCACAGGACTGTGCCTGTCGCCTGCTTCCTTTGGCAGCCATATATGACAGTAGCTTAGGCAGGTAGATAAGGTGGGGGCTGGGAGGGCAGTAGGGCACTGGCAGGGAGTATTCACACCAGCACTCCATACAACCCACATACAGTGGGCACTGAGGCACTGGTCCATCGGCCACTGGCGGACTGCCCCCTCTGCCAATTCAAACCTGATCGGCGTCCATCCCAATGCCATGGAAATTTGATAGCTCACGTCTAACAATGTTTAGATGTGTGCACCAGCAGCCATGGATTATTGCAGATCAAATAGATGTTTTGTTTTCCTGTTGGTCATCAGGTCCTGTGTGGATCTGAGCTCC
The DNA here is from genome assembly GCF_964263255.1 of Lissotriton vulgaris. Classification (NCBI taxonomy): domain Eukaryota; kingdom Metazoa; phylum Chordata; class Amphibia; order Caudata; family Salamandridae; genus Lissotriton; species Lissotriton vulgaris. The sequence continues at coordinate 200,263,084 of NC_141689.1, forward strand.
AGGATAAGTGCATTTGAGAGTTTCGTTCTGGCCACTCTTAATGCTCTGTCACCAACTCTAGGTTTATGAAACCTGCTGTATGAGCAGGTATGGTGAATATAAGGAGTTAGAGGCATGTATCAGCTTCAGTGCCTGCAATGCTAATGTGTTCGTAATGGACCATTCTATGAAAGTTTCAGGGGCATTCAAATAATATGTGCTGGGCCACAGCCAGCAAGTGTTACCTATTCAGAAGAACGGGTGAAACAGTGCTCATATTTTCCAACACCTTCCAGAATCTTAGTATGAGTGTGTGGGGCCAGCTGCAATCGGGCCATCGGATAAACAATATGTTGTGAGTATCTCTCAAGGCTTTACGTCAATATCTATGAATGACACTCCTCTAATACTGTGAGAGTGGGATTCTCTGCTCGGATTTTCAGTTGAGGAAATGTTGACCTGCTGTAAACTGTAAAGAACGGATTTTGGGCCATATGTACAAACGTTAGAATTTACCATTTACAAATAGTGAATCCGTAGTTAATGCTATTTAGGGCATAACAACACAAGATGTATGTATCTCCAATTTTACTACTAGTGATTCCTACGGATTCACATTCGCAATTAGGAAATCTAAATTCTGGAACTCGCAAATTAGGAAAGCAGAACGATGTTGTCAAATCAAGAGGTTAAGAAACACTGGATGTGGCCACGACCTCAAAGTCCGGGAAGGAGCTGGAAGGGAGGAGTGCACCTGTATCACAACTGACTAGGAGATACCTATGACTGAAATGCACCATGTCCAAAGAATATGGGGACAAGGATTTTGGAAGCAGGACAATGAAGGTCAAGTTTTCTGAAAAGGAACTGGAGCTCCAGAATGTGAAGCACATATAGACAGCTATTTGGTAAGGCCTTTTTACTGTTCCAGAGAGCCAAAAAATCCAGATATGGAAGAGCATCTTGGAGACAGTAAACTCCCAAGGTGTCACACAGAGGATCATTGCAGAGATACACAAATGCTGGTATGACCTGAGAAGGTGGCGATCGGGACGGCTGAGGGTCCCCTCACTCCCATTTAGACACTCAGAAAGGGGACACTGGAACCATGTAGTGTGGTGGTAATGTCAGACATTGACACCTCCAATCTGCAGACACCAGCCAGGGTAAATCCATTCCCCTTTACTTACTTAAAATAATATAATGTTTGCAATTTCACAAATAAAACATCACAGACTAAATAACTACATTGAGATGTTTGCCCTACCTGGCAGTGCATCATGGGAGTTGTACTGCCTGCAGACTCGTGCCTGATTGTGCCGGCGCCATTACCGTCTGCATCGCGCTATTTACGAGTGTGCCCCAATCCTGTTTTGATATTGTTTGCTGCCATTTTGGTTGTGGTTGTTGTGCCTCCCTGCCCTGATCTCCACCCCGCTCACGCCTCCCAGCTGACCCTCCCTCCCACGGATACTGTTTACCACGCTCTGCCGTGATAGCGCTGTGATCGTCCTGCTCCCAGCAGAAGAGGTCGCTCCACACGCTGCTCCCTGCTGCTCCCTGCTTCGTCTGGTATCGTAGCGCCTACCGCCAGACTGCTGAGTGCTCCACTCGCCTTGCTCGCTTTAGCCTGATTAATTAATTATTTAATATAGTTCGTAGCGCTAGCCCGTTTATCATTAAATAATCACTGATGTAAAATAGATCGTAGCGCTTGATTGCCAAGGTGCGCTTTCACGATAATTAGTATTTGTGCTGTGCTGCCTGCAGACTCGTGCCTGATTGTGCCGGCACCATTACCGTCTGCATCGCGCTATTTACGAGTGTGCCCCAATCCTGTTTCGATATTGCTTGCTGCCATTTTGGTTGTTGTTGTTGTGCCTCCCTGGGTATTGCACCGTTACATCGCAACTTTTACAAAGGGAGTCTATTACAACGCAACTTTTACAACGCTGGTTCCATTACAATGAATGCCTTTACAACGCATGTCATTACATAGCAGATGCTATTACAACGCATGCCATTACAACGTAAGTATAGGTAAGTAGGTACAGGGGTATTTTTAGGTTTTAGGGCTGGGTTTGGGTTTTGGGGTACAGGGGTATTTTTAGGTTTTAGGGTTGGGTTTGTGTTTTGGGGTACAGGGGTATTTTTAGGTTTTAGGGCTGGGTTTGGGTTTTGGGGTACAGGGGTATTTTTAGGTTTTAGGGCTGGGTTTGGGTTTTGGGGTACAGGGGTATTTTTAGGTTTTTGGGCTGGGTTTGGGTTTTGGGGTACAGGGGTATTTTTAGGTTTTAGGGCTGGGTTTGGGTTTTGGGGTACAGTGGTATTTTTAGGTTTTAGGGCTGGGTTTGTGTTTTGGGGTACAGGGGTATTTTTAGGTTTTAGGGCTGGGTTTGGGTTTTGGGGTACAGGGGTATTTTTAGGTTTTCGGGCTGGGTTTGGGTTTTGGGGTACAGGGGTATTTTTAGGTTTTAGGGCTGGGTTTGGGTTTTGGGGTACAGGGGTATTTTTAGGTTTCAGGGTTGGGTTTGGGTTTTGGGGTACAGGGGTATTTTTAGTTTTTAGGGCTGGGTTTGGGTTTTGGGGTACAGGGGTATTTTTAGGATTTAGGGCTGTGTTTGGGTTTTGGGGTACAGGGGTATTTTTAGGTTTTAGGGCTGGGTTTGGGTTTTGGGGTACAGGGGTATTTTTAGTGTTCAGTTTTTTTAAAAATACGACTTTAAGTAAATTAAATTAATTAAATTAATTAAATTAAATTACATTATTTAAATTATATTAATTAAAATTTATAAATTAATTCTATTACATTAATTAAATTAAATGAATTAAATTAAATTAATTACAATTATAAAATTTATTACATTAAATTAATAAAATTAAATTAAATTAATTAAATTACATTAATTCCATTTTTAAATTTAATTAAATTAAATTAATTACATTAAATTAATTACAATTTTAAAATTAATTTAATTATATTAGTTAAATTCAATTAATTAAATTAACTTAATTACATTTTTTTAAAAACAGATATACTTACCTATACTTACGTTGTAATGGTATGCGTTGTAATAGCATCTGCTATGTAATGACATGCGTTGTAAAGGCATGCATTGTAATGGTTCCTGCGTTGTAAAAATTGCGATGTTACAGTCTGCGTTGTAAAATAACGCGTTGTAACGTCATAGATCCGCCTCCCTGCCCTGATCTCCACCCCGCTCCCGCCTCCCAGCTGACCCTCCCTCGCCCCTCCCCTTCCACTATCCACATATGACAGATGCTCTTGCGCGCAGCGTTCACGCGCTGCGGACGCGCCCCATGTGCGCCGAAGGTGCGCCAAAGGTAAGCCCATCTACGCCCGTCCGCACCTGGACCGCGCCCAGCGCCAGACCCCCTGGCCCCTGCAAATCCCATTCCACCCGCATAATATACGACGCCACAACGCTCTCAGCACTCCACCCGGCCCACTACCAAACTGCTACCAAGCCGCCCCAGGACACACCCATGGATCCTTCACCTGCCACTCGTGCAAGTTCGACTGCATCAGGAGCCACACCAAATCCACTAACCCCAAACAGAGCTCGGACTCTAACCACCTAAAGTGCTTACTGCTCAACACCCGCTCAGTCCACAGACACTCCATGGAACTCTGGAACCTACTCGACACTACTTCACCGGACGTCGCCTTCCTCACAGAAACATGGATGAACGCCTCATCAGACCCCGACATCGCCATAGCCATCCCGGAGACCTACAAAATCATCTGAAAGGACCGCATCAACCAAACAGGAGGAGGCATCGCCATCGTCCATAAGAACACCATTCGCATCACGACCAGCTCCGACGATAACCTCGCTACCGCCGAGCACCTTCACTTCCAGATTCACACCGACCCGAAAACCACACTCAGAGGCACCCTCATCTACAGACCCCCAGGACCCCGCTCACAATTCAGTGAAGACATCGCTGACTTCATCAGCCCACATGCCCTCCCATCCAAAAACTACGTTCTACTGGGAGACCTCAACTTCCACCTGGACAAGAAAAACGACAACAACACCACCACCCTCCTGGACAACCTGGCCAATCTCGGACTCAAACAACTCGTTGACACCCCCACCCACTCTTCCGGACACACGCTTGACCCTATCTTCACCTCCAGCAAGCATATCTCCTTCGATCACACCACAGCTCTCCATTGGACGGACCACAGCTGCGTTCACTTCCACTACAAAAAATCCACGACCCTTATCCCCCCACAACCAATTCCCTGAAGAAACTGGAACAAAATCACCACCGACCAGCTTTTCTCATCACTTACACAAAACCCCCCTACCAATTCATCGGACCCTAACCAAGCAGCCACCAACCTAACACAATGGATCACCCACAGCGCAGATGAACTAGCACCCTTGAAAAACCATCATATCAAGCAAGGTAACAAAAAAGCCCCCTGGTTCAATGATGACCTTAAGAAATCCAAGAAGCTTTGTTGTACTCTCGAGAAAACCTGGAGAAAAAACCCTGCCACTGACAACCTGGCCTCCTTCAAGAACGCCACCCGCAAGCACCACCAACTCATCAGATCCACCAAGAAATCAGCATTCAAGGATTGACTTGACAACAATGCCCAAAACAGCAAGGAACTATTCAACATCGTCAAAGAATTCACTAACCCCTACGCAGGCAATAACGACATCACCCCCTCCCAAGATCTCTGCGACTCTTTATCTTCATTTTTCCACAACAAAATCGCCAAAATACACAACAGCTTTCAAAACCAGTCCGAAGACCAGCCCACCCCACCCACCTCCGAACCAAAAACCCCCTCTAACAACCTTTGCGCCTGGAACCCAATCACCACTGAAGACACCATCCGCCTGATGAACTCCATTCACTCAGGATCGCCAACCGACCCTTGTCTCCACCACATCTTCAACAAAGCAGACTCCATCATCGCACCCCATCTCCGAGACGTCATCAACTGCTCCCTCAACTCCGCCACCTTCCCGGAAAACTGGAAACACGCCGAACTCAGCGCCCTTCTGAAGAAACCCACGGCTGACCCAAACGAACTTAAGAACTACCGACCCATCTCGCTCCTCCCATTCCCCGCCAAAGTCATTGAGAAAGCCGTCAACAGTCAGTTCGCCACCTTCCTCGAATCCAACAAATCCCTCGACTCCTCTCAATCAGGCTTCCGAGCCAAACACAGCACCGAAACCCCCCTCATCGCAGCAACAGATGACATCCGAACACTATTGGACAACGGAGAAACAGTCGCTCTCATCTTACTTGACCTCTCCGCAGCCTTCGACACAGTCTGTCATAGCACCCTCATACAATGCCTCAGCAACATCGGAGTACAAGGAAAGGCATTGGACTGGATCATAACGTTCCTCTCCGGAAGAACCCAGAGAGTCCGCCTCCCCCCTTTCAAATCAGAGGCCACCGAAGTCATCTGCGGCGTACCACAAGGATCATCTCTCAGCCCCACCCTCTTCAACGTATACATGAGCCCCCTCGCATCCATCGCACGCCAACACAACCTCAACATCATCTCCTACGCAGACAACACCCAGCTGATCCTCTCCCTCACCAAAGACCCAAACACCGCAAAAACCAACTTACACGAAGGAATGAAAGAAGTAGCCGAGTGGATGAAGAACAGTCGTCTAAAACTAAACTCGGACAAAACAGAAGTCCTCATCTTAGGATCATCCCCCTTTGCCTGGGACGACTCTTGGTGGCCACCGGCCCTCGGAACCGTACCCACACCTACGGACCACGCACGTAACCTTGGCTTCATCCTAGACTCCTCCCTCTCGATGACCAGACAAGTCAACGCCGTATCATCATCCTGCTTCAACATCCTACGAATGCTCAAAAAAATCTTCTGTTGGATCCCCACCGAAACAAGAAAGACAGTCACCCACGCACTGGTCACAAGCCGACTGGATTACGGCAACACCCTTTACGCCAGAACCACAGCCAAACTACAGAAAAAAACTCCAACGCATCCAAAACGCCTCAGCCAGACTCATTTTAGACATCCCTCGGCAAGCTCACATTTCCGACCACCTGAAAGACCTCCACTGGCTCCCTGTCAACAAGAGAATAACGTTCCGTCTTCTCACCCACGCACACAAAGCCCTCTATGACCTAGGACCCGAATGCCTCAACACGCGTCTATCCTTGTACACCCCCTCCCGCCAACTACGATCCTCCAATCAAGCCCTCGCCGCAATTCCGCGCATCCACAGATCCACCATGGGGGAAGATCCTTCTCCTACTTAGCGGCAAAAACCTGGAATTCTCTCCCCACCCACCTCCGCCTCACTCAGAACCACCTCTCTTTCAGAAAGCAACTAAAAACATGGATATTCGATAAGTAAATCACCACCCTCCCTAAAGCGCCTTGAGACCCTCTGGGTGAGTAATGCGCTATACAAATTCTGAACTTGAACTTTATTACACCAATGCTGCATGCTGTACTGTGTGCTGATGACTACACCACACATATCTGTACATCACCAACATGTCACGATCATATGATACAGTTACAACAATATAGTGAATAGACATTAACCATTTATTTACGCTAACTACATAGAAGCTTTCACACAGATCACACCCAAGACATGTCAGAATCAATTGAGGATGAAGAAGCTACTGACACACGTGTGAAAATGGAGGACAGCACATTACCAACTCTTATGCCTATCACTCCAACTCCAACTGCTAGGAGTGCAACTGTTGCACCATTTCCAGACTTTGTGGATGATGATGAGTGACAATCAATCTTAAAGCAGGGACACAACAGCATCTGTGGGGAGGACACACAGACAGCATAGAGGCCAACCGGCAGCAGTCCACAATTTGATGGCATGGCAGAGTTTTCTCTTTTGTTTGATGGCCTGTAGAAGCCAATCATCTCTGTACAGCATCTGCCAAACAAATCAGGCTGTCCACAGGCATCTGCTAAGAATGTCAAGCTTGATGCAGCAATTTCAGAAAATGCAAGACTGGTGGATTGTTGCCATGGAGAAGGAGCACCATGTGTGGAGACAGAGGCACAGGCAGTACCTGGCATGCTTATATGTATTCACCCATTCCATAAACCTATTGGCAGTAGCCACAACCACTCCTGCAAGGAGAATTGTAAACATACAAACTGACATGGGGCACTGCTGACAGAGTGTTGCACATGAGCTAGTTCAAGTGACCACAGCCCTATAGACTGTTGGTTGGAAATGGGGTTCTCTAGTTGGCAGTGGATTGCACCTGGTCCAAAAGGGACCCTTATTCAATTCCGGGCAGGTGAGTTACACTGCCACGATAACCCGTGCTCACCCCGTTGGTAGCTTAGAACAAGCAGTCAGGCTTATTTCAGAGGCAATGTGTAAAGCATTAGTATAAAACACATACAGTAACTCAGTGAAAACTGTACAAACGTACACCACAAAAGTTTAGAAAAATAACCAATCTTTATCAGAATAGAATAAGACCACAACATCAAAAATCCAACATACACAAATCAAGACATCACTTTTAAAAGTTTCAGAACAGTTCAGTCCACAGGAAACAACTATGAGTGCATCACTTTTGTCGGTAAGTACCTGGGATGCACCTACATTCAAAGACGAAAACAGTCACAGGGGAGGTGAGGCACCATAAAAGCAAAGTGATGCGTTGCTTCCTTACTCCCAGGGCAGGTGATGCGTTGGTTCCTTACTGCAGTGCAGGGGCGATCATAAGTCAGTTTCTTACTGACAGGGAAGATGATGCATCGGTTCCTTACTGTGAGGGGAGGTGACTCCTAGGTTTCCGGACATGCAGCCTCAGTTCCTTACTGCTGGGGAATGTCGATGGAGAACTTGGTGAACATTGATTCATTGAAAATTATGCACTGGGTTGATGTAACAGGGGTGAAACAGGTGCTACGCGGCTTTTCTAGCCACATGGCAGGTGATGAACTGATTTCTTCAGTTGCACAGCAGGACCTGCTTCGCAGTCGGGATGGGTATGTCAGATGTCAGAGACACAGTGCTCAGGACTCGGGCTGTGGCAAACTTTCAGCCACGCAGCAGGCACTGTGTCAATTCTTTGGCTGCACTGTGGCAATGCATTGGTTTTTATCCACAAAGCAGAGATTTTCTTCTCTTCCTTGCAGCAAAGCCACCTTCAAGAGCGCAGAACTGGGATTGACACCACTTGTCAGGTCAGAACTCTCAACAGAGGAGTTCCAGGGACTGCAGGTGAAGTCTTTGATGTCCCTGAGACTTCTTAACAGGAGGTAAACACACATAAGCCCTTGGAGAACCTGGGCAAGCAAGATGCAGAAAGCACAGTCCAGTCCTTTCTCTGCCCAAGACAGAAGTAGCAAGCAGTAGGCCAGCACAACACAGCAACAAGCAGAGTGACAGGGTCCCTCCTACAGCTTCTCCAGCTATTCTTCGTGGCAGAATCTCCTCTTAGTCCAGAAGTCTTCTGAAATTATGGTGTCACAGCTCCAGTACTTATAACATTTTCTGCCATTGAACATTGGCAAAAGACACCCAATTGATGGACAGAATGCAGAACAAATCAAAATATTTACCCCCAGTCAAGAGATCTAGGTTAAATACATCATTCTTTTGCTCACTATGCCACCTCAGTTTAGACCTGGCCATAGGCAAATCAGTCTTGACCCTGTGCCTCATAGGAACAGTCCAGCCCGAACTGCCAAGCCAGGTCCTCCCTGGACCAGAAACAAGCATCCTATGAACAGTTTCGGGGCTGTCACCCCTCTTCAGCCAGGATAGCTTGATTTCAGTAGCACAGTGAGCCCAGGACCCACGCATGGGCATACCTGGTGCACTTCGGGCGAGAAAGCAAAAGACACACAAATGATGGACGGAATGCAGAACAAATCAAAACATTCACCCCCAGTCAACAGATCTGGGTTAAATTCATCATCCTTTTGCTCACCATGCCACCCCAGTTTAGACCTGGACATATGCAAATCAGTCTTGACCCTGTGCCTCATGGGTACAGGCCAGCCCGAACTTCCAAGCCAGGTCCTCCCTGGATCAGAAACAAGTATCCTAATTCCGGTTTCGGGGTTTCAGCGCTCTTCAGCCAGGATAGCATGATTCCAGTGGCACAGTGAGCCCAGGACCCACGTCTGGGCACACCAGGCGCAGTTAGGGCGAGAAAGCAAAAGACACACAATTGATGGACGGAATGCAGAACACATCAAAACATTCACCCCCAGTCAAGAGACCTGGGTTAAATCCATCATTCTTTTGCTCACCCTGCCACCCCAGTTTAGACCTGGCCATATGCAAATCAGTCTTGACCGTGTGCCTCATGGGAACAGTCCAGCCCGAACTGCCAAGCCAGGTCCTCCCTGGACCTAAAACAAGTATCCTAGGACCGGTTCCGGGGTTTCACCCCTCTTCAGCCAGGATAGCTTAATTCCAGTGGCACAGTGAGCCCAGGTCCCACGTCTGGGCATACCTGGCGCACTTAGGGCGAGAAAGCAAAAGACACACAATTGCTGAACGGAATGCAGAGCAAATCAAAACATTCAAGCATATCCTTGACAAGCAGGATACAGAAGGATACAGAAAGCAAAGTCCAGTCCCTTCTCTGCCCAAGACAGCAGCAACAAGCAGTAGGCCAGCACAACACAGCAACAAGCAGAGTGGCAGGTTCCCTTCTAGAGCTTCTCCAGCTATTCTTCGTGGCAGAATCAACTCCTAGTCCAGAAGTGTTCTGAAGTTATGGTGTCACAGCTCCAGTACTTATACCATTTTCTGCCTTTGAAGTAGGGTAACTTCAAAAGTAAAGTCTTTGTCGTGCCTAAGAAGACTCTGCCTTTACCTCACCTGGCTTAAGACGCGCCACAGGGGGGTGGATACATCTTTTTGTGAGGACAGGCACAGTCCTATTCAGGGGTCAGTGACAACTCCTCCTGTCACTATAGCTCAGGAAGACCCATCGACCTGGTGATGTGCCATCAGGGGATGTGGGGCACAGCTCAGCTCTATTTGTGTGACTGTCTAGAGTGAATGCACAAACAGCACAACTGTTACCCTCCCTCAGATGTATATTCCACCGGCAGCCAGAGGCACTGAACGCTAAAGAAAAAAATACCCACTTTCTAAAAGTGGCATATTCAAACATGCAATTTAAAAAACAAATTCACTAAGAGATATATTTTTCACTTGTGAGTTCTTGGACCCCATACTCCTAATCTCTATCTCTTCCTAATTAGTTACACTTGTAGGAAGTTACAAGGCAGCTCCAATAATACCCTATGGGAGAGATAGTCCTTGCAATAGTGAAAAAATTAAATTGGCAGTATTTCAGCATAAAGACATGTACAACACACCAGTACATGTCCTACATTTCATACACTGCACACTGCTCATGGTGCTACCTTGGCCCTACCTTAGGGGTGCCTTACATGTAGTAAAAGCGAAGGTTTGGGCCTGGCAAGTGAGTTCACATTCCCGGTTGAAAGGACAGTTTTAAACTTCCACACAGACTCTGCAGTGGCAGGTCTGAAACATGGTTGCAGGGCTACTTGTGGGGGTGGCACAGTCAGTGCTGCTGGCCTACTAGTAGCAATTGATTTACAGACCCTGGGCACATACAATGCACTTTACAAGTGGTCTATTAGTAAATCAAATATGCCAATCATGGATAACCAATCACAAATACAATTTACACAGAGAGCACATGCACTTTCAGACTGATCAGCAGTGGAAAGTACCCAGAGTCATAAACCCACAAAAATCGGTCAGGGAAAATAGGAGGAAGAAGGCAACAAGTTTGAAGATAACCCTGCAAAAAGGGCCAGGTCCATCACAGACCTACTACCTCTGACTCCCCAACATTCTGCCCTCACCTAAAAGCACAGAGGGCTCTAACATCAGTGGCACATCTATGCATAAAGCTTTCAGTATCAGGCGTACACTTAAACACTTCTGGGTCTGACATGTCCACATTTTACACAGGCCAGTGTTTCTGACAAGGCATCCAACACCAGAGGCTGGAAGAAGTGAATCCACTAAACACCCAGAGTCATAAGCCTACTGTTTTTTTTATTTGTAATTACATACTTTAATACCTAGTTGGCACAATGTTACCATCCGCAATGGATACTGTTGATTTAGAAGAGATAGATTTCTGTCACAACCTGAATAAAAGGTGATCTTTCACTTATGCACCCTGCATTACCATCATAAGGTGTTGTAATGTTGTAATCACTCATACATCAAAAATAGTTGTTGGTGGTCTCTGTGCATTGTGCACAACCCTCTGCTACATGTGTCATGTCCTGTTGCACCAGTAGTGATGGTAATTCATCATTTGAGTCAGATTCGTCCTTAATGGTGATGTTGTGCAGACACTTCCACTAGTCTTGTGGAGGCAGCAGAACCTGAACTTCACTAACCCAAATGTCCTCTCAATGATGGAGCGTGTTGTCCTGTGTGCCCTGTTGCACTGCCTTTCACTTCTTGTTTTTAGATTCAGGTACGGTGTGAGTGTATTGGGACACAAGACATATGCACTGCCTCCTAAAGAGCATGAGAAGGAAAGGAATTAGGTCATATTAGACAAACAGTTCTGGCCACTGTATTCATTGTGGCAGCATTTCTCTCACCTAGTAAAAAACCATCGCCAAATTCACCGTGACCATCGCCTAATTCACTGTGTAACAGTCGGTTTTGTATTCCACTGTGACTGAACATGAAGGAGTTACGTGTGCTGCCTGGCAATCTGGCCAAATGGTATGTTACGATCCGTAGTGGCTGGCAGTGAATGGCGGTGGAGGGATAGGAATGGTAGGGGAGCGACAAAATAAAAAATTAAAAATACTACTTCCCTTTTCGCCATCTGTCGTCTCTCCTCCGTCTTGCTCATCTTCCTTCTTCCTGCACTCCCGGCAGCAGGAAGCACCAAGCTCCTGGGCTCCCCTAAGCCAATCACAACTCTGCAAAGCAGCGTTGTGATTGGTCTGAGTGCCGTGGTTCAGCGCTCAGACAGGGACAGAAAGGCTTTGCAGGTACCTAACCAGACTGTGTAATGCAGCCTGGTAGGGAACATGCAAAGTGTGCATGACTGGTTGGTCAGCCCAAGAGGGCCGTCCAAACAGTTATTAGGCACTTAGGGAGTGTGCAAACCCCTCCTCCCCCTGTGCCAGCAGCCCCACCCACGCTAACCTAGCCCTGCATCTACAAAAATAACATAATAACAACATTATTATCATTTTATTTTTGCTGCTCTGCTTGACAGCAGTTGGGTGATGCTCTTGGTATGATACATGAGGCATCATATACTAACTGCACATTAAGTGAGTGTGAGCTTTCCTTTTTTCTGCATATGAATTAATTTGCTGAGGGGGCCCTTTTGCTCTGTGTGTGACATCCGGTGCAATATTAATTTGATCTGTGGCAACAATAGGGGGCGGGGGTATTTGGTAAATATATGTATTGGTTAACTTTGCTAACTATGATGTCCAGAAATCTGCGAAAGAATCTGGAAAAGGCAATTTGTGATGCCCCTCGCCATCTCTCTGGTAAATGCCAGATGCTAGAAAGTGTAGACAACACAATACCTGCACATGTGGTGGGATTGCACTGCTTCTGAGTGTTGGGGTCTAACTCTGAGGTTGTAACTCAACAATTAGTTCCATGATTACCTCACTACTGAGTCTGTACTTTTCAAAAATCTGCTCCTCTGTCTTTTCAAACAGGGTGACCCTCACCCTATATATCCTCTCTTGTCTCCTTCTCTGCCTGCCAGATAAAATCCTCATCCTCCTCATCATCATATAAAGGACCATCATTCTGAAAGATCCAAATGCATTTTAACAGTTTGCACCTTATTATTATTATTATTAAATTACACTTGTATAGCGCTATCTACCCGGAGGCCTCGTAGCGCTCATGACTGACACTTTATTAGCGCGGGCGCAGGGCAGATCAATGTGCTTTTGCATACACGTGTGTTTTAAGGGTTTTCCTGAAAGCAAGATGATTAGTTGTTTCCCGAAGAGATAGGGGGAGGGCGTTCCAGAGCCTGGCCGCGGTATGTGAAAAGGAGTGACCACCCCATCGAGCCTTCTTGACTCTGACGGAGGTGGCCAGCTGAAGGGAGCCAGAACGGAGGGAACGCACAGGAACGTAGGGGGTGACCAAGGTCTGCAGAATTGCGGGACCAGTGTGATGGAAGGCCTTGTGTAGAATACACATAGATTTGAATTGCACTCTCGCCGCAATAGGGAGCCAATGGAGTTTTCTTAAGGCATCCCTAGCTGACTGTCGGCGAGGAAGATTGTAGAGGAGGCGGGCCGCACTGTTTTGGGTGACTTGGAGCTTTTGGATGACAAAGGAAGGGGCTCCCAAAAAAAGAGCATTCCCATAGTCCAGGCGCGATAATATCAGGGCCTGGACCAGTATCCTCCTGGCCTTAAAAGGAAGCAAGGGGAGCACCTTCCGCAGCATCCTCATCAACCCAAAACAGGTGGCTGCAATCTTAGTGGCTTGTACTGAGAAATTCAAGGCTGGGTCAAGCCAGATCCCTAGGCTCTTTATCTGGGGCTTGGGAGTCGGGGGCTCGCCCAGACATGGTGGCCAGATGGATGTAAAAGCGGGGGGGGGGAAGAATTCCCCAACAGAATGACATCTGTTTTCTCCCCATTGAGTTTTAGACAGGAGGAGTGCATCCATCTGGCGACCGCCTCCAGACAGGGACCTAAGGTGTGGGACGAACCCTCCGCGTGGTCTAAAGAGACCACCAGTTGGGTATCGTCCGCGTAGGTGACAATACGCACACCGAAGGGTTGGACTATCCTGTCTAGAGGCTCCATATAAACATTAAACAGGGTGGGGCTCAGGGAGGAGCCCTGAGGAACCCCACACCTGAGAGAATGTTTAGGTGATACTGCCTCACCCTCAAAGACCTGGAAAAACCGGTCGGTCAAGAAGGACGTCAGCCATTCCAGGGCCGCGCCCGACACGCCCATGTCCGTCAATCGTTGCAACAACGTGACATGGTTCACCGTGTCGAACGCGGCACTCAGGTCCAATAAAATAATGGCGACTTTCCCACCCTGATCCAGCACAGCTCTTGCTTCTTCCGTGACCGCTAGAAGCGCAGTTTCTGTCCCATGTCGCGGACGGAACCCTGTCTGAGAGGCACGCAGGAGACAGTTTGACTCCAGATAGTTCGTTAGGGTGTTGTTTACGTGCCTCTCAAGCAGTTTGCTCAACCAGGGGAGCAGGGAGATGGGACGGTAGTTTGCCAAGTTACTTTGGTCAAGATTGGGCTTTTTCAGCAGCGCTCTTACCATTGCGCACTTCCATGGCGGGGGAACGGATTTGGAGGAGATGGAGGTGTTAAGAACATCCAATATGATGGGGCGGATCGTATCCATCGCCAGTTTAAGAGTGTGTGGGGGTGCTGGATCATTGGGAGATCCAGAGGTGACTTTAGCAATCAGTTTATCTAGTGCTGGGGCGTCCAAGGGAGGAATAGTGTCTAGCCTACAAGAAGCCAAGGCATCGGAGGTTGGGGGAGTGGAGGGTTCCAGCTCGTTATTTGAGTCCTCAAATGAGGAGTAGATTGTAAGAATCTTTTGAGAGAAAAAGTTAGCCAGATCGTTGCAGCGGTTTTGAGCGCCCTCAGTATCGGGGCATTCAACTGGGGGGGAAACGAGGGATTTCACAATTTTAAAAATTTCCCTAGGGGCATTGGCGGCTGCTTGAATTCTGCTATCGTAGAAGGAGGTTTGCGCTAGTTTTAGCTCCTGTTTGTAGAGCCTAATATTGGTTCTATATTCATCCTTCTTAGTTTGGGAATAGTCCTGTCTCCAGGCTCTCTCCTGCTTACGGCAGGCTAATTTCATACTCCTAAGTGCGGGGGTATACCATGGAGCAGCTTTTGGTTTTTTGGTAAGATTGTTGTTTTGAGCAGGAAGAACCATATCAAGTGTAGAGGTGATCCATCCGTCAAAATTGTTAGCTGCTATGTTGGCATGCATCACCTTCCCGGGGGGGTCTCTAGCCAGAGCAGCTTCCCATGCAGGGAGGGAGAGAGAAGACCATTTCCTAGCTTGGTGTTTGGCGAGACAGTAGGCAGAGGGGAGGGTATTGGTGCGCCAGATGAAAGGTATCACAAAATGATCCGTCCAAGGTAAAGGGATGGGGGGCTCCACTGTGATGTCGTTGATATTACTAAAGACAGTGTCGAGAAGGTGACCTCTATTGTGCGTTACATGAAATCCCTTTTGATAGAGGTCCAATGCTTGTAGATTAGCACGGAGCGAGTTAGCGGCAGTGTCGAGAGGATCATCAAAGTGCAGGTTGAGGTCCCCCAACAGGGTAAGATTAGGTGAGGATAAGACGACACTGGCAGCCAACTCAGTGATCTTAGTAATAAAATCACTAAGGGCGCCGGGAGGACGGTAGATCAGAATGCCAGAGAAGGTGGTAGTAGGGGAGAGTTCTAGCGAAAATTGAAGACTTTCGCAGGTCGATGAAGTAAATGGGGTGATTCGGCACTTATAATTGTTCCGATAAACAATAGCCAATCCACCGCCTCTCCCAATTTGGCGATCCAATCTCTTAAGAGTGAATCCTGGTGGGATGGCTCCAACAATGGCCGGGTCGTTGTCTGCCTGAAGCCAGGTTTCTGTAAGAAAAAGGGCGTGGGGATTGAGCTCCTCAATCAATAAACGTAATTCGGTGTGGTGTTTATTAAAAGACCTACAGTTGAGTAGGAACATTCTCCACTCCTGAACTGAAAATGGGCGTCGGTTGACGCGAATTGAGGGACTCCAATTACAGTTTTTACAGACAAAATCAGAGAGAGTAGGCAGAACCAGGTGATCACAAGCCGGACTAGTAGCATAACGTAGGGCATGGAGTGTGGAACAGTCATACACCATCGTGGGCGCAGCCCCAGCCATGATGGGCAGGTCTTACCGCAGGTAGCAGGAAGCGTCTGGACGCGGACTGGCGCAGACTGGCTTCTCTCTGGCGCCTCTCCGGCGCGTCTGCGGCGCTACCGCTGCGCGTCACCGCTGCGCGAATGAGCGAGGGACTAAGTAGGTTAGGCGGAGTGGGAGACTAGCGCGTCAACCCACCAAGTATGGCCGCCTCCAATGGAGCAACCAGGAAGTAGTGCTGCTTGCCTCCCTCCACATCAAACAGCGCTAGTAGCTGCGGTGGACCGGGGAGTGAGCGAGCACACAGCAAGTAATTGATTACACTATACACAAAGTATTTAAAAACGGTCTAAAAGCAATTTTTTAGCAGGAATACAAGGACACGCTTGTAGCAGTCCTCCTTGCTACCAAGCGCTAGCGCGATGTTACCACCTGATCCAGATTGATAGTAATTGCCTTTGTTAAATGCCCATTTTGCGAATATTTGGAAATCCCTAGTAGCGATTTTCTATTTAGCAATTTCCAAAATGCGATTTCTACTAGATAGAAATCACATTTTGCACCACCACAAATGCGATTTGTACATACTAAAATGCCATTTTGGATTTCCTAATAGCACAGAATTGCTATTATTACCATTAGGAAATGCAACATGCTTTTGTGCATATGGCTCTTTATTCCTTACTCTTTGGGCAGATTCTGCTATTATACTAGTGACAGAGCGGCTCACGTAGGATATCAGATCGCACAGTACTGCAGTACTTGACAGGCTGATGGGAGAAAAATCTCCCTTACTCAACTAGATGCCCCTATTTTTTGCAATTTTGCTACCGCAGGACCAATGCATGCAGAAACATTTTTTAAGAGCAGGCACTGGTCCACGGACCACTGCCTGCTCTTCAGAAATGAAAAGAATAATTGCATTTAAAAGAAAAAAACCTTTACTTTATTTATTTATAAGCAAACACAGACATGATGGGAGACGCTCGAGCGTGTCAACCAAGATGGCTGCCGCCACCGGAGCTCCGTGATCCTCGGAGCCTATAACTTCATTTAAACGACGAATTCCTGTCATAAAGTCGGCGAAAATACCGGCGCTTGCCTATTAATGCTATTTCCTACCTGTGGAATCTTTTTCTGTCGAATTTCTGAATCAGAAGTGTTTCTCCAGCCTCCATGGTTCCTGCTCCCAGCTGCTCCTCCAGGTATTGCCGGAATTGAGTGCCTGGGGGGGGAGTAATCTTTATGACAGTGTCACGATTCTCCTCGACCCGCTGACTTAATTAAGCCAGAGAAGTAATTATATATATAAAAATGCCGCCCCATTCCCGTGCACCAGCACCTCATTTGTAGCGATAGTGTTTGGATACAGTATGTGGAATTTGTAAATGTGTATTTGTTTTTGTAGCGTTCCATCTTAGCAAGGGAAGACTTGGCTGCTTAGTGTTTTATGTCAGCAGGCCAGTTTTATAATCTTTATTGTGCCTTAGTTCAAAGTACGATTCAGAAAAGGGGGGGTGGTGATGAACAGAGTGTCTGAATTGAGCAGACCACTCTTACCCAGTCCAAAAATCAGGGCTTGATCCATCACCGTTATTTATCTCACTGCCCCATCCCAGCTCAGAACCTGGCTATATGCAAATCAGTCTGTCCCTGGCCAGTGCATCATGGGAACAGGGCAGACTAAACTACCAAGCCAATTCTTCACCAGAAAGGAGACAAGCTACCGGGGACCGGTTTCTGGCATTTCAGCCGTCTTCGGCCCGGCTTGCTTGAATCCTGATGGACAGTGAGAAAGGGACTCATGTCTGAGTATACCCTGCCACACCTATAGTGGCCAAAAACGATTCAGAAAAGGGGGGGTGGTGATGAACAGAGCGTCTGAATTGAGCAGACCACTCTTACCCAGTCCAAAGATCAGGGCTTGATCCATCACCGTTATTTATCTCAGCCCTGATCTCTTGACTGGGTGAGAGTATTCTTCTTAATTCAGAAACTCTGTCCATCACCACCCCTTGATGTTAAATATTTTGCCCACCCTAAGCGTGGAAGGGTATACTCAGATGTGAGTCCCTTGCTCATTGCACCATCAGGATTCAAGCAAGCCGGGCCGACGACGGCAGAAATGCCAGAAACTGGTCCCCGGTAGCTTGTTTCCTTCCCAGTGTAAGAATTGGCTTGGTAGTTTGCTTTGCCCTGTTCCCATCATGCACTGGGACAGGAACAGACTAATTTGCATATAGCCAGGTTCTGAGCTGGGATGGTGCAGTGAGCTAAAAAACGGTGTTGGATCTAGCCCTGATCTCTTGACTGGGTGAGAGTATTCTGCTTAATTCAGAAACTCTGTCCATCACCACCCCTTGTTGTTAAATATTTTGCTCACCCTAAGCGTGGAAGGGTATACTCAGATGTGAGTCCCTTGCTCATTGCACCATCAGGATTCAAGCAAGCCGGGCCGACGACGGCTGAAATGCCAGAAACCGGTCCCCGGTAGCTTGTTTCCTTCCCAGGGTAAGAATTGGCTTGGTAGTTTGGTTTGCCCTGTTCCCATCATGCACTGGGACAGGAACAGACTAATTTGCATATAGCCAGGTTCTGAGCTGGGATGGTGCAGTGAGCTAAAAAACGGTGTTGGATCTAGCCCTGATCTCTTGACTGGGTGAGAGTATTCTGCTTAATTCAGAAACTCTGTCCATCACCACCCCTTGTTGTTAAATATTTTGCCCACGCTAAGCGTGGAAGGTTATACTCAGATGTGAGTCCCTTGCTCATTGCACCATCAGGATTCAAGCAAGCCGGGCCGACGACGGCTGAAATGACAGAAACCGGTCCCCGGTAGCTTGTTTCCTTCCCAGTGTAAGAATTGGCTTGGTAGTTTGGTTTGCCCTGTTCCCATCATGCACTGGGACAGGAACAGACTAATTTGCATATAGCCAGGTTCTGAGCTGGGATGGTGCAGTGAGCTAAAAAACGGTGTTGGATCTAGCCCTGATCTCTTGACTGGGTGAGAGTATTCTGCTTAATTCAGAAACTCTGTCCATCACCACCCCTTGTTGTTAATTAGTTCAAAGTAAACTCGAGAGCGCTGAATGAGGGGACACGTTCTTGAACGAAGGAATCTTTGGTGCATTGGAGCCGTGTTCGGCTCGCAGCTGTTTCTACGTATGCGTGCGCATGTATTCCTGGGTGCGGTTCTCTATTTAAACCGCACCCAGGCTTCTGGAAAACGCTTTGCCTTCCGCTACAGCAGAAGGAAGGATCGCGTCCAGAGGCTCTCTTCCCGGAAAGAAGAATCCAACGCTGGACACTCCCTTCGACCCGATTTCCGAAGGCAAGACCTGCAAAACAGAAACAGAGTTAAGTACACTTTGGCTTCTTTAAGAAAGGCGCCCATCGCAAGAAAGATTGAGCATAACTTTTGAACTTACCTGATTTCTTCTGAGGGGGAAAGACTTCTGAAATAACTTCTGGAATATCTTATGGCAAATGTAAAGAGTCTTCTGGAGAAAGACTTGACATATGTTTGTGCATTTAAAAAACGAAGTATAAAAGCATTGCAAGAAGTTACATTGTAATGTAATTTAAGTGATTTAATTTGTGGATTGAAAGTCTATTTCGGGGAGTTTGTAGTAGGAGGTGTTGGTGTTTATTCCTTATTGTGTTGCAACAGGTTTTGAGCACAGGAGAGCAGAGGAAACCAACAATATTCTTCTTTGAGACATCTTATGTACAAGTAAGTCAAGGTGCTAAAGGAGTAACTTGAGAACTATTTTGATAGAACATTTGTTTAAGTACATTCTCTTGTTTTCTTTAGTATTAGATGCAAGACACAGTTAATCATACTTCAAAAAAGAACCCTTGACGACTTCACATCTCTCCTTGATGACTTCACATCTCTTCCAAGACAAAGAAATACTGGACGAAGGACAGGATAATCTGATCGCAGGTAGGAGTCTACGTAGTGAACGTTTGCAAGGGTACAGAGTAGATCAAGGTTAAGGGGTGGAGTAGGAAATATAGGAATTCAATAGAATCTTTAGTAAATTCCAACCGCTTGTTGTTTCGCAGGTCGACAGCAAGATTCCTCCCTCACACCATCACGTCCAGTACCGGCCCTCCTCCCAAATTTCTAGTTTTATTCTTAGCTGTTATTTTAGAATCAGCAAGTTTAATAGTTAGATTTCTGGGAAGTTGGTCCCTTGCGTCTCTGCGAAATCTTCTACGTCGTCCAAGATCTCCAGCACAGCTCAAGGTAAGGGACAACATAGTTTGGCTTTTAACAGAAGGCAAAGCCCACGAATAAATTTCGCCCAGACGCAATGGACCAAGTTACCTTACAGGAAATAGCAGCGATCTTAAAGTATTTGAAAGATGAAAATACATCTTTACGTAGAGATATGTCAGCCTTACAAGAATCTATCCAGCGTAAACCCATTTTGACTCCAGCAACTTTTCAGGGTCCATCTTCTGAGTCTGGAGTTCCAACTCAAATTCAAGTGGTTACTCCGGTTCCCACTCCGTTAGCTCAGCCAGAAAGATTTTATGGAGACTGTAATAAGTTTTCTATATTTATGCAACAGTGTCATTTACATTTTTTAGCAAAAAAGTCAGCTTTCCCAGATGACTCTTCCAAGATAGCTTTCATGTTATCATACTTTGGAGGAGATGCTGCTCTTTGGTCTATTCCCTTAGTGGAAAATGATGATCCGATTCTATATAATTTAAAAAATTTTGAACGTGTTTTAAAAAAGATATTTGCTAAGCATGTATTTGTACAATCTGTCGATAATGAGCTACTAGGTTTAAAACAAGGATCTTCTGATTTACTTCACTATATTTCTCAGTTTAATCGTTTGGTTCTGGAAGCTAGATGGCCTTATGATAAAAGAATCTCTATTTTTTATAGAGGTTTAAGAGATGATCTAAAAGATATGGTACAACATTGAGTGCCGGGAGTATAGTTCAGCTCCCTTTCCAGAAGCACAGCTTGAAATATGCCTGTTGCAATAAAGTTTATCACACTTAAACTGCGTTGTGTTACTTTTATTCACATTTTGTCCAAGTATATTCTTATAATTTCTTCATTTTCTTTTTTGTCACATGGAACCACCATTTTATGTATTTAAGAATCTAATGCAGTAGACGTGTCCATCGGGACTTTCATTTTCTAAAGCAGGAACTTTTACATAATTCATCCTCCATAGTGTTAAGTTTCCAATGCATTTCGGGCGTGTTCAGTTGCCCTTCGTCAGGGATACACTATAAATGTAAACGGGAGCATTAGCCTCACTATGTATACAACCCACAAGTAAAACAATTTACAAAGCATACGTTTATACGATGGCATTTTTAAATAACGGCGTTTTCCCTCTAACTAATCACAATTATACTGGAACCTGGAACCTAGGAGGGACATTCATACCACTAGGTTCCAGTATAAATGTGAATAAAAGTAACACAACGCAGTTTAAGTGTGATAAACTTTATTGCAACAGGCATATTTCAAGCTGTGCTTCTGGAAAGGGAGCTGAACTATACTCCCGGCACTCAATGTTGTATAATTACCCCATGTGGTGGAAGGGCGCACCACAAATCCAGGATGCACGCAAGCACCAAATCTAATCTAGCTTACTGAATTCTGAATGGATTTAAAACGGAGTGCACCCGAATCTCTATTTTTTGATGATTTATTCAGCCCTACGTGCGAGGTAGCACCCACGGACCGTACGATAAAAAAATGAAGAAACACGAATCCGCAAATCACATGTTTAACCAGTTCTCCTCGTTGAAGGGAGCCATTCAAACTGTTCCGATGTCAACACACATCGTGGAAATATCTACCTGACTTTCAACTATTTGAACATTTGTATTAAGCTCACACGTTTTGGAATGAGATTACACATGCACATCGTTTGAAAAGAACGGCGCGGATGTTTACACCTTAAGGGCGGGCGGGGTAATCTAATTAATAATGTTTTCACGTTATGTATATCTATTTTGGTGAATTATGGGGCTTGTAGTATAATGACTAATTTAGAACGAACAGAGGAGGAGTCATGTTCCAGGTAGTTATAAGGTCAACAGGTGATTGAAAGTGATTAGACGCCCAGTAGACCTTGGAAAGAAGTGAATACATGCGAGATAGGTAAGAGGGGAGTGTATACGATGTTGGGATAACCGATCACTTTATAACTTAAAGTAAGGGAACAAAAGTTTAACGATTCCGTTTTAGTCTATGCTCCATAAGTAGGAGGGACATTCATACCACTAGGTTCCAGTATAATTGTGATTAGTTAGAGGGAAAACGCCGTTATTTAAAAATGCCATCGTATAAACGTATGCTTTGTAAATTGTTTTACTTGTGGGTTGTATACATAGTGAGGCTAATGCTCCCGTTTACATTTATAGTGTATCCCTGACGAAGGGCAACTGAACACGCCCGAAATGCATTGGAAACTTAACACTATGGAGGATGAATTATGTAAAAGTTCCTGCTTTAGAAAATGAAAGTCCCGATGGACACGTCTACTGCATTAGATTCTTAAATACATAAAATGGTGGTTCCATGTGACAAAAAAGAAAATGAAGAAATTATAAGAATATACTTGGACAAAATGTGAATAAAAGTAACACAACGCAGTTTAAGTGTGATAAACTTTATTGCAACAGGCATATTTCAAGCTGTGCTTCTGGAAAGGGAGCTGAACTATACTCCCGGCACTCAATGTTGTATAATTACCCCATGTGGTGGAAGGGCGCACCACAAATCCAGGATGCACGCAAGCACCAAATCTAATCTAGCTTACTGAATTCTGAATGGATTTAAAACGGAGTGCACCCGAATCTCTATTTTTTGATGATCAGATATGGTAACACACATCCTGGAACCCCCTTAGGATATTAATGACTTCATTGATTTAGTAGTAAAACTACATAATCGCCTACGTGAAAGAAAGGGAGAAAGAGGAAGGAGTGATCACAAACTTTTATTTGGAAAAGAAAAAAGTTCTACGCCTCGTGAAGTCAGTTCTAAATTAGATTCTGTAGAACCTATGCAAATAGGTTCTGTTCGGGGTCCTTTAACAAAAGAGGAAAAGGACAAAAGACGAAAGATGAACCAATGCCTTTACTGGGGAAAGACAGGCCATTTTGTAAAAGATTGCCCTACTCGACCTAACAAAGTCAAAACAAAGATTTCAGATATAGCAGTAATTCAGGAACAATCGGAAAACTAAAATACTCGACGAATGATGAGGTCAGTTTGTCGAGTGCTATTTCTAATTTGGCCTCTACTGTTCCACCTATTGGATGTAAACATTTTTGCAGCATAGTAGAGTTAAGAAGTTTACTTTCAGCTTCACCAGCGAAAAGGGTAGAAGCAGTCATAGATTCTGGAGCAACTGGAAATTTTATTGACTCTCATTTCTTTTCTCAATTAGGATTCAAATCAGTTCCAAAAGATCATCCTGAAATAGTAAGAGCAGTAGATGGTAAAGAGTTAACTTCCGGGCCCATCAACAGACAATCCGAAGTTTTAGAAATGGACTGTTCACCTATTCATAGGGAGAAGATAACTTTTGATATAATAGATGCGCCTCAATTCATTCTGATTTTGGGAATTCCTTGGTTAGTTTCACACAACCCACATATAGATTGGATATCCAAGACACTAACATTCAAATCCACTCATTGCCTAAATCAATGCTTTCTTCTTGAGAAAGCTAAGGACGTAATTCAAGGTTTTGACTTTAGTGCCGAATCTACTAGTGTTTTGGCTTTAGAAGGGGTTCCTTCAGTGTACTCTGATCTTTCTGACGTGTTCGATAAGAAAAAAGCTAACACACTTTCACCACACAGGGATTTTGATTGCAGAATTGATCTAGTTCCCGGAGCAACCTTGCCCTGTAGTAGGATATACGCCCTAACTGAGAAAGAAAACTTACACCTCAGAGAGTACCTTGACGAATACCTTGCAAATGGTTTCATTCGACATTCCAAATCACCTGTGTCATCAGCTCTTTTTTTTATTCCAAAAAAGGGAGGCGAGTTGTGCATGTGTATAGATTATAGAGCTTTGAACAATGTGACTATTAAGAACAGGTATCCTCTGCCTCTGATTCCCACTTTGTTGGATCAAGTAAAAAAGGCAACTATTTATTCTAAATTGGATTTACGCGGGGCTTATCATCTTGTGAGAGTCCGAAAGGGCGATGAGTGGAAGACAGCATTTCGAACCAAATCTGGCCTCTTCGAATATCAAGTTATGCCTTTCGGACTTTGCAATGCTCCTGCTGCTTTCCAATTTTTTATAAATGAAGTATTACATGAATTCATTGATGTATGCTGTGTTGTCTATATTGATGACATTTTGATTTTTTCCAACTCAGAAAAAGAACATGTACAGCAAGTTTGTGCTATTCTTCAAAAATTGCTTTCTAATTCCCTATTCGTAAAACTGGAAAAGAGTCTATTTCATGTTTCAAGAGTTGAATTTCTAGGGTATGTCATCAGCCCTTGTGGAATTGAAATGGATCCAGAAAAGGTAGAAGCGGTAAATTCCTGGCCCAGTCCCACTACAGTAAAACAGGTTCAAAGCGTTTTAGGTTTTGCAAATTTTTATCGCCGCTTTATTCAAAATTTCTCTCAGATTATCACTCCCATTACCAAATTATTGCAAAAAGGAGCAAAATTTGTCTGGTCAGACCAAGCTGAAATGCTTTTCTTGAACTAAAAAAGAAATTTACGACAGCTCCAATTTTAAGTCATCCAGATCCCAGTCAACCCTTTATAGTGGAAGCCGATGCTTCGCAATTTGCACTTGGGGGAATCCTATCTCAAAGAAACACTGACACAGGCCAAATGCATCCAATTGCCTTTTATTCCAGGAAATTGTCTGAAACAGAATTAAATTATGCCATTGCTGATAAAGAACTTTTAGCTATTAAAGCAGTTTTTGAAAAATGGCGTCACTACTTGCTCGGTGCTCGTCACCCTGTAACAATTTACACAGATCATAGAAACCTACAAGCTTTAAGATCTGTAAAAGCCTTATCAGCCAGGCAGTTGAGGTGGTCAATGTTTTTTAATGATTATAATTTTGTGATCACATATCGTCCTGGAAAAGAAAATTTAAAAGCTGATGCCTTATCTAGGATAGGAGACAATGTAATTGAACCACCCCAAGAAGTTCAACCTGTTATACCTACATCTTGCTTTCAAGCAAGTCTATCTAGTTGTGATGTTATAACTGATATTAAAAGAGAGTTAAATACATAAGGATTTGACGAGTGGAGAAAAGATTATCCTTTTCTTCAAGAAAGAGGTGATCTGATTTTTATGCATGATCTCATTTTTGTACCTACAGAGACAATCAGGAAAGATATACTCCATTTTCACCATGACACTTCTTTAACTGCTCATCCAAGCATTGTAAAAACATATGAACTAGTCAAAAGAACGTTCTGGTGGCCATCCATGTTTAAGGACGTACAAATTTTGTTGAGACTTGCAGTGTCTCTATTCAAAACAAACCTTCTCATCAAGCACCAAGTGGATTGTTAACTCCACTTCCTATACCACCTCATCCGTGGCACACTATCTCTTTAGATTTTATAGTTGAACTTCCTGTCACGAAAAAAGGCTATTCGACCATTCTGACAATAGTTGACCAATTTTCACGTATGGCTCATTTTGTTCCACTAAAAAAGTTGCCAACTGCTATGGAATTAGCTCATCTGGTTATGGCAAACGTCATACGTTTGCATGGAATTCCATCGGTAGTTATTTCCGATAGAGGTTCACAATTTATTTCTCGAGTTTGGCAAAACTTGAGTTCCCTCTTAAATATGGAAGTCTGTTTATCATCGAGCTACCATCCTCAAACTGATGGCTTAACTGAACGCACCAATCAAACCATTGAACAATTCATTTGTTGTATGTTAACTAGTGTAGAAGAAGATTGGTCTGATCTTTTAAGTCAGTTGGAGTTTGCCTATAACAATGTGGATCATACATCTTTAGGAATGTCTCCATTCTTTTGTAATTTCGGTTATCATCCTAAAAGTTTCCCAGAAGAAATTAAAGAAGTCAATCCAGTACCAGCTATTTCAGAATATTTTTCCAAATTATCTTCAATCCAAGAACTAGCTGCATTCAAATTGGCTCAAGCAAAAGAAAACCAGAAAAAATTTGCAGACAAGCATAGGACAATAGAACCGACTTACTCACCTGGAGACAAGGTTTGGTTAAGTACCAAAATTTTGAGAATTAAGGGAAATCGTAAATTTAACCCTAAATTTATTGGCCCTTTTTCAATTGATAAAGTAATAAACCCAGTTTGTGTCAAATTGATTCTCCCTTCAAAATACCGATTCCATCCCGTGTTCCATGTTGTCTTGGTCAAATCCTTTCATCCTCAAACTCGTTTCATTCAGCCCCCGTCTTCTATCATTGTAAATGGAAATCCTGAATTTGAGGTAAAAACGGTTTTAGATTCAAAAAGAGTTTGAGGAAAACTTTTTTATCTTGTGGACTGGAAGGGGTACGGTCCCGAAGAAAGATCATGGGAACCTTTGGAAAACCTGAAACATGCACCTAAAATAGTGAAAATCTTCCATGTCCGTCATCCAGGCAAACCAAAACCTATCTCACCTGTTTTAGGGGGGATCTTGAGGAGGGAGTACTGTCACGATTCTCCTCGACCCCCTGACTTAATTAAGCCAGAGAAGTAATTATATATATAAAAATCCCGCCCCATTCCTGTGCACCAGCACCTCATTTGTAGCGATAGTGTTTGGATACAGTATGTGGAATTTGTAAATGTGTATTTGTTTTTGTAGCATTCCATCTTAGCAAGGGAAGACTTGGCTGCTTAGTGTTTTATGTCAGCAGGCCAGTTTTATAATCTTTATTGTGCCTTAGTTCAAAGTAAACTCGAGAGCGCTGAATGAGGGGACACGTTCTTGAACGAAGGAGTCTTTGGTGCATTGGAGCCGCGTTCGGCTCGCAGCTGTTTCTACGTATGCGTGCGCACGTATTCCTGGGTGCGGTTCTCTATTTAAACCGCACCCAGGCTTCTGGAAAACGCTTTGCCTTCCGCTACAGCAGAAGGAAGGATCGCGTCCAGAGGCTCTCTTCCCGGAAAGAAGAATCCAACGCTGGACACTCCCTTCGACCCGATTTCCGAAGGCAAGACCTGCAAAACAGAAACAGAGTTAAGTACACTTTGGCTTCTTTAAGAAAGGCGCCCATCGCAAGAAAGATTGAGCATAACTTTTGAACTTACCTGATTTCTTCTGAGGGGGAAAGACTTCTGAAATAACTTCTGGAATATCTTATGGCAAATGTAAAGAGACTTCTGGAGAAAGACTTGACATATGTTTGTGCATTTAAAAAACAAAGTATAAAAGCATTGCAAGAAGTTACATTGTAATGTAATTTAAGTGATTTAATTTGTGGATTGAAAGTCAAGTTCGGGGAGTTTGTAGGAGGTGTTGGTGTTTTTTCCTTATTGTGTTGCAACAGGTTTTGAGCACAGGAGAGCAGAGGAAACCAACAATATTCTTCTTTGAGACATCTTATGTACAAGTAAGTCAAGGTGCTAAAGGAGTAACTTGAGAACTATTTTGATAGAACATTTGTTTAAGTACATTCTCTTATTTTCTTTAGTATTAGATGCAAGACACAGTTAATCATACTTCAAAAAAGAACCCTTGACGACTTCACATCTCTCCTTGACGACTTCACATCTCTTCCAAGACAAAGAAATACTGGACGAAGGACAGGATAATCTGATCGCAGGTAGGAGTCTAAGTAGTGAATGTTTGCAAGGGTACAGAGTAGATCAGGGTTAAGGGGTGGAGTAGGGAATATAGGAATTCAATAGAATCTTTAGTAAATTCCAACCGCTTGTTGTTTCGCAGGTCGACAGCAAGATTCCTCCCCCACACCATCATGTCCAGTACCGGCCCTCCTCCCAAATTTCTAGTTTTATTCTTAGCTGTTATTTTAGAGTCAGCGAGTTTAATAGTTAGATTTCTGGGAAGTTGGTCCCTTGCGTCTCTGCGAAATCTTCTACGTCGTCCAAGATCTCCAGCACAGCTCAAGGTAAGGGACGACGTAGTTTGGCTTTTGACAGACAGAGGCTGGCTTGGGCCTAGCTCCACCTACTGTTCTATTTAGCTGCTGCACCTGTGATTTTCAAGAGTTTTTTGGTGTTTTGGTCCTTATTTACTACATTTCTTCACATTTTGAGGTTATTTTTCCTCATTATATTTATTCTATGCATTACGGAATATTTTTTTACCTCAAAATGGATTCTAAGAATTCATCCACTAATAAAAGGAAGCAACAGGTTTCTCCTCCTCCAACCAAATCTAAGGTGGTGGAATCCTCAGAACCTTCTCTTGCTCTAATTTTGGAGGAAATTAAAGCCTTACGTCTGAATACTGACGCAATTGCATCAGAAGTCAAAAATGTTCGTAAGGATATGGCTTCAATTTCAATGAAGGTTTCAGATAATATCATTAAAATTCAAGATAACAAAAATAAGTTGCACGCTTTTACACCTTTAATGGCCAAAATTACTCCAATGCACACTCAGCTGCTGGACTTGGAAAATCGCAATAGGCAATATAATCTTCGCATTTTTAATTTGCCTGAAGAAGTTGAAGGGACGAATTGTCGGCTGTATCTTGAATCTCTTTTGCCTGGTCTCTTGAATATCAAATTCACAGAAAAATTTGAGATTGACAAAGCCCATAGAGTCCCGTCACACCGCAATCCTCGTCATACCAAGCCAAGGCAGATGATATTTAAGGTGCTGCGTCATCACCATTTGGTTCTTTTTCGAAAAGCTGTGAGAGAAATCCGGTCATTTTTGGTGAATGGAACCAAAATCTTCATCCATCAAGATTTTGCTAAAGAAACTGTGGCTATTCGTAAAGAATTTTCTTCCCTTCGTCCACAGCTGAGGAGCCTTGGTTTCAAATATGGACTATTTGATCCTTCTGCAATGCGTGTCTGGAAAGACAATGTCTCCAAATCCTTTCAGCGTCCGGAAGATCTTCGACTTTTCCTTGATCAACAAGCTCCTCCATCCATGGATACACAAGATCCTAATTCCTGAATTGAATTCGCTGACTTCATGTGGCACGTTTATGCATAAAATTATTCATGGGCTCCAACGGTAACTGGCCATGCTTGAGGAACGGGTGTGCGATTCCTTGTCTTTATTCATGTTGCTTGTTTGTTCCTTACTCTCTCTTTTATGTTTTTCCCTCTCCTATTTTTCGCTTAGAGTTACTCTTTTAGCCTGTCTTTTTCTTCCTTCTTCTTGTTTTCACTCCTTTCTCTCCTTTCTCTTAACTCTTAATGGCTACTATTCATAATATTAAAATTGTTTCTCTTAATGTAAAAGGTTTAAGACACCCAATTAAACGTATGAAAATTTTAGATTATTTAGGTAGTTGTAAAGCTGATATTTGTTTTGTCCAAGACATACATGTTGAAGATAAAGTTTTACACTATATGAACAAAAAGTGGGTAGACTCTATTGTTTCTTCACCTGCTGCGGGTAAAAAGAATGGGGTCGCTATTTTCTTTGACAAAAGATTACATTGTCAAATTTTAAATAAGATTTCTGATTCTGAAGGCAGATATATTATAGTTAAAGTCAAAATTCATGACTCTATTTTCTTTATGTTTAAAGTGTATGGCCCTACAGTGGATGATTCTGTTTTCTGGGCTACTGTTACGACTGAAGTTCTAAAGTTGGGAAAAGTTCCCTTGATTTTTGAGGGAGATTTCAATGTTTTTGCGGATCCATTGCTAGATAGATTATCTACCTTTAGATTTAGACCGTCCAAAACTTTTCATGCCTTTAAGACTTTTCTTCATACCACCAAGTTAGCTGATATTTGGAGATTGCATTATCCCACTGGTAAGGAATTTTCCTTTTTCTCCAATCCTCATAATTCCCATTCCAGAATTGACTATTTTTTACTTTCCCCCACTCTCATTCAATTTGCAAATAATCCTACCATTGGTACCATTGATATATCCGACCATGCAATGATTTCTTTTGTTTTAAACGTTTCATCTTCATTTGCTAAACAATCAAGATGGCGTATGAATACTGACATTGTCCTTAATGACACTCATAAACCCAAATTGTTGCAAGCGATTCAGGATTATTTTGCATTCAATCCGGAAGGTTCTACCTCTGTTACTAATCAATGGGATGCCTTTAAAGCCTGTATCAGAGGTACCACAATTTCTGTTATGGCACATGAAAATAAGAAATTTAATTCTACTGTCAAATCTTTAGAGAAATAAATAGCTCATTATGAACGTTTATTTATTACGTCTAGTGATCCTCAATATAAACTAAAACTACAAAAACTAAGATATGAATGTAATGCTATTCTTAGTACAAGGGCTGGGGTTCAGCTTTCTAAGTCTAATGCTAGATTCCGTTTTAACACCAATAGGTCTGGTAAGCTTCTTGTTAATTATGTACGTATTAAAAGGGATAAAACGCAGATTACTTCCATTCAAGGTCCTCAAGGTAAAATTGCACTTTCCCATAATGATATTGTTCAAGAATTTTTAAATTTTTATTCCACATTATATAATAAACCAGATTTTTGTGATGAGTCTATAATTGATGCTTTTCTAAAACATTCTGATTTACCTCATATTTCCTCCTCTGATAAACTTGGGTTAGATTTGCCTATTACTAAGGATGAAATCCTAACTGCCATTAAATCGCTTCCAAAGAACAAATCCCCTGGTCCTGATGGTATCCCTGCCGAATTCGATAAAGAATTTCAAAATCATCTTTTACCTTATTTGTACCAGATTTTTTCACATTTTTCCTCATCAGGTACCATTTCGGGCTCTTTTTCAGAAGCATTAATTGTTGTACTTCCTAAACCTTGTTGCTAATTATCGTCCCATTTCTTTGATTAACCAAGATTGTAAATTATATGCTAAAATTATTGCCTCTAGGTTAGCTCCTGTCCTTCATTCCATTATTCACCCTGACCAATCTGGTTTTATGAAAAATAGATATTCTGCTAACAATACGAGAATGTTACTACATATTATTCCTGTCCCAGCTGGTGTTATGGCATTAGATGCAGAAAAAGCTTTTGATAAAATTCATTGGCAGTTTTTATTTAAAACTTTATTATCTTTTAATTTTGGACCATCTTTTATTCGTATGATTTCTGCTTTATATTATGCTCCCACTGCTCGATTGTTTATTATTGGCCAGATTTCTAACCAATTTTCCCTTTTTAGAGGGACTCATCAGGGTTGTCCCCTGTCCCCTCTTTTATTTTTATTGGGAATTGAGCCATTTCTTAATTTCATTCGTAAATGTGATAACATTCATGGCATCGCTATCAAAGATGTTACTGTTAAAACGTTGGCATATGCTGATGATGTGTTATTATTTATTAGTAATCCTGCTTCATCTGTTCCATTTTTGCTTGATATTATTTCTAAATATTCAGCTGTGTCAGGTTATGAATTAAATGTTAGTAAAACTGAATTTTTTCCGTTAAATATGTTATGTACTCCTGATATGTTACCTTCACCGGATATTGTCTGGCAAAAGAGTAAATTGAAATACCTTGGCATATTATTTTCTTCATCCCTGCATGCTACTTTGAAATTAAATTGTGAGTTCATTATTGATTATATTAAACAAAAAACTTCCAAATGGTCTTCCCTTCATCTTTC
Organism: Lissotriton vulgaris; assembly: GCF_964263255.1. NCBI lineage: Eukaryota > Metazoa > Chordata > Amphibia > Caudata > Salamandridae > Lissotriton > Lissotriton vulgaris. The sequence goes on from NC_141689.1 coordinate 200,294,756, forward strand.
CTGGTGGGGGAGAATGGAGTCAATTAAAATGACTATTGCTCCAAAAATATTTTATTCTCTTGCGATGATACCAACTCAATTTCCACTTAAATTTTATAAAGATATTGACAAACTATTATCTAAATTTCTGTGGAATAATAAACCTCTCCGTATTGCCTATAAAAAATTAAAAATTCCTAACTGCCAAGTTGGTTTTGCATTACCTGATTTCTTTCTATATCATAAGGCCTTTATCCTAAAACAAAGCTCGTTATGGTTTAATATTTCACCTATTGTTAGTCCTCCTATTTGGTTTCATATTGAGACTTCCCTTGTAAAACCTTTTCCTTTACTGTCCTTGTTAACTATGTCTCCTACTTCTAAGATTATAAATTCCTCGTCTATAATCAAATCATCAAGATTAATATTTAATGATTTAGACTCCAATTTTGCATCCCCTTTACTTTCTACGGTGCATTTGTCCCTATGGCACAGCGCCTTAATCAAATTAAATAGGAATGTCTCCTTTTGGTCTTCTTGGATAGCTAAGGGTATTTCTATCTTAAGGATGTTTTCTTAGATGATGCATTTATTCCATTTAATCAAATCCAATTAAAATTCAATTTGCCATTGTCAGATCTGTTAAAATATCAATTTCTATGTAATTCTATTTTAGATTCATTCCCAAATGGTATCCCTTCTATAGTATCAGCTGATTTTTTAATTTATGTCAATACTGTTTCTTTGTCTTCTAAAGCAGTTTCTGTATTTTATAAGAAACTTACCGTCTCATTAGGGTCCAATGTTGATACAATTTCCACTTTTTGGAATACTGAGCTCTCTTTGTCTATATCAACTGATTTATGGTCGTTAATTTGGACTAATAGTATTTCTGGATGTTTACCTGTATCAATTTATCAAACCAATGCTTATATTTTGTTTAACCGCATCGCTGCGGTGGCTTTTCCCGCTGTGTGCGGCAATTTACGAAAAGCCGCGTTACATGACGAGCTCAGCTCGTCATCCGCACACGACTACCGTGGCTGATGACGAGCTGAGCTCGTCATCAGCAGCGAAGAGGTTAATTCTTTCTGGACTCCATTGCGTTTATTTAAAGCTAAATTATTACCATCAAACCTATGTTGGCATTGTAATTCTCATCCTGGTTCTTTACGTCACATGTTATTTGATTGTCCTATTATTATGACATTTTGGTCTGAAGTATGGAATGTGATCTTGAAAATTTTACCTCTTTCTGATTTGCTTTCCTATAATTTGATTATCTGTAAATCAGTTGGTTTGAGTGTTCCTCTTGAAGATACTGAAGCAAAATTATTAAATTTTTTGGTTTCGGCTGCGTTAAAATCAATCACTTTTTGTTGGAAGGATGCTACTTCTCTTTCAGTTCATGCTTGGTGGTCTTGGATTATCTTTACAAGAAGAGGTGCTCAATTATCTCTGCAAGGTGTTCATCATAATTCATCGCATTTTCAATCCTTTTGGTCTCCTATTGATTCATATGTACAGTTATGATTCTTCTTCTCTTAATGTTAGTATTTTATTCATTGATTATCATACTGTTTTTTTTACATCTTATTGGTAACTCTATTTATCCAAGTTATTATGCTATGAACTGTATATTTCCCCTTCCATTCGTCCCTTCCCCTTCCTTCCTTCCCCCCCTTCATTGAGTTATCCTTTATTTGACAATTCTATTTTGCGATGTATTTTATTTATGACTATTTATTTATGCTTGTTCTTATTCGCTTCCATGTAATTTAATGAATTACTTTTTCAGTTTTTTGTATGTATTTATGTGTTTCTCCATTGTCAAAATTCAATAAAATCTTACTGAACTAAAAAAAAAAAAAACACAGACATGATGGTCTGCTGTCCCCAGCAGGCCACCATCTTAGCGGTTTTTAGTGATTCCCAATGGGTCACAATTTGCAACTACCTCATGAATATTAATGAAGTAGGTCATCTGTGACCCACTGCATGCTTCGATCATTAGCACAATAGTCTCATCACCCAAACATCAAAATTGGGTGCGGAATGGTTGTGGATATTTACTTGCTCAAACATTACATTTGCAGAACATAAAAGGTTCCAGATTCATAAATCTGTAAGATCAGCACAACACTGCACTATTATTAAATAGATCAATAAACCAATTTCCATGTGTACTGTATTGAATTCCCTGTAGGTGGTCAAACACCCACAGACATCCAAACATAGGTTTAGTTGATGGTGCCCGGTGCATGATTAAGATGCCCCATATTTAATGCTGTTGCGTTGTAAGGCTGAGACGCTTTTAAACATGCTTGCTGCATGATTAATATGTTTGCATAGGAATTTTAACTAACTGCTAAAAACTGTTAAAACTGTGTTCTTTATTTTACGAAAAGCCGCTCCTTACCTCCCCTACGCCGCATCTGCTTCTTCTGCCCTGACTGGCTGCATAGGGTCACGCGGGCTTTGTCTCATAGGTCCACCGCTATTTCACCTGGATGTCTTTCTCCGCGAACAGCGGTCGCGCACCGAAGTCGCGCCTAAGTCCAGCCAGTCTGCGCCCGTCCGCGCTGAGGACGCGATGGGGGCTAGGGAGGATACTGCATTTTCTGCTGGCCCTCCAGTAAGTCTGACTTATTCTTGCCAGGACTTAGCTGCACTTAAGCCTTCCAAACTCACTTGCCATCATAAGCTCCCCCCAGAGGCCTTCCTCGGATCCCCGGGTTGCTGTTGCTACACCAGTAACACTGAGTCTAAAATCCCTGACATTTCCGAACTGCGGCCGCTCGCTAAAACTTCTATTGTGCCCAATGCAATCTCGGAGCGGGTGTTCCTCATTAACGCTAGATTTATAGTTAAGAACAACATTGCTTTCAGTAATTTTGTCTCTGCTAGGAATCTCACATGGGTCTTCATCACAGAAACATGGGCCTCTGATTCTTCTGGCCCAAAGCTCGTCAACGCCATCCCAGAGGGCTACGCGTTAGCCAGGATGGATAGAGTTGGTCGCAGAGGAGGAGGTCTGGGTATTCTGTACAAGGTCTCTTCCATCTGTCATGTCTCAACTCTTTCCTCCCCCTCGGATTCCTTTCAGGCCATCTATTTTTCTATAACCTCTTCTCCCTCTGTCTCTTTTTAGGGTCTTCTGATTTATAGACCTCCGGGCCCCAGAGCTGGTTTTTGTCATAATTTACTTAAAATATTAGAACCCTATTTTGGTAGATCCCATCTGACCGTTATGGGAGATTTGAACTTCCACTTAGAGGATCTAGGGTCTAGTGATACTCTCTCTCTGGTGGTCTCTCTGGCAGCATGCGGTCTTCTGCAACTGGTGGACCGCCCTATCCATCTAGCTGGTCACACTCTGGATGGGGTTTTCGCCAACGACCCCAGACTAACAACAGGCCCCCCCATCTCTCTTTGGGGTCTGATCACCTGGCTGTCCCCCTGGTATTAAAATCCTGTTCCTCCCCCATTAAGTCCCATGACACCAGGAAAAAGGAGCTCAAGCGGAATTTCAGGAGCATTTCCAATGACTCCCTGGCCCCGCTTATGGCTAACACAAGGATTTCCCCCACAGGGGACGTCTGTGCAGTTGCGCTGGAGCTCTCCAATGCCATTGCAAGTGCAGTGGATTCTCTGGCCCTGGCCACGTATCGTTATTCCGCTAGAAAGAGACCCTCGGCCCCCTGGTTTTCAGAAACACTCAGGCTCCTTAGGCAGGGCTGTAGGAAACAGGAGAGACTTTGGCGAACAAGTTGGGACTTCAGGGAAAGGGAAAAGCACAAACTTCTCTTTAGAGAATATAAAGCAAAGATAATCAAGGAGAAGCAGGTCCATTTTTCTAATCTAACAGCCTCCCTTACTTCCCCTAGAGAATTGTTCAGGATTGTTGATTCCCTTTGTACTTTGCAAACACCTGACCCTATTGTAGGCTCCCAAGAGTTGTGCAATTAGATCTCGCTATTCTTTCACTCTAAAATAGCTGATATCCATGCCACTCTTGAATCACAAAGGGCTCTGCTGGGCTCTCCTCTCACTCTGGCCCCGTCTCTTACAGAATGGATACCAAAGGAACCCCAAAGTAGGCTGTCCAATTTCCCTCTTCTTATTTTCCAGCAGGCAGATCTGCTTCTGAATAAGATTAAATCTGGATCTCCTTTGGACCCTTGCCCCCTCAAGACCCTGAAAGACTGTAGGGCTGTCCTGATGCCCCATCTCCTCGAAGTGATGAACCGTGCCATAACTGACGGCATTTTTCCATCATCGTGGAAAAAGGCAGTAGTCAAACCTCTGCTGAAGAAGCCGACTCTAGATCCGGAGATATTAAAAAACTTTTGTCCCATATCTCTACTGCCGGCTCCAGCAAAGATGCTTGAGACATATCTCAACCAACATCTGACTGCCTTTCTTGACACCTCCAGCCTTCTGGACTCGTCACAACATGGTTTCCGGAAGTTCCATAGCACCGAGTCGGCCCTCACTGTGGTTGTAAACAACAAACGCTCTAAGGTCGACCAGGGCATCACTACTCTTCTGGTCCTGCTCGACCTGACGACAGCTTTTGACACCCTGTCCCCCTCGATTCTAACAGCTCGTCTTAGGGAGATAGGGGTGAAGGGCCCTGCGCTGAGCCTGTTGGCCTCCTTCCTCAATCAGAGGGAGCAGAAGGTCAAGCTGGGAGAGTACCTGTCCCCCCCAAACCTGTGCAGTGTGGGGTCCCACAAGGGTCGGCGTTGAGCCCCACCCTTTTCAACATCTATGTGGCCCCACTTGCCCGGCTAGTAAAATCTTTTGGGATGGAGGTGGTGTCATATGCCGATGACACCCAAATCATGGTGTCTCTCTCCCACTCGGTGAGTACCTCCGGGCTCAGTTTCAGGAACTGCATGGAGGCAGTCTCACTGTGGATGATTCTGAATTCACTGAAGCTGAACGGAGAGAAAACCGAGGTGCTGATCTTCGGCCAAGACCAACACATCTGGTCTAGCGACTGGTGGACCCCATCCCTTGGAGCATGTCCACTGCCCATGAAATCTGCTCGGAACCTGGGCGTGATGATCGACACCTCGCTTGCTATGGATCAGCAGGTAAACAGCACAATCTCTACCTGTTGAGGTGTTATCAGGATCCTGAGAAAAATCACCCACTGTCTCTCCCTGAAAGCCCGTAAACAGATTGTGGTTGCCCTAGTCGTATCGCGGCTAGACTACTGCAATGCGCTCTATTGGGGCATAAATAAAGGCCTGATACAACGCCTGCAGACTGTCCAAAATGCGGCAGCGAGATTTGTTCTTGATGTCACCAGTCTCTCCTCTGCTACATCAGCCAGGAAGAACCTGCACTAGCTTCCGATTCAGGCCAGGATCTCTTTTAAGATCCTGTACCTCGTCCATGGGGCCATGTTTGGAGAAAGCTCTGATGGTATAAGATCTCTGCTGGTTCCATACATCCCCAGCAGAAAACTTCGCTCCTCTAGTAAGCATCTCTTGGCTGTTCCCCGATTTTGTGGAGCCAGGTGGGGAGGGAGGGCCTTTTCCTCCTTGGCCCCAAAGCTATGGAACACCCTCCCCATGGAACTAAAAGCACAGTCCTCTATCATGCTTTTCAGGAAAGCACTAAAAATGTGGCTCTTCTCAGAGGCTTATCTGTAATCTTGCACTCGACTCCAATATTATGTTATACTTCTGTTAGGCGCCTTGATGCCTCTTGGGCTAAGTTGTGCAATATAAGACTGCCTTCATTCATTCATTCATTTTTTTAAATCATTTGTTTAAAAAGAAAATCATGTGTACCATGGAAGTCCTGTGGGAGTTGCGAGTATGCTTCACCCCTATGGTACTGTGGTACTATGCAAGCTTCACCTGATGAAGCTTCCGGGTATGGGAGTACCTTGATGATAAAGCTTGAGCAGTGGCTCTCACTGGAGTACTGCGGTACCTCAAGGGAAAGCCGCCTTGGGTCCTGAGTGTGTACCGGAGTATTGGAGGCCTAAATTATTCTTGTATTTACCTTTTATTTTGGGGATATTCTTCTTGGTCCCCCCACATCCTCTGTATACGTTCCTTATTCCACCACCAGCCCTTCCCTTTTATTGCCTTACACAATTCACATTTTTTTAATCCAAGACATGGTGACCAACACCACGAGTCCTGTAATAGTCAATGCAACATTTTCTTCTAAATAATGTCTGACCAATCAGATTGTGCAGTAACTGCAGTACTAGACAGGACGTTGGGAGAAAAAGCTCCCTTGCTCCATCTATGTAAATACTAATAACTGGCTGGCTGAAGTGGAGGACAAAATGCAGATAGAGCTTCTAGGCATTTTAGGCAAGACAAAATTAACTTTAAAAAAAGTTACTGTAATATTTAGAAAGAATCTGACTTCACCATTGATTTGAATTTTAATATCCTTTAAAAAGAGTAGGTTCATTTTTTTTTAATTGACCTCATTCCCAAGGTACAGCATTAGTTTTTATTATTGCACCCCAGTGCTTTTTTATGTAACTGCTAACCCAGTTACAGTCAAAATAGCTTTCAGGGTTTTATCATTGTAATTACATGTGTAACATTACACGTTTGCATGACCAAATTTCAAATACCATGCAAAGTGTGTCATGTGCAAAAAGGGCCTACTTAGAGATGACTTACAAATATTAAAAGGAAGGTTAGGGCTTGTCAAAATGGGTTATATTGACAGGTCAAATTTACAATTAAAACCTGCACAGCCAGGCTTACAGTGGCAGGCCTGCAGTCATGTTTACATTGCACTGTAGTGGATGGCAAAATGGGTGCTGTAGCCCACTTCTGGCATGTAACTTACAGGTCCTTGGTACACCATGGTATCACTTACTAGGGACTTGGAGTTAGGTTAAAAAGCCAATCAGTGTATACCGGTGTTACCATACTGAAGGGCACTTTACCTCTGGTTAGCAGTGTGGGTGGGAGGGCGGAATTCGCAGAATTTTCCCGATGGAATTCTGCAGAGTTACATAAAAACTATGTGAGATTCCATGGAGCTCCACCCACCCTATAATGCACTTTGACAATAATAATGTAAGCGTGCAGCAGGAGCAAATAGAAGCTTAGACACGATTAGTAGGTAGCCTTCTCAGAATGTAGAAAGTTATCTACCACCCTCAGATGAACACAGGATTTAATGCAAATGCTTTCACTTCAAGTTCTTTATTTTATACAAAAGGAAATGTGTCCTAAAGTGCATTTTTGACATTCACAGTGAACAGGAACTATTCGTTTATTTAGGAAAGCAATGCAGCCAGCTCACAGTGTTTAAAAAACTACTCACATTCTGGCCACAGCAAACAGTAGGGTTACTTTACCACATATACGTGCCACATGGAGATACAACTCAACAAAACATTCTAGCATATGGTGTTGTGCTGTGAAGGTTATTTTCTCATGTACTGCAACAGGTGTAGAGTGTTTGGAAAGTGAGCAGTGCAACTGGTTGTCTTGTCATCACAGCCAATATTCATGGAGTCAAAGAAGAGACCCCTCCGAGGGCTGCCAACTCTATAGGACTACATGGATTCCAGGTCTTGGGCAGGGAGTTGTGGCAGAATTCAGCAAGCACCTGTTCTTCACAACAGCTGGAGCTTGTCAGGATCCAAGGGATTTGACTGGCTGCATACCCGTCTCCCTCCAGCTCGGCCAAATCTCCCCCATACTCAAAAATCCTAAAGCTGCCCCTAATGGCCTCAACATTTTACGCCCTATCTCAAATCTGCCTCCTTTATCCAAGGCCCTCGAAAAATGCATCTTGCTTCAACTGGACAAACACATTGACTCATTTAATCTCTTGGACACACCACAGTCAGGCTTCCTAAGGGCTGTAGCAGTGAATCTGCGATTCTCAATATTGTTGATGACATCCATCACTCCCTTGACAAAGGGGAGGCATCCCTTCTCATCCTTCTTGACCTTTCGGCTGCTGTCGACACTGTTAACCACTCTACCTTACTCAACACACTGAAGGTTCGGTTGGATTTCAATGGCCCTGTTCTCGAATGGTTCACCTCCTTCTTTCAGCACAGATCGCAACAAATTAAAATCAACAATTGCCTCTCTAAACCTATGCCTGTCTCCTTGGTTGTACCCTAAGGCTGTATTCTCTCTCCTCCTCTATTTAACCTCTTTATGGAACCCCTCACCATCATTCTAAAGCAAGCAGGTACTAACTATCACCTCTATGCTGATGATACCCAACTTTACTATAAAATCAAATCCCATAAAGACATTCTGCACCTCAATGATACCTTGTTTAAGATTCAGCAATGGTTCCATCTTAATCACTTGAAACTCAACCCTAAAGAAACAGGTCATTCTCTTTGCCCCCAAAAACAACTAGCTACCCATCAAACATTGGCTCTCTGACCTTAAAGCCTTCAACTGCTCCTTGACTCCCTCTAGCTCAGTTAAATCCCTTGGAATAAGCCTTGACCAAAACATCAGCCTCTGCCCCCACATAAAAAACACAGCTAAAGCGGCTCTCTTCTCCCTTCTTCACCTCAGAAAATCAAACCTTTTTTTCCTGCTGATTACTTTAAATCCGTTGTCCAATCACTTGTCCTCCCCAAAATGGACTATGGCAATGCCTTACTCGCTGGAACACCCAAAATCCATCTAGCCCCAATCAAGTCTGTCCTCAACCTCGTGGTCAGGCTTATTTCGGATTGCAACAGGTTCGATCACATCTCCCCTATCCTTTAAAATCTCCAATGGCTTCCCATCTTCCCCTACGCATGCATTACACACAATGCCTTACATCTTCAAACCCCACTTTACCTCTCAAGAAAACTTCATTAGGCTGGCTGCTCCAGAGACTTGAGGAGCTCCAATTCCCTCATCCTGATCTCTTCCTTGGTACACAAGGAATCCACCCAATCTCGATCTTTCTCTGGCTTCGCTCTGTCCAACTGGAACTCTCTCCCCATGGAGTTACGTTACAACTCTTCATATAGCAGCTTAAAAAAAGATCTCAAGCGTTACCTACTCCACAAATTCTGGGGCCCTTAATTCCGGCCTCATTTCCAGTTCCCACAATATGCCCGGGACAGTATGACGTTTCTCACCACTTCATTCCTGAATCGCTTCACTCACCTCTCCCCTTCACCCATGCCCTATCCCACTTCTACTCTCCCTCTCCCTCCCCGGTCTTTCCCTACCTCCTAACTTTCCCCCTTCAATCCCTTGTCTCCCACGATGACACAGCTATCCTTATCCTGTTATTGTCTAAATGTTTGTTTATTTTTCTGTTTTTAGATTTATCGTTTATCACATTTGACTCTTTTTTGTACTTAATACCATTTTGTAACTATTTTTCCACTTCCAACCCTGTAAAGCCCTCTGATACCCTCGGGTCAAGTCAGCGGTATATAAAACCATTAAATAAATATTAAATAATACAAGCACTGCATGGGATGGGTTCCTGGTACCAGGGGTGCAGAGGCTGTGGCTTGAAGAGTTCTTGAGGCACTGCAGGTGGTCTGCTCTTTGCACCTCTGGAGTGTGTCAGTGTTGGAAAGTGCGTTATTAGCAGTGGTAAATATGTATCTGCCACTGAAAATAAGGCCACTAACACAGTCTAGGGCTCAGTAAAGGTCTCCTTAAATTATTCCCATGTTTAACCCATGGTAGCTTGGCTGCGAGCGGGATAGGCTTAACATGAGACAGGTGTGTAAAGCACTTTAAAAAACCAACTCAGTGAGTAATTAAACACAACACACACAAAAAATCCAACACCAATTTATAAAAATAAGAAATATTTGTATTTTTAAAATGACACCTAAATGACAAAAATCCAACGTAGGGAACCGGAGAAATCATTATCAAAAGACCCAGCATAATATGGCACTTAAAAAGATATAGCACTACTTTGGGACATCTGGTCATGGTTGACCAGGACAAAGTCAAAGTTTCTTGCCAACTGCAATAGAGCCCTGCTCGGATACCCCTTGCGGTAGGCCTTGGTTGAGATTTTACTTTTTTGGAGCTTTTTCTGCTCGGGTCCCTTGATGTTCTTCACCAGTCCAGTTTCGGTGAAGGTTCGCCGGCTTGCTTTCCAGGGAGCTCACAGTCAAACTCTGGAAGTCGGACTTCCAGAGCTTTTCAGTAGGCTGAGCCAGCAGGCCAGAATGGCTAGCAGTTGAAGGTGAAGGTGGGCGGTTGGCTCTTGCGGTTCAGTCAGTATCCTTTGGAACTTTTTTCCAAAATTGCTCTAAACTTCTGGAACTTTTTCCTGAAGTTCCTCTTGAGGGTCCAATGTGACCAATACACAATCCAAAGGTCCGGAATCTCCAAGATGGCCCTTGAAAGGTTGGCACCACAATTCCCTTAATGCACCTGGACAAAACCCTTACAAATCCACTGGGCGCACTCCAGGCAGGCGGTTCTTGATGGTGATGGTCCAGGTGAGCTCTGTTAACCTGTAGCCTTCAGTAAGTCAACTCTGTATTTCTCTTAGAGCAAGGTACATCTAAAGGACTGTAGTTCCACATAATGCAGCAGGTGCTGTCAGTCAGAATGTAGTGCCTGATGGTGCAAATCAAGTATCCAGTTTGGCAAGCCGTCTTCTTTTCTTAGTCTCAAGTAGCAGATCTGAGAGACTTTGCACCTCTCACATATGTATTCAGTGTTCTCTGGAGTCACGCAGTAGGTGCTCTAGTAGGTGCAGGGCAATGCCCCAGAGCATGATCACTTCCTCTAAAGTGTGGCATAATCTCGTTCCAGGGAGCACTATTCCTCCAAAATTTAGTACAGCTGAAATACCAGCAAAAGAGCAAGAACTAGTTAAACCAACCTCCAGTATGGATCACTTCTTTAGTTCTCCTCCCCCTACCATCTGCAGATTCCTGCCTTAAGTCTGCCATCTGGCTGGGGGCAGAGGGGCTGTGGGTAGATAGACCTGGGATTCAGTGCCTGTCCTTTTCCTCCATTGAAGCTCATGCGTTATGACCCCTCCATACACCATACTCGGCATTCCTGTGTAGCAGAGCTCTCAACAACAGATAGCCTCTCTCTGGGTGAGCCACTTATCACTTCAGAGCAGCCAAGCTAATTCTTTTAACTCTGACCAATCAGGGGAGACAACGGGAAGGCTGAATTTTGGCTTACAGACAAGAAAGTCTTATAACTTCTGTTCTGTACATATTAGGATACATTCAACAATAGCATATTTTGGGATTTACCAATACCAATCCTAAGTCCTTGAATAGTATTTATTGAATTCCTAGTGATAGTTTTGAGTTCATAAACTATTGTAGTGTTATCCTATAGGGTTAGGTATGTCCAATGGAGAAACTGTAATGTGCAGTTTCTCCATCATCAGGGCATATAACACATCTTGTATAAGGACCCTCCTTATAATTACATGACTCAGCACCACTGGGACACCAAGGGGAGACTCTGGGGGTACCTAATATGCCACATTATTGTAAATTATATTTTTTTAAGTGCTCCTATCACCACAGTCGAGTTTGAGCACAATTTACATTTAAATACAGTGCTGCATCACAAAATGACCTCAGGCTATCATCATTGCACACATGCAAGTGCAGTAAGGGCTGCTGGCCTCTAAACTGCCATGCCTTATTGTATACTAGGGACTTATATGTAGATTAAAACCCCCTGCCCTATTATATAGTAGGGACTTATAGGGTAGGTTGTGCCAGTCATAGGTGTACCCTAACACATAGTATACCCTAATGTATGTGTGTGTTTTTACTGTGTTTAAACATAGAACTGGCCCTGGGACTGGTTTGACAGAGCCCAGGGACAGTCAGAGTCAGTTACCACCAGTACCAGTCTGCAAAATAGTGAGGTGCACAGGACACACAGGATGACTTTGCAACAGTCAGTCAGCAGGCTGAGGCTCTGTACTGGCTACAGATTTCGGCTTACCCCTTAGCTCTTTCTTCTTTCGTACTCATTAAGCATGAGCGGAAAATCTGTTACGCTCGCGGATTTTGCGGATTTTCGGTAAATTCGCAATCCGCGAACGCTCGCGAATTTACCGAAAATCCGCAAATTCGCACGCAGCGGATTTTTTTTTCTTGGTGATACAATATTGCGGCGTGCGGTGTACGTTCGCAATTGCGAACATGTAGGTGCGGCGGGCAGCAACAATCTCGCACTCGCGAAATTACAAAATTTGAAATTCTGCTCAAGAAATCCACTAGCAAGCAGCATAGACCTTCTGAAAATGATGATTTTTATCAGAATAACTCCTCAGGTTGACATTTGCCTGCCCTTTTTTGGATTTGAGGCCTTTTGACTTTCTTTGGATCACTTTTGGGTTAGAAATAAACTTTCACAAGTAAGTTTGTTTGGGGCATTACATTTGCTGTTCTGCAGAAAAACGAGTTTTGCTAAACTGAAAGCACTCAGCAGCAGGTGCAAAAGTTCAAATTCATCATTAGTAACCATTCCCTGTAGTGCTTCCTGACTGGGGCCCCTCCAGAGTTCAGTTGCTAGTTGCAACAATTGTATGACCCTGCTCTGACCCTCACAGCCGGATCATAGAATAGCTACAAGTAGGCCACAAAGGTCCTGGAAAAAAAATTGCACTGCAACAGAAAGCAAATTACAGATAAGGAAGCAGGTGCAGACTGGATTTTAAAACAGTGACACATTAATAAATCAACCCCAAATTAATTCATGTCAGTTGAAGCAGGGCAGGTGTGCTTGCTTTTTCCCCCCATAATCTACAGAGATGATGATGAACCAGAGGGTGGCATTGATGTACCAGAGGGTGGCATGGGTGAAACAGAGGGTGGCAGTGTTGAAACAGAGGGTGCTGGGAACCTGTGATGATGAACAAGACGTACAAACAACATAGTCGCGACCGTAACTGCCGACAAGTAAGTTCGCAATCGGGAACTGGTACAAAATCCTCGCGAACTGGCAGAAACCCTTGCAAACACACAAAAAAAATAAATCCGCAAATTCGCGAGAATTCGCGGATTTTGCGGATTGCGAGTTCGCAAATTCGCAAAATTCGCGAACGCCAGATTCGCAAAATTCGCCCATGCTTAGTACTCATACGTGTGAAGCAAATTTGCTCTGCAACTCTCTGAAGTGTCTCATTGATCTTCTGTTTGGGGTGAGGGCAGGTTCAGCCTCACCTCGGTGCTTGGTCTTTTCCTCGTCCCTCCTACCAGGCTGGAGTGTGAATCTAATACTCTGGGATTCCAGAGACCTGTATGATACCCAGGGCGCCAGTGCACCTCAGCACTGGGATCCCTCTAGCAGACCCCTTTGGAGTGTGTCAGGATGGGATCTGGAGCCCTCTTAGGAATGTCCTGGACATGTCCGCAGTTTTCAGCCCTCTGGAGCTTGTCCTGGCTGACTCTTAGTTTTCAGGCCTCTAATAATTCCTATTTGTAAAGCGTGAACATATCACCCTCTTAAGGGTTTCAAGGCACTAGGGGCCATCGGATCGATTCAGTGAGCTATTGCCCAGACTAACATGATGCTGAGCTCAACTGCAGCTGGTGATCAAACCATGAAACCCACACTCCAGTGTCAGCTGCTCTGGCCGCTGCACCACACGTCTCCCTAATGAAGTATGTCTTGCTTTTTCTTCAATCTCCAAGCCACTGGATTGTGTCCTAGTGTGCTTAGAGTGTCCCTGGACCTGGTGTATGGAGGTCCCACAGCTCAGCCAAATTGCAGGGTACTAGCCTGCTTCTCTGTGATTCCTCCGCTATGTATCAGGGTCAGATCTGCAGGATGAAGTCCCTGTTCTGGTTCTTCTTTGCCTCTCTGAAGTGACCCAAGCTCAGGCTCATCTGCAGTTTGGCAGCGAAGGAACAATGTCTCTTAGCCTGGAATGACCGAGCTGTGGAGTGCATGGAAGTACATGCACAAAAGCCTGAGAAGGACAGATCAGTCCCATTTCAAGTGGACGAGGCTGATCCAATGTGGCAGTGACAATGGAACAGGAGGGGAAAAACACTAAGGTATGATGCATATTGAGACTGGTTGGCATTCAGCGATGAGCTGTACCACTCAGCTGCTGCAGAGCAAAGCTTGCCTTAATAGTGCTAATTAACTCCACTGATGGAGCATTTTAGAGCAGAGCAATTTATTAGTGATTCTGCAATTCAAGGGTCATGAGGAATTACTACATTTCTTCAATTCCGTGGGTGATATTAAAAACTCCACCTCCCCCTAGTTTGCAGCGGTAAAGTGCACAGAGTTCTAAAACCAGCAAAAATAGGGTTCAACAAAAAGGCAGGTAAACCTCGGATGAACCTGCAGAAAGGGCACATTTTCAAAAATATATAAATACATATACATGCCCATCCGGGGCACCCATACCAGAGAAAAGGTTGGGGGCCAACGAGAACCCTCAAGACCCCTGCGGCCCTGCCAGCTCCTCAGCCAGCACCCATCCTGAGTGCAGGAAGGGGCTGGCTTCATTACTTTGCTCCCACCCAGGCAAGAGCAGCATATGTCTGTGCTTTTGCCCAGGCTAGAGCAAAGTTGTGTTCTTTGCCAGAGACAGTGCGGACGAGCCAGACCCTGTGACCAACCCCACGTTGCATACGACTGAAGGATGTACGTTGCAGTGGGGTTAACTGTCCGTGGTGGAACAGGGCCTGCCCGCAGATCAGGCACCACGACCAACCTTACACTGCACATGGCCAAAGGTTGTGCACAGTGAGTTGTTGGCTGTCTGCAGGGGTTAAGCTTAGAGTCTGGTGTGGCACGGGGTAGGCCTAATTAAGTATGGTAACATAATATTACTTACGTTAAAAAAAAACTTAGAAATTCACTAAAAAAAGGTTAAAGTGACATTATAGATAGACATGGTTATAATATCTTATTTTACATTTAAAACAAAAATTCACTGATAAAAACGAAAATTAAAATGACATTAAGTGAATATGTCAGTTAATACTGTAATATGTGAAGTCCTAAGCAGTGCATGATGGGGTCGGAAATTATTATTAGTTGAACAAACTACAACTTGCATAATTGAGTGGAGTTGGGTTTTTTAATATTAAATCTTGTCTCATTTCAACACTTAACTCAAACGTTACCTTATCCTATATATACAATCACTGAATTGTTAAAGATGAAAGTGAGGTTATAGTTATATGTTGCAATGGGTTAAAAACTAATGGTTAAAAAAAACTTAGTTATAGTTCAGTGTACTAACTATAACTTGCACCACTGCAATATAGTGCTTATGACCTCAACAATTACATCACTTATGGCATGGTAAGTGACATCGATAATGACATCATTGATTATGGGTTGTTTTATTTCATGGATTTATTTATTAATTTAATGTCTATGCCACGGTATTCTAATTCCATTGGTGTTGTTTTATTTCATTGCTAGTGCTTTAAAGCTACTTTGTTCTGTTGCACAAATAGAATTAGCTAAATTATCACAGTGCAATATTGCACTTTAAAGTTGTGCATTGCTTAATTTGAGCCGAAGTTTCCGGTTTTCGGCATAACACTTAGGATCCGATTAGGAGTCTGGCGGTCTGACCTCGCTGATGCGGTGGTGGCGGTCTCCTGACCGCCCTATTACGATTCAGGGGGTGAGACCACCACAGCCCGCCACAGCTTTCAGGGAACTGCCACTCCCTGGCGGTGTTGCAGCAGTCAGGAGACCACAATATGCTTGGCATGACCGCTGCTGTCCTGCCAAGCATATTATGCATTACCTTTCCGCCAGCGGTGTCATGGAAGTTCCTCCTGCATGAACCAGGTGGCGGAGAGGAAACAGCCCCCTTTGTCTCCTCCGCATGTGCACTCACACATGGGGGAACAACATGTGTCCACTTGTTCGGCACTCCCATTGCGATGTCCATTTTCAGAGCACCGCCGTGGGAACATTAAAAAAGAAGCCCGCCAATCGGAAGAAAACTCCTTGGGCCTTATTTATGAAGGCCTTGCGTCAGTTTTGCACCGCCGGTGCGTCACTTTTTGTGACGCACCAGCGGTGTAAAAAATGCGCCCTGTTGCGCCATATTTAAAAAGTGACGCATCTAGTTAGATGCGTCACTTTTTAAACCCCTGCGCCACATTATACCTGCGTCAGGTATAATGTATTCAGAGGGTGCGTTCCCCTTCAAAAAGCCTCGTAATAGTGACACAGTGAAATCTATGAGATTTCACTGCGTCACTTTTAGGACGCTGTTGCGTCAAAATCTTGCGCCTGCCTCACAGCAGGCGTAAGACTGACACAAGCCCTTTCACATGGGGCTTTCCCCATGTGAAAGGACGCATTGCTGGAGTTGCATCACTTTTGTGACACACTCCAGCAATGCGTCACTTTTGCGCTTACAGATACGTCAGAAATACTGACGTATCTGTAACTCCTTGCGACATGATGCGTCATACATTAAATATGACGCATCAGGTATGTCGCAAGGAGTGCGCAGTGAAAAGTGACGCATCGCTGTTTTCACGCAGCGATGCGTCACTTTTCATAAATGAGGCCCCTAATCGGACAGGTGGTCGTACCACGGCTTTGTCGGAGGGGCAGATTCGTCGACGGACCGCCAAAGTTGGAATCTGGACCGAAATTGTCAACAGTGGCACTTATGCCAAAGTGCCACATGATGATGCTGTTTGTCTAATTTAGAGATGAGCACAACATGAATGGTTAAGTAATTCAATTTATATTCTAAATGTATCATTCATGCATCTCAAGTCATTGTCTCACTAGAGAGTGCGTGAGTTAGCAGTTGTGTTGGAAGTGTCATTGGCAGCGCTGGCAGGGGCATTGGGGAAGAAGTAGTGGCCGTTGACGAGGACACTGGTACTTATATTTCTTTTACAAATTAAGCACTTGCCACGAACAAGCAGAATTACAGCAATTAAGTGGGAGTTGTTTTGGATTGAGAGTGCAAGAAGAAACAGAACCATCGTCGAAAAAAACAACCCTAAAAATGTCCATCGTCAGACCATGGATCAGCGACTCACACTTCGTCGCCCCCCAATCTAAAGAGAAAGCCCCGCCCTCATCAGTTAGCACCTGCAGTGCAGTGCACGCTCACTGGAGTCGTTTCAGTGATTGAACAGGGATTGTTGTGGCTGTGGGCCCCCGGCAGGGTTGGCGGCCATTGCAGGATAACCAATGACGCTGCTGGCCGCAAAGCTGGTACCTGGTGGCTAATGGCATAATAAATTAATGTGGGTTAATGAACCCCATGCATATTTCATTACTGCACTCAATGCTACAGCAAACCCCAGGGGTGAAATTAGGGCCTGGTAACGGTATTTGCTCAGCATTGACTTACCTACAGTTTTACACATTTTGATAAATGAGCAACTTAATCGTCCTTTCTTTGGTAAAGCATTCTGTCAGTTGGAATGCAGTTAATAAATGGGCATTCCGGAGCCACAAAATATTCCGTCCATCTGAAAAATGTAAACAAGGCAAAGTAAACATTATGAGCTACAATGCATGCATGCAGTGTTAACTCCTCCCCTTGCCTGCACTTCCGCGGAAGAGGACTTCTCTCTGTGTTATTCTGACAACGTGACTCCTTGAGTTACGAGCACTGGAACGTCTTGTTACAGCGTTTAGACATGGCAAACGTGCGGCATAAAGCGCTATTTAAAAGTAGCTGGCAAAACCAATAGGTATGGATTACTTTTTATGAAGGTGGACTTTGTTTTAACTAGTTTTATGTGGTTGTGTGGTATATTGGAATGCACTGAAAACACACATATAATGGGACTTGTGCAAACACACAACACCTAGATGCAAGCTCAAACACACAGACAACGCACATGCAGAGGCCCTTGCAGTCAGGCAGCACACATATGGGCACATGTAGACATGAGAATTTTCTTTATTTGTTCTAAAGTCTTGGGGCCTCATTTATGAGAAATGACGCATCGCTGCGTGAAAGCAGCGATGCCTCACTTCTCAGTGCGCACTCTTTGCGTCATGATTGATGCGTCATATTTATTATATGATGCATCATGTCGCAAGGAGTTATAGATACGTCAGTATTTCTGACGTAACTGTAGGCGCAAAAGTGACGCATTACAGGAGTGTGTCACAAAAGTGACGCAACTACAGCAATGTGTACTTTCACATGGGCAAGTCCCATGTTGTTAGTGCCTGCGTCAGTCTTACGCCTGCCATGAACCAGGCGTAAGATTTTGACGCATTAGCGGCCAAGAAATAGCGCAGTGAAATCTCATTGATTTCACTGCGCCACTTCCATGACCCTTTCTAGCGTCAATACGCCCCCCTTGCATACAATATACCTGGCGCAGGTATAATGTGGCGCAGGGGTTTACAAAGGGATACATCTACCTAGATGCTTTTTTTTTTTACTTTGACCTAGATGCGTCACTTTGCAAATATGGCGCAACAAGGCGCATTTTTTACCCCACTGATGCTTCACAAAAAGTGACGCACCGGTGGCGTAAAAGTGACGCACAGCCTCATAAATGAGGGCCTTGGTATATAAAAATGAATAGATGGTTGTATGTCTGTGGGTGTGTTCGAAGGTGGATGGGAGTCTTTTTAGCATTGCTGCATTGATGCAAGTCCTGCTGGACAGATGAACCTTCGGTTGATGGTTGACGGACGAGTTTGTGATTATGTTTGGATGGATATGTGCTTGGATGAAGGAGTGTGAGGGGCACTAGGGGATTGGTAGAGAGCAATGACGAGGTGTATATGGATGGATGGATGAAATGGATGGATGGATGAAAGCTGGATGGATGGATGAAAGCTGAGGATAGAAGAATAAAATAGATGTGTGCTGCAGGCTGGATACATGAAAATAGGAAGGACAGAAGGATGAATGGATTTGTTTCGAATAAGTAACATCTGATGTAATAATCAGATACTAAATATTAAGGACCTCATTTATCAGTGTTTGCCAAAGGGCACGGCCTCAATGCTTCCTGCTGCGCTGCCCTACGAAAAAAAAGAAAAGGGCAGGAATGCGCAGTATCGATTCGATACAGTGCATTCCTGTCCCTTTCCCCTGTGCACAATGGGCTGCCCTGCGCCATCACAGGCATCCTTGCACCATGGGGCAAGGGGCAAGGGTACCTGCATTGAGGGATGATTGTTTTTGTGCAGGGAGGAAAACCTGCCTGCGCAAAAACAACCACAAGAGGCTGTTCCTCGTTCTATGTGTATGGCTTGGCAGTTCGGGCTGGATTGTTCCCATGAGGCACAGGGTCAAGACTGATTTGCATATGGCTGGGTCTGAACTGGGGTGGTGAAGTGAGCTGAAGAATGATGATGGGTTCAACACAGATCTCTGACAGGGGGTGAGTGTCTGAAAAGTGTCAGCGCTCCGTCCATCATCTCCTTGTTTTTGCTTGATTCAGGATGTCAGCCATTCTCAGGGCATCTTGGCCATTCCACATGCCGGTAGACATCAGGGACCTAAATGAACGAATAGGAATTACGTGTGGAGCGCTAGCATCAACTTATACATTTAAATAAGATAAGCATTAGGGGATTATTTTTGTCAGACATCTCGTCATCCTTTGTCAAATAAAATGCACCTGCACAATGCCTTCTATGGCAAATGAACCCAACCACCTCCAGATGTAATCCCTTTCTATCCATACATGAGTGAGCCCACTAAGGGAATATAGAGCAGTAAAAGAGACCTAACACTCCAGACCCTGACTGTGTAGCACAACATGTCGTCCACATGAGTGCTATCCAATATTGCCAATGGACAGACAGATCTTTGCTTCGGACTGGGTGTGTAATGGTGTCTGAGATCAACGAGTTTTGAGGTATGCTACAATATGCTGGAGGTGGTGTTGTTGTGCATGTTGAGTAAAATGGAGCTATGTGGAGTGGAGCTATGCAGAATGGAAGTGTCTAGAGTGGAGCCATGCAGAGTGGAAGTATGTAGAATGGAGCTTTGCAGACTGGAGCTATGCAGAGTGGAAGTATGTCGAGTGGAGCTATGTAGAGTTGAGCTATGCAGAGAGGAAGTAGACAGAAACCTGAATCCCACTCCTGAGGCGGAAGCCGGGAGCTGGTGGTACGATATTCTTTTTGTTGTAAAATTGTGTGATTGTCACTTTTATCTATTGCCTTTTTAAAAACAAAGCCTACCTCACTTTATTAGGGGCTGAAACCCACTCCCAGCACACCACAGAGCCGATTTAACACTGTGGCGGTAATAGTTACCTCAGAGGCCGCCATCGCCGGCGTGCTCGCTGGCCACGCCCCCTCGAGGCCACGCCCCCCCCCCCGCCCTGCTCAAAAGGCACTGACTACAAGCGTCCTCAGAAACCTGAATCCCACTCCTGAGGTGGAAGCCGGGAGCTGGTGGTACGATATTCTTTTTGTTGTAAAATTATGTGATTGTCACTTTTATCTATTGCCTTTTTAAAAACAAAGCCTACCTCACTTTATTAGGGGCTGAAACCCACTCCCAGCACACCACACAGCCGATTTAACGCTGTAGCGATAATAGTTACTTCAGAGGCCGCCATCGCCGGCGTGCTCGCTGGCCACGCCCCCTCGAGGCCACGCCCCCCCGCCCTGCTCAAAAGGCGCTGACTACAAGCGTCCTCAGAAACCTGAATCCCACTCCTGAGGCAGAAGCCGGGAGCTGGTGGTACGATATTCTTTTTTTTGTTGTAAAATTGTGTGATTGTCACTTTTATCTATTGCCTTTTTAAAAACAAAGCCTACCTCACTTTATTAGGGGCTGAAACCCACTCCCAGCACACCACACAGCCGATTTAACGCTGTGGCGGTAATAGTTACTTCAGAGGCCGCCATCGCCGACGTGCTCGCTGGCCACGCCCCCTCAGGGCCACGCCCCCCCGCCCTGCTCAAAAGGCGCTGACTACAAGCGTCCTCAGAAACCTGAATCCCACTCCTGAGGCGGAAGCCGGGAGCTGGTGGTACGATATTCTTTTTGTTATAAAATTGTGTGATTGTCACTTTTATCTATTGCCTTTTTAAAAACAAAGCCTACCTTACTTTATTAGGGGCTGAAACCCACTCCCAGCGCACCACACAGCCGATTTAACGCTGTGGCGGTAATAGTTACTTCAGAGGCCGCCATCGCCGGCGTGCTCGCTGGCCACGCCCCCTCGAGGCCACGCCCCCCGCCCTGCTCAAAAGGCGCTGACTACAAGCGTCCTCAGAAACCTGAATCCCACTCCTGAGGCGGAAGCCGGGAGCTGGTGGTACGATATTCTTTTTGTTGTAAAATTGTGTGATTGTCACTTTTATCTATTGCCTTTTTAAAAACAAAGCCTACCTCACTTTATTAGGGGCTGAAACCCACTCCCAGCACACCACACAGCCGATTTAACGCTGTGGCGGTAATAGTTACTTCAGAGGCCGCCATCGCCGGCGTGCTTGCTGGCCACGCCCCCTCGAGGCCACGCCCCCCCGCTCTGCTCAAAAGGCGCGGACAACAAGCGTCCTCAGAAACCTGAATCCCACTCCTGAGGCGGAAGCCGAGAGCTGGTGGTACGATATTCTTTTTGTTGTAAAATTGTGCGATTGTCACTTTTATCTATTGCCTTTTTAAAAACAAAGCCTACCTCACTTTATTAGGGGCTGAAACCCACTCCCAGCACACCACACAGTCGATTTAACGCTGTGGCGGTAATAGTTACTTCAGAGGCCGCCATCGCCGGCGTGCTCGCAGGCTACGCCCCCTCGAGGCCACGCCCCCCCCCGCCCTGCTCAAAAGGCGCTGACTACAAGCGTCCTCAGGAACCTGAATCCCACTCCTGAGGCGGAAGCCGGGAGCTGGTGGTACGATATTCTTTTTGTTGTAAAATTGTGTGATTGTCACTTCTATCTATTGCCTTTTTAAAAACAAATCCTACCTCACTTTATTAGGGGCTGAAACCCACTCCCAGCACACCACACAGCCGATTTAATGCTGTGGCGGTAATAGTTACTTCAGAGGCCGCCATCGCCGGGGTGCTCGCTGGCCACGCCCCCCCGAGGCCACGCCCCCCCTCGCTAAATATGTGCATTTGCAGGAAGCGCAGCGGACGAGCGCAGCGGGAGCGCCGTTTGCGCGCCGAAGGCAGCGCACAGGGCCAGGCACTCTGCAAAACCTGCACTGCATGAGACTATTTCCCCTATTATGTACAGTACTGATGACCTGAGGGCCTTTAATTGCAACCCCCTACCCAATGGCGCCCCTTGGAACGTCTTAGACTCCACCTCTCGAATCTGTTCGGATTGTCATTTTAAATGTAATCCCTTCGATCCTCTTTCCTTTCCCCAGTTCAACAAAGCGGGTGAGTCGCCTATTTATGCTGCTCTTATCAATGCTCGCTCTCTATCAAAGCATTCAGAAGAAGTGCACAAATTCATCATTGACAAGGGCCTTGATATCCTCTTCATCACGGAGACGTGGCTGAATGAGAGCTGCGCCCCAGTGGTTGAACTGGCTGTTCCCAGAGGGTTTAAGATTACCAGACTGGACCGTAAAATAGGTAGGGGAGGAGGTTTAGCTGTGATATATAGGGAGATGTGGTCATTGAGGAAAGAATGTACAGGGGAGATTGAGGACGGGGAAGCTTTGGAATTCTCCCTAGCCCTGTCCCCTCAATTTACAGTGGGGGGTCTGCTGATTTATCACCCACCGGGTCCTCTGGGCACTTTGATTACATCCCTGGAGGAGGTCGTTATCCAGAGAGCGCTTAGATTCCCACATTTTTTAATGTTGGGAGACTTTAACCTACATATGGACACGAGCCTAGCTCCCGGAGTAAAAGACCTGGAATAGATTTGTAACCTTGCCCAGCTGGTACAACAGGTGCGCTCTGCCACTCATGTAGGGGGTCACTGCTTGGACTTGGTATATTCTAACTTTAACATTTCTACTGACCAAATCTTTCCTATCACATGGTCAGACCACTTTCCAGTCCATTTCTCCTGGAACATTAACAATACTCGTGTGCTGCCCAAATCTAAGCCTGGGGAACTCCCAAGAAAAATTAATATTCCGGACTTAGTGGAGGCCCTTAGACACACCGCCCCAAGGAAAGCACAAAATTTGGATGAAGCTGTTGATAATTTTTCATTCTGGATAGACTCTTCCATTAGATCACTACCAGAATGTAAAGGAAAAAATAACCGTAGGACCACCCCCACATCCCCTTGGTATACTGAACAATTAAAGATTTTAAAAGTAGGATGTAAGGCGCGAGAGCGAGTATGGAGAAGAAATTACTGTCCCATTGCTAAATTAGAACTCCGAGCAGCTCAACAAAATTGCTATGCGGCAATTAAGACAGCCATGAGTGAATTCTACGCGGCTAGAATTCTTAAAGCTAAGAACAACAGCCGAGAAATTTTCTCCATTGTTAAAAGCTTCACTGCCCCGGTGGCAGAGAAGATGTCAGCCCCAATCTCGACAGATTGGTGTGAGCGCCTATCCACCTTTTTCATTGATAAAATACAAAAAATTCAAGATAGTTTTAAACCTTCCAATCAGCCACCCTCTCTACAAACTGAACAACTCCAAATCGATCGACTACATTCACCTTCAATATGCCTAGTAACAAAGGGTCAAGATGAGATGTCTAAATTTACTCATGTTGAAGAGATGGATGTGATGACCATACTAAAAGCTTTGAAATCGGGCTCCCCTGCAGATCCATGCCCTGCGAGGGTTCTGAGTGGAGTGGCCGAAGTAATTACCCCCATGGTCACTGCTTTGGTTAATGAGTCACTAGCTTCAGGAATGATGCCCTCCCAGTGGAAACAAGCTAAACTCCTCCCTCTGATTAAAAAACCCACTGCAGACCCACTGATTACATCTAACTACCGGCCCATATCCCTTCTCCCAGCCCTTGCCAAAGTATGCCAGAAGGCCGCATTTCGGCAGCTGGAGAGGTTCGTGGAATCCTCTGGGGCACTTCACCCGGCCCAATCAGGGTTCCGTACCTCTTTTAGCACCGAGACGGCACTTGTGGAGATGGCAGAGGCCATCAGGGAGTGCCTGGACAGAGGCGGCAGAGCGGCTCTAATTTTATTGGACCTCTCTGCCGCGTTCAATACGGTGCCTCACCTCCAGCTTCTGTCTAGGCTGGAGGATATTGGCATCTCGGGCACGGTCCTTGGGTGGATCAGGTCTTTCTTGTCTGACCGGTCCCAACAAATCTGGTTACCTCCCTTGCATTCTTTGAGCCAACCTGTGTTTCCGTGACCAGATATCTAGACTGGCGGGGACTTGCTATGGTACTCTGACCACCCTCCAAAGATTCTTTCCCCTTTTCCCCCAAGTGGCCAAAGAAACGGTAGCCAGAGCACTGGTGCTCTCCCGCCTGGACTACTCGAATGCCCTTTACATCGGGGCACCTGACTTTCTGATTAGAAAGCCACAGGTAGTCCAGAATGCGACGGTGAGACTCCTCTATAACATCCCGAGGAGGCTCAGCGTTCGTAAGCAGTTGAGGGAACTTCACTGGCTCCCAGTGGCCCAAAGAGTGCGCTTTAAGGCTCTGGTACTCGTTTTTAAAGCCCTACATGGACCATGCCCACCCTACCTTGCAAAAAGATTTGCCTTCTACCTACCGACCCGTCAGCTGCGATCTGCCTCCCGAAAACAGGTGGTCGTCCCTAGATTCAAGAGAGTTCGCCTAGGGGGGCAATCTCTGACGGTAAGGGGAGCTCAGATGTGGAACACCCTTCCTGATGCTCTAAGACATTCTACCAACCTGATTAATTTTAAAAAACTGTTAAAAACTCACCTGATTAACTGTTCCTCCGATCACTTTGATTCAGTTTCTTCCTCGCGCCAGGACAGTCTCGACTAACGGAGCACGTTATAAATCAATATATATAAAAAAAAAAAGAAAAGTAGGTAGAGTGAAGCTATGTAGAGTGGAAGTATGTAGAATGGAGCTATGTAGAGTGGAAGTATGTAGAATGGAGATATGTAGAGTGGAACTATGCAGAGTGGAAGTATGTAGAGTGGAGCTATGTAGAGTGGAGCTATGCAGAGAGGAAGTAGGTAGAGTGAAGCTATGTAGAGTGGAAGTATGTAGAATGGAGCTATGTAGAGTGGAACTATGCAGAGTGGAAGTATGTAGAGTGGAGCTATGTAGAGTGGAAGTATGTAGAGTGTAGCCATGTAAAGTGGAGCTATGTGGAGTGGAGCTATGTAGAGTGGAAGTATTTAGAGTGGAGCTATGTAGAGTGGAGCCATATAGAGTGGAGCTATGTGGAGTGGAGCTATGTAGAGTGGAAGTATGTCGAGTGGAGCTATGTAGAGTGGAAGTATGTATAGTGAAGCCATTTAAAGTGGAGCTATGTGGAGTGGAGCTATGTAGAGAAGAAGTATGTCGAGTGGAGCTATGTAGAGTGGAAGTATGTCTAGTGGCGCTATTTAGAGTGAAGCTATGTAGAGTGGAAGTATGTAGAGTGGAGCCATGTAGAGCAGAAGTATGTAGAATGGAGCTATGCAGAGTGGAAATATGTAGAGTGGAGCTATGTAGAGTGGAGCCATGTAGAGTGGAAGTATGTAGAGAGGAGATATGTAGAGCGGAAGTATGTAGAATGGAGCTATGTAGAGTAGAAGTATGTGGAGTGAAGCCATGTAAAGTGGAGCTATGTAGAGTGGAAGTATGTTGAGTTGTAGTGTAGTTCCTAGTTTCCCACTAGGCCCTGCGCATTGGAATAACATAAACAGTAGTATCGACGTAGAAGTGCGGATCTTCCAGGCCTCCACTGACTATGCTAAACTTAATTGGGTGTGTTACCAACTAGCTCAGAGGTCACTGGAAACTTTATTCTCTGCATAGGAAGTGATCAGCTTCCCTGGCACAGACAAGAAGGGATTTAGCTTTCCAACAACTGTGCAACATGACAACTTTGCTCCTCAGATCAAGAGTCAATCTCTAGGGTCGTGTGAAACAATAGACAGTTATTTTACTCAGTCAGGTTAGTGCAGTTTACTTTCACAATATGTAGAGAATAGAGAGACGGGCGTTTGTCAATAAAGGGTTAACATTTATTGAACAGTCTTTCTTCTCGTACAAGAGAAATGTATTGCCACAATTGCAAGACTTGTTATGATAAAAAGTACGTACAGTAAGATAAGTATTGCAAAATAATACTGTAAAAGCATTGATATGGTTTCTTAGCCATACAATGGTTCAAAAGTAATAAAACATATATACAGTCATATATACATTAGGCTAACATACTCAACTGGTCCTTCTAACTACACCTACCCCAGTGTACCTGACCTAAGCCTAATATGTGGGAGGGGAGTAAGTAAGTAGCTTTAAGTTAAGTTGGTTTTGCCAAGGTTTGCTTCAAGAATTCTCTTCTAATGGTTTAGTCAACACCATACCTCTGAATAGAATGATGGAGGTCTGGTATCTCCTTCAGGGGGAACTCGGTATCCCAGTCACCCGCGAGGGCAGACTAGAAACGCTGGAGCTGGATTTCTCTGCAGGAGAAAGACAGCGTCTCTCTTCAGCGCGTCGAGGAGGAGGAGGGGGGACAGCGTCCGCGGGTAGCTGGCATCTGCTGGGCTTCTTCGCAGAGGGACGGCTGTTCAGCTCCTAGTTACACCACACCATCGTTTGCGCTTTAGCAGCGATAATGGTATCAGCAGCTTCAGGCGACGGGCAGCAGGCTGCAGCAACAGGAACGCTCATTGCTTAAGGCAACGTTGGTAATATTTACACCTGACAGGTGCCTGGTTTGACGTAAGTTTGCTGGACATAAGACGTCAATTAAAGATGTCACTAGGAAGTGATCGCTATCAGTTGCTCATTAGAGTTCCATTACTAATCAAAACACAGCAAGCGGGGATTTCCAGGTTTGCTGAGTTTTTATCTTGTTGAAGAACTCGGAGTGTTAATCTAGGAATATCAGATAGTGACTTCTGCTCTGTCATTGCACTAATTGGTTGCAAAGGAAGTGGCAGAGAACTATTCTGGAATGTGGCTCTGTTCGTGTGAGGCCAGAGATGACTTTCTGAATATCGCACTTGAACGGTTATGCCAATATAGGGAATAAATGGATTTATAGCCGAATAGGGGCATAAGGTCACAGTATCGATCAGGATCCTAGATAAGCACGCAACACCCACTCCACGGGTTCATGTCCATCAAATTACTAAAACTAGAGCAATAAGATGCATGTGTAACATTGCCCACCCCAAAATACATAAATGCATTTGAAATAGGCGTATAATGTAATACGTGAAATTTAGGTACTGTACGTTTTGGAAGCATAGAAATCATTCAAAAATTATTGCATATGAAATCAATGAACGATTATGCAAAAGGAATTACACATGAAATATCTCTGAGACAGAAGAAGGGCGAGATAAATCATCACATATAAATGCATTGCAATAACATGTGCTAGAGGCTGATGTAAAGTTGTTATGTCTCTAGATGTGTTTAGAAATAGAAGTTTGAAGCTTCTGTTCTCTAAGAATAGTTTTTACCTTAAGCAAAGAATTGTTTGTGTCAAAAAAAAGGTCAATAATAAAAAGTGTTCAATTCAAAAGAATTATTGCTTGAACGGGGAAATAGAGTTCCAACGCTTTAGCAGTTTTTGTTGATCAAAACCGAAGGCCGAATTCAGAGTTCATGGGAACGCTGTGTGTCGGAATGCTTCTCCAAAGTTATTATTTCTGTACGGGTGAGAACATCGTATCAGACAGGCTCTCAAAGAATTGGTCTACAAAATCAGGTGACAGTTCAACCAAATTCGATAGTGCTGTAACTTGGCAGGTGTGAGAATGATTGCTGTCATCATAGTCGGGATCAGCAATGTTCACAGAAGGTCGTACCTGGGTGATGTTGCTTTTGTCACTCGCTCCACTGTTACCACCTAGTCGTAGTACAGGAGTCTCAACGAATGCCGTCATCAGGATTGGTAGCCGCTGGGAACAACACAATGCGTGAGCCATTATCGGACTGAGCAAAGTATCGACGTCCATTGGTACTGCTGATGGAAGTGAAAGACAGATGTCCAACACGCACTCATCTCCGCATAGCATACATCGTAGTACCGGTAAGATACAGTTCTGCCATATAGGTCTGAATGAAAGGAACCAGGTCATGTTTAGATCTCTCAGCCTGGCCAATCCAAGGACGTTAGTTATCCTGTCCCTGTAGCGCATTGCTAGGATTGTCTCTTCCATTCCCATGGGAGCTATGTCTGAGCTTTGGCTTGCCATAACGAAGCAGGATGGTCAAAAATAAAATCCCTGCTACAAGTCCCAAAAATAAGGGTATGCCGCCAAAAACAGAGTGGACAAAATTAGGAACGATTCCCAAAACTGCTTGAAAAGGTGTTAGCAGTCCCGTAAAAATCGTCTTAAATATGCCTGGGATGCCTGTGGCACTAGACATGTTAAGGAGTTGGCTAAGCATTTCTACGAAATGCACGGGGCAATTTGTTGATAAAAGTTCATGAACTTCAGTAGCTGTCCTTGCAACTAGAAGATCATACGTCTCTTTTGATGACGTTATGGGCACTGTTGTCTGCAAAAGCACAGACTTCATTTTGCTTAAAGTATCAATTTGTATAGAATAGAGATTCAGACGAGGCCAGATGGGAGTCACTGTGTCTGCAGGCCCACTCGGGAACAATGCCTGCATACAGCATTTGACCATGGATGTTACACTTACTAGATAACTTTTCCCTGGCACAAGGCCACAACATCTGTGATCCGTTCTAAGAATGTAACTCCCGTTTGCGAGTTGCATAAAGAAGGGCTCTATCTGAGTTGCAGGTGTGACAAGCTGGTGGCATGAAAGGTTGTTAGAATTTCCATCACAAGCTCCATGTAAATTAATAACCTGACACTAAAGTATACCGCTTAGTGAATGTTTACAATTTTCACCACTAAGAAATACATTTTTGTCGCTGTCCCTATAGCAAGAATGTGTGTATGGTAATTTCCATTCGGATTTTACATAACCTTTACCCAATTGTTCATACTGACCAGTAGGTATGTATTCAAGGCACTTTTTAAATCGGAAAGTTGTTATCGGAATAGTGATAATTCCGTGTATTATCCATTCAATGACAGGACTTTCTGACATTGTCAATGGTAATCTCTCAAGTTTTTCGATGCTCAGGATTGTATAGTCTTCTCCTTTCTGTGCCAAACTGATTTGTTTATCAGTAAGGTTAAAAATGGAAAATAATGACGTTGTGTTGATTAAACGCCAAGGCACATAGCCTGAACGAAGATTTTGCAGCGTCCAGCCCAATTGTACAATAGAACGTAATTGAGATTGGCCATGTTGTAACATTAGCAAGTCTCTGTCTATTATGTCAAAGGCAGAAGATACAATATTGTCCAACGAATATATTCTGGAGGACAGAGTCATTAACCCATTGTCCACTACAGAAAGTGATTTTTCCAAATTAATACGATCAATTTCTCGTATTTTTTCTGCTGTTTCAATTTGTTTGACTTTCCAAGCCTCGTTGTAAGCAGCATAGATACTGGTCGCTATGAAACGCTTTTGATGCTGTTTGCGTGGTCCAAGAATGAAATCGCGCAAATCAGCACCATCTTTTAGTAAAGACAAGTGTTGCTTAATTTCAGCCAGTATGGATGATGTTAGCCATTCGAGGCAGAGTTTTCCTACACTGTATGTTGTTATTATCCCTGGATGTTGTCTCTGGGAGTATCTCGGTCTAGTCTGGTCATTGTTAACCCCTGTGTTTTATTCAGGAATCTATCTTGACAGTTGTTTGTGTCAGTAGGCCAGATTAACCACTTTTTCCAATCAGGATGTGTTCTGTTAAAATGTAAAATTTGTGACACGTCTAACTCAATATCTGTAGTTGTATTTTCAGGTATTGGCTTTGGAATAGACGGTGTTTTAAGGTCTTTGATCTTAGCTAGGCCAAGACAGGATGTTTGGTGTATTGTGTCATTTAAAAACATCATTTGTTCTGGTATCATGCAGGTTCTGAATAGTGCTTCAAGGCCTTGTACCTGCCAATCTTTTGTACCCCAAATGGTTTTCGTTTCAATGTTATTTTCCAATAATCAAAACCAAATGTCATCATTTTTTCATAAAATGCTTCTGAATATATTAATTTAGTATTTGTCAGCATTGTTTTCATTCCTGTTTTATCTAACAGTTTGTAATAAAACGTTTCTGCATCACTAGTGTTAAACCCTGAGAAGTATTTGAATTTCTCAAAAAACGCTTTAGAACTGCTTTTAGGTGGTGTAGCACAATGTTCCCATTGATTATACATAAAAACATTTCTAGGCTGTGCAGATTTATGCAAGTAATGATCACCATAATGTGTGTAGCAGAATAATTGCTCATAACTAGATGAACCTTGTAAATAATCATGTTCTGTGAATCTAGCTGACATTACCAAATCAGACATCATGTCATTAATACTGTTAAAGTCCCAATCATCAGAGAATGTACTAGGTTTTACAAAGTTACTCAAGGAAACCTTCAGTTGATGAGGATACTTCAGGATTTCGACCGGACCATAGATCTCATAGTCAGTTTTCCCCCATACTACCCCACCAGGTATTGGAATTGCTGTGACATTTACTGTTGACAGTTCTCTTTTCTTCACGTGGGATGATCTGTGTGGTTTCAGGACTAGGTTGATGTTCTGACTTGCTGTGTCCATTGTACTGTACTTTCCCTCAATGAATTTTCCCAAACAAAGTACCATGATGAGCCAAAGCAGGAGGAAAAATACACCTAGACGGAACCAGAACTCTAACCAAGGTGAAATAAGGTATATTTCCTTCAGTTGATGAAAGAGTTCCGTTGCTTTTTCTTTAAAAGTCTTTTTTGTTTCTGGCATCACTTCGGGGTCATTTTGATCTTCAGAGAAGTTGTCGAAGTTGATGAAATAACCAGAGGCAGTTCTGTCAATTGATGGGATTGTTCTTTCAATCTGTCTTTCGGTAGCATTTTCTGATGCCACATTAGTGTAGACTGGTGTTGTTTCTTGACGAACTGTTTCAATCTGTGTCTCAAGAGGCACGAGTTCCATGGCATTATTGCATAGTCCTTCTCTGTGCACTGCAGGCTGATCGAATGTGATTAGTCTTTCAGTTTGAACCTCTTGGATTGTTGCAAGTTTGGGTATTCTGTTGTTTCTTGGGAGTCCACTGGGCCTACTGTTGATTATAGGCCACATGCTTGTGGTTTAACCAGGTCGATATACACGACTTTGTTCTCCTTTTTACCAGCAAGGGGCGGTAGTACTACTGATCTTGTTCCGGTGACTGCCAAGACAGGTACTGCTTTTCTGTAAGAAGGCCCAAATTCCTTCTTCACCGCGATTTTTTCTCTGACTAGATCCCCAATCTTTGGAATCCAGACAGGCCTTGCTGGGGCTGTTGCTTGTGGTGCCTCGTCAGTGGTATCTGGCTGTTGCTTTAACTTTATGTTGCTTAAGGATTTTCTTGTTTCATTCAGTTCCTGTAAAACAGCCAAACGATCTTTGATGTCAAAGTCTGTTGTTTTTTCTTGTACCACTGACATCTGACTATCGAGGTCCTGAATGTACATTCTAATTCCGAACAATAGTTCGTATGGGCTGAAACCTTTTAGAGATTTTCTTGGCAAGTTATTAAGACTAGTCTGGACACTTATTAGATGTTAGACCCACCCAGCGCCTGAACCTAATACCTTCGCTGTTATAGATCGCTTTATGTCCCGGTTTTTTCTTTCTACCACACTATTCCCTTCGGGGTGCGACGGACAAGAATACCGCAACCCAATTCCCATGCTGGCCATGGCCTCCTTATAAGCTCGAGAGCTAAAAGCAGGACCCTGGTCAGAATGGAACGTGGGAATTGCGTATGTGCCGATAAAGACTCGCAGATCTTTTATAACCGTTCTAGCGTCAGCCGAGCGCTGGAGGCTACATTTTTAAGTTTGTTTAGCCTTAACTGTGTACAATGGGACGCGCTTCTCTTCTTTGATTGCGCAGATAGACCGCCTTATGCTGTCTAGCAGGGATCCTGAAACTACATTGGCCTGTTCATTACTGCGATCTCTGTTGCAGTCTTCACAATTTTGAGCAAAACATTGAATATCTATGCTCATTCCTGGCCACCAGTACTCTGATTGTAATTCTTTCAGAGAGTCTTTAATTGTTTGGTGTCTCAGACCCAACCCCATGTGTGCTTCCAGTAAGAGGAAGCCCCTCCTGCTCCTGTTTGGAATTACTCTGTCCCCCACTCCAGGGATTCGAGCAAAAGGAACGGAGTTTGCATCTATTACGTATGCATAATTGAGTGGAAGTTCACGGGTAATGCTGCACAGTCGCCTTTTACGGTCGTTTTTACTGCCAGCATGGTTTCCCCGTCTATGTATTTTTCTGTACGCTTTTTTGTGGCTACGGAAGCCGGGTTAGTTGCTTCCGCTGTGGCTGTATTAGCCAATGAATTCCCTGCAACGTGAACGCCATCACGTTGAAGACTTTGTGCGTGAATCACGTGAGTCTTTTGTAGTTCTTTCTGTAAAAGAGCTACCTGTTTCCAGAGCAATTTATGCTTTATTGTGGCACCTGTGTCATCTTTGTAATCGTTTTCGATCCACCTCTGCAATTTATTGTTGTAAGAGTTGACGCAAAAATGAGAATCGCACACGATAAGTGTCGGGAATTCACGTTCTGCATTTTCGAGCGCCATCTTTAAACATCTGATTTCCGCTCTTCGAGCCGAACAGTTTCTCAATGATTCAGTTTTTGTTACTTTCGGTCTGAATTTACCACACAGCCAACGACCTTTAATAATCGCACATGCTGCATCGTAGAATTTGCTCTCTACGTTGAAATGCTGTACAAATCTATCTGTATAGATTATACAGGCGTATTGTGGGAGAGGCAGAAGTTCGATTGGCAGAGGATATTCTTCTTCATATTCTAAATCATTCAGTTCTTCGAATTGCGGGGCGAAATAGTATTTCACATCTTCAGCTCCTAGAGAATCTGCACACTGTATCCATTTCGGATCCAGTGACACTGTAGGCAGGTTTACTGGGCTGAATAGCGCCTCGAAGGCGGATTCCGCTGTGAGGATATTAATCCGTATGCCGTGTGCTAGTTCTCTTTCATTTGCTAATGCAATTTGCACTGCTTTCACAGTTCTTTCTGTGTGACTGAATGTTTTTTCTACTTGTGTGTACAAGTGAGATTTAATTGAAATTGGTACCTTTTCTCCCTCATTAGAGGTCAGGTACGTGAATCCGCATCTTCCTGGGATGACTCGGATTACAAGATCGTGTGTATTGTCACATGTATCTAATTTAGTTTTTGCTAACATGTCTGTTTGCAGTGATCTCAAAATTTCTGTGTGTTTTTGAGTCCAATTGATTTGTTTAAAATCAGGTTTAATTAGTTCGTAGAGAGGTTTAACCCTCTCTGCGTAATTTAGAATGTAAGTTCTTCCGAAATTCAGAAAACCTAGAATGGATTGTAAATTCTTCAGCGTTTTTGGAGCTTGGAGTACAGCGCACTTCTCTAAGAAGTTGTCCGCTAGGCTTTTCCCTTCACTTGATAATTCGTACCCTAACAATAGTACTGTCAGATGGGCAATTCGGGACTTTTTAAAGTTGAATTTGTAACCCTCTGCTGCGAACCCAAGTATAATGGTGTTCACTCTTTTCAAGTGAGTATCCAAGTCGTCGTCTGTGAGATAGATATCATCTACGTAAGATAATGCCTCATCATCATATATTTGTAGTAACTCTGTTACTCTAGCTGAGAATAGTCCTGGGCTGTTCTTGAACCCCTGTGGGAGTCGACAGAATTTTTTCTGCGACCCAAATGCTGAGAAAGCGGTCAAATATCTGCTTTCTGGTGCAATGTTTTGACAAAAGAAGCCATTAGATATGTCTAATGTCGTTTTATATTTTTTCCTAACTATGTTATTCATTAGGGCTGCACTATGCGAGTTTTGTACTGCAAATGTTTTACAACATGCATTAAGATGTCTGTAGTCCAAAACTAGACGATATGAATTGTCTGGCTTGGAGACAGGAAACAAAGGATTGTTCATTTGAGAGGTGCATGTTTCAATCACCCCCTGGTATTCAAGTTGATCTAAAATCTCCCTGACTTGTTTTGTTGCTTCTTGCTTAATGGGATACTGCCGTTGGGCAGTTGGTTCACTTTTTAACTGTATTTTGTGGGGAGGTGAGTCCTCATCCCATCCTACATGATTTTTATATAATACAGGTGCCTGGGCTACTGCCCATTTCCTTGCATATGTATATTTTTTATGAATCGGAATGTGATTCGAGAAGGCAGGCATAATCACTTCTTCGCCACGAGGGCACTCCCTGACAAACTCTGGGGGCCAATCTTTTTCAGCTAACATAATATCATAGCCTTTTGAGAGCTTATCCCAAAATAGACCTCTTATTTTCCTAGTCTTATCACCCTCTATACGCAATGTTATTTCGTATATTTTATAGGGCTCGCTAAGTCTGGTGTCGGCAGTTTCAACCTGAATGTATTCATTCGTGTCCACTGTCTCCAGATGACTCATCAAGATCTTGCGCGCTATACTGATTTCTGCTGCACTGTCCAACATTGTCAATGCCCACTCCCCGTTTTTCAACTGTGTCCTCAGTATTCTCGGCATGGTTGATTACTCTAATACTGGCTACCTTCTTTTTTGAAAATTGAGATTTTTTACTCTGAGCAGGTTCCTTGTCTTTGGACTTGGTGTGCTCTCCTGGGTCTGACCGTCCTCTTCTTTCCGATTTCTGTGGAAAAGATCGAGAGGGACGTGTATCAATACTTTGATATCTATCAGGTTTTTTCAGATTATCCCTATTTCTAAGGTTATATCTTTTCTCAGAGGGCTCCCTCTGGGGAGACTGGTGTTCTCGAGTCGGAGTTCTTTCCCTCCGTCGAGGAGACCTTCCTCTGGACTGGAAAACTTTTTCCTTGGGAGTGGATTGTTTATTTCCATCCCAGCTCTTTTTAGGAGTATTTAAATTATTTTTAATAAATAATTTTTCAGGATTTTTGAGCAGTTGGGGCTTTACCGGTTTCCCACCCAAGCTGTCTCTACCTAATTCTTCATAGCATTTCTCTATGATTTTGGCAAGCTCAATTGGCTGATCTTTTATATCTGTTTCCTTTCAACTTCTGGCGGATCGCCACAGATGCTGCTTCTCCCTTTATGTTGGCTAATAATATAGCCGAGACCTGCTTGAAGTCTTTCAGTAATTTCATACCTAGATTTAAAGCGGACTCTGGACCGTATTCATTTTGAATCTGTTTTAGCACATCCGGTATTACCGCCATAGACGGAACACCATGTGTTTTTGTGTAAATGGAAGCAAAAGACTGTACCCCAAGTGTCGCAGTCCTCCACGTGTGGTGCGATTCCCATAGGAAGGCAAATTGTCAAGATTCTGTGTTTCTCTATAGGGGTAGTATCAGGAAATACTGCCTCTATTTGAGTGATTTTCTGTGCTAACCAGAAAGGAATTTGTTCCCGTTTTACGGGTGTTTTACCAAGACATGACTGTATGTTCTGTGGTGTGATTTTATTAGTGTTCCCCTGTTGAGGGGTCAGCTGTGGTACATTAACAGCTGGCTGGACTGTTGCAGTCCGCATTACATATTGCACTAATTGCCTATGTATTTTAATTAATGTTTTTAGCTGTACTAACAGCTCTTCCTTTGACATTTTTGCAATGTCAGGATGTGGTGTGTAGCCGGCTAGAACCAGCCACGTTGCTCCTGGTCTACCTAGTGAACCGAGCCTGGTAATATGATCATTGTGTTTTAGGGCGCCATTAAACCAGAGCAGGTGCTCTTGGAATTTTAGTGGGATTTCAGTCTCCTCGAAAGGAGCGTACTCTTCCGGAGGTTCCTCTATTTTGTAATAGTGAAACTCTTTTGTTGTAGCGTTTGCCGCTGGAAAGTTTATCCATGAATAGAATACCTCTGTCTGCCGATATTCGTGAGCCTCTATCACGAAAATTACTGTACCACCTTGTGGTGTCAGTCCGTTTTCTATAAGTTTTAAAGTTATAGATTTTCTTAAGTGGACCGGGATGATAATTGCATCCGGGTCCGTCTGTAGGAGACTCGAGTCTTCCTCTATTAGTAGGGTTGCCAGTCTAGCTGCTTCCCTCTCTTCTTCACTGTCTGTCATTTTTTATAAATGCAGGCTTTGTAGAGTAGGTCTCCAAGGAGACAAAGATTAGGTGCACAATATTTTGGAACACTGTATCCTTCAACGTTGAATAAACCAGAGCTTTACATAGGAATCTCTTCCTACTGAGTTCGGGCGGATTTTAACCTTTCACCCACTCCAGACGTCTATTGGAGTATTTACGGGAGAAAGGGGTCTGTGTGAAATATGCACGACTGAGTTACTCTAACGTCTTGCGTTAGTTTATCGCCTTACCAAACGTTGGGCGCCATGTAGTGTAGTTCCTAGTTTCCCACTAGGCCCTGCGCATTGGAATAACATAAACAGTAGTATCGATGTAGAAGTGCGGATCTTCCAGGCCTCCACTGACTATGCTAAACTTAATTGGGTGTGTTACCAACTAGCTCAGAGGTCACTGGAAACTTTCTTCTCTGCATAGGAAGTGATCAGCTTCCCTGGCACAGACAAGAAGGGATTCAGCTTTCCAACAACCGTGCAACATGACAACTTTGCTCCTCAGATCAAGAGTCAATCTCTAGGGTCGTGTGAAACAATAGACAGTTATTTTACTCAGTCAGGTTAGTGCAGTTTACTTTCACAATATGTAGAGAATAGAGAGACGGGCGTTTGTCAATAAAGGGTTAACATTTATTGAACAGTCTTTCTTCTCGTACAAGAGAAATGTATTGCCACAATTCCAAGACTTGTTATGATAAAAAGTACGTACAGTAAGATAAGTATTGCGAAATAATACTGTAAAAGCATTGATATGGTTTCTTAGCCATACAATGGTTCAAAAGTAATAAAACATATATACAGTCTTATATACATTAGGCTAACATACTCAACTGGTGCTTCTAACTACGCCTACCCCAGTGTACCTGACCTAAGCCTAATACGTGGGAGGGGAGTAAGTAAGTAGCTTTAAGTTAAGTTGGTTTTGCCAAGGTTTGCTTCAAGAATTCTCTTCTAATGGTTTAGTCAACACCATACCTCTGAATAGAATGATGGAGGTCTGGTATCTCCTTCAGGGGGAACTCGGTATCCCAGTCACCCGCGACGGCAGACTAGAAACGCTGGAGCTGGATTTCTCTGCAGGAGAAAGACAGCGTCTCTCTTCAGCGCGTCGAGGAGGAGGAGGGGGGACAGCGTCCGCGGGTAGCTGGCATCTGCTGGGCTTCTTCGCAGAGGGACGGCTGTTCAGCTCCTAGTTACACCACACCATCGTTCGCGCTTTAGCAGCGATAATGGTCTCAGCAGCTTCAGGCGACGGGCAGCAGGCTGCAGCAACAGGAACGCTCATTGCTTAAGGCAACGTTGGTAATATTTATACCTGACAGGTGCCTGGTTTGACGTAAGTTTGCTGGACATAAGACGTCAATTAAAGATGTCACTAGGAAGTGATCGCTATCAGTTGCTCATTAGAGTTCCGTTACTAATCAAAACACAGCAAGCAGGGATTTCCAGGTTTGCTGAGTTTTTATCTTGTTGAAGAACTCGGAGTGTTAATCTAGGAATATCAGATAGTGACTTCTGCTCTGTCATTGCACTAATTGGTTGCAAAGGAAGTGGCAGAGAACTATTCTGGAATGTGGCTCTGTTCGTGTGAGGCCAGAGATGACTTTCTGAATATCGCACTTGAACGGTTATGCCAATATAGGGAATAAATGGATTTATAGCCGAATAGGGGCATAAGGTCACAGTATCGATCAGGATCCTAGATAAGCACGCAACAGAGTGGAGCTATGTAGAGTGGAAGTATGTAGAGTGGAGCTATGTAGAGTGGAGCCATGTAGAGTGGAGCTATGTGGAGTAGAGCTATGTAGAGTGGAAGTATGTTGAGTGGAGCTATCTAGAGTGGAAGTATGTCGAGTGGAGCTATGTAGAGTGGAAGTATGTAGAGTGAAGCCATGTAGAGTGGAGCCATGTAGAGTGAAGCTATGTGGAGTGGAGCTATGTAAAGTGTAAGTATGTCGAGTGGAGCTATGTAGAGTGGAAGTATGTCGAGTGGCACTATGTAGAGTGAAGCTATGTTGAGTGGAGCTATGTAAAGGGGAAGTATGTAGAGTGGAAGTATGTCGAGTGGAGCTATGTAGAATGGCAGTATGTAGAGTGGAGCTATGTAGAGTGGAGCTATGTCGAGTGAAGCATTGTAGAGTGGAGCTATGTAGAGTGGAGCTATGTTGAGTGGAAGTATGTACAGTTGAGCTATGTGGAGTGGAAGTATGTACAGTGGAGCTATGTACAGTGAAGCTATGTGGAGTGAAGCTATGTAGAGTGGAAGTATCTATAGTAGAGTCAGGTAGAGTGGAGCTATGTAGAGTGGAAGTATGTTGAGTGGTGCTATGTAGAGTGAAGCTATGTCGAGTGGAGCTATGTAAAGTTGAAGTATGACGAGTGGAGCTATGTAGAGTGGAAGTATGTATAGTGGAGCTATGCAGAATGGAAGTATGTATAGTTGACCTACGTAGAGTGGAAGTATGTTCAGTGTAGCTGTGTAGAGTTGAACTATGTAGTTAGAGCTATATTGAGTGGAGCTATGTAGAGTGGAGGTATGTAGAGTGGAAGTATGTAGAGTGAAAGTATGTAAATAGGTAGGGTGAAGCTATGTACAGTGGAGCTATACAGCGTGGAAGTTTGTACAGTGAAGCTATGTAGAGTGGAAGTTTGTAGAGTAGATCTATGCAGAGTGGAACTATGTAGAGTGGATCTATGTGGAGCGGAGCTATGCAGAGCGGAGGTATGTTTAGTGGAGCTATGTAGAGTGGAGCTATTTAGAGTGAAAGTATTTAGAGTGGAGCTGTGCAGAGTGGAGCTATGTAGAGTGGAGCTATGTAGAGTGGAGCCATGCAGA
This sequence comes from Lissotriton vulgaris, assembly GCF_964263255.1. Classification (NCBI taxonomy): domain Eukaryota; kingdom Metazoa; phylum Chordata; class Amphibia; order Caudata; family Salamandridae; genus Lissotriton; species Lissotriton vulgaris. The sequence continues at coordinate 200,333,730 of NC_141689.1, forward strand.
GTGTTGCTATGTAGTGAGGTGCTATGTAGAGTGGAGCGCTATGTAGAGTGGAGTTCTGTGGAGTGGAACTACATATGCGGAGGTATATAGAGTGAAGGTATGTAGAGTGGAGCTATGTAGAGTGGAGCTATGTGGAGTGGAACTACATAAGCGGAGGTATGTAGAGTGGAGGTATGTAGAGTGGAGCTATGTAGAGTGGGGCCATGCAGAGTGTTGCTATGTAGTGAGGTGTAGAGTGGAGCCATGCAGAGTGGTGCTATGTAGAGTGGGGCTATGTGGAGTGGAACTACATATGCGGAGGTATATAGAGTGGAGGTATGTAGAGTGGAGGTATGTCGAGTGGAGCTATGTGGAGTGGAACTACATATGCTGAGGTATATAGAGTGGAGGTATGTAGAGTAGAGGTATGTAGAGTGGAGCTATGTGGAGTGGAGCTATGTTGAACAGATCTATGTAGAGGGGAGCTTTGCAGAGTGAGGTGTAACTTGGCAGGTTAGTAGGGCCGTCTCTGGGAGTTAAGTGCCTGGGGGACAGAGAAGGACAATTTGGATGCTCGCTTTGTATTTTCTCATGCATGTCCTTGACCATGTTTTGGACTTTGACAGGGTAGGATTAGCTATGTCCCACACTGCAATCAGGACCACCTTGATGTATGATGCCAGTATTCTGTCTAGGTTCCTTCCTGAAGGAAATGTGGATAATGATGGGGAGATGGTGCATGCATGCTCTAGAGGTGTCATAGGGAGTAGAAGCATTAAACATAGTTTTAATGCTAGCATTACTATTGATGGGGGGGACTTTAAAGGGCTTCAGGGTATCAAACAATGTAACAAAGTTATGAAGGTATCTTATAATTAGATCATGACACTTACAATTTCACACAGGCTGATGCAGAGCTCCCAAAAAGATATTTGTGTTCCATGAGACTATGGCCAAAAGGTACAGTGGATCAGCAGGGTATACCCTTAGTGAAAAAAACAGGGCAGTTTTTTTTTTTGGGATCCTAATATGAGAATATAGTATTTGTCCCTGACTGAGCTTTTTGGGGTTGGCCATTAGGGCTTGGTGTTTATGAAACTGTGGGATAGCTTTAAAAATGTCAGGGGTGAAAAGAATGTCTGCAGTGTTGTTTCCTGCATCTTGAAATGATAAAGTCATATTTATGTGCACAGTCATGTGTGCTGCAGCGTCCGCAGGAATGTGGAAACAGGTTTATGTGTGAAAAAACATGTTTAGGAGCAAAACAGTATTTAGAAGTAAAATCACATTTAGTTGAAATAATACTATAGGTACAATGTGAACTATGTGGAGACACATTCATATGCAAAAAAAGAAAGCATTAAGCATTAAAAATAACCGTTAGATGCAAAAGACTCTAGGTCCAGTGTCAACAGGATTCTGGTATCACTTTTAGGTGCAGAATCACTTGGAGAAAATGCAGGAGGTTTAAAAGGTGTGGCTCAGTATGACATCACATTTGGCAGAAGGGACATTGAGGTGTAAGATTAATGCTGATGCAAAGTCGGGGCGTGGCTAACCGAGCAGCGAGATGGCCGCTCTGTGAGCGAGCTCCGCCGGCTGCACGCTAATAAATCCTTTATAATCCTTCACAGCGTTACCGAGGGGACCGGTATTGCGGATGGAGGTGCTGTGATTGACCTGGGGCACGATCGACTGAATCCTCGACAGTAACAGAAGCCTGGGCGGCGAGATCTGGTGGTGGCGATTTGCGCCGGCCCGAGCGCCCGCGCCCGCCCTCTGCTGTGGAGCCTGCGGCGGCGGTGACTCTCCACCAGACCCCGGGGATTACTGGGCCGTCACCGATCGGCTGCGGAGAGATTGCACCGGCACCCTCGTCATCTGGCCGGGTGCCGCCGATAACTGCTAAACCGAGGACTTTGAAACCCACGGACGGGAGCGGAGCAAACCTTGATCCGAGGTAACAGCTCGGGGGAAAGCCGGGGCTGGGAAAGAGCGCGAGGCCGCCATTTTGTTGCATTGCTGAGTCGCTGTGTTGGGCGCTGCTATCCCGGGGCATCTTATGAACTTACTTGAGTCTCACCCTTGCTTAGCAAACCCCTGAGCCCCTGGAGCCCGCCGTCCCAAAAGCGAGAGGCGGTTATATCCTGAGTGTGGGCGCTCCGAACCCGGGCGCCGGGGCAGGCCGGAGAGCTCAACTTGATCCTGCCGGGGTCAGGCCCCCGATCTGCCCCATCACCGGACACTGCTCGTTGGGCCTGGAGCAATTACTGAGCGGCGCTGGTCAGTTTGGCCGCGCTTGGGGACTGTCGGACCCCCAGTTCTATTGCGCAACGTCAAGGGCTGTGCCTGCCCGGCCTGTGTGGCCGACTCCACAGAACGCTGGTGAGAGTGCTAAAACGTGACCTGCACAGCTAATTCTCTGCAAATCCACGATGGGGGGCACGAAGGATGCGAGGCAGCCCAGGCTAACATTCGAACAAAAGCAGAAGACCAAACAGCCCTCAACAGACGCGGGGGCGGCGACGCCCCCTCCGAAAAGCCCTGCCGCTGACATTGATTTTGGCGCTTTAATGATGGAGGTCAGATCGAGCCTGAAGAGTATCGATGCTAAGCTGGATGCAATGTCCTCGCAGCTGGAGGCAGTTAAGTCCAAGGTGGACACGCATGAGACGAGGCTGGACAGCCTGGAAAACAGAAATACGGAATGCTGCGAGTTCCAGCAACAGACTAAACAGCACATTACTAACATTGAGCGTGAACTAGAATTCATGCGCGCCAAGGCGGACGACTTGGAAGCCCGTTCCAGGAGATCTAACATTAGGATTACTGGCATTCTGGAGACGGATAACACCGGAAAAATTGAGGTATTTTTTACAGATCTCCTGCACGAGCTCTTTGACCCGGACCTATCCCAGGTATTCACGGTTGAGAGGGCGCACAGGGCACTGGGCAAGAAACCACCGACGGGAGCCACTCCTCGCCCTATACTGGCCAAACTACTCAACTTTCAGGACAGGGACCGCATCTTGCAGCTAGCCCGAGAGAAGGGTAAGATCACTCATAAGGGAAATCATATCTCGTTCTATCCTGATTTCACCCCCCTTGTCCAGGCGGCCAGGAAGGAGTTCATACCTGCGAAGAAACTTCTGATGCAAGCCGGTGTCCAGTACTCCTTGTTATACCCGGCCAAACTGAAAGTATTTCATGAACACAATGCGCACTTTTTCACGGACGCTAAATCGGCCTTGAAGTTTGCCAAACACATCTGTGGCCCTGGCGCTAGACGCAAGTCACCGAGACTAGAAGAGGACGCTGCCCAGATGAGCGACAACGATTGAGTGAATTGAAACCAGGTGGACCGAGTTACCCTTTTTCTGCTGCTTGTATTTGCTGAACTGGCCGATTCTCATAAGCCACGGGACGGAGGAAACTGCTAAAAGCGGCCTGACCTGCCTGCCCACGCTGGGGGCGACCTTGACTGTAAGCTGTGTCCCAGGTCTGTGACAATTTTCTCTAGATGCAGTTCCATGGGTGCTCGTTTCGCGATGCCGGGCACCTCTCGGGTGTCGCGGCTATCCTTGAGTGTGCAGCCACCCTGTGTATTCAGGGGTGTCAGCTGGGAGCACCTCGCCCCCATGGGGTATCTCCCGTTGTTTCTGTTCCTAGTTAACTTTAGTGCTATACGGAGCACGAAGGGGGTTTTATCTCAACCTGATTGGGGGGTTGGCGTGGGCGGGGGGTGGTGGGGGCTGTTGAGAGTTTGGTTACCAGTTCTAGAATGGTGCAAAGCGATCTATCTTATCTCTTCTATACTACGCAAGGGGTCAATATGTGTGCGGTATGCGGGCCTTGAATGGGCGATGGGGGTGGGAGGGGTGGGAGCCCGGTTGCTCCGGTTACAATACCGGTATGGGGGGGGTTAAACTGTGGACCTGGAACATTCGGGGCCTTGGGGACTATAAGAAAGCTAAGTTGATACATAATATACTGGCCAGACACAATGTGGACATATGTTTTTTGCAAGAAACTCACATTAACACGGCCCCCTCGCCCAGACTAAAGCACCCCAGGTGGTCGCATATTTACTCCGCAATTTACTCTAACTATGCCAGGGGGGTGGCTGTCCTGGTGCGGAGAGGGTTGGATTGGAGAGAACACACTTGTGTACTGGATAGGGATGGCCGATATGTCATTGTGCATGGTTCGTTACAGGGGAGGCCGCTGGTTCTAGCTGCTATATATGGCCCGAATGTGGATGATCCAGATTTCTTTCGAAATGTCTGGGCACAAATTGCATTGCTGGATTGTCACCTGATTGAGGTGGGAGGGGATTTTAATGTTGTGCTAGATGATGACTTGGACCGGAGGGGTGCGAGTAGACCCACGCATGATAAAGCGAGACAGGTGGTGCTTGATGTGATGGAGGAGGGAATGCTGACTGATGTGTGGAGAATTCGTCATCCTGGGGAAAGAACGGGGACCTGTATCACATGTCATCATGCTGCTTGGTCCCGCCTAGACTTCTGGCTGGTGTCGCCTGAGGTTGCGACATGGGTGGGGGAGGTGGACATCCAGGCTAGGTCACTTTCGGATCACGCCCCCTGCATGCTAGAACTGAGGGTTCCCAATGTCACATCTAAAGCATTCTCCTGGCGACTGCCACCTCACGCCCCCTTACAGATCAGGTGTTCACTGAAGAAATTAGAGAAGACATTGTCAAGTATTTTGTGGACAACAAGGGTTCAGCCTCCTCAGAGGCCATAGTGTGAGACGCCTTTAAGGCGGTGATCAGGGGCCAATGTATAGCTAGGCAGGCAGGGGTACTACTTACCATACGTCGGACATTGGCCCAGTTGGAACGTGAGCTCAGAGACCTGGACCTGGCCTTCTGTCGGGACCGGACGTTAGAGCTCGCTGGCTGTCTCAAGGCCAAACTACTAGACTTCAATGAGGAGGCGCAGAGAGAGGTGAAGTTCCTGGGGAAACAAGCCGATGCTCGCAGATATGGGGAAGGGGACAGACCAAAGAAGGACGTTAGCTAGATTGATTGCCCCTCGGGCGCAAACACACTACATACACACTATTCACAATAGTGAGGGGTCCCTGGTTATGGGCCAAGAGGCGGTGCTGAAAGCCTTCACTGACTTTTACGCATCCCTTTACACGTCTAGACAATCCGCTACTTCTGCTTCCCTGGACAGTTTTCTTGACTCTATTGCCCTTGTCTGTTTCAACGACAACCATAGGCAGTACATGGACCTCCCGGTCACGGTCCAGGATATAGCTCAAGTCATCAAGAGCATGCCAGCTAACAAAGCTCCTGGCCCTGATGGCCTGACAACGACATTTTATAAGACGTATGCTGAGGAACTGGCCCCGAAACTACACTCGGTGTTCGTTGAAGCACTAGAACTAAATTCCCTCCCGGACTCGATGCATGAAGCATTAATTATCACCCTGTTGAAACCCGACAAAGACGACCTGTTCCTTGACTCCTATCGTCCCCTCTCCCTCATAAATGTGGATGCTAAGATCTTTGCCAAGATCATTGCAGACAAACTACAGCCGTTGTTACCAATCATTTCTCTCCCTGACCAGTCAGGGTTTGTTCCTGGCCGCGCCACCTCGCACAACCTCAGAACACTTTTCTCTATCCTGCATTATCTCCACCCCTCCGTCCAGGCTGCGGTTGTGTTCTTAGATGCGACCAAAGCATTTGATTCTTTGGAGTGGCCTTACCTATTTCGGATTCTGGGCAGGATGGGATTCAGTCATAACTTCATCACTCTTATCAAACTACTATATGACACGCCCAGAGCTCGGGTGAGAGTGAATGGTCTAGTGTCCGAGCCCTTTGCCATCTCCAGAGGGACTAGACAGGGGTGCCCACTGTCACCTCTCCTTTTTGCTATTGCAATGGAGCCGCTGGCGGCCAGGGTTCGCCAGCACCACACAGCGAGAGGGATTGGCTTCAGCTCTCGCAGTTTGCTGATATCCCTATATGCAGACGACGTCACTCTGTACGTCATCAACCCTACAGACAATATGAACCCACTGCTCCGGGAGTTCGTGCGATTTGAAGGTCTGGCGGGCGTGTCTATAAATTGGTCCAAGTCGGTTGCATTCCCTCTAACAGACGCGACCGTTCAGCCTCCCTCAGACTACCCTCTGCGTTGGGAAACTGACGCGGTCAAATACCTGGGAATCTGGGTCAGTCGTGATACGCAGGAATTGTGGTCCCTCAACTTTGGTAGAGCGGTTGACTGGCTAGAGCGAAAGGTGGAGGTCTGGAACAAACTTCCTCTATACCTGGTTGCGAGAATAGCATTGGCGAAAATGGTGGTTCTCCCCAAATTTTTATATCTGTTCTTAAATATTCCGCTGCCCATGACTGCAAGCTTCCATGCGCGCGTCCGTTCCTTGCTTCTGACTCTGGTGTGGGCTGGAGGGCAGGCGAGGACCTCTTGGGCCCTGCTCACGCTCCCGTTACGGCAGGGTGGCCTCGGGGCACCTGACCTAAAGCTATACTCGCTGTGTGCACAGGCTCAATTTTTGCACTTCTGGGTTTTCCCCACCCCTTACCAGCCGCATGTGGCGGTGGAATTGGCCGCTTCTGCCCCGTTGCCACTTCGGGTGGCGCTGTATGGCAAAGTTTCACGCCCCTCGAAGGAGGTCGACACCGTAGAAATGATTCGCTGGTCCTGGCGCGAATTACGACATAGGGCGGGACTCCCCCTACTTTATGCGCCGGCTATCCCATTGTGGAGCAACTCGATGCTACCCTGCCTGTGTGCTAGGGGCGACACCATCATGCTCCGGGGGAGACGTGTAAATACTTTCGCAGATATCTATCCCGATGGGACATTTGGAGAGTTGGGTGTCCGCGAGGACGGCCAACCTGTCTCGTTCTCGGACACGATTCTGTACCACTCTCTCCGGGAGTCATGTAAGAGGATGTGGCCCCAGTTCCCCGAGGAGTCACCGCAACTCGATGCCCTCCAAAATGTACTATCTCGACCCTCCCCCGCGAAACTGGTCTCTAGACTATACAATTGCATGCAAGAACAAGCCCCGATTACCGTGCCTATGGCCAAACAGGCTTGGACCGCTGACCTGGACGGATCCCTGACGGATGACATGTGGGAATACTGCTGTAAACAACTCACGGCACTGTCCCCGAATTATAGGCTACGACTGGTCCATTTTAAGTTCCTGCACCGGTACTATCGCACGCCGATACTGCTGCATCGCATGGGCATCCGCACTGATGCGTCGTGCTGGAAGTGCGGTGGGGCTGATGCGTCTTTCCTTCATGTGGCGTGGGGATGCCCTAAGCTGAATGAGTACTGGTCGAACATTTTTGCGGCCATCAACCAAATTCTACACAGAACTGATGAACCCACTCCACTTTTGGGGCTACTGGGATACGTTAAGACCACCGAACCCTGTGATAGAAAACTGCATGCTCTGCTGCTCCTTTACGCCAAACACCAGGTAGCGATACACTGGGGCCGTAGAGCCTTGCCTACGTTCGCCGCGTGGGTTAGAGACGTTACATATGGTCAGACACAACTCACACATTACTGGGAAACGATGCCCACCACTTCTAGGCCTAACGACATCTGGGAGCCCTTCCTTCAGTGGACTAGAGAGCGAGCGGGATCTGACGCCTCTGAGGACTCCCCTGGAGCGGGTGTTTCTGATGACATGGGGTGAAGACTTTGGCCCCTATATGCATTTCCTTGGACAGGGTGGTACATGTTTGGTGGATGTGTTTGGTGGCTGTGGAGTGTTCTACAACTGCCTAGCTACGTGCCTGATGCGTGTTTGGCCGGCTTGGCGTCATGTCCCCCTCTCTGGCCAGGTGACCCGCTGTTTTGTCTTGCCCCTCCCCCTCCCCCCCTCTGCCCCCGCCCCGTGGGTGATGCATTGTAGTCATCCCGCCGCTACCCCTGCCACCGGTTGACATCCTTCTATTGCTGCCTGGTCCTTGAACACACGGCCCTGCGTATGTGTGATATGATGAATGATTGTTGATGCCGCTCTGCACCGAAGTTCGTTGTTTCCCTCCGATTGTTGTGGGGGATTGGGTGAAAAGGTGTCCGCAGACATGTTTTATCTGAACTGCTGTTTTACTGAGCTGCGGCTCTTGCACTCGTCGTGATGGCGGGGCAAGGATGAGAGCTTGAGGTCAATTTGTAAGTCTATGGCACCCAAAAATGTGAGACTATTTACCTTGCAATGGTTGCACTTTTGGACTCTGTTAGACCTGACATCATTGGCTTGAGTCTCTCCTCCATTTTTTCTGTTTGCCTCTACTGTTTTACGATGTTTTGCTGGTATATGCTTTGGGCGCCGTGTCACTGCTGACCAGTGCCATAGCGCAAGTGCTCCCTCTGTTAAAATGATGTATCTATTGTATCCATGTTTGGCTTATTTGGTTTACTGTCAGTCCCTAGTCTAGTGCACCAGGAGTGCCGGGGCTTGTAAATACAAATGCCGCTCGTGGGCTTGCAGCACGTGTTGTGCCACCCACAGGAGCGGCCTTGTAAAAGAATGTCTACGGGTCGGTCATTGCGAGACCCACGTGCAGTCTTGCACTGTCACGTCGGCTGCGCAGGTATACCTACTTGCCAGCCCTTCCAACCTTCCCTTAACTTCATGTTAGTCACCCCTATGGTAGGCCCATGGGCAGGGTGCATTGTAAGTGTAAGGTAGGACAAGCCTGACCAAGTTGGCATGTCCTGATAGTGAAGTGCCGCCATCTTAGGACTTCACTATCGCGAGGTAGCCTGCTCTCCGTTGGATAGAATGGGCCGCCGGGATTATTAATGCTATGATCCTAGCTGGTTCGGAGAGTACGGTGCAATGTCGAGTTTGGTATCCCTGAGCTCGGGGTTTAATTACGCATCCGTTGGTGTGGATGGTTTTTGGACTCTGGGTTCGAAAGTAGTACTTTTAGAAAGTGTCTATTTTCTTGTCTAACCATATCTGGTCTCTGCTGGTCTTGCGTGTGTGTGACAGGAGCTGGGTGGCTCCAAGAGGTCTGGATGAGTCAGTGTGGGATGAGTGGGACATTTACGTTGAGAGTAGGGGGAGAGTAGTTGTTGATAGCCTGCCTTGCCTGATACAATGCTGGCTCCACCTCCTGCCAAGGGACTGATGGCTCTGTGCCTGCCATGGACGATCCTAGCCCCACCTCCTGCCAGGAGGGCGATAGCTCTGCTCCTGCCAGTATCAATGCTGGCTCCACCTCCTGCGGGGCGTCTGAGGACCCGGCCCGGCTCAATGAATAGGCCAGGTGTGACTGCCTAGCTCCACCCACCACAGACCCAGGATGTTGGGAAACCCCCGGCATAGACAAAGGGATCAAAGACGAAAAGGGGTATAAGAGAATGACCCCTGAACTAGGAAATCAGATCACTTCTGACAAGGAACCCTGTAACCAAGGACAAGAAGCCTGCTGATCTAAAGGACTGCCTACCCCTTCTGCCGGTGTGCTGTTGTTGGGGGAATCCTGCAGTGCTTCTTTATTTTTGCCAAGGAACCAGGAGAGAGGAACTGTGTGTGTACTCTCACGCTTGCTAAGAAAATCTCCAAGGACTGGAAGAGTGCCAGTCTCCTGCCGAAGTCACAGGGCTAAAGGACTTCACCTGCTAAAAAGTGCTATCCGCTGGAAGTGTGAATCCAGCACCTCGGAAAGGACCAGCAATCACGACGACCGGACGCTGGGCCCGACCGACGCCAGCAGCAACGCCAGTGAGTAGGAGTACGGCTCTAACTCCAGAGGACCTCGTGTCTGCCCCGCTGCTGATCGCATCAACCGTGTGCCCTTCGACGCCGTGAGCGCTGCTCACTCTGTGCAACTGCATCATCGACAACGCCTGCTGTGGCCTGATCGACACCGAAGACGCGACGCCGGATTGCTCGACGCCGCTGATCATCGTGTGCTTCATTTTCCTAAGGTACTGTGTTGTTGGGGGTCCGTGTGACTCCAGGCCCGGCGCAGCGCTCCTCGCGGTCGACGCCGAACCTGTGGATTATCTTTGCCCCAGCGTTGTGTAACTCCCGTGTGAGTTACCCTGTTGCTAAGAACTGTGTTTCCAAGAAGAAGATTTGCTTGATATAAAAGACTCTTGTGCTAAAGAAGAAACTACCTTTGAACTATCCTTTTTCCTTCCCGAACGTATTTATTCCGATTGTGTACAGTTTTGCCATTATTTGGTCTTGTGCTAAGTCTTATATAAAGATACTTATTTTTATAATACTACTGTGTCGTGTCCATTTGTAGTGTATTCACTTTATTACTGTATGTGGTCATAATTGCTTAACACACAGCCTCTGAGATAAGCCTGTTCTGCTCTGCCAAGCTACCAAGGGGGTGAGCAGGGGTTATCGAAGGGTGTGATCCCCTTGCCCTGACTAGAAAAGGAGTGTCCCTATTTGTCAGAAGTGTATACCTCTGCCAACTAGAGACAGCCGGTTCTAACAGACTCCTTGCCCATGACAGTGGTATATATCTCTTTTGGTGGCACGCCACCAGCCTTGTTGTATGATTCCTCGCACACTACTTATGGTTATGGGACACCTGTCTATATCGCGGCCTGCTTTCGGGTTGTTGGCGTGACGCAGTGTAGCCTTTCTTTTTGCACAATAAATGTCTTGCACCAAAAAAAAAAAAAAAAAATGCTGATGCAAAGTCAGCAGGAGTGTGGTATTACACTTAGGTGCAAAAGCAAATAGGGAAATCATGCATTAGTAATGTTTGACATTAGGGGGAAAAGGTGTGGATTAGTGTGATATCACATTTGGGGTCCGATGTACGACGACCCTTACAATTTGCAAGTCGCAAATTGCGTCGCTCTGCGACTCACAACTTGCAACCCGCAAAATGTGTGTTACAACAGTGTCTCAGACACTGTTAGTATTTTCCTAATGCCTGCCTCATTAATATTCATGAGGCAGGTGCAATTTGCGACCCCAATAGGAATGGCTAGCACTGCTGGGGTCAGTAGACCACCATGTCTGTGACTACTTTTTAAATAAAGCGTTTTTTTTTAAATGCAGTCCATTTTTCTCAACTGACAACAGGATGCATTTAAAAAAGAAAAATGAAACTTTCTGTTTAATTTTTTAAGAGTAGGCAGTGGTTTGTGGGATAACTGCCTGCTCTTAAAAAAATACTTTAGCACACACTCACTAAATGGACGGGGTCCCCTGGGGACCCCTTCCCATTTGCGAGTGGCTTACTACTTACTTGAAGTAGGTGATAAATAGCACGTGTTTTGGGCCCGCAACAATGATACATTTAAGTGTGAGTTGCTAGTAGGAAGGGACGCTCTTGGCACGCCCCTTCCTAATAGCGAGTCGAGTCGAAAACCCTATTTTGCACTTATGACCGCTAAATATGGTTGTACATCTGGTCCTTGGTTCAATCAGCCTAATTATAGAAAACATTTAGGAATAAACATCACACTTCTGTAAAAAAGTCATTTCTACGTGCAAAGGAAGCAGGGCTGTGGTATAGAATTGTAAAACCATGTTTTGATGTAATCAAATAATTTTTATTTACCATCTTTGTAAATACAAAGGGCCTCATTTATGAGGCCCCTTGCGCCATCGGAACTTCACTTTTCATGAAGTTCCGTGGCGCAGAAGCCTGCGTGGTATTTATCAGGCAGCAGTATGCCAGTTTTTGTGGCGTACTGCTGCCTGATAAATATCAGTCCCTTTAACGCAGTGTTCTGCGTTAAAGGGGCGTGCAATGGGTGTTGCTGGGGGCGTTCCCAGCAACATCCATGGCCTTTTGACACTGCCCCAGATTTACGAGAAATCGTAACTCTGAGGCAGTGCCAAAAGCATACGCCTCCCCAGGGGAGGCGTAAGGGAGGCGCAACAGGGAGAAATGTCTTTATTTCTCCTTTTTTTTCGTTTTTCTATGTGTGCTGCATTCTGCAGCACACATAGAAAGAGGAGAAGCCTCTTGTGATTATTTTTGTACAGAAAGGTTTCCCTTCCTGTACAGAAATAATCTTCCCCGCAACGCAGGCACCCTTGCACCATTGTGCAAGGGTGCCTGCGCTGGCGCAGGCAGCCCATTGTGCGCCGGCGCAGGGGAAAAGGACAGGAATGCGCCGTATCTTATAGATACGGCGCATTTCTGCCCTTTTCTTTTGCCGTAGGGAAGCGCAGCAGGAAGGCCTGCTGCGCTTCCCTACGGCAAAAAGTCATAAATGAGGCCCAAAATATTTAGGTCAAAAACATCAATAGGACTGTAGAAAAATATTTAGAAGAACAAATCAAGTTCAGGAGTAAACCAGACATGCGACAAATCAAATGCATCCGTAGTGCAAAATCAGCAGGAATGTGGGATCATATTTAGGGGCAAAACTAGAAAAGAGGTATTGAATGCAATAGAATTAAACTGTGTCTATCATAATTTTTGCAATCTGGCTTCTTCTTGCTGTATATTGCAAAATGTCTCAATGAAACACTAAAAACCCATTAATGATATTTCCTTCTTTTCAGTGGTCTTTTATCTACACAATAGATCTATTTGAGAAGTGGAAGTGGACAGGGTAAGGTATGGGCAGCGAGGATTCCTTTCTCAATGCGACCCTTTGTGTGCAATATTTCAGTGCTTTCCTGTTTCATGTTGCATTGTGCATGTGTATCATATGTTAGAGAAGGACTCCTTTTATATCCACCTCTGCACTTTTCACCTGTGGCATGATACTAATAGTGAACCCCCAAACAAGCAATGGCTAAAGCCCACATTCTGTATGTGCGTGCTGATGACATGAGCTCTGATAAACTGCTAAACCGTAACCAGACCTAAAGCAAGTCATTCTTACATGGCTCTATCACTCCTAACTTGCGCCTGTCACCCTGACCCCATCTGCATGTTGATTCTTTCTTACCAGAGGAAACTTGGAAAAAGGTACATTGTATAATCAATGAGTAAAAAAAATAGATAGTTATTACAAAAACAAACATAAGAAAATATTATTTCAAAAATAGTTGCATCCGTTTTTATTTCTATGGGAGTAGAAGCACTGTATCCAGTATCAGTTTTGTTTTTACACATACAGCGTCAGAAACGTTGCTGCTGGTGATGACTGGGAGTCATTTTCGAGCTCTGGGATTCTTTCGCAAGCTTGCAGTGAGAGGCCACTGAGTGGCATAGCATAACAAAATATCCTGACATGCCAATGTACATGAGTGGCCACACTTGGTTAGTAATGAGGCAGGGCATGTGTGAACAGCATCTACCTTCCAAGTTTTCCCTGTATGTACTCGTAGCAGGTTGTGTGACGGTACAATGCATTCCTTTTTAATGCAGGCTTTTACCACGCATGCGTTACAACGCAAAAGCCATTACAACGCAAACCTTTACCACGCATATTTTTCCATGACTATGCCTTTACCCCACATGTCTTTACAATTAAATTTGTTGCAAAATCCTGTATGATAAAAGCATAGCCATGGTAAAGATTTCCCTGACCCCTACCCTAAACCCTAATCCCGGTCCCTGCTACACAGCACCCACAGCGGGCAATCCTTAAAAAAAAAACATTACCCTGCCCTAAATCCTAAAACCCTACCGCACCCCAACACGACTCCCCCTAGCCTCCAGCCCTGACCTAAACCCTAAAACACTACCACTGTGTGACCCGCTCCTGGCCCCCAACCCTTTCCCTACCCTAAACCCTAAAACACTACCCCTGCATGCTCCCACCATGGCACCCAGCCCCTAAAATAGTTACCCCTCGCCCAATCCTCCTTACATCTCTCCTCATGGTTCATGCAGGAAGCTCCTTTGAGGGTGGAAGAGTCTCTTTGTGTCCTCTAATAACGTAGATCGCCTACTAACATGGCTGTTTCCACGCACATAGGGGGATATTCTCAATAACGTGCAATAATAATTGCCAAAGTAGGTAAACACAATTTTTCATATCGCCGTCTTTCGCGGCAAAATAATGCAGTGTTAACGTCGTATTCACAACATGGTGGTAACATGCAATAGTCTCTCATAAAGCGTCAAATGTCCGCAATAAAATTACCATGACGGCAATAAAAATTCAAAGCCGAATATGAAAAAAGTGGCGATGGGCCCAACGGCAATAAAAAAAGCAGCAATAAGCTGCACCTGGCCTGCAATTCACACTCACCAGGTGGGAAAAATCACCATAAAAGCAGAACAAAAACTACTGTGAAGCACAATGGAGGGAGCCGGAGCTAGTACAGAGGACCACCAGAACGCCACAAGTCCCAAAGAGGACCAGCCTGGGACCTCGGGGTCAGGGAAGGGCGAGGAGAAGAAGAAGAGAAGGCACGGTTCAGTCTGCAGGAAAACAGGATCCTGATAATGGAGGTGATAGAACACCATCAACTACAGTTTGTCATCTCCAATGTGTCATTGGCAACAAAAAATGGAATATGGACAAGGTGAATGCCGTCGGAGTGCTGAGGAGGACAATGGAAGAGGTCAAGAGGTGTTGGAATGATGTGCAGCGCAAAACCAAGCAGAATCTCGGCAACAACCAGAAGGCAGCAATGCAGACTGGAGGTGGGAGTCCAGTGCCAAACGAGGAGCTGAATGAGATGGAGGAAATGGTGTTCAAAGTCATCAGTGTGGAGACAGTGGCAGGAGTTGGGAAACCGGACACTGCTCTACATGACCCGACACAACAGCAACATGATGAGTAACGACAAGGGGGATGGGGGAGATGGACACAATGGCACACAGGCACAATTAAGAAGAGCACAGTGCACACCCGCAATGACTCTGGATCATGTCCCTGATCCCCTTGGTACACTGCAGCACACCTAGAAACAGCAAGTAGGCCACTGTCGACTATGTGCCAAGAGGGGGCCCTTCCCACACATCATCAATTTCACAACCAACCCATGCACATGTGTCAAACCGAGCAAAGAGGCATGTCTGTGAGCCACACTCACAATGTAAGTGACAGTGCATGATGAATAGCATGGCTGCAGTCAATATATCATGACATGTTGCACGCCGCGACCCTGAGGTGGCTGAGTGTGGACCACATCCGTAAATGAGCAGTCACACTCTGACACTTCACGTGCACAAACAACCCCTGACGCCAACAACACATCAGCGGACAAACCATGCCCCAGACTCCGAACTCCCACCAAGGGCCCTATGTACCCAAGTATGCAACATATCTGCACAGAAGTCAAAGGCACACCACCTGAAAGGGATAAGGGACAGCAAAATCAGAGCTGTAAATGTAAATGTAAATGTGGGATATTTGTAAAGTGCACTGTTACTCTAACCGAGTGTCCTGGCGCTGCAGACCGCTGGGGAACCCGTCCTGGTTTTCCCTGTGAGATGGTCCCATTCTGGGTATCTCCAAGGTGAAACCAGGCATCCCAGGCATCTGTGGGGGGCCGTTGTAGAGATGAGACAAGCTTAATGCCCAGAGTTACCAAGTGTGTTTCCTGGTTAGAGTAGGCACCGAGGCGAGAATTATCAAGTCCGTTTTGACCCTGGTCCACGACCCTGCCACGTCGGGAATTGAACCCTGGTCCCGGGCCGTTCTCTGCTTACAGGTCTGCCGCCTCTAACCAGTGAGCCACACCTCTCCCACTCTCCAAAAATGCAGCACACACACAAAAGATTCAGAGCACATTAACATGGACAACAATGTGGTACAAACTGCAACACATTCACAACAGAATAGAGGACACAACTGGTGCCGCTTGTGTGTAGAAACTGGCCGATAACATGTGGCATAGCAGGGAAATGTAAGATGATAATGTACAAGTACAAATATACATATGTGATGTTGTCGAAATGTCCCATGTCCTGCATCAAATAGGCAGCGCCTCCCAAACAGTCACAATGCACATTGTCATGTAGTTTGTATCTAAACTTGTACAATGCATCAACATACATGTGAAAACAATGTTAAACTACATCTCCCCTTCACATTGCAGGGGGAAAATCAACACCTCCTGCAGACCAGACCGAACATCTCTTCACTGAAGACAAAGAGGACCTCCACACCTTCGACAATGATGCCATCCAAGAGCTCATGGACAGCTTTGGCAACCCACCTCCAGGAGCAAGGTAGCCCAGCTGCATCGAGGAGACCTACCACCCTGCATAGACCACACAGCAGGAAGCAACCACCACCATGGCTGCCTCCCAGGACCCCCATAAACAACACATGGCCTTCCAACGCCGTGTGTTGGGGTGCCAGGAGAAGATTGCTGATCAGGTGTGGGTGGGGTTTGACCTCATGGCAGCCAAACTAGGTGCTATACGTGGGTGTCTAAGTCACATCAGGGACCACTCACAGGCCCTAACAGACACCCACAGTCTGTTCCATGCTCTCCAACCATCCATGGCTGACATCGCTGGAGTCCTGACTCTGAGACAAGAACAACTGTCTAGTCAGAGTGACTCCAGCGATGTCATCCCGGAGTTGGGACACATGCGGAGTACCATGGAGAACATGGAGCAGACGCAGGCGGAAAGAATGGCTGCCAAGGCTGCACACCAGCAAGAGGCAGTTGGGTACTTCTATGCCCTGCAGACCTTCATCATGGCATTGCTGCCACAAGACCTGGCGCGGATGAATGCTGCAGCTACTATCCATCCACATCTCCGGCCCGTGAGGTGTCAGTGACACACAGTGGTGCAGACAATCCACCTCCGGCCTCTGATGTGTCACTGCCATACAGTGATGCATCTAAAACAACACCACCCACATGTGAGGCACATGATACATCAGAGGAAGAAGATGCAGATGATTCTGCCTTAGTGATAAGACGTAAGAAGTAGCATTAATCTCTGCCATATGGCCTGTTTCATCTTGGTTGTTCCCTCTGCATCATCACCTTCCACTGTCCCCCAATACACTCTGCAACACTCACCTTGTACCTCAACATGGACTGCCATATTCTGTTTGTTACCAATGACACAACAATCGGACTGCGGACTGAACTCTCCCTCTTCCGATTAAATTATCATTCCCTAAGGGACTCTGGCTGGCCCTCCACGGGGCAACAATGTAAAGTGGGGTTTGCATGGCCCTGTACTGCTCTAGCTTCAACACTCCACTGAATGTGAATAAAACATTCAAATTCACAAAAGTGTGTCATGTCTATGATCCTTCAAGTATGAAAGTATGGATGTATGTAGGGTCAGTGATTCCCCCTTACTTCCATGTTGCTCATGTTGGGGTACTTGAGTCACAGGGTGCAATATTGCTGATTGGGGCCCGGGTGGCACAGACACTACAACAGAGACACACGCATTATTTACTTACTTGTCCAGCCCAGAACTGACCCACGCCCAGAGCCCCTGGCTCATTATTCATACCCCTACGCTGGACTGGCATACGCCAGCCCAGCCGCCTCCACTTACGCTTACAGGGGGAATGACAAAGCTTCATGTCCCAGGTCTTCCATGTAGTGATCTGCTGATCAGTGGTCTAGTTGTCGGCATGCCACAGCCACTCCCTGAGGGCTGGAGTGGTGTGGCTCACAGGTTAGAGGCGACAGACCCGGAAGCAGAGAACGGCCCGGGACCAGGGTTTAATTCCCGATGCAGCAGGGTCATGGACCAGGGTCAGCGGACTCGATAATTCTCGCCTTGGTGCCCACTATAACCAGGGATCACACTCGGCAACTCTGGGCATTAGCTTGCCTCATCTCCACAACGGCCCCCACATACGCCGGGGATGCCTGGTTTCACCTTGGAGATACCCAGTAGGGACCATCTCACAGGGAAAGCCAGGACAGGTTCCCCAGCGGTCTACAGTGCGGAGATACCCCATGTGGGGTGATTCATGCGCTTTACGAGACATCATTACATTTTACATTACAGGACATGTGACCCTGCCAATAAAAGGAGCCTACCACATCACCTTCCCCACTGCCGGAGATGACATGATGGGGTCCGCACCACAACACTCAATCATAAAGGGTCCATGACTGGTGGTGCACTGGGGCGGTGTCACCCGATGCACTGCGGCCGGCACGGGCCTACCGCCACGGGATGATGACTTGCGGTGCACAGAGTTGGTGGTGACCGATGCACTCCGGCCTGCAAGGGCCAACAGCCATGGGATGATGACTTGCAGTGAATAGAGTTGGTGGCACCTGATGCACTGTGGCTGGCCCTAGCCTACCGCCATGGGACGGTGACTTGCAGTACACTGAAATAGGGTCACCTGAAGAGCTGAGCCGGTGTTCAGCCTGCGATAGTGCGTAGGCCTCAATATGCCGTCCTGCCAATCAAGATTCGATTAGAATTGTGAGCCCTGCTGGACTGCAGTGTACACTGACGGAAGAGGTCAGCACACACATGACTCCGCAGTGCAGTGCCGCAGGGTGCGCTGGGGGCCTGTGGTGCGAAATCCAGCATCAGCTGAGGAGGTTGCACTGGCACATGGTGAGCCCTCTTTGAGACACGCCAGTGACAGCAGGTGAGCAGGGGCGGCCAATCATTGCTGGGCGGCGGTTGGGTCAAAGGACCAGGGCTGGGTGCAGCAGGCACACAGGATCGCACAGGCACCACCGTTCATGGTGGCAGCCTCGTGTCTGGGTGGGGGCAGACAAGACCCTGCATGCGATGAGGAGAGGTGCGCAGGTTGGTTGGGCCTGTATAACCGTGCGCAGAGAGCTCCACTAAGGGAGTGTGTGGAGTTTTGCCTACTCCACGCTTCGTGAAGTAGGCAAAACTCCACATACTCGACAGTTGGAGCGGAGTTGGCCAGCCCTGCCTCTCTCCCATTTTTAATGTGTGTAATTTAATTGATAATAGGGCGGGAGAGAGGCAGGGGGCGCATAGTGGGGCTATACGGAGCGTGCAGAGTTTGTTTTCCACTCTGTGGCACTCTTCGTTGCTCCACTACGCAGACTACGCTCACCCTTAGGGACGTAGCCACCTCGTCTCCAGTATAAATCTGGCCGTTGAAGGTGGTCAGTCATGTGTGTGTAGGCCTATGGACAGGATATGGCGGACACAGAGACGCACGCAGTAGTTACTTTGGTGGTCAACCCGGAACTGAACCATGCCCAGAGCCCCGGCCTATTTATTCACAACATGCTTGGTCTACAGCTGTTCCTGCGCAGTGTTGGGGAAGTGAAGGTGCAGGGGTATCAAGCTGCTACAAACTGTGATGCTTACAGGTATGATAAATCCTGCATAATAAGACCGTAACAGAAGTTTGTGTGGTCGTAACCCTCCTTTTCTTTCCTATGAAGGTTATGACCACACAAACATCTGTAACGATCTTTTTATGCCGGATTATTCATACCTGTAAGCATTCCAGTTTGTCCAAGTGCAATACACTGTACTAGAATATGTTTTTGAATATACAGACGCTCGACCATTGTCACCATTTATCCAACAGGTTTCTGAATACTGACTTTCGGAATATGGATTCATATTTGGGGAGTTCCCGCAGCATATGTAGTTAATTGAATCTAGATGTTGCCCTGATGAAGTTCACCATTGGAAATGGAACGTGCTGGCTCAGCTTTTTGTATTGCTGATTTTTGTATTTGTAATAAAGAACTGTTTTTACACTACTGTTCACTACTGGACTTCAAGACTTGGCACACCCCCATTTCAGTGACTGCAATCTTGGATCTGGAGCACAGAGGCATCAAGCAACGGCTGGCGTTGGGGTTGGTTGTACATGAACACCACAAATGTGAACTAGCGTATTTTGCGGATACAGGGGCCCACCGTTCCTTTTGGGGACATGCACCCAAGACATTTGTGAGGAAGTTTGATAGGGCTGTCTGTGGGACTCCTCACACTTTGGCAGTTGTTGGTTGGGAGGTACCAGAGGCCAACAGACACAGCCAGCAGCTTTGTCTGCGGAGGGATGTTGGTTCTCCTCTGTGTTGGTACCGTCAGCCTGTGGTCAATGTGGGTCGGGTTGTGGAGGATCGTTGTCCTTTTGAGCCTGTAGTGGGCAATGACATCCTGTGGTGTTGAGTCTATGAGGCTGGTGCGTTTTAGGAACATCTGCTGTCTTGTTCTGCGCTGCCTAGGTGGTAGTCCGGGGGGGTGTCCTTGGGGTGGTGGCGGTGGGTGTTTTGCCCTTCTTGGGTCTCCAAGCTGCATGATCAGTAGCTCCATGACATGTGTTGGTCTTCAGATGTCATCCTACTTAACACCAGCAAAAGGCAGGTGTTAAATCCCTGCTGCTAACGTGCCTTATCGCCTGTTTTTGGATCGCATCACAGATCTGGCTGATCGTTGAGAATATCACGAAGTGGTGTTTTCGTGTGTTTTTGCACGGGAACGCCTACTTTGCAAGCATCTCTTTTACGCCTACTTTGCCTATCATTAGCGTTAGCTGTCACTCTCCTCCCTGGCGATGTTTTTTGCAGCAACTATCGCTGGAAAACTGGCGATATCGGAAGTTTGCACCAGCTTGAGAATAGACGCTAAAGTGCTGATAAATCGGCGATAAGTCCTTGAGAATATACTTCATAGTTGCCAATTGTCTCATATATTTTTTGACAACACATATGCCTTTACCATATATACCTGTACATCTAAATGTATTGTAAAGGCATGTGTGCTGAGAGCATATGCGTAGTAAAGTCTATGCATTGCAATGACGTATGTGTTTAACTCTTGCGTTGTGTTGGCATGTGTGGAAATAGCCACATTGTAATACTGTTTCCCCTCGTAGAAGCATGCACAGCTGTCCCCTCTCTGCTTTCACATAGGTGATGCACCTGAAGCATGAGACTGGTCAAGGCCTGTATATCTGTGCATCGCTCGGCTGGCACTGACCAGCAATGTGCATGAACCCAACCCAACCACTTCTCCTCACTCCTTTCCAAGGCTCCTGACAGACCCCAGCACATGAGCTATTGTGACATTGGCGTGAGGCAAAATAATGGGGCTCCCTGTGAAATGCAGAGAGGTAACCTCAGACATCTATTTCTTTGAGATAGCTATTCATGGACCTTGGGATGAATGAGTCCTCCCCTGAAGGGAGGGGCCCTCTCCACTACAAGCATCTCTTTTACTCCTCTGTGCTGTATTCCTATCTCAATCGAGGTAATACTCTGAGAGTCCTGAAGACTTCCAAATGTTTTTAAGAATCAGCTATTGGTTGTACACTACAACTGGTAAGGGCATTAATATCATTCATGATTTAAGTTAAATCATTTAATCCTGGACTTTGCTTAGCTGTAATTGGTTATTGTTGGACCTGACATCCTGGACGTGATATTCCCCTCAATTTTTTTGCATTCACTTCCTATGCTGAACTCGATTATGTTGGCAGTAGGTCTCTGTGCACTTTACCCTTGCTAAACAATGCTAAAATACTTGCAGTCCCTTCTTAAAACATGGTAAGATTGGACTACACCTATTTGGCACATTTAATTTACTTGTAAGTCCATAGTAAATCGTTCCACATAATCCCAGGGCAAGTCAATTAAATTCTACCAGTGTGCTGCAGCACTCTTTGCGCCAGCCACTGTAGTATCCTTTTAAATCATGTATCAGGGGAGTAATTGCAGCCTGTAGTGCAGTTTAAATCTGCAATTTCAACTTGGCATAATACATCTTTTGCCAGGCCTAACCCTTTCTTTTAATTATTTTTAGTCACCCCAAGGTATGGTTTAGAGACTCATAGAGCTTCATGCATGGTATTTAAAAAGTAGAATATGTGGCCTGACTTTGAAAAAAAAGTTTGTTTTCATTCCCATAGACTAAAACCGTGTTACCTTTAAAATGTGTTAACTTCAGACTGGGAGCTAGAACAATTATGTTTACACTCAAGTTATTTTTAATTTAAAATCCTCTTTTATAGTGAAGTTGGATTCTAAACTACAATTTGCAATTTAGAAAGTTGCAAAAAGAACAATGGGTGGACAGCTTGCAGTACAATGTCATACATTCACCCCAGTACAGAAATCTGGAAATAAATCCATAATTTTTTTGCTCCCCATGCCATTCCCGTTTGAACCCAGCCATTTGCAAATCAGTCTTGACCCTGCGCCCAATGGGAACTGTCTACACTAAACTGCCAGGACAGGTCCTCCCTCCACAGGAAACAAGCATCCTAGGACCGGTTTCGGGGTTTCTCCCCCTCATCAGCCAGGATAGCTTGACTCCAGTGGCATGGAGAGCAAGGACCCACGTCTGGGCATTCCCGTACCACTCAGGGTGACAAATGCAAAAAGAACAATTGATGGACAGAATGCAGGACAATGCCATATATTCACCCCAGTAAAGAGATCTGGGCCTAAATCCATAGTTATGTTGCTCCCCATACCATTTTATTTTGAACCCAGCAATTTCCAAATCTGTCTTGACCCTGCGCCCAATGGGAACAGTCCAGCCCGAGCTGCCAGACCATGTCATCCCTGGACTGGCAACAAGTATCCTAGCACCGGTTGTGGGGCTTTCACCCCCTCACCAGCAAGGATAGCTTGACTCCAGTGGCAAGGAGAGCAAAGGACCCACGTCTGGACATACCCGCCCCACTTGAGGTGACACATGCAAAAAAAACAATTGATGGACAGAATGCAGAACAATGTTATACATTCACCCCAGTGCAGAGATATGGGCCCAAAGCCATCACTTTTTTGCTCACCATGCCATTCCAGTATGGATCCAGCCATATGCAAATCAGTTGTTGACCCTGCACCCAATGGCAAATGTCCATCCTGAACTGCACGGCCAGGTCCTCCCTCAACAGAAAACAAGCATCCTAGGACCGGTTTTGGGCTTTCACCCCTCATCAGCCATGATAGGGAGGACCTGACTTGGCAGTTCGGTCTGGACTGTTCCCATGAGGCACAGGGTCAGACTGATTTGCATATGGCTGGGTCCAAATTGGGGTGGTGTAGTGGGCAAAAGAACAATGGTTTTAACCCAGATCTCTTTACTGGGAGAGAATGTTTGAATTATTGAGCATTCATCCATCATTTGCTGCAGTTACACTTTTAGAAAGTTGGCATTTTCCTGCCAAAACCAGCTGTGCGTTCTTGCCAGTGTTCTGGGTCTCATGGCTTTGAATGGCTCTGTTGTTATGGATTGTGTATTGCTCTTCTGTTTTGAATTGTGCATTGCTTCCAAGCAGTCAGACAAAGGAAGCCTAGCTCTGAGGAGAGAGGATCTTTCTGACCGGTTGACTGGTGAGGAGCTGTACCCTGCCATGATTACCCCTCAAAGGGCCCACCCTTCAGCACACACACATAGGTACTAAACACCGGGCCTGCCCACACCTTTGTCACCACAGACAGTGTGGGAGTGGGGTACCCTCAAAATACTAGGTTCCTCAAAATTCACCTTAATCCAAAACCCCACTTTTACTGGAATTCAGATGGTGTTGAACCTCAAATTATTGAGGCAATGTGTCCCCGCATTAAGCAGCCCCCACATTAATCCAAAATATCAGGAAACAGTTAAGTAAATGGGCCTATTCAAGACCTGAGTTGTACACCAAAGGAAAGTTAAAGGGTTTGTTTCAAAATTAAGAGGGAAAGCAGTACAGACTCAATGCCATGAAGGCTAACAATGGAAATGTTATCTTTAGATTACAGTAATGGACTATTTGCCAATGCACAGAACAGGATTATTCAAAGACTGCAATCTGTCCAGAATGCGGCAGCTAGAATGCTGTCAGGAACCCTTAAATTCAAGTCCATCTCATATGTCATCAGGAGATATCAGGGGCTGCTAGTGAGGAACCGAATTAAATTCAAGGCATTATGCATTGCCTAGAAAGCCTCCCGTTATTTAGGTCCCCAGCTCCTTATAAAATGCCTAGCCATCCACATTCCCAAAAGGCCACTACAATCCTCCAATGCATTTCTTCTGACAGTACCTCATACTAAAACTGTCTCCTTGGGCGATCAGCGCTTTGTTGTCCTAGTCGCAAAACTCTAGAACTCTCTTCCGTTGGCGATCAGATCCTGTCAATCTCTGTTAGCCTTTAGAAGAAAAATAAAGACTTGGTTGTTTAACCAATAACCCGCTCATCACTCTGCCACTGTCCGCAGCGCCGAGACGCCCTTGAGCATTTGCATGCTTTACAAGTTTCAATAAATAAATGAATAAATAAATAAATGGAAAGGGTAGTACAGAGAAATGAAAAAACTGAACTAATTCTTAGTGTTAAATGAGCAGCAATTATCAGGAGAGTAACAGTTAACAACTCTAGTGGAACAGGAATGCCTTCTTGCTCACCTGTCAAATCAAGATTTGTTATACATTATTTTCACATACTAAATAAACAGAACTGCAAAATCACTGTGGTGTGAGCAAATGTATCATTTTATCAGCAAATAAGAGTACAAAAAATTCAAAACTGGGTTTACCCTGTCACCTACTCTCTTCATCCTCTGCACGGAGCCCTAACAGATATTCTTAAATCCTCCACTGTCAAAAACAACATGTATGCAGATGACAACCTACTGTATCAAAAATCTCCTCCCTGGAAGATATCCATTTACTCAACACAACTCTTCAAAAAACCAAAACTGGATGAAAAGAAATGACCTCAAACTCAACCCACTCAAAATGGAATTCCACTTAATCATACCACCAAAAGTATCCCTCAACACCCACGGTTGGACGAAACATCTAACAGTCTTTAATTGCCTTCCACAAGTTGTAGATTTCACAAGATCACTGGACATAACAGTCAACAAGAATCTCAACATGCAAGAACACACCAGCTCAGCCATCAGAGGAGTTGACCTTCTAATCAACATACTAAGAAAAATAAGACACTTCCTCCCCTTTGATGACCTCAAAACAGCTGTACAATAACTAGTCATCACCAGGTTAGAATATGGAAGTACACCCTTTGTTATACTTCCAAGTTAGGGGCATGTAGCGAAGTAGCTTATTTCTTAAATTGTCCCCACAATAGCATTTCAGCTGTGAACATTTGCACAACAATGTTGGATTAGTTTATTTGAAACTAAACTTTTTTGCACATCTATGTTCATACAACAATATCGTAATGCCCTGAATATTATGTACTAGTTTTCTTTTTGCACTATGTACAAATGTCATCTCTATCGTCATCCATGAGGTGACAGGGCGATCTACATATCCATAACATAACTAACATAAACAAACATAGGAAAAGTCTGACATCTTGTGAGGGGTGTCCAGTTTGTGACCAAGACAGGGTCCTTCATTCTCTCCCATCAGATAATGGGGTTGGATCATTTTCCTGGGGGGATTCTTGGTTTTACACCTGCACACAATCTAGGAACACTTAGAGTAGGGTTTGCATCGTAGGAGTACGCATGATTACTTCATTGTATTATATGCTTACATATATACACTGTTTTAGCACCATGGTACAACTAGATCTACGATTTAGACTTTTGGTGCTTGTAACTACTTTTATCTGCTTCTGTCTATTAACACCTTGACTGCTGCAGTAATTCCCCCTCTGTGCTGCAGTTCCTTGAATCCTATTATTCATGACGAGCTCAGCTCGTCATCAGCACAGCTCAACTGTGCCTCATGACGAGCTGAGCTCGTCATGAGCATGGAAGGGGTTAATAATTGCAAACACAAGGAGATGATGGACGGAGCGCTGAAACTTTTCAGACACTCACCCCCAGTCACAGATATGGGTTGGATACATCATCATTCTTTAGCTCACTTCACCACCTCAGTTCAGACCCAACTATATGTAATCAGTCTTGACCCTGTGCCTCATGGTAACAGTCCAGCACGAACTGCCAAGCCAGGTCTTCCCTGAACCGGAAACAAGCCTCCTGGGACCAGTTTCTGGGTAACTCCTTCATCAGCCAGGCTAGCTTGAATCCAGTGGCAAAGTGAGCAAGGGACCCACGTCTGGGCATACCCTGCCAACAAAGCAAACACAAGGAGATGATGGACGAAGCGCTGGATCTTTTCAGACACTCAAGACCACTTACTCATTGTCAGTGAAATTGCTCTCCCTCCCTCCCACCATTAAGTGATGCCTGCCCGAGCCCCTGCACTCTCAAGTGTTGGTGTTGGAGCCCCTTCTCCACCCGCAGGTTTCACCTGCACCTCATCCCTGGTGGTCCAGTGGCTCTCTGTCTTCATTCTCTCGCTCCGCTTTTTCTCTCCTTTTTACTCTTTTTTTCCCTCACTTCTATCTCCCCCCTTCACTCTCCTTCTGGGTCTTTCCTCCATTTTTCGTTCTTTTTTCCTCATTTTAAGATCCCCCTTCACTCTCCTTCTGTCTTTCCTCTGTTTTACACTTGTTTTTTACCCTCATCTCAATCTCCCCCTTTCACTCTCCTTCTGTGTCCTCTGTGTCTTTCCTCCACTCTTTCTTACACTTTTGCTGCCTTATTTTCACTTTTCTCTGTCTTTTTGCCTTTTTCCTTTTGCCTTTTTCAGCCCGTTTTTCACGCCCCTGCTGCCCCTCCCCACCAGCATGACCAGTGCGACGGGCCCAATCCAGCCCCCTACCCCGCTCCCGCCTCCCGGCTGTCCAGGCCCCCATGACCCCTACTTAATGGAGGCCACTGCACACGTCGCTGGTGCACCAAAGGCTAGCCCCTCTGTACGCATCCGAGACCCGACTGTGACCAGTGCCAGGAACCCTAGATTTCTGCACTGCCATTGCTACGACCCAGCGGCAATCCACGCTCTCAACCCAGGCCGCAACACCAACTGCAAGCATCACCAGCCGACACCCACGGACCCTTCAGCTGTTATCCCTGCTGGCACACCTGCAGCACCACCATGACCACGGACCCAGCGCAACCCGCCTGCAAGAACATTACCGAACTGAAGACACTGCAATGCATTCTCCTCAACTTCCGATCACTCCACAAACACACGACCGAAATCTGGGACCTCCTCAACAGCACCACCCTCGATGTAGCATTCTTTACAGAAACCTGAACCAACACCACCTCGGGACCGGGTATCGCCTACACCATTCCCCATGGATACAACATCTTCCGGAAGGACGGCCCCACCCGCCCAAGAGGCGGAATCGCCATTGTCCACAAATCCATCCTCACCTGAGCACAATTCGCAACTAGCCCACAGACCTGATGGAACACCTTCACTTCAAGATACTGGCCAGCCCAAACTCCACCCTCCAAAGAGCGCTCCTCTACCCACCCCCTGGACCCTGCGGACTTTTTGCCAACTCCTTCATGGACATCATCTTCCCGCATGCCATCACATCCACCAACTACACCCTACTGGGAGACCTCAACTTTCTACCTCAACAACCAACTGGACCTCCTGGGCAACCTCCACAACATTGGACTCCACCAGATTGTGACTGAACCCATACACCCAGCAGGACACACCCTCGAACCCCTCTTCACAACAGGAAACTCCATCACCTTCAGCCACACCACCGAACTCCCATGGACTCACCATCGATGCGTCCACTTCACCTTCAGAACACCCACCATCCACCGACACCAGCACCTGCTCCTACGAAGAAACTGGACCAGAATCACCGACGACCAGCTAACCTCCTCACTTAGCATCTCCACCCCAATCATCATGGAAAACAACGATCCCAGCACCGCAGCCTGAACCCTGCACAGATGGATCTCCAATAGCGCCAACACCACACACACTTAAAGAAAGCTGGATGGTTCACCGCAGAACTTCGAGAGTCCTCCTCAAAAAGGCCTGGAGGAACACCAAATCCACAGAAGACCACAACTTTAGAGCCACTGCCAACGCTCACCACCAACTCATCAGAAAAACGAGGAAAAAGCGATTGAAGACAGAATCTCCACTCATGCACACAACAGCAAAGAGCTCTTCAACATCATCAAGGAGTTCGCCCAACCCACCAGCCAGTCCACCGACCTCCATCCCTCACAAGTCCATCGACATCCCTCCCTCACAAGACCTCCACGACAAACTCAGCACCTTTTTCCACCACAAATTCATGAGCATCTAGGACAACTTCAAGGAAGACAACCAACACACTGAACCCTCACCAACCACCCCGGACACCCTGAAGCCAGCGATCAACAACTGGACAGCCCTCACCAACCGAAGACGCTGAAGATGATGATTAAATATGGGCGAATTTTGCAGATCTGCGGTCTGCGAATTCGAGCGAAATAGAAAAAAAGTCCGCAAATTCGCGGATTTTCCCTCGAAATCACAGATTTTTTTGTGATTTCCATCTACTCATCTGGAGTACTTTATACTGGCTAATCAGTAAGTGCTACCTCGTTGGGTAAATGTATAGTGCTGTTCCTACACTGCAGCTGCGTAAAGGGCCATAAGATTTGTCTCCACTGACCATGTGTGCCTGTAACTTTGCCACCACGCCAAAAGGCGCCGAGGTCCCTTGAGTGAGCTGTCCATCATAGTTGGGAAAGGTCGGGAAGACGTTTGATACCGCTAGTGTGTGGTGTGGGGCTTCTATGCATGTCAACATGCCTCTTGTGTATAAAGTGTCAGAGAGCGAGCAGGGCAGCAGGTGAGCAGAAAGCAGCCTCCTGGTCACAGGAACTACACGGGGATTGCGCTCAGGAAACTCATGGATTCAAAGACCTCCCTCGAATATTACAGCTAATTTTCGACGGCAGATATGGGGTTAAAGCACACTTGCCCAGCCTCGACCGTGCTCACTAATGTTTTGGGCTGATTAAAACGTTACTGAATTTGAGCTTCAACTCGGGCACCTGCTTTATTTATATCTGTAAGTGCTTCCTGTTGAGGTTTAATTTTTGTGACAAGAGCCTTGTGCAAGAATGAATCCTGCCCTGCATAGTTATCCACGAAGATGCCACCGTTTTGTGCAATACCTCTACTGAACTGGAGGACTTTCTACTGGCTAATCAGTAAGTGCTACCTCGTTGGGTAAATGATAGTGCTTTTCCTACACTGCAGCTGCGTAAAGGGTCAGAAGATTTGTCTCCACTGACCATGTGTGCCTGTAACTTGCCACTGCACTAAAATGGGCCGAGGTCCCTTGAGTGAGCTGTCCATCATCGTTGGGAAAGGGCGGGAAGATGTTTGATACCGCTGGTGTGTGGTGCGGGGCTTCTACGCGTGTTCACATGCCTCTTGTGAATAAAGGGTCAGAGAGCGAGCAGGGCAGCAGGTGAGGAGAAAGCAGCCTCCAGGTCACAGGAACGGGGATTGCGCTCAAGAAACTCAGGGATGCAAAGATCTCCCTCGGGAATTACAGCTAATTTTCAACTGTAAATATGGGGTTAAAGCACACACTGCCCAGCCTCGACCGTGCTCACTAATGTTTTGGGCTGATTAAAACGTTAATGAATTTGAGCTTCAACTCGGGCTCCTGCTTTATTTATATCTGTAAGTGCTTCCTGTTGAGGTCTAATTTTTGTGACAAGAGCCTTGTGCAAGAATAAATCCTGCCCTGCATAGTTATCCACGAAGATGCCACCGTTTTGTGCAATACCTCTACTCAACTGGAGTACTTTCTACTGGCTAATCAGTAAGTGCTACCTCGTTGGGTAAATCTTAGTGCTTTTCCTACACAGCAGCTGCGTAAAGGGCCAGAAGATTTGTCTCCACTGACCATGTGTGCCTGTAACTTGCCACCGAACCAAAATGCGCCAAGGTCCCTTGAGTGAGCTGTCCATCATAGTTGGGAAAGGGCGGGAAGACGTTTGATACCGCTGGTGTGTGGTGCGGGGCTTCTATGCGTGTTCACATGCCTCTTGTGAATAAAGGGTTAGAGAGCGAGCAGGGCAGAAGGTGAGGAGAATGCAGCCTCCAGGTCACAGGAACGGGGATTTCGCTCAAGAAACTCAGGGATGCAAAGACCTCCCTGGGGTATTACAGCTAATTTTCGACGGCAAATATGGTGTTAAAGCACACTTGCCCAGCCTCGACCGTGCTCACTAATGTTTTGGGCTGATTAAAACGTTAATGAATTTGAGCTTCAACTCGAGCGCCTGTATTATTAATATCTGTAAGTGCTTCCTGTTGAGGTCTAATTTTTGTGACAGGAGCCTCGTGCCAGAATGAATCCTGCCCTGCATAGTTATCCGCAAAGATGCCACCGTTTTGTGCAATACCTCTACTCAACTGGAGTACTTTCTACTGGCTAATCCAGTAAGTGCTACCTCGTTGGGTAAATGATAGTGCTTTTACTACACTGCAGCTGCGTAGGGCCAGAAGATTTGTCTCCACTGACCATGTGCGCCTGTAACTTTGCCACAGTGCCAAAAGGCGCCGAGGTCCCTTGAGTGAGCTGTCCATCATAGTTGGGAAAGGGCGGGATGACGTTTGATACCGCTAGTGTGTGGTGCGGGGCTTCTATGCGTGTCAACATGCCTATTGAGTATAAGGTCAGAGAGCGAGCAGGGCAGCAGGTGAGGAGAAAGTAGCCTCCTGGTCACAGGAACGGGGATTGCGCTCGAGAAACTCAGGGATGCAAAGACCTCCCTCGGGTATTACAGATCATTTTTGGCGGCAGATATGGGGTTAAAGCACACTTGCCCAGCCTCGACCGTGCTCACTAATGTTTTGGGCTGATTAAAACGTTACTCAATTTGATCTTCAACTTTGGCACCTGCTTTATTTGTATCTGTAAGTGCTTCCTGTTGAGGTTTAATTTTTGTGACATGAGCTTCGTGCCAGAATGAAACCTGCCCTGAATAGTTATCCACAAAGATGCCACCGTTTTGTGCAATACCTCTACTCAACTGGAGTAGTTTCTACAGGCTAATCCAGTAAGTCCTACCTCATTGGGTAAATGATAGTGCTTTTCCTACACTGCAGCTGCGTAGGGCCATAAGATTTGTCTCCACTGACCATGTGTGCCTGTAACTTTGCCACAGTGCCAAAAGGCGTCGAGGTCCCTTGAGTGAGCTGTCCATCATAGTTGGGAAAGGGCGGGAAGACGGTTGATACCACTAAAGTGTGGTGCTGGGCTTCTATGCATGTCAACATGCCTCTTGTGTATAGAGGGTCAGAGAGCGAGCAGGGCAGCAGGTGAGGAGAAAGCAGCCTCCTGGTCGCAGGAACGGGGATTGCGCTCGAGAAACTCAGTGATGCAAAATCCTCCCTCGGGTATTACAGATCATTTTCGACAGCAGATATAGGGTTAAAGCACACTTGCCCAGCCTCGACCGTGATCACTAATGTGTTGGGCTCATTAAAACGTTACTGACTTTGAGCTTCAACTCGCGCACCTGCTATATTTATATCTGTAAGTGTTTCCTGTTGAGGTTTAATTTTAGGCCCACAGGAAGCACTTACAGAGTTAAGGCAGGTGCCCGAGTTGAAGCTAACTTTGAAACCATTTTAGAATGGCACCAGCAAGCACTCAGGCAGCTTGCCTGCGCCATTCTAAAATGGTTACAAAGTTAGCTTCAACTCGAGCACCTGCCTTAACTGTACGTCCTGTGGGCCCAAAAAAAATCTGTGCGCTCGCGTATTCGCGAATTTTTGGGCAATTTTGCGAGATTAAAGGATCGCAAAATTGCAGAAAATTCACAAATTTCCCAAGCGGAGCGGATTTTGCGCCCATCCACTCCGGGACCCCCATGGACCCCTGCCCCCACCACTTTTTCAACAGAGGTACCGACACCATCACACCCATGCTCTGCCACACCAACAACTGCTCCCTGGCAACCGCATCGTTCCCTGACGACTAGGAACACGCTGAGATCAACCCCCCTCCTGAAGAAACTCTCGGCAGACCCCACCAACCCTTAGAATCTACAGACTCATCTCCCTGCTCCCGTTACCAGCAAAAGTCATCAAGAAAGCCATCAACACCCAACTCACACAACATTCTCGACTCCTCCCAATCACGCTTCAGAAAAAAACACAGTATGGGAACCGCCCTCCTCGCCGCAATGAATGACATCCGTACCTTACTGGTCAAAGGAGAAACATCAGCCCTCATCCCCCCGACCTCTCAGCTGCGTTCGACACAGTCTCTCACAGCACTCTAATTCAGAGACTCCATGATGCAGGGATCCAAGACAAGGCCCTTGGCTAGATCCGCTCCTTCCTCTTCAGCAGAACGCAGAGGGTCAGACTCTCCCCTTTCCTCTTGGACCCTACACCTGCCACCTGCGGAGTCCCTCTGGGGTCCTCCCTCAGCCCTACACTCTTCAATGTCTAAATGGCTCCGCTCACCGCCATCATCAGAACCTACGGACCCAACATTGTGTCATACGCAGACAACACCAAACTCATCCTCTTCCTATCCAACGAACTCAACACCGCCAGACACAACTTTTGAGAAGGCATGGAAGCAGTCGCAAATTGGATGAAAAACAGCTGCCTACAACTATGCACCAACAAAACGGAAGTACTCATCATGGGCCCAAACCCCGACACCTGGAATGATACCTGGTGGCCCCCGCCGTTGGAAGCCCGCCCACCCCACGGACCATGCACGCAAACTGGGAATCATCCTGGACTCAGAGCTCAAAATGGACCGCCAGATCAACTCCATCTTGTCCTCCTGCTTCCACACCCTCTGCCTCCTACGTAAGACCTTCAAATGGATCCCCCTCAAACACAGACAGACCGTCACTCACACTCTGGTCACCATCAGGCTCGACTACAACAACGCACTCTATGCCGGAATAAACAAAAACCCTCACCCGCAAGTTACAGAACATCCATAACACCGCTGCAAGACTGGTCCTCAACCTGCCAAGACACTGCCAAATCTCCCAGTACCTGCGCAAACTCCACTGGCTCCCCTTCGAAGCTAGAGTCAACCTCAAGATGCTAACCCACACTCACAAGGCACTCCATGACACCGGACCAGCATACCTGAACAACCAACTCAAATTCCACGCACCTCAAAGGACCCTATGATCAGCCCAGCTCTCCTACGCCGTGGTCCCCTGCACCAGAAAGACCAGATCGGGAAGCTGAACCTTCTCCTCCTGCACGGCCATAGCCTTGAATAACCTTCCGCTCCACCTCAGACAGATAACATCGCTCCCCATCTTCGCAGGAAACCTCAGAACCTGCCTCTTTGACTCACCTCCTACTTGATGGACTGGAACCTGTGACCGCCCTATCCCCCCAGCGCCTTGTGACCCTTACGGGTGAGTAGTCACGCTTAACAAACACCTGATTGACTGATTGATTGACCCCAGTCACAGATCTGGATTGAATACATGATCATTCATTAGCTCCCTTTGCCACCTCAGTTCAGACCCAGCTATATGCAAATCAGTCTTGACCCTGTGTCCCGAACTACCAAGCCAGGGCTTCCCTGAACGGGAAACAAGCATCCAGGACCACTTTCTGAGTAACAACCTTCATCAGCCAGGATAGCTTGAATCCAGTGACAAAGTGAGCAAGGGACCCACTTCTAGGCAGTGGGCATACTCTGCCAACTTAGGGCAAACAAAACAAACACAAGGAATTAATAATTGCAGCACACATATTTTATAGAAGAATAACAGTGATTCAATAAACTTACTGAAAATGTCCCACTGTGTATTCTGTATATACTTCTCTGAGAATAAGTGAGCTGTGAATAAGTGAGCAAGAATGATTAAGTGAAAGGTTCTTTACTTTTACCATGATCCTTGAGAGGTCAGGGTTGCCATGTTCAGTGGTTGCCAGAAACCATTTGCTCCCTTGTAAGGAAAGGGGGCTTATGGTGGCACCGTGAGCTAGCTGGTCCATCGGCTAACTCCAAGTCCCTAGTTTCTGTTGTCCAACAAATGCAAGATCGTATGGATTAGTAGGAACTACACGACATGGCCCCCCCAATGTTGTTTGGGTCCCATTTTAAAGGTCAATCTGAGTAGTTCAGTTGTGCTTTATCTGAGACTCCCTACTCACATTTAACCGGAGACGTCTGTGGTGGGAAGGTAAATCTGCCTCAGCTGAGTAGGTGTACCCTGTGTATTGGCTGCAGGTTATTAAAGCTTGGAGGATTAAACATTCCCGCATTGTGCATTCCATAACTCCACACAATTAACTTAAATACCTTTTCTCCTCACACAATGTCTGTAAATGGAGAAGCAGGTGAGGACATTGATTGACAGGTAGTTGCTCTAAATATTACAGAAAATTTCAGACAGGCAGTTACTATGAAATTATTAAAACATGGCCTCGCGGCAACAGGTGGAGATGTTACCTTCATGGTTGAGGCACACAAAGGATTCAGAACTGAGGGGCTCATGATGATGGCAGGCAGACATCAGTCCACCCTCCTTCATAACAGTGATGGGACCGCCCGCCAGACATGTGGCGGTTTCACCAAACCAATTAGGATGCACCCGCCACACTAGAAGGTGCATCTTGTCCTTTTCACACTGCGGACGGTGCAGCTGGCTGCAGCACCGTACACAATGTAAAAATATGCCACAATGTGCATTTACATGCACAGCATGGCAGGCACCACATGGTCTCACTCCATGCCGGGCGCACAGCTGTATCCATGAAAAGATTCACAAACGTATCCACTTTCAATGTAGTTTTATTCCATTTTATACCAAAGTTTCCTTTTTTTTTTTTTTTTTTTTTTTTTTTTTATTGAGATGGATCAGAAAATGAGAAACAAAAACAACTTTACATGATACAGAAATCAGCTGAACCTGCTGAAATATCAGATTTTTAAACAGAGAAAAAAAAAGAGAAAAAAGAGAAAAAAAAAAGCAGATAAAGTATTAAAACAATTGAAACAATATTCACAGATAAACGGGGTAATTCCTACGCGGCCCCTTTACAGAACACATTGCAGAAGCCTTAAACAAATATTACCAGCATTACATAATCTTACATTAAAAATCATAATATGTAATACAGTAACACTCATCAATCATCTTATCTTCCTCCAGTTACTTATTGGAGCCCATATCTTTTTACCGAATTCTTTACTTTTCTTACCCTTAAATTTATATAAACATTCTTCAATATTATGGGTCCCTAGCAACCTTGTAAGCCACATCTGAAATGTGGGAGCGATCGGATCTTTCCAGGCCGCCGCAATTAGAATTCTAAAAACAGCAACACAGAGAAAGATAAAGGCTTCGGCTTCCTGCTCAACCTTAAGATTTTCGTCCCTGCCAATCAAAACAGATGTTGGGGATAAAGAGATTTGACAATCTAACAACCCTGATAAAAACTTCTCCATTTCTTTCAAAACAGGGTTGAGATTTTGGCATGAGTAGAACATATGGATTAGATCTGCAGGACCTTGATTACACCTTGGACAGCTATCTGTATCCCTTTTACCCCATTGAAACAACTTAGCCGGGCTGTAGTAGAGATTGAAGATCATCTTATAGTGTTGTGCCTTCAGATTAGTCGCT
The DNA here is from genome assembly GCF_964263255.1 of Lissotriton vulgaris. NCBI lineage: Eukaryota > Metazoa > Chordata > Amphibia > Caudata > Salamandridae > Lissotriton > Lissotriton vulgaris. Next base: position 200,368,965 of record NC_141689.1, read on the forward strand.
CTTAAAATTTTCCTATTTAATGCCAAAGCGTAATCCACATCGATGTCAGGGTCTCCTAATCTTACAGCCCAGGCATTTTCTACTTGTCCAATATCCTCTTCCAATCCCTGTAACAAATGATTGTACCCTATTTTAATCTTTTTGCCCCCACTCATTATGTAGTGCACCAGTGGATTTGGCTCCTGAACAGACACCCTTGGTCTTAATGCCTTCACTGATTGTTCTATCTGTTTGTATAGCAGCCAGTGATTCGAGGGGATACCAAATTTCTGTTGTAAGGCCTCGAACCCCAGGAGGTCATCTTTCTCCATGACGTCCCCTAGACATCTAATGCCCAACCTTTTCCAACCGCTACTATTCCTATTTTGTCCAAGATGCAAGAATGGACCTGCATTCCAGAGATCAATTGTACCATTAATTTTAGGGATCTTGAGAAATTTCTGCACCGCCTTCCATGTCCCCCAAGCAGCTAGCAGCACTTTGCTTTTACTCCTCTTAAAGTGCAATGCATTAATTTCACGTGTTAGCACCCCCCTGGCCTTTTGGCCCATTACCAGCTCATAAATTGTGGGGATTCTATCGGTATCATATAATACTTCAGGGACATCATAATCCAATAAATAGTTCATACGTAATAATAAACAGACCCAATGGTATAACCGTAGGTTAGGAGCAGATAACCCACCTCCCTCTAACGGCAAAGAAAGTCGGGCTATAGATCTTCTAACTTTGCCATATTGCCATAAAAATTGCGAAAACACTGCTTCCATCTTTTTCATCAGACCTTCATCAATTAAAAGCGGTATGGCACGGAATAAATACAATAGCTTGGGAAACATTGACATTTTTAGCACATTGACTCTCCCAATCAATGACAGATGCAGTACATTAATCCTTCTTAGTTCTTTATCAATTGTGGCCAATAGGGGCCCATAATTTTCTTGATTGATTTTTCCTACATTTGCATTTATTTTAATTCCTAAATAGACCGCGGAGTCCACATATCTTTGATCTCTTTTATGAATATTGGTAGAGCAGATTATTATAGTTTTTTCAGTGTTGAGTTTGTAACCTGAACATTTCCCAAACTCATGAGCCAAACTGCTTAATTCCTGCATTGCCACTTGCGGATTAGTAGTAACGATTGCCAAGTCATCCGCATAGGCCAATAGCTTGGTGGTGTGACCATGAGATACAACCGGGGGTATTTTTTCAGAGGCCAGAATCTTCCTAATAAGCGGATCAATGTACAACGAGAAGAGTAAGGGTGAACATGGACACCCCTGTCGGGTGCCCCTTCTAATCACTACCTCCTCTGATTGTAAACCCATTGTAGTTATTCTGGCAACTGGATCCATGTACATTGCTTTGATGGCTTTCCTACACTTTTCACCAAAGCCTCTTCTAGCCAATACCTCCCACATATAATCCCAGACCACACGATCAAAAGCCTTCTCGGCATCTAACAGTATCATAGCCATATCTCCACCCGTAACATTAACTGCATCAAATAATGAAATTGCCCTTGCTGTGTGTTCGGTGGTACCTCTCCCAGGGACAAACCCATGCTGCCAAGGTGAAACGAGTTGGGTAATGATCCGTCCTAATCTATTTGCCCAAACTTTAGAGTACAGTTTGGCATCCGTATTTATTAAAGATATTGGACGGTACGAGCCTGGGTTCTCTTCTGGTTTGCCCTTTTTATGAAATATGACGATGTTGGTCTGTTTCCATGTATCTGGGATAATGCCTGACCATATTATTCCATTAAAAAGATCCTCAAACAAAGGGAGGATTTCATCTTCCAGGGCCCTGTATACCTCTAATGGTAGCCCGTCTGGTCCCGCCGCTTTACCCACTGCCAGTTCATTCAGAGCGGCTTTTATCTCCTCTGCAGTTATACCCAATTCTAGCCTAGCCCTATCATCATCTTTCAGAATTGGGGTTGACGGAGACTGATCTTGAATATATGGTACTACCCCTGGCTCTTGATCATAGAGTTTTTGATAAAAGTCTTGGAAGACATCCAGTATAGCTTTTGGATCTGTGTATTCACTCCCATTGTATGTAATCTTTCTAATTCTGTTACTGTTTGATTCTTGCCTGATACGAAGTGCTAAAGCTCTACCCGCTTGTTCTCCAGTCTCATATCTCCTTGCTCTCTGTGTTTGATAATCAGCTATCTCCTTCTGAGTAATTATTTTTAAGATTTCACCCTTAAGCCGAGCCATATTATTAACCGTCTCTCCACTATCCTTACCCAGTGCTATTTCCTCAGTATGACATCTCTCTATTTCGGCTAGATCTAAAATAAGTTTCTCTATCTTGCTTTTATCTTCCTTTCTTAGTTTAGCAGCATAACTGATCGTCTCCCCCCTTAATGCTGCTTTAAAAGATTCCCACACCACATTTCTGGAAGCGCTATATCTGTTACAGTCAAAAAACTCTTTTGCCCAATTTTTAATGTGTACTACGAACCTTTCATCATTTAATAATTTCCTTTCAAAGGTCCATCTAGCAGTTTTCCTCTGTACCTTAGGGATTTTATATGTCAAAATTATAGGATTATGGTCGGATATTATTCTTGGTAATTTAACGATGTTAACCTTACCGATTTCCCCCGCAGAAACAAAAAAGTAATCTAGCTTAGAGTATTTCTGTGCTGGATGGGAAAAGTATGTATAACCACGGTCACCGGGAACTTTTACCCCCCATACCTCCACCAAACCATGAGACTGGATCATAGCGGTTACAGCCCTATTGACTTTTCGTTTCCGACCTGTATAGTTACTCCCCAGTTGCCAGTCAGCGAAGATATTCATATCGCCGCACACTATCATCGGGTTAGCCCAATTCGCCAGCTCTTCCTCTAGCTTATCGAATACCGTTGGGTCATCTTCATTCGGGCCATATATTGTACAGAGCGTAAAGCCCAGATTCATTTCAACTAGTACCCATCGGCCAGAGCCATCCGTTTTACTACGCTTCACCCCACACAAATTATTCTTAGCCAAAATAGCCACCCCTCTGATCATTGATGATTGTGATGAACACCCAACCAAAGTATACCCATTTATCTCCAGCAACTTTCTTTTATTCCAGGGAATGTGGGTTTCTTGGATGCATGCTATATCTATATTATTAGATCTTACCAAATAACTCAATCTCTGCCGTTTCCTCCAATCATTTAGCCCCCCTGCATTGATAGTACATATCCTAATGTCTGACATTGATACAATATTTACAATTCCAAAATTGACATTTCACCCCGTGTCTGATATCCATCATAGACCATATTTTTTCCATCTCATGTTTTTTCGAAATTTTCTTCCCTTCCCCCCCCCTCCCCCACCCCTCCCTCCCTCTGCACTCTCACCCTCCCCTTCCCCAGCTCCAACCTGGAGCTAGACTTCAGCCCCCCTTGCCCAGAGGCGCTCAGACCAATGGTCTGTGCACGTGATGGTTTACAGCTCAGATCGAGGAGGAGGTTAATTACATTTACTTTTATTTATTTATTATAAATATTTTTTTTTTTGTTTTTCCCCCTATATTTTACTCATTACCCTTTATTTTTTTTTTTTTATACCAAAGTTTCCTATTTAGTCCTTTCTTTTACTCATGTCACAAGAGAGATGCAATGTATTTGTACGTCTAATGCAGCAGATATGCCTATCCAGGCCTTTTTCTGTGGCAAGAACAATACATTATTCATCCTTAGTAGTGGGTGTTATTTGCATTCCCAATGCATTTCGGGCCTATCTTGGCCCTTTTTCAGGGGCTCACTACAAATTAAACAACATCAACATTAGGTTGTATGTTCGAATCTGAATGTCTTTTAAATGTACTGAACAGTGCATCGCCCAAACCATGCCATGTTTGTTCACTACCCTATAATTGACGTTTTCCCTCTAATTGCGCAACTATATGCTGCCAAGCAAGTACCCAAATAGGTTATAATGAGAATTGTATAACGCTCCCATGTTCGTCCTCTATATTCTATTACGAATCCCCTATAACCAATCCTCATCGTTTCAAACTGAACACCGCTGTTATCTAACTCCTCCTCTTGAGTGAAACATTATCAACACTCTCTTATAATTTGATTCTCTGATGACATGATCACCTTCCCCACATGCTCTCTGTTGTGGTAAACAGAAGCAGTATTCCACCAGTATAAGGGAGGGGATTACAACCCCCTCCCTTATCACCACTTGAAGCGTGATACCACCCTTTCTCATTAACGAGTTGCCAGAATCACCGTCTTCCTCATGCCTACATCCCCCATAATCCACTATTTCCAACTCCATTGCTCGTTCCTACTTGTTAACCTGGCCAGTCTCTATTGAGGCCACTACCAAACTATAATTTATTCCTTCCCAACCAATACACATGATTGCCCCAGCTATATGCTTCAAACAGCATAATTGCAAAAAACACAGTTGATGGACAGAATGTAGAACAATGTCATACATTCACCCCGTACAAGGATCTGGGCCTAAATCCATCGTTTTTTTGCACTCCACACCACCCTGGGTTAGACACTGGCTATATGCAAATCAGCTCTGACCCTGTGCCTCATGGGAACAGTCCAGTCCGAACTACCAAGCCATGTCTTTCCCAGACCGGAATCAAGCATCCAAGGACCGGTCTCTGGCTATCAGCCTTCATCAGCCTGGATAGCTTGACTCCAGTGGTGTGGAGAGCCTGGGACTCACGTCTGAGTATACCCAGCACACTTGGGGTGAAAATTGCAAAAAACACAGTTGATGGACAGAATGTAGTACAATGTCATACATTCACCCCGTACAAGGATCTGGGCCTAAATCCATCGTTTTTTTGCACTTCACACCACCCTGGGTTAGACACTGGCTATATGCAAATTAGCTCTGACCCTGTGCCTCATGGGAACAGTCCAGTCCGAACTACCAAGCCATGTCTTTCCCAGACCGGAATCAAGCATCCAAGGACCGGTTTCTGGCTATCAGCCTTCATCAGCCTGGATAGCTTGACTCCAGTGGTGTGGAGAGCCTGGGACTCACGTCTGAGTATACCCTGCACACTCTGGGTGAAAATTGCAAAAAACACAGTTGATGGACAGAATGTAGAACAATGTCATACATTCACCCCAGTACAAGGATCTGGGCCTAAATCCATTGTTTCATTGCACTCCACACCACCCTGGGTTAGACACTGGCTATATGCAAATCAGCTCTGACCCTGTGCCTCATGTATACTCAGACGTGAGTCCCAGGCTCTCCACACCACTGGAGTCAAGCTATCCAGGCATGACATGTGTTTCACTTCTACAAAGTAGAGGAACATCCAACGGAATATGTTCCGGTCGAGGATATTGAAATTCCACTAACATACCAAGAGCATGTGCTCTGGTTTAAAGGCGCCCTACAACATCAAAATCACATTACCAGGCTCGGTCCACTAGGTAGACCAGGAGCAACATGGCAGGTACTAGCCAGCTATACACCACATCCTGACATTGAAGAAATGACAGGTGCGGAACTATTAGTTCAACTAAAACAACTAATCAAAATACATAGACAATTGGTTCAATATGTCATGTAGACTCTAACAGTCCAACCTCCTATAAGGATTCCACAACACACCTCTTACCAGGGGAACACAAATAAAATTACACCACAGACTATACAATCAGTCATTGGTAAATTACCATCAAAAAGGGAACAAATTCCATTCTGTATAGCTCCAAAATTTCTCAAATCTAGGCAGTATTTCCTGATACTACCCCTCATGAGAAACACAGGATTTTAACAATCTGTTTACCAATAGGGATCGCACCACACCTGGAAGACTGCGACACTTGGGGTACAGTCTTTGCTGCAATCTACACAAAAACACATGGTGTTCAGTCTTTGGCGGTAACACCAGATGTCCTGAAACAGATTCAAAATGAATACGGGGCAGAGCCTGCTTTAAATCTGGGTATGAAATTACTGAAAGATTTCAAACAGGTCTCAACAATAATATTAGCTAATATTAAAGGTGAAGCAGCATCTATGGCGATCCGCCAAAAGTTAAGAGAATTTGACGTAACTGAGCAACCTCAAGTACTAACCAGAACAATCGAAAAATCCTATGAAGAACTAGGTAGAGACAGTTTGGGTGGTAAACCAGTAAAACCCCAGATGACTGAAAGTCCTGAAAAGGTCTTTATTAAAAACACTCTCACTGTTCCTAAAAAGAAGTGGGAGAACACTAAACCAACTTCGAAAGGAAAGCGTTCTTAATCTTGAGGTATGTCTCCTCAAAAGGAGCCCTCTGAAAAGAGGTATAACTTCAGGATTAGGGATAATTTGATAAAGCCTGATTGATATCAAGATACTGATACACGTTACTCTCGTACCTTTCAGACTTCATCACAGAAATCGGAAAGAAGAGGATGATCAGAACAAAAGGAAGAACACGTGAAGTCCAAAGACAATCAACACATTCCAAAAAATAAGAAAACTCAATTCACCAAAAAGAAGGTAGCACGTCTAAAAATCAGACATGCCGAGGTTCTTAAGGACACAACTCAAGAAAGGGGAGTGGGCTCAGACAATATTAGACAGCACAGCAGAAGTAACCGTAGCTCTTAAGATCTTGAAGGATCATCTGGAGACAGTGGACTTGAATGAGGACATCCAAGTTGAAACTGCTGATACCAGGGTTAGTGTCACACACAAGTTATATGAAGTAACACTCCTGATGGAGGGGGACATTACTAAAAAAATAAGAGCACTCTTTTGGGAGAAACTCTCTAAGGGTTATGACATTCTTCTAGCTGAACAAGACTGGCTACCTGAATTTGTCAGGGAGTGCCCAGATGGCAAAGACATCATTATGCAAGTCTTCTCCAACCATATTCCAATTCATAAAAAATACACATATGCCAGGAAATGGGCAGTTGCCCAGGCCCCTGCATATATAAAAATCATGTGGGATGGGATCAGGATTCGCCTCAACATAAAATCCGGTTAAAAACTCAACCAACTGCACAAAGGCAGTATCCTGTTAAGAAAGAAGCTAAAAAACAAGTCAGGGAGATTTTAGATCAACTTGAATACAACGGGGTGATTGAAACATGCACCTCGTCAATGAACAATCCTTTGTTTCCTGTATCAAAACCAGACAATACATACTGTCTAGTTTTGGATTACAGACATTTAAACTCCTGTTGCAAAACTTTTGCAGTACAGAATGCACACTGTGCAGCATTCATGAATAACATTGTGCGTAAAAAATATAAAACTGCATTAGAGATTTCTAACGGGTTCTTCTGTCAAAATATTGCACCGGAAAGCAGGTATTTGACTGCTTTCTCAAGTATGGGAACACAGCGTCATTTCTGTTGTCTCCCCCAAGGTTTCAAGAATAGTCCAGGGTTATTATCAACCAGAGTAACAGAGTTACTACAAACGTATGATGATGAAGCATTATCCTATGTCGATTAAATCTAACAGACGATGACTTGAACAGGGTGAACACCATAATACTTGGCTTCGCCTCGGAAGCGTATAAAATCAATTTCAAGAAATCAAGAATTGCCCACCTCAACGTCCTTTTCCTAGGATATGAATAACCAAGTGAAGCTAATAGCCTGGCAGCAAACTTTCTAGAGAAATGTGCGCTGCTCCAAACTCCAAAAATGCTGAAAAACGTACAGTCAATTATAGGTTTCCTAAATTTAGGAAGAAAGTATATTCAAATTACGCAGAAAGGGTTAGACCTCTCTACGAATTAATCAAACCAGATTTCAAAGAACACACAGAAATTTTGCGTTCACTGCAAACAGACATGTTAGCAACCACACATTTACAAACACGCGTAAACGTATGCAACCTAGTGATCAGAATCATTCCAGGAACATGCAGATGCACATACTTAACCTTTAATGAAGGAGAACAAGTACCTATTTCATATAAATCACACTTGTACACACAAGCAGAAATGAAATTCACTTCTACAGAAAAATTTCGGACAGAGGTTCAAACTGCAGTAGCAAAAAAGAGAGCCCTCGCACAGGGTAAACTCATAATGGTTGTTACTCCTGTGCCTGCCTTAGAGGGAGTGACAAAAGTGAGCATTCCAAATGCGAAGGCTTTACATCCAAGATGGATACAGTGAGTTAATTCTCTTGCTGCAACAGACATTGAATACGTTTTTGACCCCTATGTGAACAAGAATGTCCTCTGCCAACTGAGATTCTGCCTCTTGGACAGTATGAATGTATAATTTATACTGATGGATCAGCACAACCCGCAATTGGGGGCAAACAAGCTTATAGTGCTGCATGTGCGATCGCCAAAGGTCGCTGGCGCGATGGTAAATTCCGACCTATGGTCACAAAAACACAATCTCTCGGAGATTGTACAGCTCAGCGAGCTGAACTAAGGCATTTAAGATGGCGCTCAAAAATACTGATTGCGAATTCCCCACACTTATAGTGTGCGATTCCTATTATTGCATTCAATCTTATAAAGAATACTTGCAGAACTGCATTGAAAATGGTTTCAAAGATGCGAAAGGTGGCACAATCAAGCATAAGTTGCTTTGGGAACAAGTAGTTCAGTTACGAAAAGAACTACAAAAATCTCATGTGATACATACACTGAGTCATCAACGTGATGGCGTTCACGTTGTAGGGAATTAGTTGGCTGATGAAGCTGCCAAGGCAGCTGTGCAAACGGCTTGCGTAGCTGCAATCATTCCTTCAAAAACGAAAATAGACAGCAACATAATGCAAGCTGTCAATGCTTCAAGCAAAGACAGTAGTAAAACATTACCGAAAGGCTTCCCACTCAAATAACTGATGCAAATAATGTTCTGTTTGCTCGAATCCCTGAGTGGGGGATAGAGTAATCCCAAACATGGAACATAGAATAGGACTAATTTTAGCAGCACATAAAGGGCTTGCCTCTGCACACGCAGGTGTTTCTGCTACAGTATCATTATTAAAGCAGCGATACTGGTGGCCGTGCATGAGGAAACAGACCACAAACTATGTTTGGGAATGTGAAATCTGCCAAAAGATGAAATTCTCTAATGTGAAACGCACAGCGCAGACGCCCCTGTTAATTTCAGATAAACCATTAGCTTGCATTTACCTGGATCACTGTGGTCCCTTACAGAGGGATGGTAACTATAAATATATCATGGTCGCAGTGGATTCATGCTCGAGATTCATTTGGATGTGGCCCCAGAGCTTGGCTGGTGCCCGAACCGATATAACAAATTTGCGAGTGTTTATCGGCACATACGCAGTCAGCACGCTACATTCTGACCAGGGTCCTGCATTTAGCTCAAAAGCTTACAAGGAGGCCATGGCCAATCTGGGCATTGCATTGCAGTATTCTAGTCCATTCCATCCTGAGGGAAATTTGGTTGTGGAGAAAAAAAAACGGGACATAAAGCAATCTATAACAGCTACGGTACTAGGCTTGGGTGACGGGTGGGTCAAACATTTAATAAGTATTCAACGTAGACTTAACAATCTGCCAAGAAGTTCTCTAGGGGGAATCACTCCATGTGAAATCCTTTTTGGAACTAGGATGATTTTCCAGGACCTTGATCTTCACACTTTAGTGCTAGAACAAAAACCTTTTTATATCAAAGACCGTTTGGCTGTTTTGCAGGACTTAAATTAAACAAGAAAAGGTCAAAGCAACGAATTCCTGAAGCCAAAGACCACTGAGGGAAACCACCTGTCCCAGCAAGGACTGCCTGGATTCCAAAGATTGCGGATCTAGTCAGAGAAAAGATCGCGGACAAGAAGGAATTTGGGCCTTCATACAAACAACCAGTATCTGTTTCAGCAATTCACGGATCAAGAACAGTTTTACTGCCGCCCCTTGCTGGAAGAAAGGAGAACAGGTTCATATCCATCGACTTGGTAAAACCACATCATGTGGCCAATCATAAGTAGTAGGCCGAGTGGACTCCAAAGATGTAGCAGACACCCAAATCTTGCTGCAATCCAAGAGGTTCAGACTGAGAAACTGATAACATTTGAAGACTCTGCAGCACAGAACAAAGGATTATGTAACAAAGCCATAGAACTTGTGCCTCTTGAGACCCAAATAACAGTATGCCAAGAAACACCTGTCTACAATGATATAGCCTCCGAATTTACTAATATGACAAATGATCAAGTGATTCCAGCGATTTCATAGAATCCGGAAGCAATCCCTACAATTGACAGAACTGCCTCTGGCTACTTCATTACCTTTAATACGTTTTTTGAGGATCCAAGTGAACCTGAAACGCCGCCAGCTAAAGAAACTTTCAAAAAACAAATAACAGATCTCTTGCAACAACTGGAAAAAACATATCTGGTTTCACCATGGGTTGAAGTATGGATTATCTTAGGTGTACTTTTTCTTCTACTTTGGTTGACTCTGGTGTTTACCTTGGGAATGATGATCAATGGAAAATATAGTAAAAAGGACACAGTAAGAAAGAACATCAACTTACTCCTCAAGCCACACAAATCCTCCCATTGTGAACAAAGAGACTTGTCAGCAGTAAACATCATAGCCGTTCCTATACCAGGTGGTATAGCTTAGGACAGAACTGAATATGACATTCTTGGTCCGGCGGAGCTGTTGAAGATTGCACACCATTTCAAGGTTTCCTTGAGTGATTTTGTTTCACCCAGCACATTTTCTACTGATTGGGTCTTTGAGAATGTTAATAATATGATGTTAGAATTAGAAACGTCTGCAAAATTTGCAAATCAGGAATTATGAACAAATGTACTGTTATAATCACTATGGTCATCATAGATCTGCAATTCCTAGAAAGGTTTTACTTATAACCAATGGGAATATTGTCCAACGCCACCAAAAGGTAGCTCAAAAACATTTTATGACAAATTTCCGTACTTTTCAGGCTTTGATATTTCCAATTCAGAATAATTTTACTTTAAAAATGTTAATAGGACAGGAATGAAAAGTATGTTGACAAATACAAAGCAAATTTATTCTGCAGCCTTTTATGCTCAGCTGTCTACATTAGGTGTTGACTTTTGGAAAGACACCATTGGGACAAAAAGTGTCTGGGGTACAAAAGACTGGCAGGTGCAGGGCTTAGAAGCTTTATTTAGAGCATGCATTATCCCTGAACATATAAAGGTTTGAATGACACTGTTCAACAGACATCTTGTCTTGGATTAGCTAAGATAAAATATTTAAACAAACCATCAAGACCTACAGCTACACCTGAAAGCAGTTACACTTCAGAGGGCGTGGTCGACGTAAAAACTATTTTACTTAACAACAGAACAAATCCTGATTGGAAAAAATGGTTAATCTGGCCCACGTACACAAACAACTGCTGACATAGATTTCTGAATAAAACACAGGGGTTCACACACACTAGGCCAGATCTAAGATATGTCCGGAGACAACATCCAAGGATAGTAACATCATACAGTGTGGGAAAACTGTGCCTTGAGTGGCTACAAAAATCTACACTAAAGGAAGTAAAACAACACTTATCTTTACTTAAAGATGCCGTTGATTTAAGGGACTTCTTACAAGGAATTGCGAAACCGCGCCATAAATATTTTATATATGCCAGTATTTATGCCATGTATAATGAAGATTGGAAAACAACGCAAGCAGAGACTGCAGAACAGATACGAGAAATTGATTGTATTAATTTAGTGAAATCTCTCTCTGTAGTTGAAAATGGGTTAACAACTCTGTCATACAGAGTATATTCTTCGGACAGCATGGTATCCTCTGCCACTGACATAATGGAACAGGACTTGGTCATGTTACAGCATGGTCAGTCACAATTGCGCTCTATAATGCTTTTTGGCTGGACGTTGCAAAACCTTTGTTTTGGATATGTGCCATGGCGTCTAATCATCACCACGTCATTGTTTTCTGAGTTTAACCTTATAGATAAACAAATTACTTTGGCTCAGAGAGAGTCAGACTATACGGTGCTGAACATTGAAAAACTGGAAAGATTACCATTAACTGTTTCTGAGAAGCCAGCAACAGAATGGATAATACATGGTACAATCCTCTGCCTGTGACGATTTTCCATTTTCAGTATTGTTTAAAACATATACCAGCGGGTGTATATGAAAGGTTGGGTAAAGAATACATCAAAACATCCTGGGATTTACCTTATACGCACAAATGTTGGAGTGGGGGAAAAGAAGTGTTTCTTAGTGGTACGAATTGTGAAAACACACTAAGTGGTTCACTCTTATGTCAGGGTATTAACTTACACAGGGACTGCAATGGTTCCTCGAACAACTTATCCTGCCACCTGCAAGGTTCTCCAACGGAAGTGATAGATCCCATATTTAGGCAGCTTTCTAATGGAAGTTACATTATGTTGAATGATCACAGCTGTTGTGGCATGTTGCCAGGAACCCCCTATCTCGTTACTGAGTCAGCCAGGGTCACTTGCTGTTTACAAGAATTGTTTCCTAAAACTAATTAAGACGGGGAGTCGCCATTATGGCCTTCACTGAACATCTCTTCTATTCAAATTGATACTTTAAGCAGACTGAAAGCCATTCTTTTACAAAAAACTGTGCCACTGACCTCGGCCAAAGAGATGTATGATCTTCAGGCTGCAAGTACTACTGCAGAGATACATGCCCTTTTATTGACAAACTGCCCTATACATTTCTCAGAAATGTTAGGTCATATCTTATAAACATGTTTGATACGAGTGGCATTGTACATGTATTTAAGATGATTTTTTCGGGACTGTTAGCACCCTTTGAAGCAGTCCTAGGCATATTTCCAAACTTCGTGCACTCTGTGTTTGGCGGCCTGCCTCTCGTTTTGGGTCTCGTAGCGGGGATACTATTTTTACTCATTCTGCTCCGATATGGCAAGTCAAGTCACCATTGACCGCGAGATCACCTTGGAGAACAAATTCTAGGCAATGAAGTTTTGTGAGCGCATGATACAAATTCTGGGTTTGGCTCGTTTAAGAGATCTAAATACCACGTGATTTCTATAATTCCGACCAATCTGGCAAGATTGCATCTTACCTGTTCTATGATGCCTGCTATGTGGAGAATAATGCGTGCTAGACATCTGTCTGACACTCCTAACAGTCCTGACAACGGAGGTGGATGCTTTGCTTGAACCGGTAACGGCTCAGGCACTGTGTTGTCCCCAGCGGCCACCAATCCAGATGATGGCATTTGTTGAGATCTCACAGACGCGAACTGCAGACGGTGAGATACGTGGAGCAACAGGCACAAAGGTACCATCTACTTAGAATATTGCTAATGCGGCTGACGCTGACGGCGATGCTTCTCATCTATGTGCAATTGATCTGCTTAACGAGGTAGGTTAACTTTCACCTACAGTAGTAGACAAATTCTTTACCAGCTTAGAAGATTTGATGTTTTCTCCAAACAATGACATTGATTTTTGAAGTTAGTACACAGTGTTCTGTGTGACTCTGAATTCGAACTTCACTTTTCAAAAACAAACTTCTAACTATGGAACTCTATTTTTCTATGATTTGACTTTTTCCAAAATTAAAAAAATTATTTTTGGCACAAAGTAATTTGCTCAAAGAAGGACTATTCCGACAGAACAACAATTCTTTGAATACTTCCAAGGGACAATATTTGACCTTGTCCACAATAAAACAATTTATATATTCCATCATGGACTGGTCTCTACCTTTTTCTTCTGTACTGAAGAGCCATTCCATAAATGTATTTTCATGATTCATTTGGAATACGATTTAAAAATATCATCTATTGCCTTTGAATGAAACATTGCTTTTAAATGCGTACAGCACAAATGCTCTTTTAGTGTACAACCATTTTTTAATGAATTTTTTGTATTTAGGATGAGGGTTTTTACACATCATGTTTTAGATATGTTTGATGTGTTTAGAACTTAGTAACTACGTACATAATAAAATGGAGTGGGTGTTGTATGGCGTTTTAGGATCTGAGTGAATTTTCCCGATTCATGCCCTTATATAGGTACAATTCACATTGCCCTAATATAGGAATATAAATAATTCCCTTATTTAGACATAGCCCATGCAGACCAAATACAGGCATGGCTACTTTCACCCGTGACAAAACGTCACAACAATTTTTGGGAAAATCGGCTTAAGCAGTCCGGGACCTTCCCTTGCTTGAATATTGATTCATCCAAGAACTCATGTACTTTACAAAGAACTACTATTCCCTTGGGGTTCTTTCCTGATGTTAGTCAAGTCAAGTCATACTTTATTCGATTAATTAAAATCATAAAAGCAATTCCAATAGATTAAAAAACAATTCATGATAAAAACAATTTAAACCAATTCATTGTCATAAATATACATGAAATATGGATAAAAGAACATCACATACAGAAGATAAAAATAGGCTGAGTTAAAATCACATCTCAGAGACAGTCAACGACATTCTTTTAGTCTCGATGCGCATAGCAGCAACCAGAAGGCTTGCAACCCCAAAAGTTACCCTGGTGCTACCCAACAGTTGTAAATATAGGAGTGCAGGCCGTACTTGTGAAACGCCCGCTTCTCTCAGTATAGGGACGAGGTACTGTTTTCTAATGTCGGCAAAGTGACCACAGAACATAATAAAGTGCATTAGCGATTGATCCGAAAAGTTATCACAACTACATGGGATTGACAGATTTGATTTTCCCCATGCAGGATAATGCCCCAGGGAAAACTGGATGATGTTAAATCTGAATCTAACAAGAAGATGCTGATGGAACGGCAGGGTAACGATTTTCAAGTAGGGTTCAATTAATGGAGTGGTCAGAAGCATATAATTTGCTCTGACACTGGGTTTTAACACCTCTACTGCCTCCCGGTCCTGCACAGCTAAGCCCAGAAAATTATTCTTGATCCATTTAACATCACTGTTCTGCAGCAAATTTGGAAATGTATAGGTCAGGCCTACCCAATTTACTCAGAGTATCTTTGATATATGATAACCAAGGGATTTTATCTACTCTATCAAGTGCCATACAATCTTTCAGAATGGTATGATTCAGTATGATTTCAGTGTTGAGCCAAGTTTTGGCCCAACAAATCAGTGGAGCCAGGTGTAACTGATCTGTAATATACCCGAGTCCCAGCTCAGAATGAACTGAGAGTACTGGGGTATATTGGGGGACCGCTAACAGGGATCTTAGGAATTTATTCTCTACAGTCTGCAGTTTACCTTGAGGTAAAAAACCCCATAGGGAAGCACCATACTTTGCTATTGACAGGCATTTGGACTTGTACACTGTTAGCAGAGCCTCGATTGGACGAGAGACCAGACGTTTTGCAAAGCCCAATAGGGCTGAAGTAGATCTGGTAACAGCGATGCCTTTCGCATTGAGTTAAGGACACCAAGTGCCTCTTTCGTCAAAAATGACGCCTAGTTATGTGAATACCAGAACGCTGGATACCTCCTCATCGTTGCAGGCAAAACGTTTTATTTTAGCAGCTTTAGGCCGTTTGCCCGCAACCATCACATGCGATTTTTTATTGTTAACCTGGAGATCTAAAGATTGCATAAATCCCCCAAAAGCATCAAGGAGATTCTGCAGCCCTATCCCTTTGCGGACCAGTCGCACCGCGTCATCCGCGTAAAGGAGTACTGGTACCGCATAGTCCCCAACTCGCCGTATATCTGGTGTAGTACCCTCAAAAGATTTTTCAAGTGAGTTTATATAAAGGGTAAACAGGAGGGGCGCCAATATGCAGCCCTGCCTGATACCTCGATTGGATCTGAGTCTGGTGCATCCACCCTCCTTGTTGGTTCTAATAGAGGCTGAAAGTCATAGGTGCGAAACGGCTAGGAAGTGCACCAATGACGGGTCTATCCCTATGTCAGACAGGATGGACCACAGCTTTGCTCGATTGACCAGATCGAAGGCCGATGACAGCTCCATAAAGGCCATATATAGCGAGCCCTCCTTAACTTGAGTGTATTTGTTAATTATCATATGGAGATTAAGGCATTGATCGAGGGTACCTCTTTTGGCACTAAACCCATATTGGAGTTCAGAGAGAACCCTCCTCTCCTTCAGGTGTTCTCCGAGTCTCTGCAGAATGACTCTGCCCAAGATCTTGATGACAGAGTCAATCAGAGAGATCGGCCTGTAGCAGGCAGGGTCGCTCCTCGCACCTTTTTTAAATACGGGTATTATTGTGGAAGTAGCCCAAGACAGGGGGAACCCTAATGTAGCTGTAGAATTAAAGATGTTTGTTAGGGTCTTTACCCAGTAATTTAGTGGGGTCCTATATAGATCTGCAGGGACACCGTCTGGGCCAGGTGCCTTGTTTCTCGTCATCTCCTCTATGGCCTTATGAACCTCAGCCTCGTTAAAACATAAAGGGGGAGCTAAGTGCAAATATATAGAAGCCAGTTCTTCTGTGGTTACTTCCTCACTGTTGTATATCATGCTAAAATGGGCGACCCATTTCTCGTCAGGAATCACACAATCCATAACCGAGTTGTCTGCACCTGAGAAGTAGGAATGGTTAATCGTAGCCCAGAATTTACTGCTGTCTCTGAGGACATCAGTCGACATGAGATTTTTCCTGGCCTCCCTTTTGATGGCCTTTTTGTGGGTAGCCATGGCCAATTTGTAAATTTTTCGTCGCCCAGCAACAAGCTTACGATTTCTGGGTATTTGTTTTAGTACTTGCATTAGTTCTTTGTGAGCATTCGAACACTTCTCAGAAAACCACCTTGGATGGTTTAATCCTTCCTGCTTCTTGCTACACTTTAAGTCGTGGCTAATCTGTGTGCAAATGGCCACATAGGAGTCAATGATGTCTTTGCCGTCTGCCATACTATCTAAACAAACCGCCATTTCCACATGTACCCTGGTTAAAATCGCCACTAGGGTTGCAGCATCAGGTGGGAGGTTTAGTGTACGTAAATTTGAAGTACGAGGCCCAGGAATAAAACGCTCAAGACCAGTGGGCTTTACTGGCCTACCCTCAGGAGGTTTAGTCTGCTGCCCTCCTAGATTTAGCTCAACCCTGGTCCCTTGAAGTGTGTGACTCTTTGGCTGAATACGAGGGGTTTCAGAGGAGGGGGGTTCTACAACCGCCTCCTGGCTGCCTGTCATCATTTGGCTCACGTGTTCTACCTTTTTATACTTAGGGTCACAGTGTTGTGCCCTAAATTCCGTCATAAACTTGTCTATATGTTCACATTTCTTTATGAGGTTTGCGACACAAGAGTTCAGGGAGTCCACTATGTCCTTGGCGATACTCGCCAGTGCCAGCTCCAAACGAGATTCAAATAGGCCTTCAACCAGGTCTGCCAGATTAGCAGGGAGACTAGAGATCGATGTTGTATAAGGTCTAGCTTTGGGCTGCTTGCGAGATCTTTTTCCAAAGTTACGTTTTCCTTTAGGATTTACAAGGGCACTGTCCTCAGGTTGCCCCAAGCTGCCCCGTTCTAGGTCTTCCAAATGGACGTGTGCAGAAGGGAGTACCTGCGGGGGTTTCACAAGTACTATGTCTGGTTCAAGTGGGATAGGAAGAGTAGAGTACAATAGCAGTTGGGAATCCGGGTCAGAATGTGTGACAAGAGGCAAATCAAGTCCCAGTTCTTTCTCAGCATTAGCAATTTGGACATTAAGAGCCCCCACATCAGATGTAAGATATGATATGATTGTACCTCGATCTCCCGGGTGAATTGACTCAGATTTTCGGGGCACTTTGGCCTTCTTACCTTCTCCGTCCTTGGAGATCAATTTGCGCTTCCCCATCTCCAGGGCCAAGGGGGGTGGCTCGACCCGACCTCTGCTGGCCCCTGATGGCCACAGATGGCCCCGCCCTTGTCCGGGGCGTCTCCCGTGCACGTCCTGCGACGCAGGAGGTGCAGCTTGGCTTTATGGGCCTCCAGGCGCGGAAGTGGGTCAAGGCAGGCGGCGTCCCGGTTCCCCCAAAGGATGCTGGGTAGTGTAGTTTATCTCCCGGGCTGCAATCCCCACTCAGCGGCCGTGTTGTCAGGAGCGGCGGTGGGGGAAAGCAACAACGGGACCACTACGGCAAATTGCGCTGGTGCTGGTAAGTCTAAGCCCCCACAGTGCTGTTTAACAGAGAGCCCCGCTCCACCGGAGGGGGAACTTGGCTTTATGCGCCTCCAGGGGCGGAAGTGGGTCAAGGCAGGTGGTGTCCCGTTTCCCGCAAAGGATGCTGGGTAGTGTAGTTTATCTCCCGGGCTGCAATCCCCACTCAACGGCTGTGTTGTCAGGAGCGGTGGCGGGGGAAAGCAACAACGGGACCACTACGGGCAAATTGCGCTGGTGCTAGTAAGTCTAAGCCCCCACAAGTGCTGTTTAACAGAGAGCCCCGCTCCACCGGAGGGGCAGCTTGGCTTTATCCGCCTCCAGGCGCGGAAGTGGTAAAGGCAGGCGGCGTCCCGGTTCCCGCAAAGGATGCTGGGTAGTGTAGTTTATCTCACGGGCAGCAACCTCCACTCAGCGGCCGTGTTGTCAGGAGCGGCGGCGGGGAAAAGCAACAACGGGACCACTACGGGCAAATTGCGCTGGTGCTGGTAAGTCTAAGCCCCCACAAGTGCTGTTTAACAGAGAGCCCCGCTCGACCGGAGGGGCAGCTTGGCTTTATGCGCCTCCAGGCGCGGAAGTGGGTCAAGGCAGGCGACGTCCCGGTTCCCGAAAAGGATGCTGGGTAGTGTTGTTTATCTCCTGGGCTGCAATCCCCACTCAGCGGCTGTGTTGTCAGGAGCGGCGGCGGGGGAAAGCAACAACGGGACCACTACGGGCAAATTGCGCTGGTGCTGGTAAGTCTAAGCCCCCACAAGTGCTGTTTAACAGAGAGCCCCGCTCCACCGGAGGGGCAGCTTGGCTTTATGCGCCTCCAGGCGCGGAAGTGGGTCAAGGCAGGCGGCATCCCGGTTCCCGCAAAGGATGCTGGGTAGTGTAGTTTATCTCCCGGGCTGCAATCCCCGCTCAGCAGCCTTGTTGTGAGGAGCGGCGGTGGGGGAAAGCAACAACAGGACCACTACGGGATTATTGCGCTGGTGCTGGTAAGTCTAAGCCCCCACAAGTGCTGTTTAAGAGAGAGCCCGAGAGAGTTATTATGCCCGACTTTACGTCAAACTAGACACCTTCAAGGTATAAATAAACCTTCACTTGCTCTAGCAAGACACTGTGGTTCGGAGCAGTTCGACTATATACTTGCCTGACGCAGTTTGCTACAGCAAGTGACGTAGGAAGCCGACCCTCCAGCTGATGCACTGATCGAAAGGCTGCATTTCTCTCAGCGAGAATCCAGCTCCAGTGTTTCCAAGCTCCCCTTGCTGGGTGTTGGGAAATAGAGTCCCGAGACTAAGATACTAGACCTCCTTCATTCTAAACTAAAGGTATAGAGCTGATTAGAACCTAGAGGGACCTTGGATAGATTCTTGGCAAAGAAAAACAAAACCTATGCTACACCACACTTACTCCTTCCCACATACTAGACTTAGGATAGGTCCATTGGGGTAGGCGTATTTTAGAAGCACCAGTTGAGTACTTTTAGCCATTATTATTTATGTATGTATTTATATATGGTTTAGAAACCATACAATGCTCTTACAGTATTATTTTATAATATTGTTCTCGCTGTAGGCATTATACTTTCCAGTCTGCATTACGATTGTAGCAGTTCTCTTTACTTGCATGAGAAAGAAGACTGTTCAATAAAACCTTTTATTAAAAATGCCTGTCTTTCTATTTCTCCGCACCGCTGTAGAAACGAAGCATGCACCAGTGACTGAGTGAAATATTTATCTATTATTTCCGTGACTCTAATGATACTTTTTTTATTCTTGGGAAACAAAGTTGTCATGTTTATGCAGTTGTCAGAAACTAATCCCTTCATGTGAATTCGAGGAAGTTTCTAGTGCATTCTGAGCTAGCTGGCATTCACTATTAAGTTTCATATATTCGATAGAGACCTAGTCGACCTCAGTCCTACATCTAATCTATAGGATATATTATTCCAATGCGCAGAGCCTATTGGGAATATAGGAACTACACTACACCCTGCAGTAATGATAAGATTAGACAGAAAGGGAACTGCACTGTCACATGCGGGATCACGTCACCTTAAAGAACTGGAGCCCGTGAACTGCTCCGAAAAAACAACAACATGATGGACTGTTTTGTTTAGAGTATGTATCAATGTAGATTGCTAACAGTTGTGCATTTTCCATATGAAATAGAGATGGAAATTACGTTCTTTCATTAACATTTGAATTGATGCCCGCATGTGAGGATGAGGAATAGCTTGTGGGAGCTTTGATTGGCATATGCTAGTAATACATGAGTTCGTTAAGCAATTTGAAAGTCGGTGGCATTATGCTGTTTTAAGCATATAGCTGGGACAATCAAGTGTATTGGTTGGGAAGGAATACATTATAGTTAGTGTGGTAGGGGCATCAATAGAGACTGGCCAGGCTAACAAATAGGAACGAGTAATGGAGTTGGAAATAGTGGAATATGGGGGAAGTAGGCATGAGGAAGATTGTGATTCTGGCAACTCGTTAATGAGAAAGGGTGGGGTCACGCTCCGAGTGGTGATAAGGGAGGGGGTTACACCGAGTAGCATACTGCTTCTGTTTAACACAACAGAGAGCATGTGGGGCAGGTGATAATGTCGTCAGAGAATCAAAGTATAAGAGAGTGTTGATAATGTTTCACTCAAGGGGAGGGGTTTGATCAAAGTGGTGTTCAGTTTGAACCGATGAGGATTGGTTATAGGGGATTCGTAATAGAATATAGAGGGCGAACATGGGAGGGTTATACAATTTGCATTATAACCTGTTTGGGCACTTGGTTGGCAGCATATAGTAGCGCAATTGGAGGCAAAACGTCAATTATAGGGTAGTGAACAAACATGGCATGGTTTGGGCGATGCACTGTTGAGTAAATTTAAAAGAAATTCAGATTCAAACATACAAACTAATGTTGATGTTGTTTAATTTGTAGCGAACCCCTGAAGAAGGGCCAGGATAGGCCCGAAATGCATTGGGAATGGAAATAACACCCACTACTAAGGATGAATAATGTATTGTTCTTGCCACAGAAAAAGGCCTGGATAGGCTTATCTGCTGCATTAGACGTACAAATAAATTGCATCTCTCTTGTGACATGAGTAAAAGAAACGACTAAATATGAAACTTTGGTATAAAATGGAATAAAACGGCATTGAAAGTGGATATGTTTGTGATTCTTTTCACGGATAAAGCTTTGCGTCAGGCATGTAATGTGACTTTGGTCCAGTTCATGATGAAATTTCATAGACATGGCTGTAGGGCAGACCACAATTCCGGGCAGCGCGCACAACAGGCTAAACTTGTGAACAACGACACTGAAACAATTATTAAAAAAAGGTGTCCACTTGAACATTTTTCTTTGTTTGAAGGCACCACATTGTGCCTGCCATCTTGTGCATGGAAATGTAGTGGGGAAGGAGGGTACCATCGGTACCTCCCCAGCATCCCCCACAGAGAAAGCCAGTCTCTGCCTGTCTTTTTGCGGTGGGATATCTGCTACAAAAAGACAGGCGGAAGGGCTCATCCTAATCACTAGGGTGGTGCCTCCACGGCCCTGCCACAATGATGCCCTGGTTCCACAAGGCAGGCAGAAAAGGACCGCCTTGCGGGAACATGGCAGATGGACTTTCCGTCTGCCGCGGAACCAATGTGATTTCCACCGGCATCCTGATTTGGCTGTGGGTGAATCACATTGTGATGGCGGAGGATCGCTACTGCCTGCCCAGTGGTGGCGATCCTCCCGCCATCATAATGAGCCCCATTGGTATTCTACTCTTGGGTTAAATTCCCACCTGCAGAAGCATGCACACAGTTGTTTCACACTTACATTAAAGGTGAACCTCCTGAAGAGTATTTACCATACATGAACAATAAAGTCCCATTAACTTACCAAGTGCACATTATTTAATTTAAAGGTGCCCTACTCCACACCACAGAAAACTTGAGACTCGGTCCACTGAGCATAGAAGGAGCAACCTGACCGGTCTTAGCGTCATATACACTGCTACCAGACATCGGTACTGTACCAGAAGCAGGAATGCATACACTTTATAGAGATTTAGTAATAATTTACAGAAATCCTGCGTGATACATAATGAGAACATTGACAGTCCAACCTGTGAGGGCTGCTCAGGCTGCACAACCTCAATTGGCTGCTACAGGTATTAGGCCCCAAACGCTGAAAGCCGTTATGGGATAAATCCCTACCAGCTAGGGGCAAATCCCGTCTGGATAGCACAGAAAACAGCACAGCTTGAAGCAGTTTTCCCCATATGGACCCACAGAAAAAACACAGGATACTAACAATTTGCTTGCCCAATAGAAGATTTTGTCACTTGTGTAGAAACTTTGCTGCCATTTTTACCAGAACTTATGATACCCCTTCAATAGCAGTTATTCCAGATGTACTAAAACAAATACAGGATAAGTACGGGGCAGAACCTGCCCTGGACCTGGGGGTGAAACTATTTGTTAATGTTGCCCATGTTTCTGCAATTATGTTAAGTAACATGAAAGAGGTGGCAACAGCAGTGGCTTTACGCCAATGCCTGAGGGACTCTACTCCTGCACAACAGGATCGAGAGTTGCCTAAGAATTTTGAAGAAACAAAAGCTTCATTAGGTAGAGATAATCTGGGAGCTAAACCTGGGAAACCAATAGTTAAGAGCACTCTTGAAAAGAATAACTCTAAGCAGGCACTCAATTCTTTCAAGAAGCAATGGGACAACAAACAAAAAAATAAACAAAACAAAACACAGTCATTGGGTGGGTCTCCTCAGCAAGAACATACCAAGAGAAAAATAATTTGTGACACCTTGATAATATTAAGACCCTGACAGGTATCAGAATACTGATACACAGATGGAGCAGATTTATCACAAAAAGAAACCTGCTCGAATTAACACCCCCCATAATACATACTAACAGTGTGCAGTGTAAACTAACATACAAAAACACAATGAAACACATGGGAAACTGCTTTGTGCACACATGCACTAACATGAAATAATGCATGAAAGAACTAAACCACATTTTCATTGCGCTTTGAAAGAAACACAAAATAATGCATGACTAGGTTGCATCTTGCATTTTGCTTTAAAACAATGAATAATCTTTTACCTAAAGCTTTGCTAGGAAAACATTAACATGGGATAGTTAAGAGGTGGGTGGTAAATAGTGAAAAGTGTATTTCTGTGTAATTAATAATGCCTGCATTTTGTTTGTCATAGTGAGATGAACAGCCCTGAAAATGCTTTACGCTGACACAATAGTTGAACTGGACAGAAAACCTGAAATAATAAAGAAAAAGACAGTAAAGGCTGAGCACAGCAGAAGAGGCACAAAGGTCCAAGGTTGATATGCTGAGAAAGACATTGTTTGCCTGCCAAAAGGACGAGACTGGCCGTGGGACCCAAGACTTATTCTACGGACGTAGCTGAGAGACTTATGATAGAATAATGAAAAAAGTTACATGTATTAAATATATGAACGAGTCAAAGTTTATGTCATGGGAAGGGAAGTAGAACAATAGACTATAGTAATTTAGAATGAAATCATGATGTTGTGACAGACCCCCTCCCCGCCCAGCCAATGAAAAGTCAAGTTCTATGAATTGTTTTAACTAATGTGGGTTGGACATGTAGGTTTCAGGGTATAACTGGGGTGCCTTTAGGGGTGTGGTTTAGTCGTCATCAGGGAGATAAGCGAGCAGGTCGGTAGGAGAGAGAAGAGAGGTGTGATGCGTCGCTGTCTGTCGGTTTGCAGAGAGGCCTAGCTGGTCCTGTCCCTGTCCTGTTCATGCGTTCTGAAGTCTGTGTTCTCTGACTCTATTTCAGGGGACCCACACACAATATTTAATTGATCTTTTGGTTTGTATATCTGCCTGACTCGCACTTTACATAATTATTTGCAAATGTATTATTGTCTCTGATACTTATGTCTCTTCAACTATCCCCTCCATGTATATGTTTTCACATTATTTTGCTGAAACCTATGTCTCTTAATGTATACACTCCTTCATGTGCATATCGTATAATTGATAATGAGTATGACACTGTTTCCATTTGCTGATGTTTTTCTTATCCTCTTGTGAATTTCATTTTTTGGATTTGTAACCGTATGCAATGAGCATTTATTATTCACAAATATTTGAGATAAACTTTATTAGTCTTACAGATAGTTTGTGATTATTTAGCTGAATAAATAGTTAGTTAAATAGTAGTATTATTACCATCGACTACTCAACCAATTGGTCCATCGACCAGAGGAAAGAGAATTGATATACAGGTTTAGGTATGTATTTAGAAATGTTAACTATGAACTTGAGAAGAAAACAAATCATTAACATTATTAAAACTTGACCCCCAGCGCATTAGGGATTTGGGTGAATTTGCATGGGCCATTGGTATGTGATGTTCTCACGTATTGATCCCTGATTAGTTAGTAGCGCTGGATCACATGTTACTCTTGTTCTTTTCAGGAAAAATGCTCAGAGAGAGATGGACGGTCAGAGCACAGTTCGGAAGAGTGACTTAAGCCAAAAAAAGTGAAAATTCGCACTTCCGACTACATCATTAAACAGGAGGACCAACAAAAGACTTCTAAACTTCAATTTAAAAAGAAAAAGTTAGCAAGCATTTCAATCAGAAAGTGAGGACTGGATGGGGAATGGGGAATGGACAGTGATGAAGATAGACAGCAAGGCAGAAGTCACAATAGCTTGCCAGAACCTGATGGAATATCTGGTGGCAGTAGAGGTGAGTGGGCATATCATGATGGTAACACCTGATACAAGGGTAAGTGTTCAACATCGTTTATATGAAAGAACGCACCAAATGGAGGGGTACATACCCAGGCAGGTGAGGGGTCTCTTTTAGGAGAACCTAACATATGGTTATGACATTCTTTTGGCTGAAAGGGATTAGCCACCTGAGTTTGTAGTGGAATGCCAAATGGGGGAAGGCGTCATTTCACATGCCTTTCCCCGTAATTGTACCAGAATCAGTTAAAAATGAATACGTGTAGGAGTGGGCATTAGCGCTAGCTCCTGCACTTTACCACAATTCTGTTGGGTTGGATGATGAGTCACCTCATCATCAGAGACAATACCCTCTAAACCAGAGAGACAATACCCATGAGTGCATAAATCAAAGAAACAAGTCAGGGAGATCCTAGATCAACTTGAGTACTATGGTGTGATAGAGAATTACAACACTTCCATGAATAATGTTTCCCGGAATGAAACCCGATAATTCATATTTATTTATTTATTTACGGGCTTGTAACGCGCTGGCTTCAACTCCGGGAGGAGTATCTCCGCGCCTTTGGCTCCTACCACAAAGATTTAGGGGAAGAACAGTAAAGCAGTTATTCCAGCCTAATGTTGGAATAAGAATGTCTTCAACATCTTTCTGAAAGGGAGGTGTTCAGCGCATAGCCTAAGAGATGTAGGGAGACTGTTCCAAAGGGAGGGTCCTGCTACAGTCTTTTCTTAGACTACAGACATTTAAACGCTTCCACACACACATGTGTGTGTGAATGTACAGAATGTACATAGTGGTATGTGCTATATAAATGCAGTTACAATGCAGTACAATACAATAGTACATCACTGATGAATCACATCATGCAGAAAAATACAAAACATCACTAGATAGCTCAAGTAGATTTTTCCGACAAAATACAGTGCCTGACAGCATTCTCAGGGATCACTGATACAACATCGATTCCTATAACATCAAACTACAAAAAATATAGAGTCAATTATATTGTATACAAAAATATCGACACCCAATACACAAAACTGAATTGACATATCGATAAAAAAATATTGCTACAAAAAAATTTGCTAACAAAAATATACCAACAAAAAAAGTACACAAAAATATCTATAACATTAGAATGACATATAACACAACAAAAAATATTGATATAAAAGATATAGACAACACAATGATCGAAAAAAAAGATATAAACAATACCAAAAAATAAAAATAAGCTTTTTTCAATAATATAATAACATAGTATATAGCAAACATTAAAAACATAAAACAACATAGGCAAAACACTAAAAAAATTACAAAATTCATGAAGCTAAAAATAAATAAACAAACAATACAACATTAAAAAAATATCACAACTAACAAAATTAAACAAACACATATATATAACATATAAAACATTTATAACTTTTATTTACACAAACATTTTAATTACACTAATAAACAAAATAAAAATAAACATAATTAATATTAAACAAATTAAATTATAATTGCCAATAAAATTCATATCACGACTAGTAAATTAAAACTACACCAACAAAAAACAATTGTAAACTCAAACTAGTTAAATAAAGACAATAAAAACAATCTACTATTTAACACAACATTTTCTGTGAAACAGACTCAAGAAGCATATAACTTTGAAAGACAGAAAACTGAACAAAAAAGAACTACACAATCAACTATTCCAAAATATCTCATTAAAAGTAAGAACAACATTTTATAACTAAATAAATAAGATTAACCTTAAAAAAATACTAACAAATTAGCTAAAACTATAACATGTTTTCCTTTATATTTCACAGATTAAACTTCACTAAAACTCCACCGGGAAAATTCAAAACAACGATTTACTTCCAAACAAGTACAAAATCAACATTAACAAAACATATAAAGCAAAGTAAGTATATGACTTAACCAACAAATAGAGTAAACTATTCGATTAAAAACACACGTGTATTGGACACTCGTGTTTTCGAGTCCAACGTTGTGTATATATAAACACAAGCTTAATCGAATCCAACGTTGTGTCAAATTTTTCAAAGCAATCGGTGAAGAAATTTCGGAGATTTAAGATTTTCAACAAATGAACATTGACATTTTTATGTGTCTGTTCGGGCTTTCCATTAAAAATAAGCGCATATACGACACGCGCATATTGGAATTCAACGTTGTGTATATAAAAACACGTGCGTATTCGAATCCAACGTGGGAAAATTTAAAAGCAATCAGTGAAGAACTCTCAGAGATTTGCGATTTTGAACGAAAAAACATTTACATTTTTATTTATATAGATAACATTTGCCTTTTAACCCAAGAGAAAAAAAAACATACTAACTAGGGTTCCTGAACATGTGACAGGACAACTAGCATCCATCCCCACTCTAAAATGGCTAATAGCAAGAACTAAAAGAGCTACTGCTAAAACACCACCCACCCCTCAAACTTTTGCAGAAATCAAAATATTAAAAGAATACACTGTCACACACAAAGATGCCACCATCAACAACATTCAAAAGTTAAAATACATCAAAACATGGGTGATGGATGGTACATATAGGGGCCTAGTTCGACATTGGTCAGGAGCCGTACCCGACCAACCTTTTGTAGTCGGTTACGGCCCTGCTAGTACGATGCGACCGAACAGTGTTTGGTCGCTTTCGTATAGTTCGCAATGCAAAAATGCATTCTGAACGGATTGCATGCCTGCATTGAGAAAAGCAGGGGTGCAGTTTATCCCTGAATCCTGTGGCCGGCACCCCAAGGTGCCAGCCACCGGGTGCAGGGATCCACAGAGGGGCACCTAGTGCCCCCAGGCTGCTATTCAGCAGCCTTGCACCTGTGGGGGCCCTGCTGGGGGCCCCCAAACACAGTTTCCGACTGCCTTTTCGTGCCGTACAGACCGACACAAAAAGGCAGCGAAAACCTGCCATCGCACTCCCTCAGTCGTAAAGAGGCAACCGGGGGAGTACTAGAGGATTTCCGGATGTCAGACGGGCTCTCCGAGCCCGTCGTAGGCCATCCGGAAATCCGAGTCGGATTCCTTTCCGACCGAGCCCACTGGAATGTCTCGGTCGGAAAGAAATCCGTCTGACGCGTACAGATTCGGTCGGAAGGGCTCTGAACATAGTTCGGAGCCCTTCCAAACCGAACCAGAATCAAACGGCCCCTTAAAGTTTGCCTCAAGCCTTTTTACAAACTCTATACCATCCATGGCAAATATGACGACACTAACATCCCCTTCATATACGTCCTACTCCCCAAGAAAAATACCACCTACATAGAACGCCTTACAATAATAAAAGAACACACAACTACTTCCCACACATAATAATAATTGACTTTGAACAAGCAAAGATTCAGTCAATTTTAGAAATATACACACTGCAATACAAGGTTGCTATTATCACTTTAACTAAAGTATCTTGAGACACCTCCAAAAATCTACTCTAAGGGGCCGATTCCGATGTTGTTAGGGAGTCCTCCAGACGGGTTCCAGAATGTGTGAATCCGATTCGGAGCCTATGTTTCTGACCGAATCGTCCCCATTTCCAAACAAACAAGGGCGAACCCGATCCTGTCCATCTGATTAATTCACAGCTGAATCGTTCCACGCAATGGAGCCGGATTACGAATCAGTGTGTATGATGCACGATTCGGACAGCCATTTCGACTCGGTCTCAGCAAGACGAAACAGCTGTGGAAATTGGGCTTTCAGGGGCCACAGCAGGCACCCTTTTAGAAGGTGCCCTCTGAATCTGTTACAAGGGAGGGCCCATGGGTCCCCCCGATCCAAGAATGCACAGTGTGGCGGGTACCATGGGGTGCCCACCACAAGGTGTACGCTTTTCCCCGCCCACCCATTTTGCTACAGGAGCCTGTGTACGTGTTCAGTATACTAGCCCCCATAGAGTTCAATGGTAGCCCAACCGAACCAAGTCCACCAGCATACGGATGCATCATACTCATTCGGTCTGAGTTTCACAGCGCGATTCGCTATGAAAGCCCTCTGGATCTGAGTCATACGGAGGGATTTCCTAATGAGATCAGAATCGTCTCTTAAGTATAGATTATGCCACAAATAGCAACTTGGCTTACCAAATTAAAAAATAATAGCCCTGGCCTATGTACCAACCACAGAAGTAGACAACCATTATAATATACTTCTTCAAAACCCTATCTACCAAGCCAAGGAAACAAAACTAACACCCTTCCTTGACTACTTTGAAGACACCTGGTTGGGAAGGCTACAATGGTCAGGGCACCGAAGGCAACCGAAGTTATAAATCCTATGGTGGAGCATTTATGATAGTACAGTAGCTCAAAATGCTAAAACTAATAATGCAGTGGAAGGATGGCTTAATGTTTTCCAAGCCACAATAGGAAGAGGACAATCAACCTTACACAAATTAATAGAAGCCATACAAAAATACCAGAGCTATCAAGAGCTAAGGCTAGAGCAATCCCTAACTAAGGGCCGATTACGATGGCGGGCGGACAAATTCCGTCCGCCATCTCTGGTGGAAAAGGTACTGCTCGCCTTAGGTGGGCGGTCCCGCAAAATTAATTAGGTTGCGACACTGGCGGGCGCATCCTGTATGTTCACATTGTGGCGGGTGGAAGCACCTGCCACCATGTATAAATACATGTTTTACATTTGGATGTAGCGGTGCCTGCCACCTTGTACATGCAAATGTAGGGGGGTACCATAGGTACCCCACACGTGCAGCACCCCATCCCCCTGTGGGCCCTCAACGGGCCCCAAAAGGCATTTTCCGCCTGTTTATTTGCGGCAGGAACTCCGCTGCAAAAGACAGGCCTCATTATGCCCACGGCGGTGCCTGCATGGACCCCTTGTACCTGGTCCCACAAGGCAGGCTTAAAAGGCCCACCTTGTGGGACCATGGCAGACGGTCTTTCCGTCCGCCACTGTACATTTCCCATTCCCACCGCCATCCTAATTTGGCGGTAGGAATATTCAGGACTATGGCGGGAAATCTGCGATCGTCGGGCCGGCAGTCCTTACCACCGGGCCGGTGGTCGCGGATTTCCCGCCATCGTAATCGGCCCCTAAAATAGGCCCCAAAACTCAGTAAACAACAAAAACAATGTATGAATACCTACAACATAAAACCTAACTATTTCCAAACACCAAAGGGCTAGAATACCTAAAAAATGATAGCAAAATCTATATGCTATAAACATAAAACAATGCTAAACATCATTAAACATTTTAAAATCACAAAACACTTAAAGGATATAATACTACTCTTTTTTTAAATAATTATAATTATGTAATTTAAAAATTATAAAAGTACATACAAATATATGACATAAGATAATTATTAAAATAAAAAAGAAATGAACAAACAAAATGTAACCACAAACATTTCCCACCAATAATATTAAAAAATTACTTACAGTTATGTCGCAGTAGATGGTCCTCAAAAACAAACAAATCCACAAATAGAAACACAAATCCATTCAAAAAGAAAACTCCAAAAAAATACAATAATACAACCATAAAAAAAGGCTCCAATGGCACAATCCTCTCAATATCGAAACCCTCAAACACCAAAATTAGCTTAAAAAAAGCTCCAAAAACCCCGAAAAGTAAAAGGAATTGTGAAAAAGTAAAATGTTTCAAAGAAACAAAATACATTTTTCTTTTTTTTTAAAAGAAATGCATCTTCAGCACCATCTGTTCATGAAACAGGAAACCTGCAAAATAAAAATTATAACACCCTCCCACAATAACATATATAAACCCACACACATTAATTCCAACATTAAATACAACATAACACAATTAAAAAACACATAACTAAAACTATAACACACTCAACTACTCTTTATCACTACGTCAAAAACATCAAACACTAAGGGGGCCATTATGATGTTGGACGGATCGCCACTGCCCGACTGGCTGTGGCGATCCGCCCAATATCATTCCCCGCCAGCACTCCATTTACCCCCCGCCAAATTACAATGGCGGGCGGTACAGCGGCAGATGGAAATATCGTCTGTTGCTTTACCGCAGGCAGGCAATCTTTATGATTGCCTGCCATGCAGTCCTGGGCTTTAATATGGTGGCGGTGCCTAGCAGGCACCGCCCATCTTTTGCACTGCGGCGGGTGCTGCTTACAGCACCGCCCGCCGCACTCTAAAATATGCAGGGTGGCGGTCGTATCATAATGGGCAAGGTGGGACCGCCACAGCTCTGGCTTCCAGTCCCGTTTACCCTAACGGTGGCGGGCGGACTTTGTCCACCAGCCATCATTATGGGGTCCTGAACTACCAAAACAACACCTAACTGCACAAAAATCTAACATTTAACCGCTTAATCGCAGCGCAAATTCTACCGTGGTGTGGCTGTTTGAAAGCGTGGGCGGGGTGTGCCAACCATCGGACGTGCGCTGCACTAGCCAGGTAGTGCTCGGGACAGCCGTTGGCCGACAGAAGCAGTGAACGGGTTAACACCCCAACAAATCTAACTACACTACTACTACCTTGCCCCTATCCTAAAACTACCTTGAAAGTAAATTAAATCAAACTTACCTTAACTGATGAAACAGAGCCCCAAACCGTGAGGTTCAATCCTCTAAAATGACATACAAGCAAAACAGATAGACATAAAAGTGAGAAAATGGAAAGAAAAGCTGCATAATAAAAATGATAAAACGTCTAACTACCCATAGACAACAATGGAGAAATAATTTTAAAAATCCCAAAAATTATATGCATATTTTTATTTTTTGTTAACTTTTTTTAAATGTACAAAAAATGTACACAAAATTCTAAAATATATAATACATATTATATTATCAAACAACAAAAAAATATGCTATATAATACATGTTAAAATGTATATTTCTTTGATGTAGTCACCTTCTACATATAAAATTACAATAAGACTATTGTAAATGTGCAACAGATATAACATTGTTTAATAAAAAAAGCATAATACAAAAATATATTTTGAAAAAAAATTGTAAATATAGTATTCTTTTTTTAAATAATAATATTTAATATACTAAATAATAAAAAGAAAATGTACAAACTATAACTTTGTAAAAGACATATTATATAATTTTTCACCACAAATTAAATTAGATTAGATAAAATGTATTTAAAAAATATGTAAAAACAAATGTACCACAATACTTACTTTTTTAATAAAAAAGTATCAAGAATTAAAATCAAAAAGTTTATAATGAAAAAACTAAACATATATTTACCTCACTATTACATGACTATACTTCATATAAATGTACCATTTTTAAAACTGTTCAAAAAATATGTAGGTAAACATATATTTTTGCAAATGTACATTAAAAATATATGTTAAAAATATGTTATACTTTATAGTGTATTCCTAATAAGAAAAATATTTGTGAATCATGCTTTCCAATATGTTCAAAAATTGTATAACAAAACCAAATAAAACCAATTGAATCGTGAACAACAAAAATAAATATGTGTCTGCAAATAAAAACCATAGTAGTGTCCCTGTTCTGCCCTGCAGGCAATCGTGACGATTGCCCCCGTCGGAAAAGTGGCAGTTGGACTTTCCCTCCACTGCGATACCCACCGCCATCAAATTGTGGTGGGGTAAATCTCATGACAATGGCGTAACGATCGCCACTGCCGAGCCGGCGATGGGGATCCTTACGCCATCATAATGAGCCCCAGAG
Source organism: Lissotriton vulgaris (assembly GCF_964263255.1). Taxonomy (NCBI): domain Eukaryota; kingdom Metazoa; phylum Chordata; class Amphibia; order Caudata; family Salamandridae; genus Lissotriton; species Lissotriton vulgaris. The sequence goes on from NC_141689.1 coordinate 200,401,487, forward strand.
TTACTTCAAAATTTTATGAGGAGACGATATTTATCTGATAGACGGTGAATTATTGGAACGCCTGGCGAGAGTGAACCACATCATTCCTGGGTTCACTCACCTGGGTTACAAATTCAATAAAAAAAAATTTAAAAAAATCCTCCTCATTGTTCTACTTTTAGCAAACGAGTTGTCAAGTGAAGGCAAAAGCCTGGCAGAATTTCTTTTTGAAAAATGTGCACTGCTCCAACCTCCGATGACTCTGAAAAAGACTGCAATCCATTTTAAGATTTTTAAATTTTGACGGACATGCATTTTAGATTACACAGAAAGGGTAAAACTTTTCTACGACTTAATTAGACCAGATTTTTCAGTACATGATTGGGCACAGGAACATACAGATATTTTATGTTTCAATGCTTGCTAGACATAATAGCTTCCAAACATTTAAACACATGTATTAACACAACTACGTACTTTCTGGACCAATAAGGTACACATATGTAACGTTCAGTGAAGGTGATACAGTTCCTATTGCATACAAATCACATTTGTACACAAAAGCTGAAATGCATTTTGCACCAACTCAAAAAATACTCACAGTAGTAAAGACTGCTGTTGTGAGGGAGAGAGCACTAGCAAAATTATTCTTGACCCAAGTCGAATTACATCCAATGATGGCTTCAAAGGGCTAACTTTCTCACTGTAACAGATGGAGATTACAGATTTAACCCTACATTACAAACACAAGCATTCATGCAGTACAAACAAGAATATCCTCCGTCAAATTAAATTATGCCTTGAGATCAATATGAATGTATCATTTATACTGATGGATCTGCTCAGGCCGCCATAGGAACAAAACAGCAATATGCAGCTCCAAACGCAATTGATAAAGGCCACATGCATGACAGAAAGTTCAGTCCCATAAAAACACACACTCAGTCCCTAGAGGACTGTACAGTGCAGCTGGTAGAACTAAATGCACTGATACAGGCACTGCAAAATATGGATCATGAATTCCCCACACTGACAGTGTGTGATTCATTTTATAGTGTACAGTCCTATAACAAATATTTATTCATACAATGAGTAATCAATGTGTTGGCGTTCACGTTGAAGGGCATTCAATGGTGGATGAAGTCACAAAAGCAACAGTTCGTACTGCTGCCTTTGCTGCAATACCTAGCTCAAGTACAAGGATAGATGGAACAACTACCATGGCAGTTAATGCCACGCACAATGGATCAGCCATGCCAAAAGGCTATCCACTCAAATACTCCTACAAGTTAAATGCACAAAATATTGTGTGTGCTCAGATTCCCGGAGAGGGGGATAGAGTAATGCCAAACATTGATCACAGATTAGGACTCATACTAGCTGCACATGAGGGACTAGGTAAAGCGCAAGCAGGGATTACTGCTATGATTTCTTTACTAAATCACTAGATTTGTCAAAATGGACCAAGGACTTTGGGTCTTTTAGGATGGCGGACAGAAAATTACTCAGACCACCATGGTAGCAGGAAAACACCACCCGCTAGGACCGCGGGAAAATCACTGGTCCAATTAGTATGCTCCGCAGTTGAAAACTGACCGCGGAGGTCGGATTACGGTATTCAACATTGCGGCGATTGCTGCTGCCAGCAGCACCGCTGCGATGTTCAAAAACGCATGTCCTGCATGTCCCTGCAGTGTGTAGCAGGCACTGCACAGGCCCTGACACGTGTACAGGGTCATGTAGGGGAGTACCCTCCAGTGTACCCACATACCCCCAAAGCATTGGGGGCCCGCAATGGGCCCATGGAGACATTCTCGGCATGCCTTTCCATGGCGGTCCCACTGCTGCGGAAAGACTGGCTACCGTCGGCATCATAGTCATGCTGACAGAGCCTGGCCCTGCACCAGCACCATTGTGGCAGTCCAGTTCCGCCCGCTAGGCAGGCGTGCAAACTGCTACCGGCAGAAAAGTGGCGGGTAGATTATATTACCGCTGCGGTCACCATCGCCATGCCAATGGGACCAGCGGTTTTTCGGGTTGCGATCATGAGAGGATGTCCGCCATCCTAATAGACCCCTTTGTTCTAAATTGTGACAAATGCAACCAGATGAAAGGCTCTACTGTAGCACGTACAGCAAAGACACCTTTGTTGACTATTTGGCTTGTGTGTATTCGGATCACTGCGGCCCCTTATAATCAGATAGGGCTTACAAGTATATCTTGTTGGCAGTTGATCACTGCTCAAGATTCCTGTGGGTTTGGCCACAACCCACAGGATGCTTGAACTATAATACACAATTTGCGGGTCTTCATCGGGACATACGCAATAGGCACGCTACATTCTGACCAGGATCCGGCGTTTAGCTCTCGGGCTTACAAAGAAGCCATGGAAAGTTTGGATGTGTGTGCAGTACTCCTCCCCCTACCAACCGGACGGAAATTGGGTGGTTGAGACGAAAAACTGTGACTTAAAGCAGTCCTTAACAGCAAGGGTGTTAGGCTTGGTTGGCATTTGAGTCAATCACCTAGACGGGGTTGAAAGGGCACTTAGGAACATGAAAAGAAAATCCCCAGAGGATTGTACACCTTTTGAGCTCCTGTTTGGTGTGAGAATGTGGGTACCAAACCTCAACAGTGTCAGCACAGTGACAGCTGAAACACCATTTGACATCAATGAACGTTTGGCTGTTTTACAGGAACTCAATGAATCCCAGTCTTTACAAAGCAACATCAAAGTAAAATACACCACCACTGGGCAAATGAAGGTTGTACCGGCAAGACCTGCCTGGGTCGGGAAGATAGGGACTCAGTTAGAGAGAAAATAGTGGACAAAAATAATTTGGGCCATCATGCAGAGAGCCTGTACCTGTCCTGGATGTTCAAAGTCATAACTGTACTTCTTCCGCCTCTTGCTGGTCGCCTAGAAAAAAGGTTTCTCTCTTTTGATCTGATCAAACCACAATATGTGACTGGTTCTCAACAGTCGGCCATGTGGGCTCCGTAGTAGCCGTTGCACTCTTCTTGCTACTGTACAGATGGAAGCTTTAATATTGACAGAAGGTTCCACCCTTCAAGGAGAAGTTGTTATCAACAATGAAATAAGTATAACACTTCTCCCTGTTGAAACAACTACAGCTATACAAGCAACTTATACAGAAATCTCAATTCGGAAAATTGACAACGTCTATGTTAACATGCCACAGATCAAGTCATCTCCCTGTTCTACAAAACCTGCTGAGATGCCAAGAATAGACCTGATGGCATCTGGCTACTTCATGCATTATGATGATTTTCATCGGATTCGAGTGAACGTGAACTTCCAATACCAACTCTCCTTTTCAAGCTACAAATGTATGCTCTCCTTGTTTGGCTAGCAAAGACATACTTTGTTGTTCCTAGTATACATTTCTGGATTATAATTGGATTACTTTTCCTGGTTATCTGGATTAGTTTAGTAACTGTCTTTTTCCTACTTCTGAATCAACATTACCACCCAGAACATTTGGCTGTACATCTTGTGAACTTGGTTCTTAAACCACATTTATCCTCAAACCGTGAATTAAGGGACCTGTCCCGGGTGAACATTACAGCAGTTCCTGAAGGAATTGTGTCTGAAAGGGTATTGTATGATGTGTGTGGTCCTACTGAACTATTGCAAATTCCTTTTTTTTAAAATTTTTCTTAAATTATATCATCCCATCTAGTACTTTCTCTGATGATTGGGACATTAAAACTGTGCATAATTTGCTTGCAGATCTAGAGCAATCAGCTGCATTTTCTAATGATGAGTTGTATGATGGTACATTTAGTTATGGAGACGTTCTGTTTTCAACATTATGGTTACCATTTTTTACAACAGAGCTAGTGTCCTGCGCACTGTTTATATTTGCACACAATGGGAATACTGTCCAACACTGCCGAAGGGTAGTTCAAAGACAATTTGCATAAAAGTTTGCTTATTTTTCTGATTTTGATACATCAGACCCAGCTTTGTATTATTATAGGCTTGCACCTACACCTGCAAAGGAAAATATGCTAACAAACACATAAGCTGATATACTATGCTTCCTTTATCTCCTAGCTATCTATGCAGGGTTTAAACTTTTGGAAAGACGCCATAGACACAAAATCTGTCTGGGGGACTAAAGATTGGTAGGTTCAGGGAAATGAGACCTTTTTTAGAGCGTGCCTCATACCACATTAAATGATTTTCCTGAATACAATAGTGCAGCAAACATCTTGTCTTGGTATATAAAAAATGAAGGATTTGAACACACCGCGTACTCAAGCATTCTTACGCTTCAAGAATTGGCAGTACTTTACACACTTCGGTGAGGACACACTAGACACCATGAAACATAATGGTTCTCACAATTCATCAGACCCCAATTGGAAGGCATGGTTGCTTTGGCTTTTGGACAGGAACAGGTGTCAATCTAGATTCCTGGGTAACATCGAAGGGTATAGGATCAATAGGACCGATCAGCGATATGTACAGACAGAACACTTGGGTGGTGACATCATATAGTGTTGGGAAGTTGTGCCTAGATTCGCTAAAAACCTCAACACTGCAGGTGAAGCAACACTTGTCTCTTCTTTCTGATGATATGGATCTCAGGAATTTTTTATTAGGTCCCCAGAACGTGCTTTTTGCAAGGAGCTGTGGAAAATTTCTCAACAGGAAGCTGCGGAGAGATTGCGCGAGATTAACAGGGTCAATTTAGAAAAGGCTTTGGCTGTCGTGAATAATGATATGACTACATTATCATCCGGAATGTATTCACTAGGCAATATAGTGTCTTCCACAATTGATATAATACAGCAAGACATGTCTATTTAACATCATGGAGAGTCACAATTACGGTCACTCATAATACGTTCTTGCCACATGCCATAGCGTAACATTAACAGTACAAGTCAGTTTTCTGCATACGTTTTTAACAGAAAGACAGATAGCAATGTCAGAAAGGGAAGTGAAATATAACATGTGGCACATTGAAAAGTTAGACCAATTACCTTTCACCGTGGCTGAGACACTATCCACTGACTGGATAATCCATGGTTACATCACCCTACCGTTCACGTTGTTCTAAATCCAATATTGTACCCTATGCCAACAGGTAGGCACACATAAGGCACTAGGGGAAGGTTATGTGTATGAGTATTGGGAGTTGCTGTTCAGGTTTTGAATCAGGAATGGGGACACAGAAGTTTTTTTTAGTGGCTCCAACTGTAAAGATGCTTTAAGCGGATCCTTAGTTTGCAAAGACATTTCTCTCCACAGGGAATGCAATGCTTCGGTAGCAACTTTGTCTTGTTATCTGAAGGATTCACTAGCTGCTGTGATTCATCCTGTGGTCAAGCTGTTCTTGAATGGGAGCTATTTGATGCTGAATGATCAAGGTTGCTGCGGAATGGAACCAGCCATTGCTTATCGAGTGCCGGTTAATTCCATAGTGACTTGTTGTACACAAGTACTGTTTCCACCTGCCCGCACAGTTAGGGAGGTGGCATTATAGCCTCTTAGAAATGTTTCCAACATACAGTTTGATTCTCTGAGCAAACTGAAAGCACTACTTTTTCAAAAGGATGTGGCCTTCCCTTCAGCCAGAGAGACATTTGATCGCCAGGTTGCAAGGTCCTCGTCTGCGATAAAGACACTACTCCACACTAACTTCCCACTGCATTTTAGGAAGCTGGTACATTGTATCTTTAGCATGTCTGATACAAAAGAAATAGTGCACATTAAATGTATCACCTCTGGTCTGGTTAGCACCTTTCAGACGATTTTCAGAGTTATACCATCTTTTACACTCTGTGTTGGGTAGCATTTTTGGAGGGCTTCCGCTTGTCCTGCTACTTGTGGCAGGAATCCTGATTTTAATATAGCTGCTATGGACGTACCAGTTAAACTGAGAATGGACACAGAACTGCTAGTGCTGTGTTGCTATGGGCAAATGGTATGCTGCTTCAGCACACCTCAGCTTCAAGAACTGAATGAGCATTGGTTCTTATCCTTCAGGCCTCTCTGGCTTGACTGCATACAGCCTGTATTCTACTATCTGCTTTGCAGCCACAAAAGTGCCCTGGATATATGTCTTGGATCAGAATTGGTTGAGCCACCAGACATTGAAGTACTGATGGACCCCTTAAAGTCTCATGTGTATTGTTGTCCCCAGCATATTCATTGATGATCAAATGCATTCTTATTGCCACCCTGGGAAGTTTTAGCTCCTGGTGATGTGAACAGCGGCTCTGTGGAATAATTACTGGCTACAGCGCCTCCCTCAGGGGCTGCTGTGGGAATTGGATGGAATCACCTTTGCTCCATAAACCTGCTTCGAAGTGCATCTCTGGGAATGTCATCTGCAGTTGTGGGTAGCAGTAATATTGCGTCTACCACTCGGAACACTTTTGGCTTTTCCGTGTGGGAACAATTTCACCTATTTTTTTTAACAAAAATGAACCAAAGCAGATTTCGCTTTCTTTTTCTAGGCACCATGGCTTTCTAAGTGCTTAGGATCTCAAATGGTATAATAACTTCAAGGCTTTAAAATGAATATTTTCAATGAAGTGCCGCTTTTGGATTTTTTTACGATTAGTTTCTTAACATTACTAAAATGGCCTGCTGGCTTTTTAGATAGATTTCAGATATTAACTCTCAGTATGAGGTGTGGGTGTTATATTCCCGAGTTAGTCCATTGTATCGTTGCAGCTTATTTCTTATATTTACCTCACAATAACATTTCAGCGAAAAACCTT